>NC_140088.1:19693904-20313412 GCF_964237585.1 Gallinula chloropus | reverse complement strand
CCTCCTTTCGCTTGATCAAAAGTTTGACTTCTACTTGCTTCTCCTTTATCTGTCTCTCAATTTTTTACTGAAGAAGAAGCCATTGCAAGCCTTTCCCATACCTTCCACCTCCTCCATGACTGCAGAGACCCAATTTCTTCTCCACCTCCAGCCTGCGTCTCTGTTGCTGGACGTGGTTTCCAGTAAAATGAATTCCTCAAGTTCTTGGTGACCTTCCCACAGCTGGCCAGGGCTCACTGTGAGGGGGGGAAGCCCAGGCACGCAGCCCTGCCGCACAGCGCTGGCAGGGGCAGAGCCGGCACGGCAACAGGAGAGAGGAGCCAGCACTGAAATACCACCAGCAGCTGCTACGCACAGTATGGCTATTAGAGGGTTGCAGCTGCTCTTCTCTAATTAAAAGAAGAGTCAATGCCAGGAAGAAAAGCACAGCAAGGGGAGGGGGGGGTGGGGAAGCTGAAAGAGAGCCCATCCTGCATGACTGGGGTGAGGACAGCAGGTGTTTTGGGGTGCCTGCTCTCCCTGCTGCAGCACGGCTGTTGGGCTCTGCTGTGCACTTCACTCACCATCGTCCATCCTTGACCTCCCGTGCAGCTCCTGAGTGAGGCCAGGCGCTTCCCAGCTCCTTCTTCCTCACAGTCTGAGCCAGGGCAGGATGCTTGTGCTATGCCAGAGAGCCGGCCTGGGAGTGAGGAGCATGCAGGGCGCTTGTGATACCACACAAGCCCTCATGGGTCCCACGGCTCTACTGCAAATGCACCAGGTCTAGACACACCTTCTTCTTCTTTTCCTACCACCATAGGAACAGGAGGGAGGTTCAACACTACTGGACTATAAGAGGCGGCACTCACGGTGGGTATATCTGACAGAAGATGGCTCAGAGCCTGAAATTCTTGCTCCCTAAGATGTGAGCAGAGGGAACAGTCCCTCGGCTTTCTCGTTCATCTCTGCCTATCCCATGTTGCCTTTGTGACAGCAGCAGGGTTTCAGCAGCACCCTGGGCTGGAGAAGGCTTGTCCTTATGGAAGGAAATAGAGGGTGCCCTGGAGTGCTCACTATGAATAGCCACAAGGAAAAAAGGATGGGAAGGACGAGGAGTCAATGGTCCTATTTATAGAACAGAAAAGCTTCATTGATTTGTGTAAGCTCAAAGGGGAAATGTAGCTCAGAGCTTGAATCTGTACTGAGATCCTCTCCAGCACCTCAGAGCACCGTTTCTTCTTCCAGGTAGCCTCCCAGGTTTGGCTCATTAGGGCTTCCCAGTTTGTTAGAGGCTATTGGAGTGGATCTGTCTGTCTGAATACCACTGTGCCTGTGCCGGACAGGTTGCTAATGGGAAAGCATCACCCATCTCTGCCTTAAGGTGTCAGACAGAAGCTTTCTTTAGCAGGACAGCTATCCCAAAATCAAACATGGACACCTCCCTGCGCTGTGGGCGTGAGGGCGATGTGTTGTCTCTGATCTCTGCACAGAGGCAACTTATGCTGCTTGGGAAGAGACATCTCCCTCCAAGTAGGATGCTGCTCCCTGCATCCAGGAGAGTGTGTGCTGCCCTGGAAGGACAAGCACCCAGCAGCACTTCCAAGGTGACCAGGGCTGCAGGGCTCTTCCCCAGCTGTGTGTCCAAACCCAGAGAACACCACAGCGAGACACATCAGCCATCTGCCCACCTTGCATCATCCGTCTGCCCCAGGAGCCTCTCATGGAGGCTAGAGAAGGGTTGGAGCTGCCTCCCCACTCTCCTCCTCCCCGCTCCAGCTGGGCATAAGGACTCCTTAACATAAGTGTTTCCTGCATCTTGAAGCAGGGAATTTAACATCCCTGCTGATGTTTTCACTGCCACTGATTCTAATGAATGTGTCTGTGATCGTTGTCCATACCCATGTAATGTTTTTCTGGACCATGATGCATTTTGGCCTTTGGGAATTCCTGGGGCATTGTTCACTGCATGTCATAGGAGAAAATAAACTAAGAAAAGACTTTTCCCAGGTTAAAATTTCCTTTCACCTGTCTCCCTGCCCTGCTCCAGTAAGAGAGACCCATTGGTCATTCCCTATATGCCCAGCATGTTTTCTGACTGTTTTCCCAGGCGTTCAAAAGCAGCAAATTCCCTCCCCTGAGCCACCCCCTGCCTCATCTGCAGGCAGCTGCGGGTTGGAACTTGGGTTTTCCTTTGGCTCACATTTTTCCTTAGTGGCACTGCTTTGACAATCCTGCCCCACTGCCTCACTCACAAGACGTGTGACGTTTCCCCTTCTGAGAAATCTGTTAAATGTGGGGATGGGTTTTGTGTAGGTTGCAACTTGGGCCGGGGAGGGGAGAAGTGATGCAGGTCACAAAGGCTTACACTGGCGTGAGAAGCAAGTGAAAGGAGGTCAGTAGAAAAGGGGAGGGAGGTTCTGATGCTGAAATGGGTGGTTCTGTGGCCATCCTTATCTTTCTCCTCCTCATGCTTGCTTGCTCTACAAAATGTCTTAGGTTTCAAGCAGATCTGATTCCCTGGTCCTGGGAAGATGGGAAAGGGTGCAGCTTGGAGGAGAGAGGCTGAAGGAAGGCTGCAATGCACTGCAGGCTGGCAGTGATGTTCAGGTTGGGAGGAGGTGTCCCAGATAGGCCAGTATTCCACTGTCTGAGGTGCAAAGCCCAGGCAGGGCAGCAGGAGTGGATGAAGACTCAGGGGTGCTTGCAGGAGGTGGACATGATGGTGACTCCTGTGCGATAGAAGCTCTCCAGGTTAACAGTGTTAGAAATGCCAATGGTCCTAAGAAAGGACTCGAGGTAGACACGTTAGTGAAGCAGGAATTTATTAGATGTTCTTGCAAGAGAGGGTGACCCAACAAAGTAGGCACACCTTTAGTCAGAGTTTGTAGCATTTTTATACCATATCCCCGTCCAAAATCATTAGGTTACCTCATACACCTGTACATATTCATCACCTGTCCCACTTCCTATTAAAATGAGTTCCAAGAGGTGATTTCCATAAACTCCTCCCAGTTGCGTCTGCGCACTGGCTCATGGTAGTGGTCGTTGAGGGTCTCAGCAATGAAGGCTTGAAGTCTTCATCAGGTTGAACTTTTCACCTCCTTCCCCTGGCACATGCGTAGTTGTGATTGTTCCAGGTGGGCAACTATAATTGGGATGTTTCCTTCTTATCAGTCCTTGGTGTGCATTAAATTATTCCAAGGACACTAATCACTCAGGACTAACTACACTAGAAACACTAGAGTTGTTCAAATGAGACATTGTTTATGTGAGGTCACCTCTGACATAACCACTATGGCACTTCAAACCATCCTGTTAGCAAGTCCTCCTTAACCCTTTACAAGCATCTTATTAGCAAGTCCCCTTTATCACAAAGAGCAGTAATAGCAAGAGGTGTGATGTTTCAGCAATGTTGAGACATATGTCAGCTGCTACAGGCGTTCATTGAGGGGGACAGTTCTTCACACCACCCCATGGCTCAACATTGCCACGTTATAGATGGTACTCCATGGTGGATAGAGGATAGGGGTAAAGCAAGGAGGAAGGAAAAGAAAAGTGTGTGCACAATAGTTCAATAGCTACAATCAAAGCATTCAAACAATTGACATTTCCAATAATCAATAGTAACTGTTAACATTTGGTGAACATTAATTAAACACCATATGTATCACAAGAACACGTGAAGTAAAAGTTTCCCTGTGGATTAAGTTTTTCAAAATTTACGAGCTCAACTTGGGCACTTCCATGTCTGTCAGGGTACCAAGTTATAAAGAGTCCTTTTGTCCGGGACAGATGTTTGTTATCTGAATAGTGAGGCTTAATTAGGACATAAAGTTTGTTGAATGAATCCAGAGCCCCTATCCAGGCTTTAGTTTTGATTATGCAGCGGCACCTTTCCTGTGAGCTATCTCTGCTGGAACGGGATGCCAAAGTAATTCAAAATTGAGTCAAACCACAACCCCCCCATAAATCGCCTGAACATTGCAGAAACCTGTTTGTGGAGCCAGATAACTCTTACATTCCCCCTGAGTCACAATTAATTGTCTGATGTATGGATATAAATTTCATCTGCATCCGTTAACAGGGCTGTGTATTCTAATTGGGAGATAGGTTGTGCCATCATTCTTTTAACACAATTAACAGCAAAACTTCCTTATCTTCCCAAATTCCTCTACAAAGGATTTATGATGAGGCAGCCTGAGTCCTTCACCTTTCAAGTCATCAGTACAATAACCCTTTTCAATTTGCAAAACCAACATTTCCCAGTGTTTTCCACAACAGCATTGCAGAGCTGGAAGGAGGTAACAGAAAAGAGTCCCCGTCTTTGTCATCCTCTGTCCTCCCCTCCCTGCAGAGGCCAAGCATGGTTTGGTTGGCTTTGTGGTCTCCTTCCTTTAAACCATGACCAGGCTTTGATCTCCAGAGCTGCTCAGACACAGCAGCAGCATCATCCGCTTCCTGACACAGGATGCCTGTTGCCGACTGCTACCACAGCAGGGGCAGAGGCTTTCTCTGGCCTCTTTGAGGACTCACTGCTCACTCACATCTTCTGCAGGGGACAGTTTTCCTCTCCCAAACACTGTGTATTGAATTTCCTTTGAGGTTGGCCAGGCCCTTCACTGTGCTGCCTTTGCATGAGAGCACACGAGCAACAAGTTTGACTCCAGATGAAGCCAAGCAGTGCTGAGTTGAGGAAGATAAAGGTGGCTTATAAATGAATGCATAGTATTCACATGTAAATAGGTATTATAATATATATTAGTAAATAGATTACTACACAATATTTAAATAAATAAAGATGTACTGGAGTACAGGCAGACAGGCAAACAGCTCTGCAAATCCTACCAGAAAAATATCATTGAAGTGCTATCAAGCCATGGACTGAAAACCTTCACTGCCTTCCCATGCAGGCCACCCCATCTTGCAGCCAGCACAGAGGAGAAGCCAGCCTCTGGCTTACAGGTGACCACACTGCCCAGGAGACAGATATTCCACCCCCAGTGTAACAAGTTAGCACATTTATACAGTTCAACTATTAAGATAATTTTACTTCTCAGACTCTCAGAGCTTCTCTCATCAGCCTCCAGCAACTTTAGGTTTGGAGCTTTTGACATCAATTGGAGATTCAATCACTTGTCCTGGTTGCCGGCTGCATTCGGCTGGTTTGGATGTGCTCTGAGAGTCAGCTGCAGGCTCAAGTCCTTACACAGCTTCTCCTCCTGCCTACCTGTAGTAACAGCAGGAGAAGGTGTTCTTGGGGTCACAAGGGCAGAATGCCCTGCTGAAGCAGCAGAACACGTTTCGGTGGCCCACGGGACAGTCCCTGGAGCCAGGCAGTGACTGGGAATAGTCTGGAGGCAGTGCTGGTACAGAACAGAAATGTGAAGGCTCTTGCATTTGGTCTGGGTGGCTTCTGTGAGAGGTCTCAATTACCTGGGACCATCCCCTGGCTTTTCCAGGGTTTGCACTTCCTCTCCTGAGCTCCTGTCCCAGCTCTGCAGTGCCAGGCTCTCCTGCAGGCACCAGCAGGTTTGCATCAAGTCCAGGTGCAGCTGCCTTGCTGGAGCTGGCAGGTTGAGCTCAGCTCGGGACCCGGCCCAGAAAGCCCGCGGCAAGTTCAGCCGGGCACCAGCAGCAGCCCCCAGCATCACTGGCACTTCTCCACGCATGGCTGGGATGGAGGGGCTGAAAAAGGGGGGGGGGGTTGGTCTGCTGGAGCCCAGAGGAGTTTGCACTGGAGGACAGCCTTGCCAGGCACAGAGCCGCAGTGCTCTCGCAGTGCCTGGTGGAGTGGGGAGGGGCAGATGGGGAGTCAGGATGCCGTCCTCCCCGCCATGCACAGCTTGTAGTGCCTGTGGGACCTCAGTGTCACACGCTTCACTCTTCTGGTATAAACAAGCCTGGAGGCACATTCTTTGACTGATGTTTGGGTAGCCCTAGCAAAACACCCTGTGAATGGGCTTGAAGCAGCACATCCAGTTCAAGCACACCCGGACACCAAATTATGCAGGTCCTCTTTTGTCTACACTCAGAGCTGGACACATTAGACATCCCTAGACTATGGCAGATCTCTGATCCAGCTCTGGAGATAAATTTTGGGGCCAACCAGTTCAGCACTTAGTTTCAAGTCCCCTAAGCCACAGTTTCCAGGGCTGTTCTGCCATTCAGCTGGTGGGAAGGACTCTGAAGGCAGTCAGGCTGTGCCACTGAGAACTCTGAGATCTCTGGCATCCTAGTCTTGGTCCCCACCAGGGAAGTCTGCAACCAAGGCTTGTCTGGTGGGAGCAAAAATTCAGACGATCCCAAATTTGGCCCCACTGAACAGCATCTTTCTTCACCCACTGGGCAGGCAAAAATCTTTTCAGAGGTGCTGGCAGCCAGCCTAGGGACGTGTGTGCAGGGCTGAGCAGCCTCTGGTCAGCTTGGCTTGTTAATCTGCCCACACATGCTACGTGTCTCCTTTCCAGGAGCTCCCAGCTGCTTTGGTGTCTGGCAAACCACCCTTGTCCACCCTTCCCTCCCTCCTCCTCCCTAAGCACCTGCTTTCTGCAGCGAGGGAGGGAGCAGCCACCCACCTCCCCTCCTCCCTGATGGCCCAATCTTCAGGCAGTGCAAGCCCTGGTCTCTAGACGTGTGTCCCCTGTTGAATGCAGAAGACAAGAGGGACCTGCCCCGAGCATGTGCTGTGTGTCAAGCCCTCGCATCTCCCCTCTCCTTTTCGTGCTCCCCACACTGCTGGACCTTCACTAGCCCTCTCATGTTGTACCACCGAGACTCCCAAGCCATTCCAAACCACACTGTGCTTTTGGCTGAGCAAAAGCTGCCCAACAGCTCACCCAAATTCAAGCCTTTCCTCCCCAGCCTGCAGCAGCCAGCCTGGTGGCAGAGGTCCCTGCCTGTATCCCCCGCTGCTGACCCTCCTTCTGTCCCCTCCTCCTAGCTTTGGGGGACAGCTGCGTCCTTGGGGATAGTGGCAGCTGCTCTTGGGGGGAGTGGGGATCTTGCAAAGTGCCAATTTGTGACAGACTGTCACGGGAAACAGCCAAAACCAATTCACTCTGCTTGCCTGCCTCCAGACCCACAGCCACCTCCCCTGGCAGGCATGGGCATCTTCAGAAGCACTTCAAACTTCCTGAGGGCTGAGTCAGATCTGGAAGGGGCCTCTACCTCACTGCCAACTGGAAAAAACCCAAACCTAGGATGGTGCTAATCATGGTGATTGAGCATCATCGTGACGTTGCTCTGGTGTGGCTGTGTTTGCTGGTGAGGGAAACCAGCCCACCCACCTGTCTCCCCTCTTCTTCCCCTTCCTGTGTGCTAGTAGCTGCTGCTAGTAAAACCAGTAGCTGTGGCTTCTCTGGAAAAAAACACAAGTATGTGATTGTTGCTAATCTGGCACAGCTAAAGCAGTCCTGGTAAGAACAGTCCCTTGTGGGGAGTGTTTGTGATGACCTTGGGCAGAAGTTCTGACCCTTCTACCCCCCTACAGCAAAACCAATGGAGTCCTACTCCTTGAGAAATCCCAAGGATCTTGCCCAAATCTTGCTTCCACCATGGAAGTCCTAATGCTGGGCTATGCCTCCCACCCAAACCGATGTCCCAGAGTAAGCTTAAACCATCACATCCATTAGGAAGCCAAAGCAGGAGTCAGAGAGCGTCCCTGGCTGTGCCTGCCCACACCCTGCTGCACACCCCCATACATCACCCACATGCTCTGCATCAGCATATGATTTCTCTGGGAGTTCCTCTGTGTATTTTAAGATTTTTCTGTGCCTGCAAGGACAGAGGTAGTATGCATGTGGGCCATCTCCATGACTGCTTCCTCCTCTGATGTCACACCACTGCCATATGGTCCTTGCCCAGCACCATCAGGCAGTGGTGGCCCATGGCCCCCGCCCAGGGAAGCAAAGCAGGGGGTTGTACCAACACCCAGCAGCAAGAAATTGTGCTTCATCCCCCCCACACTGACCCCACACAAAAAAAATGGAAATAAGCATTTTAAAAAAATAAACTGCCAGGAGCCATCAGGGGACCAGGTGGCATCTCTGTCACCGTGGCAGCTCTTGCAGGGCCCACAGCAGCATCACCAAGACAACAGCATTGAAGGAGGAGTCAGTGCCAGGCAAGAGCAGAGCAGCAGCCTGACCTGTGAATGTCCCCGGTCTGCCTGGCTCTAGAGAAGCATCCACTCCCCACATGCTGCTCACCCCCTTTCCAAGGCTCTCATCGCCGAATTGAAGTGGCTTTGTGACTGATTTAACTTTTCCAGCAAACTGGCTGTGAGGCAAATGCTATCTCATGCAGGAGGCAAGGGCACATGGACTGAAATCACACCGAAAGCCTGTTATAAAAGAAGGAAGAGAATTTAAACCTGCAGAGCCCTGGCTTTGCTCACTAGTTGCATACAAAGGCTTTACTCCACGCAGGAGTGCAGCTGAAACCCACACAAGCTGTTTCTCACCTAGAAGCCTGTTAGGAGACCAGTCGAACTACCCTGTGGCTGCAGCAGGAACGAGGAGATGTAGGTTGCTACCTGGTAGTAGCATAATGTTTGCAATCCTGGGTTAAAAGGAGTGGGTTTTTTTAAAAAAACCCAAACAAACAGGAGGTTGGGAGAGTGGTGTGGGGATGGAGGCATCCTTTGGAGAAGCAGAAGTCTGAGTTTCTTACACCTCTGGGAAAGGGCACAAAGTGCAGGGGCCAAAGGCGATGCCTTTGATCCACAGCCCCATCCCTGTGTGCCTGCCAGTGTAAAACCTGGCGAGCACCAGGCTCAGCTTTTCCCCACTGAGAATCTGCTGGTGCCTCACAAGCATCCCTCAGTGAGCCAAGCCTGGATCTCAGTCCCAGCAGGCGTGAGGATCCTGCACTTGCTCCTGGCAGCTTTCTTTCCTGGCTGACACAAGGGACACCCACCACCCTGCAATGGCTGGTTCCCCTCCAGCCACCCCTGCCTGACCCTGTCTGTCTGCAGGGAGCTTGGTGAAGGCTGGGCAACAAATTAAACATACTCTGCATCCAGAGGGGAGCAGCCCCTGAGCTGGATGTGTGCACCATCCAACTTCTGGCTTGAGCAGTGTCTCACTGTGGTCATGATGGTGGTGAAGATGTGGCAGGAACAGCTACACTGGAAACTGGGGGGGGGGAGGGGAGGGGGGGGAGTGTGTGTGTGTGTGTGTGTAGGGGGTGAGATGGTGAGAGGAAGAAACAGGGTAAGCAAATGGAGATGCTACAGCAAGCCAAATGAGACTCCAGGGAGAGGTGTCCTTTGGGCACTAGGTACTGCAAACCACACTGTTGCTATCTCTGGAGCCAGCCTTTTTTCCTACAGGGATGGTTTTGCCATCCACACACAGCAGGGCAAGAGCAAGAGAAAAAAAATAAACCCACTGGTTACTTTTCAGTGCCCCAGCAGATGAAGACCCAACCTGACATTGTAAAGGCACCCAATTTCCCCCAAGGCCTGACTACACCCCAGAAAACTCAAGCCTCACTGGAGTGGTGAGTTTGGGCATCCAAATCCCACAAATCTCATTTGTAAGGATCTGGCACAGACACAAAAGACATCTGTGGTCCAGGCAGACTGCTTTTGTAATGCCTTTTTAATAGCATAGAGACTTCTAGTCCTTAAAGGAACAGGAATGCCTAGAAGGACGCTACAGAGCTGGCTGGGTCTGGGAAGATAACCCAGTGTCTGGCTTCAAGGCCGAGTGTTGCCTTGGGGACAGCTCCTTGAGCAATCTGGACAATCACAGCACTATGATCCAAAAGTGGCAGCTCTGCCCTCACCACAGCAACCCCACGGGCAGAGCGAAGAGGACAGGCACCGAATTTAGGCAGTTCCATGAACTGCATGGCCACTGAGTTTCCCACCCGTGGGTTTGGGCTACACGAGGCTGCGCTGGGAGCTCCCACCAGATTCACTGTGCCCCACTGCCACTCCAGCAGCCTGGCAACCCCAGTGCATGTGGAGTTTCTCTTATTCTCACTCGAAAGAAGCCTGCAAGTGGTTCTCAAAACCATATGTCCAAGAGCAGCAACCTAACACTTCTTTTTCTTTTTAACCTTTTTTTCTTTCCCAGTTAAGCAAGACTGACAACCAGAAAGATACATTTCAGTGGGCACTGGGAGGTAAGAAGAGTCCTGGAATGGATGCTGCTGGTGCAGACTGCAGCGTGCCCTACATGCACACAGCATTCATGCTATATGAGCAGCTGTGGGTGGGACAGAAGCCCCTCCAGCCCCAGCATGTGAAATTGAAAATTGAGAGAGCAGTGAGTCCAAAACCCCAGCAGCTCAAAAACCAATTAGATGTCAGGACATATTCCAGAGCAATCACTTGATAGTACTGTGAGCTCTTAAACTACAATCAAACTTTGCTTGTAAATGAAAAAAAAAACCCACCATGGTTCTGTGTTTGTACTGCTGTTTAGGGGTGTGGCAACCAACCAGAGCCTGGGCAGCCAAAAACCTTCAAAGAGACAGGGAAATGCCATTTCTTCTGGATTTCCCCTTCTAACAAACCCTCCCTAGGAAAGCCCCTCCAGGAAAGGGAAATCTCAGTCTCTAATTCCATTCCTACCTTCCCAGCATCCAGTTCAACTATGCTGCTCTAAGATTAGTCCTAATTTCACTGCCTATTGGACATTTAAAAATACTATTTCATCAGTTCTTGACATTTTTGGTCCTGTGACATACTCATCAGCGGCAGGGACTAACGCATCGGAGCCCATGAGAGTTTCTCGATGTAATTTCTTTAGCACTAATTCCATTGTCCTTTGAGGGATTAAAAGTTGTTGTAAAGGTGTCACCCACCATCCTTCTTCAGTTTTAGAGCAATCTAGTTGATCTTCTTTTTTCGGTGCATTGTGGTGGGACTATATCTAGATGGCGTCCTGGGATTAACGCTCCTTCCACATCCAGCCTTTTCAGGGCTGCTTCCTTTGCAGCTGTATCAGCTCTCCGATTTCCTTTCATTGTACTGCTACTCCCTTCTGGTGTGACAGTGAATTATTGCCACTTTCGCTGGCTGTAGTACAGCTTGCAGCAATTTCATGATGTCCATTCCATACCTAACAGGAGCTCCCTGTGAATTCAGAAGTCCTCTTTCTTTCTTTCTTTCTTTCCCAATGGCTCCATGAGCACATACAACTCCAAATGTGTATTACAAACCTGTGTAAATATTGGGTTTTTTTTTTCCCAGTACTTATTTCTTAAGGTCTAGTTAAAGCAATCAACTCTGCCTTTTGGGCTGAAGTGTTGTAAGATACAGGTTCAGCTTCCAGAACATGGTCTCCGGTCACTATGGCACATCCGGCACATCGCCTTCCTCCGGACATGAAACTGCTTCCATCTGTGTATAACTCGAGATCAAAATCAGTAAGGGGAGTGTCTTCAAAATCCGGTTGACTGCTTGATTGTTGTCAAGCAATCATGTTGTAACTCACTTTGTTCTGAGATGGGCAGCAGAGTGGTGGGATTTAAAGTGGTATGTGCATTGAAAAGGTGACATCATCTTGCTCCCGTAACACAAGCGGGTATTTGTCCCGCCTACTAGGAGAAATCCAATAATGTCCTTTGTTTTCTAGGAGAGAGAGCACAGCATTGGGTACAAATACAGTCACAGGTTGCCCCAAAGTCAGTCTTCTGGTTTCTTCAGTTGGAATCACTGTTGCAGCAACAGCTCTCAAACAAGCTGGCCATCCTTTACCGACATCATTGAACTGGTTAGAGGAACATCCCTCAGGTCTCTTCCAGGTTCCTAACACTTGAGTTAGGACTCCTAAAGCCACTTGCTGCCTTTCCTGTACATATAGCTGAAAGGGCTTTTCCAGATTTGGAAGTCCTGATGCGGCAGTTTCCATAAGTCTGTCCTTGATTTCATCAAATCCTTTCCAGCATTCAGCAGCCCATTCCAACAGTCCTTCCAGACCCTTGGTGGCAGCATGTAGTGGTTTAGCAATCAATCCAAAATTTGGCATCCACAACTGACACCATCCAGCCATGGCCAAAGACTCTCTCGGTTGTGTCTTTGAGGTTGGTACGGTGATTCTGCTGCTTTTTGGTCTGCACCCAGTCTCCTCTGTCCCTGCGTGACTTCAAATCCCAGATATCTGACCTTATCTTTTCCTATTTGAGCTTTTCTCGGACAAACACAATATACTGCAAGTCCCACAAAATTCAGTAAACTAATTGTAGCTTCTAGGCATCCACTGCAATCACTCGAGCCAGTTAATAAATCAACACACTGCAACCAAGTTACGTGCCCATTATTATTCTGCCAGTGGCCCAGCTCTTGTGCCAGTATGTTCCCAAACAACATTGGGTTAGTGTGGAATCCCTGTGGTAGTACGGCCCAACGCAGTTGAGTCTCTCATCCAGCAGCCAGGCTTTCCCATTCCAAAGTGAAGATGAGCTGACTGTTCATCTGAGGAAATGCAGCAGAAAGAGTCTTTTAAACCTGAACCCGCAGCGTGTGAGTGATTTTGGGGAATGGAAGCACGGGAAGGAAATGGATTTGGCACCTCAGGGTGAGCATCGACTGTCTGATTACTTCCCATAAACCTTGTGCTACTTTATGTTCTTGAGAATGAGACCTCTTCACTGGCAAATTGGGGTATAAAGTCCCGTAAGAGTCCAAATCCTGCCAGAGGCTTAATGAATGGATCTAATCCTTCCCATGCCTCTAATTTGATAGGGTGCTGCTTCCTTCTTACCGGCTGAGTCCAGTCCAGTTCTAATTGGAGTTACGTCTTTGGCTTATCCCTGTTTCCCTGATGCCATAGCAGCAGTATCACAGCATCTGACACTCCTTCTGGAACATCCATATCTTCATCTCTTTCCCCCCAAGTCAGCAGGTGAGTCTGTGCCAGCCAGGCACTGCCTGGGCCGGATTTCCAGACAAGGTTTGTTCTGTGTTTAACTTCTGTAACAAATCTCATCCCAGTGATGGCAAGGGGCACTCTGGAGCACAGAAAGCAAGCGAGTTCCCTCAGTGTTCCCCACAGCACGCTCCTCTGGTGGTAAAAAGTAATAAAAAGGAAGATCTTTGAGTTCTTTTCCGGATGGCACCGGTGGCACCAGCTTCAGCGTTACTCGAAGGTCCCCAGCAATCACTAGGTACTGAGTGAGCTGCTCCACTACCTATTAAAATATTTCCCTGTTCCATTGGCCAGTTTTGCTGGAACCAGAGGATTGGCTGGGGAGACTTCAGGAGATTCCTCCGGTCCCCTTCAGTCCAACCCTGTCTCTGCACCCCCCAGCCGCTGCTCCCACTCCTTTTCCACAGACAGTCTTTCATCATGTGCTGTGCACGGTCGCACACCCATCCACTCCCGCAGGAACATCGCCTCAGCTTTCTCCGGTATTTCCACGACCTCCTCCTCTACACTTCTGCATCCTTCTCTAAAGTTTTCCCCACATCCCTCTGTGCCTCTTCCTTGTCCTTCTGGCAAGGCTGCCAACAAGGGAGCTTGCACTTGTAATTTCTTTTGCTTCTCCTTTTCTTCCACCTCATCCTGAACTCACAGGCGTTTGGTAACAATTGGGGGATATTGTCACATTGTCAGCACCGCCTACTTTTTGGAATTATTTTTTCTTCTAATATCAGGAGTTGCTTGGCCAATGAACAGCATCTTCCTCAGGGTCCAAATTAGTAATCTTTCATATAAGACAGATGGAGATTCTTTATCTCCCTGCCATATTTACTCTTCCCGCCCCCCCCGCCCCCTCCCAATCCTCCATCAGTATTTGGATCCCACCCAGGATCCCCCCTTGGGAGATCAGGCACTCCCCTGTATTCCTGGATTACTCATTCTTTAGCTTTTTCTACAACTATTCTCTTTTCTGCTGTACTAAATGAATATTCCCAAAGAGCTTGCTATAGGTGCCTTTCTTTCTGTTCTGCAATGTGTACAGGAAGAATTGCTGTCCTTCTCTTAATCAAATAAATGCCATTTTGGCATTTAGAACCCACACTTTTTCTAACTTTCCCATCATTTTCATAGAGCAAAGAACAAATCCACATTAAGTATCTCATCCCACTTTCTAGTCCTTTGACAAAATAACATTAATTGTAACATGGTATCTATTTAATATCATTTTTCACCATCATCAGATTTATACCGTGGCCACAGTTGATTACAATATAATTTTAATTGATCTTTTGTCATGGGTTCTCCTCTCCAAACTTATTCCAGTCTTTCAGGATGCATCCAAAACGGCAAGGGGATGCCTCCTGGGAAGTAGCAGTGCCCATTTCAGTACTAAAAACTAATGCAACATTTCACATACTAACCAAAATAAGGAATGTCACCCTTCATCAACAAAGAATGAGGGGAGGCTCCCTCATTACTCAGATCAATGTGTGGAAACAAAACTATGCTCCTGCTGCCCGTCTTCTGTTGGTGTGTCTTATGCAGAGCCCAAACAGGACCCCAAGTCCCCCAAAAGCAAGCCAGTTCCCCAGAGGTTAGGTCTTTTGCCTTATTAAAGAAAATGACACCTCCTTTTTAGCAGCATTGCACCGTTGTGTCGCTCGCTGCCCAGCTGCAGGAGAGGGGACGATGGAGTCAGCGTACGCCGGAGTTGTCAGTCCAGTGAGGCAAGGTGACTGGGGCAAGGCTGTCAGCACAGTCCCATCTGGGTCTCCAAAAACTCTTGTCCCAGACCTGGGGGTTCATTTATCCAGCGTGCAACACACCAGTACACACAGAGAGCAGAGGTGTTTCGTTGCACATCAATGCAGATATGGGTGCCTGTCCCAGGCCAGCACACTGAAGCTCCAAACCAGGGGATATTTATGCACTTGGGATTAATATATTCATGTTTCTACTGCATATGTATTATTTATCATTGTGTGATTGGTTAAAGAACTTCACCTGGGTTGTCACTTTGTGCTCATGCCTGCCCCTTCTTTCCAGTCAGTGGTGTAATTAGGCTGGGTGGCCCATGGGTCAGCGGTCAGGATCTCTCCTATTGGAATAACCTTTCCCCCAGTTTCGTCCTCCTTGGGCAGTGTTCAGCGGTTCTTCAAGGTTTGTTGGTCAGACTGACAGTGTTTCAGTTACGCCTCTATGTCCTGACAATCACATACATTGTTTAGATAAGCATTAACCAGCACGGGGTAGGGCTGTACAATGGGCATCTTCAGCAGCAATAGTCTTGGTTCAGATTACACGCTGCACTTTGTTGTGCTGTAACATCTTTACTTAGGATTAGGCTCTTTCCTGTCAATCTCTGGGTTGTTTAAAGGGGAAATGGTATCATTTTGACTTCTTGGTGTTGGGTTTTTTTTTTATTATTAAGGTTTTGTGCATCAGGACTCAGGGGTGCTCAGGGCTGACATTTCAGATACGGTCCCTCTCATCATCTCACTCTTCCAGAGCCCTGTGTTATACTGACCCATCCCTGAGGCAGTCATTTTCCTAAGTGATGCAAAAATATAAGGGATTTTCATAAAACATCCTCAGCATGAGGTCTGCAAGCTTGCTACTGTCACTCGTGGGAAGTGAACCACTTCCTTCCCTAAGAGAGAGTTATAGTTTTGGGTCAAAACCACACTGAAGGGGTGCTTTCTAGAGAACATACTTGTCATCTGGTTTTAAACCTGTGTTAATGAACAAGCCAGTGCCTCCAAGCAAAGCCACGGCTCCCAGAGGAACACCTTAATCATTAACCATAAAATGCATGGTTTCCCTGCAGTGTAGCGAGCAGGCTTTAGATGGAGATAACATTAAAGGCCATCAGGATATGGGCACAGTCCCGTGGTGAGTGGGGACCACTCACAGCCCATCTGTGTATTGCTTTCAACATCTGAAGGTGTTTTTCTGCCTGTCTGCAGTGAGGACAGAACAGGACTCTGGATTTTGATTTGGTGTCTTACCACCGAAAAAAGGTTTCTCACCCACATTCTTCTTACCCAGTTTTAACCCATCCCATTTTAACCAAGTCTCAAGTTCTGGTGGTTTTCAGATCCTCCACCACTACAACTTTACACACAGGAGGGAGGGCTCCAGTCAACCCCAAAATGAGTAAATGGGCTCACAAACACTTATGAGGTTTTTAGTTAAGGAAGCCCCAAGCTTATTCATTTCTACTTTCTTTCCAGACATTCAGATGGCCTTGTGCAAGTGCCAGCCAGCTACATCCCGTTGAACTGATGAAATCGAGATGTGACCCTGGAAGGCAGAGCTTGCTTTGATTTTGTTAAAGCTGAGGGAGCCAGTGGGAGCTGGAAGCACGCTGAAGTCACGCTGGTGGCTTGCATTGCAAGGACACTGTCCTGGGGCACTGATTGTCTCCTGTTGTCAGCCCAGCATCTTTATCAGCTGCCTCACAGACAGCCTGCCCTCCAGTTGGGTCTCTGCACACACAGAATATTTACTTTCAAATATTGAGGCCAAAATCTGTTGCTGAAAAGGACGCCCAGGACCTGAATGACCTGTAAAGAGAGAGGGTTTCTTTAATGTGTGTTCATGTTTGTGTGTACACAGGACACGTTGAGCCAGGTCTGCAAACAAACTGGTGCCATCAACTGGAAGTCCCCAAGGTTCCCAGCATCCAGAAGGGAAAACTGGCACCGGCCACCAGCCAAGTCTGTGGCCATCACCAGGCACACGGGAGCTGAACAAAGGCCAGATTCAGGTTACTGGGTCAAAACTGCCTGTCTTTCTTCATCTCTCTGCAGAGCTTGTGCAGGCCTTTCCCGACACTTTAAATGCAGAATCTGGATGATTTTCTCCTAGAAATAAGAGGTGGGGCTGAGTGGCATCTCAGTAACCAGCCAGCACCTGCAGTCTCCATTGAAGCCCTGATGTGGTAAAAATACAGGTGCATTCATCAAAAGGGCTGTGATCAGCACATAGTTTTCTGTTCTGTATCAGTGCAAGGGAAAGGTTAAGCCAAGAAATCTCTAATTTAGGCTAGGGCTTGAGGAGGGAGCACTACAAAAATAACCTTTCCCCTTCTAAGCAACATCCTCATCTTCTGGGGAGGAGGTCAGACATCCTACACAAAGGTTAGCTGGCGTTTACACCAACTGCCTGCTCACGTGGGTGGGCCCTTCATTCTTTAGAGAGGGTACAGGGAAAGCCACTGAATTCATTCCCAATGACCCAAAAGCAGTTGGGAATTGCAGGCAGAGCTGAAGTCCAAAGGTTCCCCTGGGGAAGGAGCACAGTCAGGATGGGCAAAGCTATGTTGCAACTTCTGGGACCAAAATGTGTAAATAAGCTATTGACCCACTGCACTGCACTATAACAAGGGGATGAGCCAAGTAGGAACACCGAACTCCACAGGATCCCGAGTCCTGCTCCCTCAGGCCACGTTCTGGTGAGGACCAGTTACAGCTACAAAAATAGTATCATCATCCACTGCTGCTTCCGCTGGAAGCACACCAAGCTCCACAGGAACATCTCGAGGCTCTGCTGACTCACTGGAGATAGGCTTTCAAAGCCCATGCTTCCAACAGCCCCCGCCCAGTGCCCTTGCAACTTTACACACGTGTCCTGAGCCTGACACATCAACACACTGTGCTTCTCAGGGGTCAGCCAGCTTGTGCTCACAGAGCGTTCAGTCTTGCCAGACTATACGGTGATGCAACATCAGCAGCTTTCCAAAACAAGGCTGGTTCAAGTGTGCACGTTGCCAGGTTTATGCTTATCTACCGCTGAAGGAATCCATGGCACACAAGTGCACTGGAGATAAGGCTACTCCCAGGGCAAAATATTCTGTGAGAACAAAGGAATAATTACCTTATGGGTTCGGTCAAATCCATGCCAAGATTTCTGGCACTGCACAGTTTAGAGATGACTTAGACACGACATGAGAAGTCTAAAAGTCAGTGTAAGGTCCTCGAGGCAGGGTGAACCCGCTTGTTGTGCTGAAGGCAGGGGTGCTAAAATGTGAGTGCTGCCCAACAGAAACCCATACTGGAAGTAGAGATGAGTCCAACTGGCAAAGCTGTATCCAGAGGCTTCAACTCATGGTTGAACTCTGAAAGCTCAAGTCTCTCCAACACATGAAGACAAAGAGGAAACAATACCAGGAATTCTGAAATACAAACTCTTTGCAACTGTCAGACATTTCAGTGGGAGACTGAAAAGGGACTGCTAGTCCCTTTGGATTCTGTATTGCCACATCTAACAGCAAGTGAGAGTAAGAAGCCTAGTTTGGGTGTCTGAAGACAGTGAGGATGCTGGCATCCCCTTCCTCAGACCATTCCTAGATGTTTGCTCGAGATCCCCACTCCAGCATCACAGCTTCATTTGAAACCACTGTTTCGTTGCCAGCTCTTGCAAAGGCCAGGAGGCTGTGAGCCACGAAGCTGCCAGGCAAAGGCAGAAGCAAGGTGACCTGGAGATGGGAGTGTCCCTTCCCCAGAAGGTCCACAATGCCATGTTTCTACCTTGCTCCCAGCGCTGAATATCGACCCATGGTGACCTGGATGGGCCATGACAGAGAGAGGCCCTGAGGATGCTTGGTGAGCACCACTGACCTGTGCAACAGGAACATCTGTACAACTGCTATTTACAGTGTCTCCAGTTTCATCTCTCTTTCTCAGCCCTTCTCCTTTTTGGGTGGGTTTTTACAGGAGCACAAACTGTGGCACAAAGGCTGGCTTCACATATAGCACAGCTGGAGCACGCAGCCATGGAAACTGGTGCTTAGGTAGGACAATGCTGCTTATATTGTCTTCTTTGAATTAAATTGAACAGTAGAGAAAGGACCATAACCATGATATCCATCTGCTCCTTGGCTATACAGTACTTTTATAGGCGTACAAACATCTATATAAATATTCTATAAATGCCTCCATATGTATAAGTAAGCCTAGCAAAAAATATGTGCAAATCTCAAAACTAGTCAGGAGAGGTCAGGAAGAAAAACTTTCATTATAGTTTAGGCTGTTTGCACTTTCAAACTGGAATTAAAAGACCTCAAAGTGAATTTCAAAAACTTGAAGTTTGAGTTTTGAGCCTTCATCCAAAACATAGTTCAATATAAATGAATCATTGGATTTGTTTTAGTCCCGAAGAGAAGCCAGTATTTTTCCAGCCAACTCCACTAAGGAATTTATGAAACAACCATTTTTCTTTATAGCCGTGGCCTTCTAATTAGACTTGCATCAGGAGGTGAAGTTTTAAGCCCTTCAGACCTGAGGCATTACACACAATCCTCTGTAATCTCTTCCTGTGGAAATTATTGTATCATTTCACGTTCTGTGTGAGGCTGTAATGACTGTAGGCTTCCTTTCAATTCCTTGTTCTCTTCATTTACATCTGCAGTAGGCTTCCACGGCCGCAGTCTGCTGGCTCGCAGTGCATCATGATTCAGCAAGGAGAGAGAAGAACATGGACTTGCTGGGATCATTCAGCATGGAAGATTTGGGTTTTTAACACAGAAGCTACAATGCCCTTTCCTTCAGTACACATAGTCAATACACATACAGCAGGGCAGTTTCCTTGGAAGCTGTAGAAGTGGTGGAAGGGCAAGGGGGAAACCACCTCCCCTTCCCCCCCACCCCGCTGACAACCCTATGTGCAGCTGAAGCTCTGAGTTTCCAGATGGCAAATGCCAGAGGGCAGCGAACGGTTAAGAGGATTGCAGGCAGTGCTTTTTCACTACTCAGGCAGAGGTTAAATGTCCTGCTAGGTGGGAAAATCTCTGTCTCCAAGGAAGGACACAGGCAGCCATTCACATTTTGCCCCTGCTCAAGGCTGTACCTTTTGGCTACGTCCTTTTCCCAACTTGGTGTGAACTGGGAGTTTCTCATGGAGGCCCTCAGCCGAGGCCAGAGCCCCTGGGCTGGGCTCTGCAGTGTGCCACTTAAATTCTAGCACTGGGTCACTGACAGCAGTTGCCAGCCCTGAATTCACAGCACCACAGAAGTTGCGGGCTTTGGAAATTAGGAAGAACAGCTGATTCCTTCCATAAGGAGGGAATAACAGATAAAACTAACATTCCCTCTGATTGGCAGCAGAGACAACATTTGCAAGACTTTATGAGAAGATATTTAGTCTGGCACACAAAACACTGGGCTGCAACTCAACTGCAGCGTGCTGTTCCTGGCTCTGCCAGAGACTGCCTGCGACCTGTAACAAATCCCACCACCTCTGCTTACCCTCCTGCCTTTTCCAGCACCATTCCTCAGACAAGCACATCAATGCTACGCCGCTGCAAGACTCAAACCCCGCCCTGGTCAGGATGCTCTCCTAAGGCAGGGTTCAGTGTATTCGTTAAAGGCAGATTGAACTACACTCAGAAATTATTGGCTGGTCCCTATTTCGTGAGCCCGGTGAACACGAGTCATAACGGGCAAACAAAGCTCTGTGTGTGTGTGTGTGTGTAATACAATTGCGCTTAATGCCCAGTCCGTAGGCACTCCGCATACTTTGAGAATGAAAGCCATTAGAAAAAAACCAAGTAGCCTGTTTGCTACTGATCAGCTTTGTTGCCTGGGTACCAAGCACAGTAGCTCCTTTTTGCTCCTTGCCAGGGCCCTGCGAGCGCATGCTGTATTTTATTTCAGGCCAGAACCATTGCGGCAATTTGTTCATCTCCCCTGAAATGTCCCATTTACTGCTTCACGTGGACCCAGGCTGGCATCAGAGACAAGCCTGCTGAAGCCTGCCTCAAGGATCTTTCAAGGGAGGATTTGAATCCTTAAAAGCCTTATTGTATCTGTAAGCCACAGTGCACAGTGCTTCCTCTACCTACCTGCTTTTCTGTAAGCCATTGTTCTGAAACAACGCGGGGCTGTGCTGTCTGGCAGCTCCCTGCACCGGCTGGATATCAATGGCAGAGCCAAATTGAGGGGGACAAACAGCAGTGGGATCTCTTAAGTTGTGGTTTTACTAACCCTGAAAAGCTGTGATGACTTTCTGAAGCTGTGGCCTGAAGAGGAGAGAAACCCATATCTTAAGGAATCAGCAGATTCAAACACTGATTTAACACGGTGTCACTCATCAGCAGAGCCTCAGGAACCCACAGCATGTCAGCCGTAGTGCAGAACAGTGAGCTCAGAGGTGCTGGCACTTGGGCTAAGGACAGCCAAGTCTTTCCTTCTGGGAATTTGTTTTCTCCTTCTCTATTTGCAAGCCAGAGGATGCAGTCATTAGGTCGCAGCTTTCCACTAGCAAAATTAGACTCATTTCTTTCCTTCCTATCACATCTACTAAATAAACTGCAGGACAAATTAGGTCCCCAGACAACACAGCTGCTAGCCCCAGTGCCCCTGAGGGGTTTCCACAGCCACAATAAACCAGTGTAAATAATGACATCTATTAGCGTTGAACCCAGATTGTTCCATTGAAGCTGTGGTGCAACCTCAGCCAAATTATTAGGGAGGGAAAAGCAGAAATTCTTATTTGAGACTCAAAGGGAAGGGAGTTGATCTGCAGAGCAACACATTCAGGTAACTGCTTTTCAGAACACTGTCACACGTCAACGTCACTTAGAAGAGGGACACCAAACAGCCAAGGTGAATTTTTGCTGCTAGCGAATAGGGATTTTCCAACACAGCTTCTGTCCCTTAAATGAAGAACCCTAGCAGTGGAAAACCAGCACAGTTCTCAAAGTAACTGCTCAACTTCTTCCCGCTACAGCAAACCGAGAACCACAGCTGCTCTTGCTTTTCGCTACTGTTGCTCCTTGCAGAGTGTGCTCCCCCAGGGCAGGGCTGGCAATAAACTTGATCCTTCATCAATTATCACAAGAACAGCAACTCCAACAACATAATAGTCTCTACACTATTTAGTGGCACCACCACTACAACAGATGCTTAATATATAAGTAGATTGTACCCAGTTCAGCCCAGAAATACCTACTTTTTCTGTTAGGCAGAGAAGGCAGTACATCTGATCCAGCCCACAGACTGAGTTTCACAGGGTTAGGAAAAAGCTTTTTAAGGATCAACATCTGAGCATTCAGATTTTCATCTTATCTAAGTGGCCGTAGGAGTGATGGGGTGGGGCGTACACCCTAAGCTGTGCCAGTTACCCAGTAAATCACCTCAGTGGCATCCAGAGCTGCCTGGCTAGGCAAGTAATATAGTTACCTTTAAAAGCAGAAGGTTCCTGTGAGCTTGGTTTTTTCAGTCTTGCACAAAAAGTCATTTTCACCAGTTAGATAACAGCAGGTTCTTCACCAACAACTGGCCAGGCAACATGGGCACTAAGGCAAGAATTCACTGAGTGGAAATAAAACCCAGCGGCTCCAGGAAAGAGCTTGAGCACAATTTGTATTTACAAATCAACAGATAGGAAGGTTAATCGGTAGTTTTAAACTTCCTTTATGAAAAACGAAGACTAAAAATAGTTCTGGTCAACTTAAAGAACTAAGAAACTCAGCTACATTTAGATTGCCTTATGACTATGGCTTCACAAAACTGTTTCCCCTGACAGAAATACCAACACATTTACATAGTTGCTTAGTCACCTTCTAAATCAGCCTTAGCATTCATTGCTGATGAGTAAGAGAAAACCGTGGCCCAGTTCCTGTTTAAGTTTTCTTTGAGAACTTGCAGTAAAGAGCTTGTCCATAACAAGCAAATATGAAGTCACACCAGGAAGGGATAGAACACTGCTCCCTGCTCAGTACTTCTGACTTCCCCAGTCCCCACCAAGCCTACCACACAACAGCTAGGGGAATCCCACCCTCTTTAGGGCAAATTTACATTACAGAAAGACAAAGATGAGAATGTTTTGCTTTCCTTCAGGGCCTTTCCTTATCCTCACCTTCAGAGGTGACAGTAGTCATGCTGGTACCACTCGTTCCAGGACTTACCTGAAGCAGTCTTGCCAGGAAACTTTGTAGCTTAGTTTCCCCTCCAAATTTAGCAAGAGCCATATCATCTTGTAAGAAGGGGCTTCACCTCTAATACAGCCTTTATTACACTTAGCACTTGTGTGGCAGTTTCCTGCCCTTTCTGGTTGTGAGAAGAATGAAATGCAATGGAGGAGTCAGGAAACAGTCTGAGTGCTTCTTGAGAACTTGAACCTACCCTTTGAATACAAAGTGAGGCTTCCTATAGATTCAAGATACCTATTGCCTATCAGTCCTTTTCAGCTAGCTGTAAAGCATCATTCTAAGGTGCCTGTTTCCACCCCCTCCATTACCACTGCCATTCCTGCTGAGTTTGCTGTGTGCAGTAATACCACTAAATGAAGCCTCTGGTAGCCCTGAGAAATTACCTGGCTATTCATCCTACAAATACTTCATCTGGTGTGCTGGTACAACCGCATATGTGCTTGCAACTTTACCTCTGGGTTTCAGGCTGTTAACAGGACAGATACAGTAAAGTGCATCAACCTAAACCATGTCCCACCTATCTAAAGCTACACTGATTTTTAGTCTACTTTCCATCACTTGCTTCAACCACTTTTCTTCCTCAAGCTTTCTGTTAGCAGTCAATTACACAATAAATGCTAAAGACAACACATTGAAGTAGAAGGTACATCCCACAGCACTGTGCCTAAAACTTGGTCTGCCATAAAGCCAGACATACTTCCAGCACAGATTTAAGGCCAGAAACAGCAACTATTTTATTCTGCAGATATAACAAAGACTTTAGAATATAAACTACAGTGGTTTTAAGTGCTTTATATTTATTATAAAGTATTAATAATTGAGTGTATGGAAAATGATTCTCTATACTAGAGAATAAAATGACAGCTTTTACAACTTATGCCATACAGTACATAAAAGGCTGCACATTTTTCAGCTGCTTGAAACAGTATTTGCTATACAAGTGGAAAAGGGTAGACTTAGAAGTTTATTATTTATAATACAGTGTTAGAAAGCACAAACAAATAACATTCAAAATAAACAAGCTCCCAAAAATCTAAAGAAATCTTTAGATGACATGTACACAGATTATACTCAAGTTTCAATATATACGTTATTGTTCCCCACAAGATGCTCCACTCTACTGGATAGCTGGAACATGGTGAGACTTGAAGGTGCAAGAAAAGCACCTCCCAAGCCACATCAGCATTGGATGGGCAGAACAGCAATTTCCCAAAGTGTTCTCCTCAGTCTTTGGCTCTAGTATTTCTTACAGCCATATACTGTGGCAACACAAGAAAGATGGGCTCCAATTACATGTTGTGTCAATGCCAATCCAGTTACCTGGGGAGTTGCTAGAGCAATTCAAGGCACTCTTCCCAGTGCTGTCAGCCCACAGAACCCCCTGTGCAGGACACTGCATTTTAAAAGACAACCAGACTGGGCTAAAGCATGTTCTTGAAGGACACGGAATGAACAGTTCAAGACAAACTCCTTCAGAATGTCCAGTTCAAAGTTCATTCATACTTCACAGGCACACCAGCTTGAGAGACATTCATGTATATGTAGGTAACACTTTAAAGCATACTGCTTCAGTGTATTTAGTTGCTTTATGGTTAAAGTGGTGTAAAGTATCAGCAGCTTTGAAGACAGTGTTCGCAGGGCATGTTGAACCTAACCTCACAGTAAGATTTTAAGCCTACTTCACAGTTTAACAGTTGTCTCCTTTGCTTTTCCTTCTCAACACGAGGCAGTGTCTACAACATCTTTTACAACTGTTCTGCTTACAAAGCATGTCAACACCTCCCCAGCAAATGTACTCACAGTAACACTGTTTGCTTTGATGCATGTAGTCTTGACACTTAATTGTAAGCTTCTCCCATAATATAAAATACCTTGTAGATCAAGCAGATTTAAAGATATTGCACTGTTGTATTTTACTTTTGCCTCCCAATCACATTCTAAGTATTTATGAAACTGTAAACAAGTCTTTTTTTTATTCAGTCTTCGGTACTGTACACCTGCGTTCCAAGGAACTGGAATTCAGTGACACCTTCATTACAGATACAGTAGCCTAAGCACAGTGTAAGTTCTGTCCAGCTGCCCTCTTCGTACAGTAACCAACAGGCCACTCCTCCCACAATCACACCTTCAGCTTCCTCTTCTGATCAAAGTATGCCTCAAATCTGGATTGCGCATATTCCTGGAGAAATAAGGGACACTCAGTACTCACAGTAAACACAGTGGAGCTTTCCTACTTGCAATGGGGAAGCATAATGAAGGTAAGCATAATTAAGGTATTAACTGTGCTACCTTCCTAATCCATCATCTCAATGCATTAATTAACTATATTTGTGAAGGATAATCTCTCCTGAAGTGTTCTGGCCTCTTACAATTTCCTCCAATCTTATTTCAACTCTTAACACTATTAGCACCAGCATGTCAGGAAAAAAAGAATTAAATATGTTAGACTTCACTGAAATGGCTTCTGTAGCACTTCATGCAGGATATACAGTGAACCCAGGAGATCCTACTGTGAAGTGATGTAACTGACCTATTTCTCAAGTACAAGCCAACTGGCATTGATACTGTTGCACACTTAATATCCACACCTTGTTACAAGTGCACTTTGACCTACTCAATTTCCAAATTCACATTCCACATCCTAGCTCCCCTCTTGCACTGGGTCTCTTACTACCAAAGACTTCACTGCGTCACCCTGCTACAAGATCTGACAAGTCTATAGTCCCTCTACATAACAATGGGAAGAATTTCTGATATTTTCACAATCTTAAATCTTCTTTACACTGCAAAGAGCACAAGCTAGCAACAAATTATTTTAAAAGTGTTTTACTACACTTAGGTATTACTGACTGAGAGGCCATTTCACTTTCTGAGAACATACCACAGGTCACCTAGAATATACCTTTTTAGTTACATCAAATTATGGTTAAGACACTTACCAGGTAACCAAACTCAATGGATGAGATCTTTGCTTGTATAATAGACCACAGACCCCAGAAGAAGTGTGACGCAAGGGCAAACCTGAAATGACAGCGCTATGTTTATTGACATACCCAGATAAGTCAGCACCTTTCTTGGCTAAGTTTCTCCACCCAGCAAGGTATCACAGCAGAAGTTTCAAGATACAATAGTGAAAGACAAGTTACCTGTTAACTTCTATCAACACTTCTTCTTCTAGTTTGGACTTCTCTTCATTGCTTAGATTGTCAAAGCCATCATGGAATGCAGACAGGTAACTGGAGATAAAATGAAGCTGGAAGGCAAGTAAACAAGAGATTTACAACTCTGTCTCCAGAGACATTTACTTTTTAAAGCTATACAGGCCTTTAAAAAAGTTGTCATTTATTCTTTCCAAACACTGGCAGACCTGGAGATTTAAGACTAACGGTGGTTCTACTAACTGCTTGGAAGTTTGGTTTAACAAAAGCTCCATTGGGACAACAGACAACATTTTGCTACAGCCAACTAATTCTACAGCTGCAGCCCACAACTACTGGACTTCGTGGTGAATAGCTACATAGCACATCATAAATACTCTATCCTGAAGAGCTATAATGAACTTTGTGACTTTTAAAGCCAAGGTAGTCAGGATTACATAAAGTGTTGCATTTAAGTCAGTCATGGAGGAAGAGAGGTCTTGGGGCAAAGTTAAATCTAAAACAGAATATGAAAAGACAGTTTAGATTTGAAGAGCATGGACACTGGCATTTTATTACATCTTATGGGCATACCTGTTGCTTCCTTGAAGGATAGTTAAGAACACTGGCTTTGAAGAATGGGTACTTCTCGTATGTGTAATCATACATCCATTCACAGAAGTGATTTCCAATGTCAAATCCTCTGAAAGATAAAGACCAAGTATCTCAATATTTGCATCCTAGAAATCTGGTTTTGCTTAAACAAACCTAAAATTAAGTTTAAAAGCACAAGGGTTAGATCTTATTGCAGTTTTGCTACAGGAGGTAAAAGTTGTTTACAAGAATGTAATTTTGGCAATATTAAAATCAACTAGTAAAACAGGCAGTTAAGAGTGAAAGCTACCAGCTACATGAAAATGCTAGACTTCACTGAAATTTTATCCCAATGGAGACAGTTAAAGTACTTGAATATACACTACATATCAGCATGAACTCAGATACAGCTCGAGCATTGGTGTTACTACAGGCAAAGTATTTAACATCTCCCACTTAGGGCAATTCAGGATATTACATTCCAGCTATGCTACAATTTAATGATCTCAATGACTCCACACACTTAGATCATCCTTAAGCACATGTACTGGTAAGAACAGAAAGCGTTTTGTTTAACCATGTAATTAAAACCTAATATGATTGCTCTCATCTGTGCATGAGAGCACAATTTGAGAAGATTGAAGAAAAAAAAAATGCAAAAGCAAACCTGACCTACACAAGATCTACCATTCTCCTCATCCCCCTCTTCAAAAGAAATTGAGATGCAAGCAAGGAGCCATTTAATTGTAAACAAGGCCTCTAGTCCAGACAGCAGAGCTCCACCAACTGTGGCTCTGCTGTATGCCACAGAGGACCAGAGCTGTTTTGACTACCACCACAAAGAGCAGAAGATAATTCACTAGAGTTGAGAAATATAGAGCAGCACTTGCTCTCACTGCAGCATGTATAAAGTAACACACCTTCCCGTGGCATAGAAAATAGTGATTTACCGGTAGTTATAGCTGCTGTATTCAAAGTCAATGAGCATCAGCTTTTGGTTTTCTGAATTCTCTCTGCCTTCCAGAAGCAGGACATTGCCTGAAAATTTCAAGGTAATACAGCATATTCAATAGTGTCCCAGGAAAAGTATAGAAAAGCAATAACCTATTTTAAGAAACATAATTCAGATAATCCCAGCCATCCCTTAGATCTGCACAGAAGAGTGACAGGAAAAGGCAAGTTGCACTGGTTGTGTATCTGCACCCTGAAAGCAATAAAGTTTTTCTTCTGTATAGACAGAGGTTGATTTATTCTCCCAGGGGTCCAGCTTCTCCAGTGCTTAGCTTGCTGCTAACGCAACTGACACTAAGCCTTAGCAGCCCTTGCTGAATTGCCTCTTTCCACAGCATCTCTCATACCTGCATAGCATTGACATTGATCAATGTCAGACAGTATCTATAGAGAAGTTCAGCCTTTTCCTTTATAACAGGAAGATCACTCTGTCTACATGCTTGGCCTAATCCAGATATGATACTAGATGTCTTAATTAGCCTGAAGGGTTGATGAAGCCAATGTACTTCACCTTGCAGCTGTTGCGTACCAGGAGTACACAGGCTACTGTTTCAGGTCAGCTGCCAGGGCACTACCTCTATACCCTGACTGCCTCTCAGAAAGCAAACAAGCAAGCAGAAAAGGCTTAATACTGCATCACTGAGCAAGGTTATGAAATAGCAGCTTACCTTCTTGACAGTCGTTGTGGCAAAATACAACTGGTGATGAAGTAGCTTCAAGCATAGCTCTAGGAAACAGCAATAGAGTCCTTTGTTACTTACAAGGTCCTAAGTTCAGTTCCGCTTCCAAGTGGAGAATAGGCTTGTTATAAGAACTTGAAGCACTATTCACTTCTAGCAAGACATTTTCTCAATTAGGAGACCAAGATCAGGGCACCAAAGCTGGACTTCACTGATCAACAAGTCAGATAAGCAACTGCTTGTATCAGTTTGTAGTCATACGAGACTCAGGTTGACTACAGAAGGACAACCAATCCTCAACTTGTAAAGTAAAACAAATATGGCACCATACTGTATAATGTTTTTGAATAAGTATAAAAATCCATACTGAAACTGTGCAAATTGCAAGATTGTGTTAAGACAAAACAAGCCTACCTTAGATTTTTCATTTCCTGAGGGAGATTGTAACTGAGGAGTTTGTTCAGTTTTCTAGTTCTGGATTCTCTGGTAAATTTAATCCTCAGCACTTGATTTAAATATCTGTTAAAAACAGAGACACAAAAGTACAATATTTGTGACAACAGGTATACTAGCCTTTCCATACCATTTAAACAATTCTTTTTTAGCTTTCATCATTTTAGTTTATGAAAAGGTAATGCCAGTTCCTCAAGTAACAGTTACTGGGTACAGTGAGAGTTTGTACTCAGACATTCGGGAAGAATGCTTATCAAAAGTTACAACAGGTCACCTTTTTCCCCCCCCCATAAAGTATTGCATAACTTACTTTTCCATTGTTCCAAAAAGCCACTTAGGTTCTTTATTAAATGGCATTTTCATGCCATGAAATCTAGCCATCTTCTCAGCTATTTCAGCAGATATGTCAGGTAAGCTCAGTTCTTCAGTACTTAGTTTCCTGCTCTGTAATGAAATATAGTATTCTTAATACAGTTAATTGATTAATTACAAAAGTGTCATTAATTAGAAACACTAGCATTAATCTGTATCTGTTATACTATAACCTACAACCACAGTATTTGAGTAATACACTTTTCCAATCCCAAATACACTTACAAAATTGGTGTCTTTGGAAAAGCAGAGTTAGCCAGACTACTTATAACAAGTAAATTTTCTTCTATATCAAGATCGGAGCAATACCACATCACACACAGAATATCTTTAAAGCAGATTGGGTATAAATATTTGAGAACATCAAAAACCTCTGCTCTTGTTGCTGTTAAAAGGAAAGTGTTACTCCACAGCTTCCACTGCTGTTTGGTATCTAACAGGCTTTTTAATCTTCATTTATTAGTCTCTGCTACAGCTGAAGAGTTTTTGGATATCTCTTCTTGGCAGGAACTATAATTGGGCTCTCCAACACCCACTGTAACTGTATCAAGTTACAGCTAGCAATTACTACAGGCTGCCAAGTATTTCATTACCACATCCCTGCTTTTCCGGGCAGTCCAGAGACCGTCTTGTCATGACCAATTAAAACAGCTACCAGCAGCCCACTAACTAATCCTGAATAGGACTTACGGGAATGAATTCCTCCAGTCGCCCTTGTGGAAAGATCCCATACAGCTTTGGGCCAAGAGCTCTCTCTGCAAGAATGGCAAACATAACACTTTCCAGAACCATAGCTTCTGCCCCCTACAAAAAATAAAATTAAAGCATTCATTGATACTTGCACAGAAATTATTTTAGGGTACACAATAGCTACAGTGCTAAAAACAGAGACTTAGGGTTAGCTTTAAAAAGACAACATTTTATTAACCAAAGTTTCTTGTAGTTAGCATTGAAACAATACAAATATTTTGCTTTCAAGTTTAAAGCTGGGGAGGAAAATCTGTATTACTTAATAGGCACTGTTGGTGAGCCAGGTCAAAGGAAAGGTATGCAAAACCCAAAGCACCCATTCCTCCCCAACCTGGGCAAACTCTGCAAATTCATTTCCTGAAGGAGGTTATCCTACTTGAAGCACAGCACAGGAACTATAAATATTATCCTTGGCTATTTTAACACACTTTGGAACATTGCATCACAAAAGGACATTTTAACTATACAAGTGAATGAAGTGAACAACTGAGCTACTCAGTTTGTCATTCAGAAGAATAACTTAGGAATTAAGGACATTTTATATCTTCCCTCTTTATTCACACATACACACTCCTTAGTAGGAATTTAAAGAATCCAATATTCCTCCTTTTCTACCTCCAAATATACCTCACATCTCAATAGCTTTTTTCAAGATTTTCCTTACATGAATAAACCCAGTCCATAATTACAAAGCAAAGAGCTTTTAAATACAAATTATTAAAAATTAATAGAAATAGGGATTATGTCTCAAGAATGTAGTTATACACTCAAGTATAGCTTCCTTGGTAGGCAAGATTAGCCATAAACACAGAAACCACAGTATGAATCACTACTTCTAGCAATTATGTTAACCATAATCCAGCTGTACTCAAAAATCTGAGAGGTCTACTAAGCTTATGCCTACCTTTTAGCAATTTGTCCTAAAGTCTGACCCATGACACTTAGAAGCTTAAGAACTATGAGCACAAAATTAAGAAAGCTCAAACTATAGTGTTTCACATTATTGTGGTCACCACAGGCTCAGATACTAACTCCTTCTATACAGGTTCCACTCTTGAGCACATTCCAGGCAGTTTCATCAATAAATTATTACTGGACCCCACCTTACTTTCTGGCATCTTCAAGAAATTCTGGCATTTCATATTGAAGGGTAGGAAAGACTCATGTAACTATGTTCTCAAGCATTAACTTGAATAAAAAAAACGAGACACAAGAACATCAATTGAGATTTTATGATTTCCATACAAATTATGCCCCCAACTGTTTCTGTCTCAACTCCTGGAAGCAGAACTAATGCACCAAAATATGTACTTTTAAGTTTCACATGCCCTCAACACCACTGATCTCAACTTTTCATTTCAGTTCTCTAGGCTAATGCCAAGTACCAAAAAGCTAATTAGATAGTCTGCTCCATTATTAGCCAATAATGAATTTGCCTGTGCCTGCTACAACACCAGGATGTTTTAGAAGACTGATTACCACAATCCTGTTGTCTGTTCCCATTAAGATGCCAGTTCCTTGTTTCTACATCTTATTGAAAAACCAACTCATGATGTTTGGATAACAGCAAGTGCCAAAGAAATATTCTTCATTAACACGTCCCTCAATGCATCAGAAGCAACAACCAGAAACAGTAAAGTTTCTAGATACACAATAGTGCACTTCTGGGTTACTTCAGCTTATGTCTGCATAGCTCTAGTCCTTCAGGACGTGCTTAAAAATCTAGACCCTTCAGATAAACTACAAGGCTGTGAGTTCATAAGCCTCCCTGTCAGCAGTGTTAACAAGGACACCTGCATCTCAAAGATCTGCTTCAAGATTAAAGAGTATGGGCAAATATTATCTAAAGGCAGCAGTCTGAGAATATTCATGTTTGAATGCTATGGCGTCTGAGTCTTATTATATCTTTTAAGAGTTGAAATCTCCAGAAGTGCTTCCTCTACTGTGACAGAAGTCACTTGAGAAGTGTAATTAGAGTTCTGGAATAATACTGTTTGTATCTCAGGCACAAAGTTCTCTCCTTAATATCTGATAGATCTTTTTTACCAAGTTCCACTCTATACACTACTGTCAAATTAAGGTGTCCTTCTAAAGGACATTAGAAAACTCTATAGCATGCTTTGTATGGGCACTTAACCAATCTGGGTATTTATCTGATCAGTTAAATGTTTACCAAATCACTTTTAAAAAGAATTAAGCACTGTAAGTTATGTATCACAATGCCTTCAAATACTTTGCAATATACTTACACTGTCAAGACACCAACCTGTTCTTTTGAACTCTGAAACTGATTAAAATCCAGAGCTTCAAACAGATGTAACAACAAGCACTTGTATTTAAAACAAGTTTCTAGATATAATTGAGCACTCACACTTCTAAATGAATACTTGTAGTTGAATATTGCATTTCAAACTTAAGAATTCTACTTTCACAGTACAGAACTCCCATCAAGGCAAGGAGAGATCACAAGCCTTTCTATGCTTCAGTGGGAAAATAAGTTTGTTTTGCCTCAACAAAAGGATTGCTTTAAAATACATGAAATAGCAATATTTTGAGGAAAATTACCCCATATTATAGTAAAGCCAAGGTAAAACAGATAATCCCTGTTGAAATACTTCATCTACTGACAGAAGACTATCCAGTCTCCAGCAACAACTGTCAGACACCAGGCAACTCTGAACAGTTAGCAATCTTGTTAGTGATCCAGAACACTCTGGAATTACCCAGGTGTTTTTCTTTTCAGAGGATGACATTAACTCCTCCAATCACACCTACCTACATTTTTTACCTAGACTGAAGAAAATTAACAAATCTATCCAGACAGGAATTCTAAGTGTTACCAGAAATCAGACCCTTGAAACCAAGAATGAGAAGAGATACTGCTTTACTCAGGCCCAGGTGCAAGGTGGAAATCCACAAATCCAGCACATTTTGGGGAATTATCCAGCATACATCTATACACAGAAAGATCAAAATCTCCACCTATGTTTCCACATTCATTAACTTTATGAAATGTCCTTTTGTGCCTGCATACTAAAGTCTGCTGCATCAGCAAAACACTCTGCCAAAGCACAGGGTCTTTGGTGGTGTTTTGGGGAGAAACACCCTTCCTCAAATCCTTTTAAGGCATTGAGTCATCTAAGGAGAGGGGAGTCTTTATTCCAGCTTGCCAAATTCTTAATGAAGATCGGGATGTTTCTTTGCTTCCCTATCAGACAGTGAAGGATGCATCTTGATGATGAAAAGGGCCTTGTGCCAATTAAAAGCTTGGTTGTTCTTAAAGGGTTAGTTTTCTTCTATAATAATGGTCAGCACATTTAGACTAACAAGGCACACTAATGCTCTTCTACAATGATTAATATTGCTACATATACTATATTACTGGTTCAACATATTACTGGCTCAAGGTAACACAAGTACACTGATCTGACAGCAAAGTTCCAGCACTGAGATGAATATCAGAAAACGCTAAGCTACCACCACAGAATCACTCTTTTCAGGCAAGACAGTTCTTCAGTTCAAAGAATTACTTCCTGTACTGCAAAACTTCTGAGCTGCTGGCACCAGGGTGGGGCTTGTTAGGATTTCTGTTTTTATAACTTTAGGAACTTTTTTTACTGACTAGAGGTGGGAAATAAATCAAGCCACCTCCGTTTTTCATCTCTGAAAATCCTGATTAATCAAACCAGTACATTTTTCAGTTCAGCCTTGGTTCAACTGATTGAAGCTATTCCAGTTAATTTACATGAAAGTTCAACAAAACTTCAAAAGCAGTCATATAACAAATTTAAAACCAGTTTCAACTCACTAGAAGAGTCAAATGCTTAAACTGTTTCAGATGGCATTCCCAGAAGGCAGAAAATACAGGGGGAGAAAAGCAGCACTTACCAAATGAGTAAAATATACTTCTCCCTAACTAGTGCCAAAACCATTACAGAGCTGAAAAACAATAGTACAAGCAAAGCATCTGGCTAACATGCTGCAATGTTATCCCCTACTGAAAAAAATACTGCCAGAGTAGAAGCTGAAATTACCAAATTCTGTTCAGATGACACTATGAAAAGTTACACTCAGCTGAACATTATGCTGCATGAGCAAAAATTGTTCCAAATGCAAGAAGTCTGCAGAACAGATGATCCAACCACAGTGCTAATCACAAACACTTAATGTTCAAGAAGTTTTCCAGCTCAACATAACTTTCCTTAGAAGAGTTCATCAATGCATTATAAAATAAAGGAGAGCACTGAACTTCCTCTATTAAAGAAAAAGCATCAAATTACAAATAGCAGTACTGACACCAATGTCAGAAATGGTAAGGTAACATCTCGAGTAGAATTGGAGGGGAGATGCTTCTTGTTAAAGCAGAATGCTTAAATACCTCAAATTATGTGAGTAATTAACTCACATTAGATTGTTACTTTTCCAAGTGAATAGATTTTTCTTCATTACTGCTTAGTTTCTAGAAACAGCCTAGACACCAAGTACAGTAACTACTAGTTTGGTACAAGCAGGATCACCATACTTCTCTAGCACCTATAAAAGTTCTGTGAAATAAGCAAATTACTCACTTGCAAGTCATTTTCCTTCTGAGACTGTACAGACTCTCCTTTATTACAGGACCTCTATGAATGAGAAAAACCAAACACAATGAGAAGATGAAATTTAACATTATTAACCTGCAACCACCAGAATAAAGGGAGTAGAAGTGCCAGCTACAGTTAACTAGATGTCTCAACACTGCCTTGATCTGTGACAGCACTAGTATCCATCTGACCTCTGACCACCACACTATTTCAACAATTCCAAAATCTTTCAAAAGGATGTGCCACTGAGACCAAGTCACTCCTGTAAATAGCCTGCAAGCTGATTTTCTGGTATATTTCTTGTTTCCCAGTAGTTCAAAACAAGTTTTCAATGTATCATAAGCTTAGAGGAACATTTCTAATTGAGAAAAAGTCTCTGCATGATATCTGGGACAATATTCTACTTGCAGCTAAACCACTTAGATGCTTGACAGATTACCTAAAAGCCTTAGGACTACTAGAAAAGTCATGTTATGAAGCTTGCTAAGCACTTGGATTTTTTTCCTATTACCTTATTTTCCAAATTTCTGACTAGAATTTCTTTATGGTATGCTGTCTAGGCTATACATACAATATATCACTGGCCACACAAATCCAAGATTTTTCTTCAAATGAACTGCCAATGTAAGCTAAAGTTGCCTCAGTAAGAACTGCAATATACTAGCAAATATTTAACAAATTCCATGCATAATGTATTGTGCTAGGATTGTTAACAGTCATTATAAAGCAGTTTGAGTATCAAACCATACCCTCAACAACTGAACCCTCAATGGCACATGCTTTTAAGAGAGCTGCACATTTAAAATTCAAGATGTAATAAACCCCCTTGTGCTTTAAAAGGCTTGAAGGTAAGGAGAAGAGAAAGCAAATATTTGCTTAGAATTAGCGACAGTTTGTGGCTGCTATTTATGTTGCAATTCCACCGTTGACTGTTTAAACCAAACTAGCTTTAGAGGCCCATAAAGGTAGCCTGCATCTCCACCTTCTCAACAAAAACCTTTGATTCCTAGAACACGTGCACACCTTTCTGTTCCAAAGCTCTAACATGTCCAAAACAAGGGTGGAAATATGAACTTAATGGAATACAGTTAAGCAACATCAGCTGCCTTGAGTACAATACATCAAGCTAATGATTTACACAAGCTATGCAGTAACAGTATTTCAGAAGCTATAGAAGAAGTATAGTTAATATGAATCGATGGTCTTTCAGCAAGTAATTCCCATTCCACTAGGATAATAAGTTTAAAGCAAGACAATATGAAAACTACTATTAGTTTATATTCCTTTCAAGGAAATTAAAGTCAAAACATATCCACTAAAGCTAAATGTATAACTACTCAATAGTATTAAAGTCATTTACAGAAGGCTTCTCTGAACAAGCATCAATACCACTCTCACATCTTACAGATTTTTCTTGAACAGTCAGAAAGTTACTCACCATCCAGGAGTCTTTCCTGATTAATGGTGCTCTCAGAATGGTTCAGTTCATCAGAAGGTAAGCAGATTAGGCTTTTCCCTAGAACCTGAACTGGCATCCACTTTCCAGAAGTCATACTGTATAAAGAACTAGCCAGTTCTAAGAGTCCACCTCAAACAGGCATTGGAGATAGCCTAATGGCATCTACTCTGCCATTAGAAAGAGACAGTTAGGGATGTGTACTGCTGTCATCAGAAAAGGAGGCTTCTGCAGCATCCCTTCCTCTTTTCTGTTCCCTCAGCATGGAGCATTAGTGTCCAGAGGAGAATGAATACAAAGTAATTTGTAAATTACTTGCAAACATGAATGGGAGCTTGGAGAGGATCAGTCTTCACAAGTGGCCATGTACTCACCCTAGAATTAGGAAAATGTCTAGTACATGTGGTCAAGGAGAATGAAGTAAAATGCAATTTTATGTAACAGAAGTTTAAGACTTTAGAAGATACTGAAGTGATAGGGTAAGATTTGTTTTCTGATTGCACAATCACCTATGAGAACAGTGGTTCAAAGTGAAGCGTATTTCATACCATGAGGTATTTGATCTACATACTTATCTCATGTGTTCTTGGCTAAAGAAATAAAAACTTCAGGTTTTCCATAAACTCCAATGCTCACACCAACTTAGGTCCAATTCTGGAAACTATTTACTTCACCAGCAATGAGATTTTAATTACCCAAATACGAGAATGATTGAATAACTGCTGGAGGTTTTTAATAACTCTCCCTATATGGAAATATTAACTAGAAAGGGTCATGTGTTCATTTCAGGTTTCTTCAAATATTTGTTCAGTTTATGGTGGGAAGGTTTATTCTCAAAGCAGATTAAGAAAGCTCACTACAACTTCAGTAAGGGAGGACTGCTATATGCAAAGAGACAACAAAAGCTGTTACAGTCTACTTTGTGACCATGTAAGTTGATTTTAAGATGACAGTCCTAGGATAGGAGACACTACACATTATCTGATCTGTGATCAGAATATGACCAGGCGATGATTATACATCTGGCAGTTTGACACAAAACTTGAGTTCATAACTTTCTTCCTAATGCCCTAAATTTATTTCTCTTATAGCTGGAAGTTGAGCTGTGTATCAGTCCCATACAATGCTTGGCTGGAGGAAGAACTCAACTTTTTTCCCCAAATAGCTCTCTTCTGCCCATGAATTTAAATCTTGCATTAAAACTTATTTGAGTTTACTCAGCTTCAGTAGTTTGACTTCAAAATACTGCAATACTTTGATTTACACCAAATCCTAGGAATTCAAATCCCAAGGAATTTCAACATTACAGGGAGATGACTGAAAGGTTAGAGGCAACCTATGCCATGAAAACTCTTTGTAATTCTAGAAGCTGTTGGAAGATGTTGATTTGAACTTCAGGGTATGTGAACAGTCAAAGATTCAGCAATAACTAATGTTGCTCCTAAGAGTCTGCTGTTGATTGCTTATCCCTGGAGACCTGAAGGAACTGAAACCAATTTGCTGAAGCCCTAGAATCTACGGTGTGAATAATTTCCAGTTCAAGCCCTACAAAAGCCACAAAGACATCTCTAATCCTCTTCATTACAAGTTACCATTCTCTCATGAGGGAGCAGAGGAAAGGAAGGGGCAGTACTTTGATATTTCATTATTGCTGTAAACATTCAGATGCACAGACAGTAGCTGGTGCTACTTAAGCCTTATTTTAAAACAATGAAATCCAGTACTAAAGAAAATGAAAGCTGTAGAGAATGCTCCAACTTCAGAGATCTCATACTATACCGTGAATCGTGTCTGTCACCTGGAAACCAGAGTGCTCTAGGCACGATCGCATGGGCAAGCCTGCAGCAGAGAACACATGCATATACAACTAAAGTGGTACATTACCCCCAGAATACCCTTAACTCCACCCAACACAAATATATCCCCGTAAGAGGTGCTTGGTTTCTTTCAAGCCGTCTGCCAGTGCCAGGGATTTGTAGTTACTCCATGCTACAAACAGACATGGACACCAACAACCACAGAAGACGTTGATAATTACAGTTACACAGCAGTCTGCATTTTATTTAGTTACAAAAAATAAAAGGCAGCAAGGCAGGTATGGAAAAATATTTACCACAGAACCGTGGCAACCATTTATACTTATTTTGCATCTGCTCACATAAAAATTGAGACCAGAAGAACATTAAGTATACTGTTTGTTTTTCCTCATTTATGTATGAGACTGTTTTGGCTGTTGCAAAGTAACAGAGCCCCACTGAATTAGAGTTCAAGGTTCTTTTGACATGTGTAAAAGACAGGGAATTAATCCCCAAGGTACCTTTTGATCAGTGAACTTCAAAGAAATTCACCATAATTTGAGCTTTTTTTTGTTGATGCTCTTATATTGAAATCCTATCAGCATTTCTAAGATGTGGGAAGCTTTGGTTCTGAATTTAAGTAGAAATAGTACAGTGATCTGATATGAAATCCAGTCTTAAAGTCTGTACATTAAATGGCATACTGCTGGAGAAACTTTTGTTTCAGTTGTCTTAACACTGATATAGCCAGCAGTTAAAACCATCTCGTCATGAGGAAGTTTTACTTTCAATGCTCCCCTTTAAATTCAGCAACTAAGCTGGAGCAAGAGTAAGTGAAGCAGAGTAAGACATTTCCTTTTTTCAATACAGAATGTATCTGCATTTGTAGAACATATCTGCATTGTGCCTCGAACATTTGGGTTTTAATGTGGTTAGTACTTTAACCTGTCACAAGCACAAATACTTGTCTTAAAGTTCTGCTCAAGGATACACTCAAGAGAAGTCCTTGATTTTTAAACATCCATGCCAGTGCGACCATTCATAATAATGGCCGAGCCAGCTCAGTTCATCTCCCCCCAACTCCCCCCAAAAACAGTCATGCACACAAAAAATTGCCTTAAACATATCAGCTATAACAGAGGAAGGCACAGAGCCTTCCCCATGTGGCAGATCTAGCCAACTGGCATGGTTTATATTGGATGAGTTTCATGTACTGACATTTGTGTCTTCCAAGATTCATAATAAGCAAACTGGGGCTATTTTCAAACTGCAAAAGAGGTTCCTTTAAAAGGTGGCTCAGAGAATTATAGTGCCAACATCATTCATCAAGTTAGTAACAGGTATCTATTTTTCATTTCTATTCAAAATTTTAACTTCTCTATATGTAATTTGGTGCAGATTGCTACACATCTACAGTATTTACAGTAAAGGAATAAGAAGAGCTTGTATTATCGCTGTTTTGTGCTCCAATTTCAACAGAAAGTAAAATGGACAAGAGTTAAAACATGCTACAAAGGCTCAAACAAACAAGTGGTAACTACTAATACCCAGTGGCAGTTACAATTGAGGCATTGAAAATTAAAGTTATGATTTTTAGCATAGGGTCTCAAAACTCAACTTATTTCAGTACCATTCCTTAATTTCTATAGGGCTTTAAGCTTAAGCAATATTACTTCAAAAATAGCAAATTACTCACTGTTAACAGGCTTGTCATAAGATTCTGCTTATGCCACCCAGAAATGCGTAAGAGTCCTAAGTGAGGCTTTCAAAATACCCCAATATAACAGTTTGCTTATGTTTTAGCTCGCATTTAAGGTACAGGGGCTGGAAGAGACAAATGTTTGTTGACAAAAATTGTGAACCTCAATGCAATCTGAAAGTTTTACCTTGGGACTTTCTCTGCTTACTTAACCTTTAGTGAACTGCACCAACAAGAGCAGTCATTTCACTGCCACTAAGGAAATAAAGGAAGTTAGACATCTCAAAAGATCCTTCAACACCAAGAGTAGAAAGGTTAGAAAGTTATGAACACACTTTCAATTTTCAAACCGAATTAGTTCTGATTCAAGCCCAAAATTTTATTTTGATTTCTTCAGTGGATAGGGGCACAGAAAAGGCAAGTTAAAAAACCCTGAGGGAAGAAGAAAGCAACCAAATTCCAGAGTCTACTTTACTTTTCCTTTGAAATACAAGGGAAAAGCCACATCTCTTTACAGCTCTTGGGCAACATAAGTTCTACCACTACAGCAGTTTTACAGCCCATGTTCCTGCTCAAGCCATCTACTTAAGCCAGCATTAAAGCTATTAATAATTCTGAAAAAAAAATTTCTTAGCATTAACCCTAGAAATCATTTCAGTAACAGTTTCTCACCACTGAATTTTTTTTCCACTTTGCTTTTGGTTTCTCTTAACTTTAAGGAAAGACTATTTAAGCTCAAATCAATGAGCTTCTACATGCTCTTCTTGTTTAACAGTTTATCTTTCCCAATATACATATGGAGGTATAGCCAAGTATTTCATGCTATTTCAAGCCATGGGAATCTTTCACATGTTTCTGGTCAAGTTTGCTACCACGGGAAAGTTAATACCTCACACAGTATAATAAACAACCTCTTTAAAGCTAGTTAAGTGACAGCATCCAATGAAATTTTTAGTGGTAACTTTGGCCAAGGCAGCAGAAGCAGGAAGAATGGGCTGAAATTTCAGGAAAAGTCAATCTCCTGCAGATATGGATCAGTTATTCAAAGCAAGTGACTTGAGTACTGGAAAATACCAAATTAATGGTTAATAAAACCAGACCCACCAAGTCAAACAGAAACAACTGCCAACTTCCAAATGTAATTTTGCGAAGCTGCAATTTTTCCTAACGTTGAACACTTAATGATTGTTTATTTACAATATAATTGAGTGTGGAGCAGAGATGGATATGCTATACAGTCCTACAGTAACAGCCTGTAAGCTTTAAAAGAGATAATGTTTACAAAATATTCTTGATTTTAAACCTTATAATTTGAAGCAGATTTGCCAACCACTTCTCTTAAGGTCTGACAAATTTCTATGCTATTTACATTTTACTGACCAAATAAAAGTAACTGTAGAAGAGATCAATATCTGGTTAAGCTTCTATGCCAGCTATGAGGCATAACACACATTTAGGAAAGCATGTTTTGGAATGAGATGGCTGCACAGTATTGATGTTTGAGCTTTATTTTTATTCTAGCTCTATAGATCAAGTTTTCCAGCAACACAATTACCCATGAAATCTAAAAACTGCTTGAGCACTGTACAAGTTTGACAAAACCTTCAACTTTAATCTCCAAGATTACTAAATGCTACCAAGATTAAAATTAAGCCGTTTAGTCGCTTGCAATCTTGCTAGTTATGCCGAAGTCCTACATACTGTACAGAAGCAGACTTTAATAACTTCTCTGAAACACCACAGTCCAAACTTATCATAAACAAAACATTACTGATAAAACAGACAGCAAACAAGCCTTCAGCTGGTACACGCCAGTCAGGATCTGTATAGAAAGGAGTGTAAGTTCTAGACAGTAAAACTAGAGAGACCTGTTTTAAGCTAGCATCTACCCCACTTCAACACATTTCCAAAAGGATAAAGCAGCACACACTTGCCATGTATCACAACTGAGGAACTCCAAACATACTACTCTTAATCTACAGAAGCCCTCCCACTCCCAAAGCACTCTACGTACTCACCATCTGCAGGATTGCACCGTACAAACGCAGGAGAACTTTCCGTGGTTCATCTGCAACTGTCTCAATGGTATCAGGTAGTGAGCACTGAAACAGCATGTTGCTGAGGCCACCTCTATCAAGAGAATGGTAAGTTTATCAGCTAACTTGGATGAGCAAGCACGTTTTGTTTTCTACACATTAAGCAGCCTACTAATCAACCTTTCAGTATGATTAACTGATCCACTCTAACAGGGTAAACAATTTTCCAACAGCACAAACAATGCTTAACATAAGACTTGAATAGAAAAATTGGCAGATTTATGCTTCTTAACTTACAGTTCACCATCAAGATCCACTGATCCAAATTACAGCTTAAGCCACGAACAAACTGATTTAAAATACCACAGGCAACTAAGATATGATGTAGGCTTCTGTTAATTACTTTTGGGACTTCTAGAAAGCAACATTGGTAGTCTGGTCACATACACTTCTTTTTACACAAAAAAGGCAAGGAAACAGCAGAATAAGCTTAAAACCATGCAATGAGTATAAAACCCTAAGCTTTAATTCAGTGCTGGTGTCGTGGTTTTACCCCGGCTGCAAGCCGAGATCCACCAAAACCAGGACAGCTGGTATCACTGGGATGGCAGCTACAAAGATTCAACCTGAATACCTGTGCTACAGCATTATTTATGAAAGCCTTACCTATGCTATCATGCTTAGGTACTGATTTTCAATTTTTTAATTGAAAATAACAAAACTGCCTTAGTTGTAAAGAAATTGTTCATTTATTGTCACAAGCAAGGCCTCAGAACCTTATCAGCTAAGATAGAAACTAAGGAGTCCTCTGCTTCCTACATTGAGAGTGTTACACAAGCATGCTGGCTTTTCATACAATAACTGCCTTACAACAATGTTCTTACAGGAAAAAGTGACAGCATTTGTTTTCTAAAGGTTTATCAAGCTAGATACTGGATTAGAGAAGCTAAATTTCGTGATTTCTAATAGCCCACTAAGAACAATCTACTCAATCCACATTTTCTTTATTATACTGTCTTTCTGCATGTTCATTAGTAAGTTCTCAAATTTCCGTTCCGCAACAGATTTTTCCCTGTTTCCTCTTCTTCCTCTACTAGAAGGGGAAAAAATACTGAAACTGTACTCTCCAAACAGAAACAGAAGTTGCTCTAGTAAAAAAATTACCCGTCTCACCATTAAAGAAAGAACCTTTGAAAACAGATACAATCTAAATATAGTATCTAGCAGTAAAGGGGTGAGGTACCAGATATTTTACTTGTAGCACACGATGTAACTCACTGCAGTAACTCTAGAATTTAAAGACCTAAACCTCTGTCATGTTGCGACTTCCTTTCATTAAGTAAAGCAATTTTTGTAACACCTAAAACAGGTATTTAATACTCAACTTTGATTCTAGGAATCCACGGCAGATCCAAAATGCAGTGGATAAAATGCAGTTCTTCATCCTGTCACTTCTCAACACCTTTTCAAATAATTTTTGGGGTGTTCTCTTACAAAAGAGCAGGGAAGCAGTAAAGACTTTTTGGAGAAAAAGACTACCAAAATGTAGACAACCTGTTTGGATTTACTGGGAGATGATACAAAGAAGGGCTCGCCTACATAGCTTAAGTCAGTGATTCAGAGAGTGAAAAAAGAAATCTCAAGAAAATAAGAGTAAAACAGCAGCTGCACAATACGTTCAAGACAACAGAAGAGAACCAGGTGGCTTGGCAGGCACCCAAAAAATGATGTTTAGAGACAAGAGATAGGAAATAACTTTGAACCATGAAGGTGAACAGGTAGAAAAAAGACAGATGGAAAGGATATCAAACAAAAAGCAAAGGCAGGCTATTCAGAACACCGGTTAGTTATACCAACTACATTTCTGGCTTCATTTAAAATGTGCTGGCCAGGTTTTTTGAAAAATATTTGCCACCTTTTCTAAGCTTTGTTGAAAATATCAACTCTTAAGTAGAAAAACTAAACCACACCTAAACCCACTTTACAAAAAAATACTACACTAGAACCCTAAATCATGCACCCTGTTACTTAAACACATGTTCAGCTTGCATTCAGTGCATGAAAGCCCAGAAACTCTTCTGCATACCTCTCCAGTCAAACAGAAGCATCTTACTGAAGCTGAAGTCCATTGAAGAGCACTTTCACTATAGTTTTATGCACTTAAGACTTCAAAAATTAACTGTAATCAAAGCAGTCCATATGAGTTTAAGAAAAGGTATTGTTCTCCTGAAAGGTCAGTAGACTCAGCAGCTCATTTAAGAGCCAGAAGGGCATATCTCACTCTTACATAGATAAAGCTACCTACCTAGCTAGTCTACTGCTACAAACTGCTTCTAGGTAAGCCCTTCCAAAAAGGTCACTTTTTCCCAACACTTCCCAAAATCACAGCCAGATCAGTTAGGTGTGTTTATATGCTTGCATTCTGACTAGATGCAAATTTACCTCTTTGCCCTACATCAACAAGGCCTGGAACCCTTCATCCTATGATACCAAGTACCTAACAGCTTTTTCATGAAAGCCATTTGCACTAACAGACAAAATGGCAATACTGAGAGACACTGGAGAATGTGCTTGACTTCTATGTAACTAGAATCAGCAAACCATTATGTTGCTGCATTCTCCACAGAGAAGAGTGGTGAGAACACTTTTGCCAGAACAAACACGACCACAAACTAACATGACGTATGTACGAGTTCTTCAGTTCCAGCCCACCCTCTCTTCCCCCCAATCTGGAAGCCACCAAGGCATTTTGAAACAGTGTCTCAGAGGGGAAGTTTCCAAGTAATGCAAGAATAACTGTGCTAAAACCTAAGGCTTTGGAAAATAAGTACCAAAGTCAGAAGCACAGACTAATAGGGATGAAAACAGAATTAAGCAAGTCGGATTACAGACACATTATCAGACTAGCCTACTGTCTAGGAACAGTATCAGCCTTTTAAAAATTCCCTCCCTTCAAACTTATTATGACCATGTCAATTGAAGAGAAAACATCAAAAGCCCAAACGCTATCTACACTGGCTTGCAATGAGTTACTAATTTTTAATATGGCTTTTAAAATACACTTAGAATGAAGAATGGTAGCTTTAGAGTATACTTTTATATATCGGAGCTCTTTCAACATTTTATGCTCCCTTAGCTAACTGGGGGTAGACGTGCATGTATTTCATGTATCAGCAAAAGTAGAAACACCAGTAAGGCAAATTGATCAAGTACTAAGACAGCAAAGAATAGGTCTGTAAAAACAAAACTCCACTAACACAGGTTTAACTAGCTTATAGGACTGATAAAAAACCCCCTGGAATTCCACAAAGGCAGCAATGATCTCAAGCATATTACATACGTCTTCCAGAAGATCCCCAATTTACATATTTCTGCTGCCAACGTTCTGAGTCACAAGTACTTGTTACTATAAACCCTAAAAAAATGATTCACATCATCGATAGATATAGCACATTTTTAACTGCTAGCTTGGGAATTTCAGGGCGGCCCGGGCCACGCCTAAAAAGGCACTTTTTTTCTCAGGAGGGAGCTCGGTACTGGGTGCAGCGGTTAATACGAACCCCACCACCTTTACCGACAGGTCCGGGGCCTCTCCGCCGGCTCGGGACCAAAGCGCTGCCGCTGCGCTGCGGCACCAGACACCTCGCACCGCCACCCCCCTCTCCTAGGTTGAGGGGGCGGAGGGGAGGAGGAATTGACGCAACGAACCCAGGGCCTTCCACCTCCCCTCCAAGGGAGGCTCCCCGCGCCGAAGCGGCGGATCGAGGCGGCCTTGCCCAGCCGCAACCCCTCCACACCGGTGTGCGGGGCGGGGGATGCGCACGCCCGACCGAGGGCGAACGCAGGAGGCAGATGCGCAGTCGCTCCCCACGCGGCAGCGAGCTTGCTCCCCCCCCCCGTCCCGAACAAGCGGATTTAGCGAAAATTTAGGGGGGCGTGGAAGGAAAAGGGGTGAGACTCATCTCCCGCATCCCCTGCGCCAGGAAGCGGCTCGGACTCCCAGCGACGAGCCGGCCCCGACCCCTCCCCACAGGGACCAAACCCCGTCGCCCCCCTCCCCTCCCCCCGCCTCCCTCAGCGCTGACCTGATGGGGTTGATGCGCAGCTGCTCCTCCCGCAGCCCCCGCCAGGCCCCAGGCAGGAACTCCTTACACCACAGATACGCCTTGCGCCGCGTTCGGGGGTCGAGCGGCGGTTCCTCCTCAGGCAGCGGAGGCGGCAGCAGCAGCGCGGGAGGCGGGGTCGTGGCGCCCCTGCCCGCCGCGACAGGATCTTTCCCCTCCGGGTCGGCGTGAGCCAGGGGCGAAGGAGGCTGCCCGGCGGCGGGGAGGACGACGCCGCCCCCGCCGGAGCCGGGGCTGCAGCCCAGGAGGAGCCCGAGCGGGGAAGGGTCGGTCTCACCGTTACAGAATTTGGTCTTCATGGCGGGAGGGTGAGAGAGACAGAGGGGGGGGGACGGCGGCCGTTAGGGCGAAGAACAGGCGGGCGGGCGCGACAGCTCGCGCACTCTCGCTCCCTCACCTCGCGTGCGCCCTTCCGCCGCGAGCGCCAGCAGCGACCGAGCCGCACGCTCGTGCCCGGCCCCCCTTTTTATAGGCAGCGCGGCACGCGGGCCCGCTCGCCTCACGCCGCTTCCCTCCGCCCTGATTGGCTCCCGCTGTCCGGCTCCTGCCCGGAGAGGGGGCGGGGAGCGGGGAGCGAGAGAAGTTGCGAGCGGGCGCGAGGAGCGCGCGCACGGTGATTGGTGCGGGGGGAAGCACGAGGCGCTCGCTCGCGCCGTCGCCGGCCGCCCCTGTGCGCGAGGGGCGGCACGGAGCGCGCCGATTGGGCCGCTCCGCGGTTGTCCCGGTGACCGGCGCGCGCACCTCAGGGCGAGGGTCGCACGCAAGGTGACGTTTCCCCCCCTTCCCTCCCCGCGCTCTTCAACGGCGATGGCGGCGCGGCCGCCCGGCCCGGCCTCCTGTCCCCGCCCCGCCGCGCTGGGTATCCCCGGTCCCCGCTTCCCCTTCCCACTGGGCTCAGCGCTGCCCTTCGCCTCCGCCCCCCCTCCGTGCCTGCCGTTCTCCGTCGGCCTGGCGGCGGCCGCTCGAACCTGAGGCAGGTTTAACGGGGGAGTTTCGGGCCGCAGTGGGGGGTAGATCGGGGCGGTTGCGGCGGAGCCGCAGGTGAGCGCTCAGGACAGAGGGAGGGAGCTGCCCGGGGCCGGTGGAGCTGCCTTCGTCGCCTCGGTGGGTGTACGGTGTTCGGTTGAGCTGCTGTTCCCTCGGGGCTGGCCGTGGCCGGGCTCCGTAAGGTGCCGGTGTGGCTCCTTCCCGCGGCTTGCCACGGAGACGAGGGAGTCTCGGTGCGGTGCGCAGCGGGGTGCAGCGGTCATACTGTGTTGGTTTAAACTCGGCCTCTCACGGAAAGCGAGTTGCCGGGCGAGGACTGCCTCATGCCTGTGTGGCAAGAGAAAGTCGTACCTGAAGAGAGAGGCGAGCTACAATAAGAGCAATGGTTTCCACACGCAGTGCTTCAGAGTTGAGTTTCTTGGTTAGTTTTGGCGGTGGAAGGAGATTCTCCCGTCAGTGCCTGCTTCGGGTCCTTCCAGGCACATGAGAGTGTCAGAGCGGTGATGTCACAGCCAGCTGGAAGGAGCCGCAGTTTTCCTGCAGCCCGAGGGGGTGAGAGTTGCCTAATACATTATATTGCCTCATCATAAACGAGCAGTAACGGAACAAATCACCTTTAAACTTTGAACTACCTTTATACTTACCTGATTTTTTTTTTCCACCATTTGGCTGTTCTCCCTTCACGGCCTTCTGTTGTATGCAAGAAAGAGAAGCTTGTGGGCTCTCCTAATAATTGTTGTGGAGGTGGTTACTAAAGCTGAGTTTGCTGCATTGCAAGGGACTTACTGACGATGATGATGCTTCCCTCATACCTCCCCAGACTTTTTCACTGCGTGGGCTGCTCCCTCATTCTGCTGGCACACTTCACTGTGGCACTCCATTGCTGGAAAAACCCCAAATAGCCCAAGTGTTTTGTGAGAAATGACGGGAAAGCTCCAGAGCTGACTTCAGAACTGCTTTGTGCTGGCAAAGGAGCTTCAGCACAACTGAAACTGTCATGGCTGAGGCATACCAGACTGTAGCTCAGAGGAAGAGCAATGTACAGGTCAGGGATACTGAGCTGGAACAGACAGAGAGCTTCTTATCTCCCCTTTGTACCTCAGATCTTCATTTACAAAATAAAATACTTTAATCCAAGCACAGATTAGGGTGCTGGAGAGGGGATGTGCAGTGGCTGCTGGAGATGACAACACAGGGCTGCAGAGAAGCCCTTTCTTTTTCAGGTCTCAGCTGAACTACCCAACAACATGGCTCATGTTGCATAGCTAAGTACTAAAAACCAGCTCTACAGATGGAAAGCTCATTCTGCAGCAAACACTGATGATGTGTCTACATGTGTCAAGAGATGACGAAAAGAGAAGAATGATTTGCCTTTCAAACTGGTCCTTTTGTTTCCGAGTGCTTGATCTTCACATCGCTTCGTCATAGCATGAGTAACAGGACATTTTTTTCCCCCTTCTAATTACAGCTATTTGTTTATTTTTTTCCTAGATTGCTGCTAGCATGGAAAGAGAAAAATCAGAGAAATAAAAGCTTTCTTTTTCCTGTGTGGAGAGAATTCTATCCATTCTTACTAAATGAGGAAACTCAAATTTGTTCATACTGGCCATTTCACCGATATTTGTTCACACCAAGTCAAAAAACTTTGCTTCAAAACCTCAAATAATTTCTTTCAAAGCCTCAGAGCATTAAGAAGGCGACAGGAAAATTGTGGCTTTATTTGTTTTATATCCTTTTATTACAACACACCCTTTCTTAGTGTCAGTCTAGCTTGGGTTTCAGTCCTGCAAGGACTTATTTTGATAAGGACTCTGGATTTGTATGAAGCCCACACATATATTTCCTTTAGACGTTTGCTCTGCTCATTACAACATTTATTACTTTAACACTTTATTAGGCAGTAAGTCATTGTAATTTATTGTTGAGTTTACAAAAAGGGTGTAACTCACTTGCAAACTGCTTAGAGTGTTTTACAGCAAACACGGTCTATCTTCAGGGGAGCCGCAAGTGTGTACAGTGCAATAAAGGCAAGAACAGTAGGTAGACCTCATGGTAGAAACAAAGGTAAGTAATCATCAGGGTTTGCAGGTTTACTTGATACAAAGGCATGTCGATATGTTACCTGCCAAAAGGATTTCATTATTCCCAGAAATGAAACGTTGCTTAGGGAATACATTATTGATTAAGATGGCGTTCATCTTTAAAGTTGTGGGCAATAGTTCTTTCGGCTGTCTTACCCCGCCGCTGTGCATTTCAACTGTGGTGGATTTGAATGGCCAGGGAGCCGGGTGGCAGCAGTGCCAGAGGTGAATGGTCTGAAGGTGTGATGCAAAACCCAGTAGAATGTGTGGAAAGACAGGACCTGATATCACTGAACATGAAAATAAAGCATTTTCTACTCTTGCCCGAGAACTTCCTTGGTTTGGCTCCAAGCATGCAGGAGGAGCAACATATGAGGAATATATACTGCCCTTCATGTATTTTAAATGGATAGAAAGAGAGGTTCTGGTACCAAAGCTACTAAGATGGTACTTTTCCTAAGTTTTAAGTCCAGATTCACATGAGAGAAATCAGAAAAAAGGAGAACAAACGTGTTTCTCCTACTTGATTATGTGGGGGTTTTCTGCTCCCAAGGAGGAATCTGTTACACTTAGACAATGCATATGGTCAAATTCAGCAAAACTAAGGCTTCTTCTGACATCAGAATATATTGAAATCTAAAAGACATCAGAAAAAAAAAATCATAGGAGGGAATTAAATTCTGAATTGTTGGCTCAAACACTTTTAAGACTGAACAGCTAAATGACTGGATTCAGACTTGGGAAACCTGATTATGTTCTCAGCAGCAACTGATCCCTGTTTCCATTTCTTGTGCACTAGAAGCACCTTGTTGTTAGGTAACACTGCAGTATCCTACCCAACGGGTTAGTCAATCAACCATCCGCCTTCTTAAGTAATGGAAAAAGGCAAATGTGTCTTCCCGTTCCTGATGTCAGATTTTACACCATAGCAACCAGGCTGCCTCGGCACAGGGCTGTTGAGAGCAGACACGGGTCCCGTTTCCATGTTCAATTTCTGACTCCATTTAGATGGAGTTAAGCTTAGATCTGCTACAGCATCTATAAAGGAGACCCACTACGAGAATAATTCTCCAGCTGTCTCTATCCCCTGGATAACCTAGCCTTAAAGCCTGTGGTGGAAGTAATGGTGAGATAAGTAGGGCACAGACAAAACACATAGTCACTAATTATGCTGTGAGCAAGGTATGATCTGGACTAAGATCCCTTCTTCTGGGATGAGCAGAGGCTTCAGAGTTGGTATGACCTCTGCTGTCAGTATGGACGAAGACAAAACTCCTTGTCACAGCAATGTCTTTCCCCTCAAAGAGTTAAAACCATTTTTTTCCTCTGTGATTTACTTCTCCCTCCACCCTGTAGGTGTGATCTGTTACTTCACTGGCTGAACAGACCATAGTGGTCTGCAAGGCCACTGCTTCCTTTGTAGTTGCACCAAGTCTGTGTGGAAATTGCTACTTTTCACTGGTTCTGAATGCAGCCTTAACCACCCACTCAAGCAGGAGAGGGCATGCCTCTCTCTTCTAGCAGGTACAACTGGAACCATTTGTTAATTTGTTAATTGGTGCAGCAGAAATTGCTTGTATTGCTTATAGAATTCTGGCCCATAAAGCAGTTCTTCTTCCACAAGTCTTTCTTGCTATTATACCAAGCAGCAGCAGATTTTACTGGCAAGATAAAATGCCAGCTAAGGCTGGATCGGCCACATGGCACAGAGAGAATTACACTTCTGTACAAGGATGCAGACACTTATTTCGACTGAAAAGCTTACAGACTTCATAATAGCAGGTGTTGATAAACATCTTTATAGACCAGTAGCAGGTTGCTGTTGAGTTTTTGAATCCAATTTCTGAAAGTAGGCTGATGCTGGAGACTTTGACACGGGAACTGTGCAGTCGTTGCAAGTGAGGGTGAGAGTTCAGGGCTGTCCTTGAGTCCCTCAGCCTTTTGGCTCACTTCCTCAGTGTACTGTACTCCAGGGGAGCGTTTTTGCGACAGCAAAATACTCTCAGCCTAGTTCTGCATTCAAGCTGCACTTGGAGCAGAGAGCCTGCTTTCATTTTTTGACTCTTTGCTTCTACATCTGGTGAGACCCTTGATGAATTTTATGCAAATATTAAGGTTGCTGTTTCAACGGACAAAAAAAAAAGTTAGTCTGAAAGCTAGGGGTTATGGAGGGCTGAAGTTGCATAAGCCACCTAGGCAAGATGCAGCTGGAAGAGAGAGGCTGCAGAGCTGTCCCCTCTTCTGCAGAGATAGGAAGGGTAGTGGGATAATGCCAGACAACATTCTCCCAGATCTGTGTCTCCAGCAACAATACTGCATAGAAAATTAGGCAATAAGCCTAGGGAGAATAGGGGAGCAGAGTATTTCACCTAAACAACACCCCCCACCTTTGCTCATCTCTTTATCAAGAATTTGCAGTGTCTTCTGTGCTTTGGCCCTAAAAGAGAGAGAATTTCAGGACTAAATTTGAGACAATCATAGGTTGCTTATTTTCCTTCTGTGCTTGTTCATTTTCTGGCACAAATTACTACCAAAAAACCCAAGGTGTGGTTTTGACCCCTGAAGTATACCTGCAAAAGTATACCTATCAGGGCACACAGGTTTACCAAGGGCTAAAGACGAGGGATTTACCCTAGGCACTGACTCAGTATTTATGTGTCTCCCATGAATGCAAGGGAAGTGTTACACCAGAACACAGCCCTACTGAAAGGATAATATGCTCATTCATTTGCTGTGGTGGTTTAAGATAACCGTAAAGACCTAGAGCTTGTACAGTGCCAGGTACTCCGAGCAGTATGCTAAGATAATATTACCTGGCTCAAGTCCCAGAGAATGACTTGTCTTGGAGTCAGACCGAGTAAGCCTTTACTATATTACAAATTAGCTAATTTCTTACTCTACCAATTTCATCTCATTGAAGAAACCTGGCTGGGGAACTTCCTAGGGACCTCAAAGAGATTTAGAAATCCAGTAGGAGTTAGCTATTTTCTTACTTCTTTGAGAAAACTCCAGCTTTGAAACTTCTGGATGTACAGGGTGCTGCAACGCACAGAACTGCGCTGTGAGGTACGACTTTTAATACTCCCCCCGTTCAGTACCCTCTCCCATGAGTTCAGGCACTTCAACATCTGTTTTACTTTTGGACCAGCGACAAACCCTTCTACAAACCTATCGCAGCTCCCCCCTAATCCCCAGCAGAGTTCCAGCATGCAGCCACGCAGCCTTTGTCAAACGAGGTCCCTGAAGCAACCTCCCAGCCCGGGACTGCACAGCAATCCCCTTGCAAGGGAGTCTTCCCGAGCTATGCTCAAAGAAGAAAACAGTTGCTATAGTAACCAGTTCTCTACCTGCCCTGAATCCGCTCTTTCCTCCCTCTTTAATATTCTCTGGTTTTATTAGTTCTGGGTGAGAAGCAGCTCCTCGGGTCAGGGCTGCGCTCAGTCCTGCAGGCTGGAGGAGTGGGGGTCCTCACTCATCCGGGGGTCCTTGCTTGCCTCGCCTGCTGGAAGATACCCTGTGTGAGGATTGCCACCGCTGTTGTGTTGTGACAGAGCCCCCCCACCGCGCCACAGAGGGATGGGCTCTTTGCTTCCCCTTCTTGGCCACGGCTTGCAGCAGAGCCCTGCTGCTGTCTTGTCCAAGAGCAGACCTGCCACTCCTCTTTAGGCTCACTTGCAGATCCTTTGTGGCCTCGCCAGGATAGATTTCAGCCTGATAATGGAAAAAGAAACTGGATACAGTCTCTTCTCTGTGATAGCATGCTTTTGCAACTCCTCCTAGGGTAAAAAGTGACCCTAAATAATCACTGCAAACACTGAGAAATTTCTAAACTCTGCTAAATTGCATCTTTTCTGATACATCCACTGTGGCCAGGCCTTGGACTAATCGTTTTCTGCATTATGAATTCCACTGTGGAAGCGTACAGCTGGGAGCCAGAGAAACCTGCTCCAAGGAAGAGCACACCAGAGCTGCCTCCAGCTCCTTCCAGTGTGACACACAGGCAGATCCCCTGTGCAAGCGGGGGCATGATCCCCTGAGAGGGGGTGGACTAGCATCGGGTCTGACTGATGTGATGACTAAGGAAGGGGAAAAGAAGGCACAGAATTAATTACCACAGGTGTAAGAATGGTCACTAATAAAAGGCTGCAAAGAATCATGTAGGGCAAAGCTGGCAATGGACTATTGCAAGGCATCAGGCGCTGTCATGGCTCACATTAAATGCTTGGAGCCTGTATGCTGTGAAGAACTGGAGAGCATTCACTGGGCTCTTGCATGGACAGAGCAGGAGCAAAGCCAATTAGAAGACTTCTGCCTTATGTTTGTGTAGCTGCCATTGACATGATAGGCAGTGCTCTGTATTTAAATGCAAAACAATAAAAAGATCTAAGAGCACACCCATATCAATGTGTCACTTGAACAACGGCCTGTAGTAAAATAAACGAACATTTCTAAAACATTTCAAAATCTATTATTGACCCAAATCGTGGAGTGAGTCACAGACTTACCTTAAAAAGACTTGGACTTGTAAAATGCCTCTTTTTTTCCTCCCTCTTGCTCATTTTGCAACAATTTGCTATGCTAAGCATGCATAGCAATGGACTAGAACCAAGCTGAAATAACCGATTTGTGATGGAACTTGCAACTCCAGTACTGCTGGTTATTCAAGCATGCTGCAATTTTTTCCTGTCTTAGGATGTAAAAGGGTGGGTTCCAGATATGGATTCCAGAGTCTGTAATGTCAGCTCGGGCACTGATTCTACTTAAGGGACTGGCATCGTTTTTATGGCATCCTGGCAGAATTTGTCATTTAAGCCATAAAACGGTTTCTAACTTTTTTTTTTTTTCCCCTTGTGGTCTGTTATACCTGTACTGTGGGGACAATCAGAGTAAGGAAGCGGCAGTGAGAAGTTCCTGAATCTTTGGGGAGCCGAGCCTGCAACAGCGGCAGCAACGGGACTCTGCCAGCGGGGTCTGAGGCAAGGCACGTGCTCTAGGCAGTATCTTCAATCATCCACCCCACTCGCACACATTTGTTCCTTCCCCGTGATAACAACTGGCAGCCTGAGGTTGAAGAAAGGTCATCAAGTTAGAAAATGTTTCCGAATATGCAGCAGTATTGATTATTCATGGGGAACTGCCTCACCAGAGAAGCGGTCACTTGATTTATGTCATACACATGCTGAAGTTTAGAGAGGGTCAGCAGAGCAAAGGAGTTAAAAGCTTTTTGGGGCGATGGCTGTGTTCTTCCTGACATACATACACGCTGGTTTTCTAAAGTTCTTAGCTTGAAACCTAGAAAACAGCATGTTTTGTCTGTTTTACACAAACACCAAATATTTCTTATCCTGCCCAGAGAGTTTTAACTCATCATCTACAATTATAGGAGGAAAAACATAATTATAAATTTCCTGAGCCAATATATTTTATTAAAAAAAACATTTAAAATCTCTCCCATGAAATGAAATAGTGTTTGCCAGGTCAGTCATTTGCCCTAGTAACTGGTTGTTGTGCAGGTCTTCAGACTTCTCAGCCATCGTTTTATTGCCATACTGGCATAAAATGAGTGGATTTTTGTGCTAAACACTCCATGCCATCCAGGCAGATGGCCTTCATTCAGAAACAAGCGCTGATAACGCCTGGGGAGTAAGGGTAACTTTATGTACAGCCAAAGTGATTTTGTGATATACCTAAACTTCAAAGCTGCTGACTGCTTTCAACCTCAGAATTAAGATCATTGTTAATTGTTACCAGAATAGTTTTGCACACTATGGAGGGTTTATTTTTTTACTGTGGCATTTTGTAATTAATTTAATCCTACTTTGTTTCCATTTTGACACAAAGGAATGACACAATTACTCATGACAACTAGAAAATGGTCGCCAAGCAATTCATCCAGATCAGAAACCTTTTGAAACCAGAATGAAACGCACTGCCTCTTTAAGCAGAGCATATTGTACTGTTACAGTTATTTAATAGATTTATGAATTAAATACATTATGATATCACAAACGTCTCCTTTCCAATCTGATGATAGCTCATGCCAACTGAATTTACAAATCTGTCTTGTTATGTATTAACCAGTCATCTGAGAATCCGATTGAGTAACACACCAGTTGTTGCAATACCAAGACTCCTGTATGAATCATGCCTGAGCCCTAAGTAAATATTGGTTTAAATATCGATTCACATGAGAGATATGGCTGCAGTTTAAGGGGTTACAGGTGCCAGCTGAACTACTTCAGGGAGGGCCAATCCCTCCGTGTTCATTTGAGAGTCACATCAAAGTGCTCCCTTCACTTCATGTTCATGGAAACAGAGCATTTCCCTTCACTTTGGATACTGACACTTTCTGCAGCAGAACCTACTTTTGATGCTCTAAAATCAAAGGTATTGCACTGTAAGTGCTAAGTTATTCAGCTACTTATACTCCAGATAGACATAACATCTGGGAAGAGGGAATTGAAACATAAGAAGGTGTTTTTTGTGAGGCACTGAAAGCAGGAGGGGAGGGAGACATGCAGGTATAGATGTATTTGGTGCTATAACAACTGCTACCCAAAAAATCCAGAAGAAAGAATTTGAAGTGAAGGAAATGTCTGACAACAAGATGAAAAGCTATCTTCCACACTTTAGGAAGTAGAAAGAGTGTCTCATCAGCTGGAGGAAGCTCAAGGGAAAAGGAATGCCCCATTCCCTTTGGTTTTGCACTAACAGAAGGTATTGTGAGACACATCTGCAGGAGCAATCTGCTCTTCTATTGCAATACAGATATCTCCTTTGCTTAGTCTCAAATCCCTTTTGTTCTTCTGCATAGGATGAACACAGATCCTTCTGGATACATTTCATAGTTAAAGATCTAAGCAAGGATGAGTTTCCCCAGAGTCTGCTGGGTGCTTCTGCCTTAACAATCCCTAAACCAGCAGCTAGAGGAAAGAGCGTGTATGCTCCATTCCAACCTGCCTGAATAAGTGCTCTGTGAATAACCCAAGCCAGCTGCTTTAAATCTCCAGGTCTTGTGAATATTCACTTTTAAGAGTGGCTCTGTAATTCCAATATTCACTAAGCAGATTGTAAAGGAGAAAGTTTACATCACAGAAATGAAGTTCCTGTTTTGAGCAGGTTAAAGTACACGTTTACATCAAAAGAGCTCAACCTTTTAAATGTAGGAAGCCTGGCACATCTTTCTCTTTTAGATTAGCTTGCTGCTTTTCTTTTTTAAAGACACAGCAAATAAATCTGTGCTGTAACTTAGGTTTCAGGGTTGCACTGTTTTCTTAATAATAATTGCATGAGTGGTTGGAATCAAAGCTTAGAGCATCACATCACATGAGATAGGACATAAACCATAGAAGTTCAACATAAATAACCAATACCTAGCTAATCACTAAATTCAGTGTAAGTAGGATCATAGAATATCCTGAGCCAGAAGGATCCCACAAGGATCACCAGGCCCAACTTCTGACTGCACACGGTTTAACCTGAAAGTTAAACCATGTATCCATGAGCATTGCCCAAATGCTTCTTGACCACTTCTCCAGGGGAGCTTGTTCCAATGCTTGATGACCCCCTCAGCGAATAACTTTCTCTCAATACCCTATTAACCCAACTAAATATTCTCCAAGTGAGAGCTTTACTACGGTGCACCTGCCACGACAGCGCATGCACAAAACCCCTGTGCTCTGAACTGCTCTCTTCACAGGCTCTCCTTGCTGTGCCCACATCCCATGCACGTGCAAATGAATGCTTCTGGCCTGCAGTATCTGGAGGGTTGGACCTCCCTGTGCTCTGTGGAATGAAGGACAGAGTGAATTCAGTTATCTCTCCATTCCTTCCGACTGCCAATAGCTGGGAGATGAAATCCCCACTCGCGTGACTCCTCAGCGCATTGTGCAATTTTAAATCCTTTCCTTACAAACGTAGTTTGCTCGCATCTTGATCCCAATTGTGCAAGAAGTTCTTTTGTCTGCTGGCTAGTGACAAAAACTAGTGAGTGCTAAGGAGCTTTTCGCTCTTGCAATCTAGCTGCTGCAGCTGAAGCAAACTTCTGCTTGGTCCCCAGCTGGTCTCTAGCTGTATGGTTTTGCCCTACAGAAGCCACCTCATCTGCCACAGGAATTCAGTTTGCTGGTCCTGGTCAAAACGAGCCTCCTGTTCAGGACAGGATTTGGCCAGATGGAGATCTACCTCAGCTTCTCTGCAGGCTCTGGCATAGCCCCAGAAAATCTACCTGCTCTGAAAGGGCACAGGACCTCCAGCAGCACATGGGACCTCTCTGACCTGACTTCCAGTGGGACATCAGGCATCTCAGCTGTGCACCTCGCTGAAGCACGGCATACCGTGCAGCCAGCCATCAGACAACTCATGCAGAGATTCACTGCTGCATCTGGGCAGCAGGATGTGAGCGGCCACAGTACTCGTTCCTTCACATATTACCAGCTGCCTGGGAAAGCTTGTACTGCCGTTGGGGAAATGCCAGCAGCAAATTCGATGGCAATGAACATCAGCTTGGGGAACCAGAGCTGGGTGGTACCCAGCAGGGTGGCAGCTACATCAGTCGTACGCTGAACCAAGTAATTTAGGAACTAACTTCAGGAAGTGCTGCTCTGTGCACCTTTCCTGCACAGGAAAAAGGTCTGCTTGGCCCCTTTGCATGTCTCAGTGCAACACTGCAGCAGAGAAAGGGCTGTAAGCAAGGTGCTTCTCTCATGCTGGGTTCAGGGAAGGGGGCAATTTTGTACTGGTGTTGCAGCCATCACTATATTTAGAGGAATTTCTCCCAGCTTCTAAACAGGAAACATACAAGAGCTAAGACGTATGCTTTATGGGCATGCTTGAGATAGAAAAGTATCAAAATATGCCTCTGTCTCACCAGTCAGCTCTGCTACAAGAAATAACTCTAGCTCATCATCCATGTAACCCAAAATTTATTGTGATTACAGGCCTCCACATTGACAACAACAAAGAAAATCCAACTTAATTCTCCAAGCACAGGATATGTAAGATTACTTTCACCCTGAAGTTTCATGAGTCTGTCTTACAAAGCATTCAAACAAGAATCTGCTCTTCCAAGCACAAGTAGTTAATTTGGTTTCTGACTCCTGTGCTGCAGATTTTGCCAGACACTGTTTTACAAGGCTCTGTAACCAGCATTTCTGCCAAACAAGGAAGGAACATTTCCTTGGGGAAAAACCTTCCTAAGGGGTTTCCTTCTTTGACCTGTGCCTGTCAAAGCTATGTCTGCCAAGGCTATTGCTAAAAAAAGATTTTGGTTCAAGGATGGATAACTTTCCTAGCACACTGACAGAGAGTGTGCAGGATCTGGGTAGATGTTGTGAAGAATGCAGCCATCCTCTTGTCTTCCAACTTACCATTTCCCTCCTCCTGGAGATCTACCATTGAGGACATAGCATGTCAACAGAAGAGCAGAGACGGGCCATCTCTTCCCAGCCATTAGTCTGTTTGGCTTGGGACATGGTATGCTTGGGGACAGCAGTGTCCCTATACCTGTCTGGCAGCTGGCATTCCCTGGCACAGCCCCAGTGGTGCTGTTATCCTGAGGAAGTGGGAGGTGGAGGCTCAGCAGAGATGACCCCAGTGTGGGTCAGGCCATTCTGGCACTTGTGCATGACCGGTGTGTCAGTGCAGCCTGAGGGATGCTGCCAACGCTGCCTCTTTCTGCCCTTCAGAGATCCTTCCTCGTGGCTGCATGGCTAACTGCCACAGAGACACCGCTCAGTTAAAGTTCAAACAAAGCTGGTAGCCAGAAAAACAACCCCTGCTCCCTTCCAGCACTGAATTAGGAAGACTTCAAAACAAACACAGTGACCTCAAAAAGCAAAAATAGAAGTGTTATTTGATCACCAGTCGCGAGGCTACACAGCCCAGCAAGCTGGCCCTGGATTGGATGGCTTGTTGCCTGCAGTGGTCTGATATGCTTATTTTTCCCTATTCATTGAATCATAGAATTGTGTAGGTTGGAAAAGACCTTTAAGATCATCAAGTCCAACCATTAACCTAGCACTGCCGAGTCCACAGCTAAAGCATGTCCCTAAGCACCACATTTACATGGCTTTTAATACCTCCAGGGATTGTGACTCAACCACTTCCCTGGACAGCCTGTTCCAATGCTTGATAACCATTTCAGTGAAAAAATTTTCCCCAATATCCAATCTAAAACTCTGCTCATGTAACCTGAGTTTGTTTCCTCTAATCTTGTCGCTTGTTATCAGAGAGAAGAGATGAGCAGCCACTTGGCTGCAACCTCCTTTCAGGTAGCTGTAGAGAGCGATAAGGTCTCCCCTCTGCCTCCTCTTCTCCAGGCTAAACACCACCAGTTCCCCCAGCAGCTCCTCATAAGACTTGTGCTTCAGACCCCTCACCAGCTTTTGTTGCCCTTCTCTGGACCCACTCCAGCACCTCAATGTCCTTCTTGGAGTGAGGGGCTCAAAACTGAACACAGCACTTGAGATGTGGCCTCATCAGTGCTGAGTACGGGGCAACAATCACTTCCCAGTCCTGTTGGTCACACTCTTCCTGACACAAACCAGGATGGTGTTGACCTTCTTGGCACACTGTCCAAAAATCCTATCCATCTCCATGTAAACTTGGTAGAGTCACAACCTTGACAGGACTGTCTTGTCCTTTCAGGCTGTTTGTTTGCAGTCTTCCTGTGCTCCACATCTTCCCTTCACAGTGCGGAACTTTGGTCCTGCGAGCTCCTCAAAGATTTTTCTAGATCAAGGGTGGGATTTCACCAGACATCTGCATCTCAGCTCAGCCCAAACTATTGTGTACAGTCAACAGCACCAAGGGCAAGGTTCAATTACCCCTGAAAAATCTTCAAGCAAGTGCCAATTTCTTTCCTTTGACTATTAAAGGAACACAGACCAGGCAGCGTGGGTGCACACATCTGTCCAAAGTGACTGTGGGTTCTGTCTGCATGGGATTTACTCCCTGTTTATTTCCCCACTGTTCACACAAACGAAGGGAAAGCTAAGCCATGCCCTGTCAGCATATGGAGCACACTCTTTTTTTCCGAAAGGGCCAGACTTCCTTTTGCTTTGCAACCTTTGCAGCAGGGTCTCTTTCTTTGAAAGCATGCCATAAGGAGGTTAGATCCACCTAAGCTCAGTATGGTCCTCAACACCTTGGGTGAGACAGTGTCTCTTATTTCCCTAAAGAGCAGCTGAACTCAGGAAAGATGCAAGATGCCCACACAAGAACCTGTCCATGCATTTTCTCAGTTCTGGCCCTTGCAGAGGTATTTTTTTGGCCAGGGACACATCCTTTCTCTTCCTTGATTTCCAACTTGGCAACTTGTTTGTGATAGGGCCCTCTTGAGAAGATAGGGGACAGTCATGCACACACACAGAGGTAGATGAAATGCTGACTTGTGCTGGGAGGGTGGGAGAGCGTCAGCCTGCTAGGCAGAGGCCAGAAGATAGGCTCAACTCTTAGATGGCTGCCAAGGTTGGGTAGATCAGTTTGTCTGGGGTGGGATGAAGGTCTCTGTGTCCCCTTGTCTCCTCAGGAAAAATCTAGAGAAGTATTAGAGCATTAGCACAAAGATTCGGCACACATGCTGCAAAGGCAGAAGGGATGATTTTTTCTGGTTTGGCCTAGCTTTTCACTGGAAACCAGTAAAAATAAAGCTTACTGTTACTATTGCCACATTTAAAAGATCAGTGTGAGGGACAGCCCTGCCACCAGACAGAGAGTAACACGATGGAGAATCTAATAGTTCCCTTCGATGCTTTTCTTTTAGACCGTGCTAAAATGATAACGCTTGCCTTATCTGCAAGCTAACAATAGCTCTGCAGCAGCACAGGAAAGTTAAACAAGCCTTGAGTCGAGGGGATGTAGCCATTACCCCCATGCACTGACTGAAGCTATAGACCACATAACCTCCTAGGGGAAAAGAAACACGAAAGGAACAGGTTTTGAGGTGTTACTGACCTAAACTACAGTCCTGTGGTCAGTTGTGTTCCTGCCTACCAATATCTCCCTAAGGCATTGGCCACAGGCTAGCACAGTCACAGATCCGGAGTTTCTCACCCCCATGGACAGCAGATAATGCTTGCATGGATCAACTCCTCTGTGAAACAACAACCCCCCTGACATCAAGCTAGTCGTCAATAGATAGGCACGTGACTGAACTAATGTGCCCCCAGGAACTGTTCTGCTACAGAAGGGTTTGCTGTATGTGGCAGAGAAGGGCAGAGGTAATGTGGGAAATTTCTGCTCTTTTCCCCGTGCTCAGAGGCAGGCAGTGTGCAGATGGTTAGTAAATTCACTCACAGTGGGTTTAAAGGAAGGGCAGCACTGTAGTTGGGAGCAGGTAGTTTCCATGCTAGAGCTGCCGCTGCACCGCATCACGCTGAGCTGAATGGGATCCCTCTGCTTCTTCAAAGTTTTTGTGCTACTACTTACTGAAATCCCAGGTGATGCACTTCACATGGAGTCCATGGTACTTGTATGATTGTGTTGTGTCCCTCCCATGCTACCTTAATTTAATTAAAATATTAAAGACTTCTGGGCAGATCTTGCTTTTTTGTTTGTTTGTTTTGCTCCAATACATGGTGGGTTTTTTAAATGTTCATAGCCCTCCTTTCAGTAAGGTGTGTTCTTCCACACCCACCCTTTGGCCTTGAGAAGGTGAGTCCCTTAGCAAACCACTACAAGCTTTGTTTGTTTTAGTAATTCTTACCCAAGGTCTTTATCTTAGAATCCTGTTTGTGCAGCTTTGGACAAGATTTGGTACTTGGTGGGGAGGGTGAGGGAGGTGGGAAGGATTTCTTAGTGCCTCTACTATTTAATATGTTATCTGGACTGTGACTATTAACTAGATGATTTATAAGCTTGTTCATACTGAGATGGTGTGAATCTCTGCCCCTTACAGTGGGTGTAAACACAACTCAACAATAACTGTGGGAGAAGTAGGGGCTGTGGAGAAATACGGTGTCTGGGCTGTGCACAAAGCGCTCAGGGAACCTCAGGAGAAAATGCTGTGGTGGATAGCTCACTGCACGTCCCTCTGTCTGCTCCCAGGGTGGTTTGATCACAACAGCAGCACGCTAAAATCAGCATCCATCTTCTCTTGCAGTTGCAGCTGCAAATTCAGAGTTTGCAGTGCTACTCCACACAGTACAATTTGCTAAAGAGAGCAGTGGATCTCAGCATCCAGGACTGACTACAAGCCACTTGCTGTGGCCAGGCTGCTGCAGCCTGAGCAGTGTTAGCTGACATGGAGGAGCTTAGGAGCCCAGTGCAGGCATGCCTGGAATGCTCCAGAGGTCTGGCTCTAGGAAAGGTCTGCACTTCTCACAGGGACAGCCCCTCTGCCCATTGCCTCCCTGGGTGGCCTCCCTCTTCTCCCTTCACAGGCCCCCACAAATCTCTCCAGCTCCAGTCTCCCCACTTCTCCCACCCCCAGCTCCCCTTTCTGAGGCAAAATTGTCGTGGGGAAGGGAAATTCCACGAATCAGCAACACAGTGGTGCCTTTCCAAACACGATGTGGATGCAGCCTTGGGGACAGGCTGCTCTCAGAGGATGGCCTCCCCTGCAGCAGCAAGGCCAAATGTCTGCAGCCCGTCCATTCAACAGCTCCCAGCAGCCAGAAAAACGAGCCTCTGATCTGCCTGCTTGAGACAGGTGGAGCTACTGTAGCTTTAAAGATGCCCAAAGATCTTCCCTATGCTGTCTTCATCTTCCTCCACCTTTCTGACACCGAAATACCTTGGAGTCACTGCAAGAAGAATTTTCTGACAAGTGCTTTTCTGATTTCTCATGTCTTTTAAACTTCCCACCTCTGCAAAGTGGTGCTTGGTAAAAGAAGGTTGACCCCACCACACCAAGCACCAGACCTTCAGTCACCAGCTGTACCACCAAGAATGGCAAGGACTTGCACTCCAGTGTCTTGGACTATTCTGGGAAAGGAGGACAGACAGTATGGAAGCCTTTCTACTACCATATCCTAAAGACATATATTTTCCAAGATACTCAAACTTCTAAGTGTGAAATACCTCTGTCCGTGAAATTAATCCTTATCACTTCTGGACAGATGAAATTACTGGCAAGAAACATCTTTTTCTCACAACTGGTTATGAAACTTCACTTCTGGAAGGGAAGATTATAAATCACTGTAGCTGGCACTAAAATTGACATGAAGTGCAGATGCATCAATCTCAGGGAGGGGAATAAAAGCAGGGCTAGTTGCCAACTCAGCAGTGGAAACCTCTGAAAACACACCAGTCAATAACATCTACAGCCTTGCCTCCAAGTTCACTTGTGTTGCTTAAGAAAAGATGCCATCAACCAAACCACACGCTGCCAAATTCTGGGCAAGTTTTTATCCCCCCTGCCTGGCCTGCTCATGAGATATGTGTTAGGAAAACACCACCAGGGACCAGCTGTTCCAAAAGACACCATAGTCACTGGATGCAAACAGAGGTAAGCAAGCTGTAGGCAGATAATCTCATAGACAGGCAGGATGAGCAGAACATTCTGAAAGAGGAATGAAAGCAAACTCTGATGTCTCTTGCACAGGTAACGGACTGGCTGGACAGATAATATGAATTCAGCACACAAATATGAGAGGAAGGGAGAGATAAATTTGCTTCTCTGTGATGGGAATCTTCTAAAAGCTGGTCATCTCAGCATTCCAAGGGAGAGATCCCTCCAGTGTTCAACCTGTTCTTCTTCACTGCCAGGCTATGGCACTGGCAGAGCACAGCTTGATCCATCCCAGTTGCGCAGACCACAGAAAAGCTATTTGGTAGAGGATGTCCCCACTTCACTGTGATGAGACCCATCCTAGGACAAGCTGCTACTGCTTGAGGCTCAGAAGGAAAGGGGCTCGAGCAAAGTAATTGGATCGAGGATCTTCAAGAGTGGCAGCATTAGTTACACTGACAAAGCTCCAGTCCTCAGCCTCGGAGCCTGCGTACCAAAGCCAACAGTGAGAGGTGGGGTGCCACTTTCAGCAGGAATATCCCTAGTTTTGGACAGGTTTCTCAGATGGTGTGTACCCAGAGGCAGACTATCCAGAGCACGCCCTGCACAGAGAAGACTGCAATTGTGCAGTAGTTGTTCCTCTGGGACCCAATGTCACACACAAGCCCTGAGCAAATGGGGAAATCCGTCTGCCTAAGACACGTCCAGAGAAGCCCTGAACTGCAGCAGCACCTCTACATGAGAAGTGTTTGCTGCAGTTAAACAAATGCACAAGGAGAGGGGAGCACCCAGGAGAAGTGATGTGCAGCTTTAGCACTTCCTATCGAGGCGCGTCCACTTCTGTAAACACAAAGTCCACTTCATGGCTCAAGGAGAAGAGCTGGGGGGAGGAGGAAACAAGATGGAAAACAAAAGCAGGCTGAAAGGCAGACAGTCTGCCTGATGAGAGCTGTTTAGCCATGATTACATGCAGCTACTGTATGCCCTTTGACTCTTCTGTACTGCCCCATAGTAATTCAATTGCTTCCCTGTTTTCTTCTCTTCCCCTTCTTAACTCAGCCCTGTTGCTGTTTTTCTTCCAGGGTTCCAGCCGAGATTAGCGAGGCCGCTCCCCTCACCCAAAGCACACACAGCCTGTTTGTTGCTATCAGCGCACCAGTGCTCACTGATCTCTCTGTGCCTTTGAGAAGGTCTTGCCCTTCCATATTTTGTATCCTCTTCAAAGGCCATTTAATTCCAGCCTTTCCTTCTCTAGCTCTCTTTCCCATTTCCCTACGTATCCTGGGGCTCTGACATCCCGCACTAGAATGCCAACTCTTCTGGTGCAATTCATAGAATCATAGAACTGTCTGGGTTGGAAGGGACCCCAAGGATCACAGAGTTCCAGCCCCCCTGCCACAGGCAGGGCCACCAACCTGCAGGCCTGGATCAACACAAGGTTGCCCAGCTTAAGAAAAAGAGAATTCCAAGCATCCCTTGCCGACTCCTCCCTGCACCTCAGTCATGCACTTACTACTTTACCTGCAGCCAATGCTGTGGAGCACTAAGGGTCCTCTCAGGTTCTGGGTGTCTCTATAATACTTGAGCGAGTTTACTATTTAGCAGATAAAGCCAATGTTGTTCTTTCATGCTCACAACTTGCATAAACCCATTGTCAATCCATAGCCTGTGGTGATCAGTAATGCCTGAGTTCAGCTTTCCAGACCTCTTGGAGCAGGTGCTCCCTCCATCAGTGGTTCTCTTTTGGTAGACTAAAGTGTAGTGGGCATTGAGCAGCCATCAGTCAAATTAACAGGAGCCTTCCTATTGACTTTCAAAGTCTGAAGTAATTCCAAAAAGCTCAGCAAAGAGGATATAAGAAGTGAAGGGTAGTCCTCCTCAATTTGGGGAAAATGAGCTTTCTCATAAGGTAAAAGCAATCAGCATCAGAAGCACCTTGTCTAGAGTGCCAGGTTTTCAAGTCTTCTTTGTAGCATCCCATCTTATGTAAACTAAGTGAACACGAAAGTGGGAGCATCTGCCAAAGTTCTAAAGCCAGAGGGACCGTCTGTTCTGAATGCTAAGAAGCCTTCACTGAGGTCACTCTGATCCAACCGAGCCCGGTGATCTTGCTTTTGAGAGCATCTGGCCAAAAGCAGCCCAAAAGTTGCAGATCTTGTGCCAGCTGCCATGCAGACCAGAACAAGCCGAGAGCTGCTGCCCTTACCCATGTGGGGGACATCCTGCAGGAAAGCACTGCCTGTCAGTGGCAGCTAGAATAAACCCCAGCTTTCTTGTATCATCCTACCCTCCAAACTCTTTCAGTGTAGGGACTGATTGGAATTACCAAGGAAGATGGTGTTGAACATGGAGGATGGGCAGACTCCAATCCAGGGGCTTCATGGTCCTTTTGTGCTCTTGCAGGCAAGAGAAATCCATCCTCAACTTTTCCCTGAAGTGAAGCTGAATAATGGATCACCAAAGGGAAAGCAGGGCTAGTCCTCCATGCGCTCCGGAGTGAATTTTAAGACAAAGGTAAGAAACAGCCACCTGAGCTTGTGTGTGCCGCTTCTAGGGCCCAAGATAGAATGGAATCAGTAAAATCACGGCAGTTTCCAGGTTTTTACTAGCTCAACAGTGTGGTGACATCTACCCTACCGTCTTCTGTGAACCTGCTGAGTGAGGGGTAGAGTGGGCAGGGCAGATTTCCCTCTGTCCCTGCAGCGGGTCTGATCTGCCTCTGACTGGAACTGAAAAGCAGATGAGAAATGTCACCTGTTCAGACTAGTTACCTCGCTTGCACGGACGGTGACACAGGCTTCAGGGGAGGGGTAAATTTGGCATGCCCTGACTTATACAGAGAGAGGATTTTACTTCAGATCACTATTGCTCTACCAGCTGCAAAACCTCAGATTTCTGTTTTTGCGCCACACTTCTCCAAAGAAAGGCATTAGATGGACCTGTGTAATTAAAGTCCACGTTCTGGGGAACTGCAGCATTGATGATGTTGTCTGAAGAAGTAGCTTCTAGAGGAAAAGTCAGCCACACTAGAGAAAGGGCAAACTTTTTCACAAAACCAGGGGAGGAAACAGAAAAATCCCTCACTCTTGGATTTCTGCTTCCTACCACGTGGTGTGTGTTTGTCCCCCACCCAGCGTGAGGAAATGGCTGCACAGCTGCCTGGAAATCTCAGTGAAAGGTCCCTCCTCCTCAGCACCATTCAGCTTCATTCCTCTTTCCAAAGCCTCCCCTTTCCACTGCCTCTTGTACTTCCACCTCCTGGGCCATCACCGCCTGTGATTCTCTCCTGTCCTGGTGACACTCCTGCTCTTGCTCCGTTCTTTCTACCTCTCCCCTTCTCCTGCCACCATCTTTCATGCAGGTGCCCCTCAGCCTCTCTGCTCTCTCACCTGCTAACTCATCCAGCCTTGATCTGTTTCCAGAGCATCTGACAAAGAGGAAACCCATAGAAGTTGGAGAAACCAAAGCCTTTAGACCTGGCTACGAGCCCAGCGTCTTTGCTGCCCCTCGTAAATGGGAGTCACCGCAAAGGGACTTGTTGCCCTTCTGCTCTGGGTGTCGACTTTGTGTCCTCGTGCAGCGTCCCAGTTGATAGCAGAGAGGCACATGCACACGCACGCTGAATACGGCGGCAGGTGAGGAGCAAGCAGGAGGTGTTGGGAGGCTGCGCTCAGCTCGAACCGCAGCAAAGCAGTATTTCCAGCCAAGAATAAGGGCAGTCCCTGGTGCCAGCTCCCGTGTTTCTCTCCCTGATTAACAGGTCAGGAAGTGTCCATTTTCCCCAGCCCCGTGCTCTGCAGCCAGAGAGGTGGCACATGCTTCTGCAGATAGCAAAGTGAAGAAGTGACACTTGCTCCCTGGCCATTGGTACTTCTCAATCAGGTATTAAGCTCCATCCAAGGCCTCCTCCAAAACTTCAGTTGAACTTACCTTCTTGCAACAACTTACCCTGTTTTTCTCCTTGTTTAAATAGGTGCCCAGACTCAAACAAAAAACCCAATGAAATCTAAACCCTGGGAGACCTGTTATGCACGGCTACCACAGTTTAAGTATTGCCACTGTGCTTTCAGGTAGAGTCATATTCAGGCAGCGTGGTGCCTGCAGGAGGAAAGGCCTTCTGAAAAGAATTTTAAAACTTACGACATGCAATTGAAGCAGCAAAATATCCGAGCAAAGAACTGGGAAGGCACTACAATGAAGCCTGAAGAGACTTGCCAATGTCAACAGACAAAAATCTGCTGCACACCCAGCCTGAACAGGAAGCAGGAATTCCTTGCCTAGAGATGCCTTCTGAACAGAACCTCCTGGGAATTATAAGCTCTGTAAGAGCGTTGGCCCTTGGATGGTACCAGCCAACAGGCGATACGGCGAAACAGACTCCTCTGAAGTAACACATGCCGTTATCTCAGAGCACGTTACAAAGGCAAGGTGAACACGGGCACACATATCAAAGTTCAAGTCATCCTTGTTTCAGTGGATGGATAATTCTGCGGCCCTTTAGTGATTCTTCAACTGTGAAGGTTCAGAGTCTAAGGTCAGGCCCTCATAAATGGGAATTTAGTCATGCTCAGCTGACTTGGATGTTGCCCTTTGAATGGACACATCAACAATACGAGCTGAGCTGCCTCACCCACTTCCACTAACCTGCTCCCTTTTTTATACCATTTTGTCAATGCAAACTGGAAGCATGGATGACAACTCAGACCTACTAGAGTGAACTTTGGCTGCAGCATGAACTGTTTGCCCTGACCACCCATCAGGCTTCAAAATCAACATGAACTACATGATCTGATGGGCTTAGGTAATAGCCACAACAGCAGATGGAACAACATCAGAGAAGCAAACTGCCGCGCTCCAGCCACTGCCCTGTGAGCAGCGACACTGTTCAGGTGTAGGTCACTCTTCTGCCCCAAGGGAAGGACACACATTGAGCTTAATAACTGAAATCCCACTGCGCTCACGTATGGAAGAGGGGACCAGATACCGTTAAATTGGAGGGCTGGGGACAGCTTGCAGCCCATAGAGTTTGCAAGTCCTCAATTGCGCCTACATATGCTAACTGCAGGAAGGTACACATGCAAAAGTGTACCCCCGCTGCAGGCTCTGGCTCTAGCACAGCAGTCTCCTCGGGCTGCTGCTAGCCCAGAGCTTTGCACTGCTCTGAGCTCTGCCCAGTGCTCCCTGGAAAATTTCCCAGAGTGGTTCAGCTGACAGCAGCATTAAAAAATCACAGCGTGTGTCTGCAGGCTTCTTTGTATCAGGCATCCAGAGATAGCACGCGGCAGAGAGACTCTTGTCACAGCCGTGCTCTCAAGGCTGCTTCTGTCGCAGGGTCTGTCTTTGCCAGAGGTGACCGTCTCCGAGCAGACAGCCGCAAAATCTCACTCCGATGCAGACAATTTATTCCCCTCACAGCTGTAGAACCAAGTCTGTGCTGCAAAAGAATCCCTAAAACAAACCCCAAAAACCTACTTGAGTTTTGCTGTTCATTTGAGGGTCATCCACACATGAAACTTCCTAAATCTTTCCGCTGGCACACCGAGATGAAGGACAGCGCTATTATCAATGCCAGCCGCTGCTGCGGCACCCTCCCCGATACATTAGTTTCCCAGGGCTGCTGCTGAACAGATACACCCTGTGCTGTCCTCCTCATCTCGTCCTTGAGAATTCTGCCCATTATTCCTTGGAAATTTTCCCAGAGCGGTTCAGCTTACAGCAGCACAGCACACATCAGTAGTTTTTGTATCAGGCGTACTGAGCTACAATGCAGCAGAGGCTTCGTTATCACAAGGTTAGCTCTGCTACAGCCCCGCTTGGGTACTTACAGGAAAATAAAAGAAAGAAGAAGAAAAAAGAAGTAATAAAGGCAGAAAGAAAGAAATTGTCAGCAAGAAACCACCAGCTCTTCCTTAAGCAGTAACCAGGCTACCACTTTTTGGAACTTTTCCTGACCTAACAAAAGACACCGTGAAGACGGGAACTTTGGCAGCAGCGGCTTTTCACTCCACAGCCCCTCGTTTTCCTCTGGTTGGCTGTGGATGTGTCACTGGAAATAGGACCAACAGCTAGGGAAACAGCATCCAATCAGATGTCCATGCAGCAGCAAGCTCCAGGAATTACTGCTGCTAGAATCAAAAGGAGATTTCCACCCAAGCCACCCCAAATTCCTGAGTTAATGATACCCTGTTTTGCCTGACCACTATGCCCTCAGCGACTGCAGGAGTTGCTGCTGAGCCATCGCTCTGTGGCGTGGGTCAGAGACGGGCTGGATGCAGCACTGGAAAGGGCATGACCTGAACTCAGGGACCAGCGAAGGAGATGTGGGTTGGGGCGTTGGAAGCAGCCTTGGGGCACAGTGTGGCAGGAAAGGCAGTTTCAGAAGGAAAGACATGGAAATTCACCACGGACTGCCAGCCTCAAAGGGCTACTGCAGACACGGGGACTGCGCCCTGGTGAGAGGCGACAAGGTGAAGGAAAAGGAGATGAAGGACCACGCAGGCATTTGCAGTGAGACAGCAAATGCTAAGGTTTAGCTGGGGCTGGGACAAGCCAATTCATTCCCCTCCACGTCATTTGTGCGGACTGCTCCCTCTCCTGGGGAACCCTCGCAGGAAAACCAAATCATAATAATAATAAAAGAATCACAACCCCGGCTGTTTCTTCAAGCAAACAGCGCACCCACAGAGCTCACAGGCAGGTGATCCCCACACTCACAGACCCAAGTTGGAGAAGTCATGGTGCAAGTTCCTCATGCTGCCCTTCCCAGTGTGGGGTTCTGTCCCAGCCAGAGGTGCCCAGTGTGGCCAAGCAAGCCCCGACCCCCAGACTCCGGCACCAAGCTCTGCTCCAGCCTGCACAGACAACAGCAACACTGTCATCTGCTACGGTACTGCTGCCAAGCACCACTCTGACCATCCTCCACTCAACCCCACGGAGCTGCCCAGCGGCACGCGGGCCGGGATCCAGGAAACATCACTCGCAAACACTTTTTGGAGTGAATGCTGGAGTGGAAATGCCTCTTTTCTGGGAATCAGACAGAGATCATCAGTTCCAGTCATGAATGCTGGTGAGGGCTGACGTTTTTAGCCACAGAAATAAATTTCACAGTCTGAGAGTGAGAAGGACAATCTTGAAACATACTCTCGTGGTGAGAAATACCCACCACCTCCCTACCCCTTACTCCTTTAGGATTCCAAAGCCTAGTTACAGATCTCAGCAATGAGGCAAGCTCAGGAGATCTTGCAATAAGATTAGAACCAGCTGTTGAAAAAATGGTGCATTACAGCAACCCACAAACATCCACACAAAGCACCCTGGAGAGGTGAGAGGCTCTGCTGAGCTTCACAGCTCATAAGCACATACCATATTGGCTGACATGGGTGTACGACCAATGTCCCTCTTCTTTCTAAATCTTTGCCCAGTTGATGATCCCTGCTGTGGAAAAGTTATGATTTAAAGAGACATGATTAGGAAAAAAAAAGAGAGAGAAAAATGATCTGTATTTTATAGAGGAGAAAATGGGAATGGGTTGTCTGCAAGCGGGAAGCGGTGGCAGGGCTGTGAAGAAAACGTCACTTTCTAAATCCCTGGAGTTTGGCCAAAGTCACCCAACTCATCTAGATGCACGTGCTGTGCCAGCTTCGTGTCCTGGCAGAGCAGGGATAAAAAAAGAACCTTGCTTCATTCTTAATAGTCTGAGAGAGTCATCGTCATCACATGATCCCACGTCAGGCAAGCACGCCATCAGCAAAGGTCACAAGACTCGTAGCCATTCCCCTTGGCTTTACGGCCACCCTCCAGAGCCAAGACTCCTCCTTCGTACACTGCTTTGCAGTCAAGTGCAGCAGCGGTGATGGCAGCCGAGCAGTGGGAAGCCCTGCCGCAGCGGGCAGGCCCGATGAGGGGTACGCCGGTTTCTGGTCTGTAGAACTGAAAGGGATTTGCAAAATCTGATTAGCCAAAAGAGGTTCTTAGGGACTGCAACCGCAGCTGCTCGGCAGCACAAGAGAGGTGCCAGTCTGGCTTTCACAGAGGTGCTAGGTCAGGGTTGGGGAGAGCTTTTCCAAAAGATAAAAAGGAGTGGAAGAAATTTACCTCCCTCTGGTGCTCTGCATCTTCCTCAAGATAAAAGAGGAATGGAATCTTTTAATTGCTTTACTGTTCTAACTCCGGGAGTTACAGCTACCCAGTTTGAGACTCATGACACACATATAAAAGTTTTCATAACTTGAAAAAGTCCTTGACCTGAGGAGCTTGTAGCTTTGGTAGGCTGGTGACAGGCAGTACCATCCCAGTTTTACTGACAGGACACGCACGGATCAGGAGCCAGACTTCAAACGCTTTGGTGATGTGTAAGGCAAGTCTGGTAAGGCAAGTGTGAAGGACACACAGAAACAGGAGAAGTAATAAATATGTGGTGGAGAAGTCCAAGACTATAAAAAATAACATCCGTTGCAGCCTTCCCTAACCAAGCAGCCAAGCAGTACCATCCCCTGGTGCTCAGACCACCCCCAGGGGCTGGGGCTGCAGCTCAGGATGGCAGCTGGTGCGTCAAAGGCCACAGCACACAGCCCTGTGCTTTGTCACTGGACCACAGCAACCAGAGACCACGCATGTAAACTGGGTGGCTGAGGAGGTTGTGGGTTCCCTCCTGCTTCCCTGGCCTGCTGCTCCTAGCAGAGGCGCTTCTCTTGGTAAACCCTGGAGAAGTTCAGCTCCTGGGGCCCTTAATCCCGCTGAAAGCGATGACTGTTTCTTAAAAACCTCTACATATGCTTTGGGTTTGAGACAGCCCCCTATCTCCTCGCCTTCCTTTACGGCCTAAGCCAGACTTTCAGAGCAGGTCAGTGTTTGGACGCTGTTCTGCATTTTTTCTACAGAAGGAAAGGTCAGGTTCCCAGTTCAAGGGCACACAAATGGCTTTTAATGGCCAACTGAGATTTCCCGCACCTCTGGCTACCATAGGACCACTGGACTTGCCAGGCAGTGTCAGGGAAGGCTTAGACTTGCACAGCAGGTGACGCATCAAGTCTTTTCTCTGCACTGTTAAGTAATGACAAGAGCAGTGCTACTTCAGAGCCTGATGCCTCTCTGCTACATTCCCTTAAGGAAGCCAGATCACATTTCTATGCCCCAGTGTCTCCACCTCTTTGTCTCCGTAGCTCTGATCTCCACAGATCATTGTGATATGTGGTAGATTACTGCTGTATTGTTCTTGGTAATTTTTGATCCAAAAAAAATCCCAAACCGTGGGCAAAACCAGGAGTTGTGAGACTTAACCCCACAGTTTCTGTGAGAGCAACAAGCCAGGGCTATGGGAACAAAGGAAAAGGGAGACATGGCTTGGATTGAGGGAAGACCAGGTAGCATTCAGCTGCGTCTTTCACTGTGTGTAATTCTCCAGAGTTTTCATTAAAGCTTCATAGAAATTAATCTACTAGGTCAGCTTAGATAATAAATATCTTGCAGTGTGTGTGGGGAAACACAGAGAGAATCAGACACGAGAGTTCAGTATTCCAGAAAGAGACATTGATTAGATGGCCAGGATTTTCCTCCTGCTGATAGCACACAGCACAGAGGTGCGACCCCTGAGCAAATATTGATTTTAAAGTACTGCATAGCAACAGAACAAGCAGCAGCCGACTTGTTCTCGCTTGATTTTGGGAGCTGTAAGACCAGCCAGCAGCCCCTCCTCCTCAAGAATGCTCACAGCAGCATTCCTGAGGCAAGTGTTATTGCTGGATCTTGACCAAGAAAGGACTCCTATGGACCCAGCGGATGAGAGGCGGATGTCACACCGCTTCCACTCTTTTCCCCTTTAGCCCCATTCCTCCCATACTTGTATTTCCCCTTGGCTGAGGGCCTTTGGCGCGGTGGGGAGCAGCTAGCGGCGGGATGCGGGCAGCTGGAGGTGGGATGCAGGGCGCAGCAGCACAAGGCAGGAGTTATTCCGACTGATGGAAACAGCGATGGCAGCTCAAGAGACAAGTGTGGATAAGGCTGGAAAGCGCTGACAGGGGGAGTCTCCTCCTGGAGGGACGCAAGGAACTGTCCAAACTAGCAAGAGCACAGCTGCCTTCAGCATCGCGTTCTTTCTCGCTCCTCCTTGCTCTGCAGCCGGGATCACTCCCGCTCCCTCCCCGCATCACGGCTGGCTGGCTGTGCTCTCCCACCCGGTACCACCCAGACAGACGCGCTCCTGGGACGGCACGCGGTTAAAAGCACAAACAGAACGTGATAGGCGCTTTATATATATATCTGTAAGTCCAAAATGTGTCCATATCCGGGGATATCACGCAGCAGACAGCGGTAACTGGCCAGGCAGCCCGTGACTAACGTTTCTCAGGGGGCTGCGGGGCTGAGCCATCCCTCGCTCGGAGCGCGAGTGCCACCGTGTGCCGGGAACAGCACCTGTCAGCGGATAAAAACCGCTGGTCCCGGCAAGCGAAGGGGAGGAGGAGGATGAGGAGCCATCTTCGGAGCGCAGCTGCTTCGGGCGCTTTGGCTTTCGGAGGTCCGCCTTCCCGGTGCCAAACCGGCAACACGCTGTGGCGGGGGTGGGTTCTGCTTGGTGAGGGGAGCGGTGGGCTGAGGCGAGCAGCCCTTTGCAGGTACACCCCGACCCCCGAACCGCAGCGTGAAGCCTTACCTCAGGCCTGGGGCTTAACCAAGCACAAAGAGCTACAGGGGGAAATGCCAGGTCCGTCCTCAGCACGGGCAAGTGCGAGGGGAAACGAGGTGTCACACCCCAGGCCCTAAAGCCTGTCTGAGCGCTGCTGGCGCCCATGCCGGGGCCTGGTTTGCGGCCGATAAGCCCAGACATAAGGCGGGTGAGGAAAACGAGCCAGCGAAACCCAACAAGCTCCTTACAGAGCAATTTCCCAGTGCAAACTGCTGCTGCCCCTCAACTGACGAGCTGGGGAGAGGAGCCAGCTGGCTTGCCATGGGAAAAGCAAGGCAAGGCTTGAGCTTCTTGTTTGTTCCCTTAAAATTCACTTTGAGGCCTTCACTCTACAGATGGGTTAAGTTTCACCTGGTCACAACGTGAGGTGCGCCTCAGACTTTTGAAGTTTGAAGCACCTCCTGCTTCTCAGCACTGATTTTTACAGGAACTTGAGCAGAGTCAGCCACGTAGAAATTGGTTTTGTTTGTCCCTTTGTTCAAAAGCGGGAGGTTGCTGCTGAGGGAAAATACATTTCAAAGTCAGCCCAAAAGATTTCACGCTGCTGCTGATCAATTTGAGTTTCAGCTTTTTTTTTATAACTTGGAATATTTTCGTGAGCTGGCTACAGACTCAGAGCTTCAGGGTTTCTTCACAAACTTAAGAGGAAAAAACCAAACAAACCCCAGCTTCTGGAAAATATTTATGTGGCAAGGTAGGAATTCATAGAATGAATCACAGAATGAGTTGGGTTGGAAGGGACCTTGAAAGGCCATCTAGTCCAACCCGCCTGCAGTAAAGCAGGGACGTCTTCACTAGATCAGGTTGCTCAGAGCCCTATCAAGCCTGACCTTGGGTGTTTCCAGGGGTGGGGCCTCCACCACATCTCCGGGAAACCTGTGCCAGTGATTTACCACCCTCATATTGAAGAATTTTTTCCTAACATCCAACTTAAATCTCCCCTTTTCTAGTTTAAAAACATCACCCCTTGTCCTATTGCTACATGTCCTTGCAAATTCCATGCAAACACCTTGGGAAGAAAGGGCGTGAGCATCCTGATCATGAAAACGGCTCACAATCAGCATCCAGTAACCTGAGTTTTGAAGTTAAGACTACAGCTAAAACCACCACAGGGGCAATGCTGTTTTCTCTTAGAGCAAGAGAAAGCCAGGAAATTCAGAGTTCAAGTTATGTTCAACATAAAACTCTGTCAGAAATGCAATTAGAGCACACAGCTCTTATCCCAAAGGGTCCTACACAAAGCCTAATTCCAAAGCTACCCATCCAAGCCGTCCCTCTGTCTCCAGCAAGACCAGAGTGTCTGTGTACATACTCACAAGGCTGAGTCAAACCAGGAGAGCGAGGTGGATGGTTTCTCCCATTAGTGATTAACCACACCACTCTGTGTGGGCAGGGGGAGCACATCTCTGCTTTTCAACAGGGTGTACTAACACCACATCCGGGAGGGGGAGAGAGGACCATCAACTGAAATTTCAGGGTGCTAAAGGCAGAGAGAATGCCACCAGAGTTCAATTTTGTCTTCCACTTCCCTCTCCCAGACTCCTGCCTCCTTTAGCATTTGCAGCATATGAGCTCTGATGTAACAGGAGAGATGAGCGTCATTCATGATGTCACCCAGTTCAGAATTGCTGGCAAAGAGGTGCCAGTGTTGGTTCCCAGTGCAGGGCCGCTGCTGAATGCCAGTACGACCGCACAACAACTGCACCGGGGTGAAGGGCTCCATTTGTGGTGGTCCTTAGCGTGATGCTTAACACCAGCCACCCACATCAACACGAGGACAACACGAGGGTTCTCCCTGGTTGTCAGCTCTGCAGTCCTAGACACAAGCTCTTGGGCATTTACTTCCCGTCTCCTCCCTCTGCCCATGTGCCAGGTGTAGGGCGTGCATCATGCGTGTAGGTCAGCTGCACGGGATGGAAGTGAAGTGTTGCATTAGGAAAGCCCTTAAGGAAGAGGGCGGACTGAGGAACCACTGAACTCCCAGATGGAAGTGGTAAGCAATCAGCCAGAGGACTGTGTGACTCAAATATTTCCCAGCAGGGACCTGTATCATTTGCTTGGATGCCTGATGCCATTGACACGGTACCCATATGCTCTGCCTGACAGCTGCGAGAAGAGCTACGTACATATGAACTAATTACTGATTAGCCTAATAGCACTATCCATAATACTTGATTACAACACTTTTACTGGCAGCATAATTACTGCCTAACCTAGCAGAGAAGTGCTACACACAACCAAGCATGAGACTGCAATTGGATCATCCCTTGCCTGCCCCACGCATTCTCACCAGCCGACAGCGATCGCTTTCTTTTCCCTCCTAAGAAAGACTCCAGACAGCTCTTCCTTCTTGGGGGTTCCCCCTCTCCGCGCCGCCGGAAGCCCCATATGTCCTGTCCGTCCCGATACACCTGGTGGGAGCAGCAGTGTACCAGCTCAGACCAAAAGAAGGTCCACCCGCCCAAGGGTGCAATCTCTGACAGTGACCTGTGACATGAAGATTGGCACGTAGGCGACAGGTTCACACTCTCCTTCCCCGAAGCAGCGCTGCCTCTGTGTTCTGAAGCTTGATGGTGTAACCTTGGGCCCTGCTCAGTGACTCCACTTACAAAAGCCGCTTCAGAGGTTTTGAATTTGACAAACCCAGAACTATTAATACTTTGTGTGCTTTCCTCTGCAAAGAATAAGACTTTTTATGTTAGTTTTTGGCTTGAGTGGGGTTTTTCTTTTTTTTTTTCAGATAGCAAGATGACACACTAAATGTTCATCTTTCTCCAAACTTTAAAAACTGTTTAGAACACTTTTAATACCTCAGTTCCTCAAGTGTTCCTTAATTCTTCTCCCAGCTACTGCTGGCTATTTTTTTTTCTACCTTGAGTTCCCACTTGATGCTGTTTGTATCTGCTAAAATAACGCAGGTGCATGGTTAATTTCATCAGCAGTTACATTTGTTGCCCTGTGTGGTAAGTTAACTGTAGCTGTACCAACAGCTTTAGGGTGATTTTGCTAGGAGTCTAATAAACCCAAAAAGCTTTTCCATCTTATTACACAACACATCCTCCAAGCTGGAAACCTTCCCCATTGGCCACTTGCTCCAGAGAGCTGCATCCCCTCTGCTAGTCGATACTGGCCCCTCAAATCAGTTACTTCCTACAGCAAAGGCTTTAAACCTCCCGCAATACAGAACAGCGTCGACTTTTGGTGCTTTTATAACCATTGCAACATAAAAACGAGCTGGGCAGCTGAGAGAAGACAGGAGAAGAGAAAAAACATAATTCCCCCCCCCAAACAGAAGAATACAACCCCCTTTTTTTTCCTATTTCAGAAGGGTTTCAGCGAAAGCCAGCACACAGAAAATGATGCAGGGGACACCTATGTATTTTTAGGGACTTGGCATTTTGGAAAATGTGTGTGTTGTTCAGCTGTTGGCAGATGCACAGCTTTGAAAAATAAAGAAAACTAGGGGAGTTTTCGGGAGCGATTGACATGACCTCAGAATGCTCGGTCCCGTATTTAAGTGGCGTACAAGTAGTGTGGATTCTGGATTCCACTGCAGATCTGAAATAGCTGGACTCTACGTGACTTTCCTGTGCTGTTTCAAGAAGAAAACTTTCAGAATGCTTAAGCATTGAAGCCACTTAAAAGCCTAAACCTTGTTCTCAGCAGCAGCTGTAAACCCCGGCTTATCCCTAATGTGGAAGGCAGCGGCACGGGGTCGTCCTTTCTAAGAACGCCCACTTCGAGGTCGCACCCAAGGCTGGATCTCAAAGCTTGCTGTTGCCTCTGAAGTTGGAAAGTGCTGGTTGGTGAAGCGATACCAGTTTGGCATTATGGGATGGTCACTCCTCCTGGATGGTACCTTACTGTCGCTGGATGGGCCGAACCTCATCTCTGGCTCTTACATATTTTGGGTGGGCCTTGCCCTTGAGCTACAGGAGAGGACTTCATCTCTTATCTTTCTGCCTCAGAATCCAGTATTATCCAAGAGATTCTGGTAACCCTCCCTGTCAATTGCTGAGCAGTCCTGCCCTAATGTCCTAAACACAGGGTTTATGCGGATACAAATAAAATCCCGTCCTATCCAGCACATTTAAACCCTTGTCATTCTCTACCTTAGAGCTACCAGTCTCTGACCAACTCTGCTGCAAAACATTGTAGCCAAACATAGCAACTGGAGCAGAAAAGCCTTTAAATCTAATTATGAAACAGAATTGACTTCTGATGAATGTTATAAAGCACCAGTGGAAAAATCTATGGCTTGTTGGGGCCACTGATAGTTCCACACTTGACCAAAGCTCACTGCCAAGCCCATGAACCTTTGCCTGCGAAGCTAAAACAATTCCTGTGCAACACTGTCTAACTGGCTCCGTACCTGCTTCAGTGCTGGCCTACCTGCACCTCCAATAGGGAGTCCTCCGACACCACCGCCCAAGCTACTGTTCCTCTGGCAGGAGCTGTTCTGATCCCCTTCCATGCAAGCATGAATCCGAATTAAATCACAGTTACATCAAATGTAGCTGCCTGGGAAAAGGTTCATGGGTCTCCTTGGCCGGTGGGGAGGAGGGTAACACTGAAAGAACCACTCACACCTTGCAACGATGAAAATATTTCACAGGATTACCGCAAATAAGGTACAGGAACTCAACCACCACCACCAGAGGAGGTCCCTCGGTGGGCGAAGAGCAGTAGGTACTACAGACACAAAAAAACCCAGCAAACTCATAAGCTGGTGTTGCTGCCTGCTGAAGAGGGATAACCTACCTTAACCCTGGTAACTCATGAAATCAGGACTTTAGGAAGGGGCAAGAGAGACGAGGCCAGACCAGAGGTTTACTCGTGGCCCAGCCTGAGCCAGCAAACATCTGCTGGGGAAGGGGATTTAGGAAAGCATGTGATACTTGCGTATTTAACACAAAGGTGACTCTGCTTTTGACTTCCGTGAAGTCTTACTCTGCACAGCCCTCAAACCTTCATCTTTGTTCGGACATGGGCAACAGGCCATACAAATCTGGGGAGTGAAGGAGCTTACTTTAAAGAGGCAAAATGTACAGAAAGAAACCAGAGAGAGAACCAGCCAAAGCTGACTTATGAATACATCCTTTGGGGAGTACCTGGGCACACTTAGCATGCAGTGGCTGGAGGCGTAACTGGATAAAGCCAATCCCTTGTGACTGAGCAACACGACGGTGACTGTAAGCTTCATGGAAGTGTCCAGAGTACATACAGAGACAACAGGTAACATCAACAGATACACCATTGTGGGGAAAGACAAGAAAAGGCATTTGAAAAGCAGAGGGGGGGAAAAAAAAAAGAGACAAGAACAGGACATTCGTGTTCATCTTGCAGGGAATCCACAGCAACGTTATCGGAGGCAATTTTTTCCAAGGGCAAACTCTTCTGCTTGCACACTGCAGCTGGAGTTACCGATGTGGGAGAGAAGAGTGTGCTTCATTGGGTCAGAGGGAGACTCGTTTCAGACATTACAAATGACATCAGACAATCACGAGGTTCTGCTCTCTGCAGAAACATCACTGCTCCACCGCACAAGCAATTTTTCCCCAAATTCCCCAATGTCCGTGGAAACACCCATTTGTGAGAAGCAGGAAAGCCTTGATTCTTGTTTGGCCACTTCCAATTAAACCACTCCAAATACATGTAAACCACCTTTCTGGATCACTCCAAAGAGATGGGAGAGCTCCAAAGAGACTGCTCTACACAGGGCAGGCAGGAGCACACCCAGCAATCGGGTTTTTCCTGTACCTGAGAGGATCGAACTGTACCGTATTTTGCAGCGATTTTACTGCACCGTAAGCACATGCACATTTCTACTTGAGCACTTTGAAGTGCTCTCTCCCCTCATGCATCCACTGCATCTCATTTCTTTACAGAACATTCAAAATTCCTTGACTCTGTTTTGTAAAGTGGTGTTTGGTTTTGCCTTGTGACATACACTTTCCATGGAGGCTGCGTTTCCTTTTGAGCCTCTCAGTCCGTTACACATAATGCAAAAGTAGCTGACAAAGCTCATCTGTAGCACGTTGCCTCCAGTTCTTCAAGACACTGGAAGACACGTGGTGCTCACCCTAAACTCATCCACTGTTGCATCTTTTCTTGCCAGCCCCTTGCAGAATGAAACACAAGGGTTAGAGCCTGGCAGCTCAACTCACGATTAATATCGCAGTTTCTTTGTGATCCAGACAGCAAGAAACATCCCTGGGCTGTCGGGTTCTCAAACACGCGATGCAGATGCCCATCTTTCCCTACCCAAAACATTAGGGAAGGAAAGATCACCATCTGCTGTTCCACACAGGAATGATGGGAAAAAACCTAAATCCCTCCTGCAGCAGGGGAAGGACAGAAGAGACAGGCCTTGTGTAACCCCCACATGCCTCATCAACCTGGGGGAACACATTTCATTAATTTCAGAGTATCTGTAATGCCAAAAATCCGCACAGCAGGACAGAGCCATGGACCTGCCTACTCTGCAAACAACTAAAAGCTTTTCATCCCTATTCTCTAAAGTTGATCAACGAACAAGACCAAAACAGGGTTCCTGATGCCCAGAGCTACCAGCAGTTCTCTCTGCATCCAAGACAAGCAGCTCTCAGTAACAGGTTGGCTGAACTAGTAGTTCCCAGGAGTATCTACTCCAGCCAGCTTCTGCCTCAGCACCTGCTTCACAACTTGCTTTCATCACGAGTTGCTGGTTTCACAAGCCCTGAACTTGCTCTTGAACATGTTGGTCAGCAAATGCCAACACTGGCTGCCGGTGTTAATGGGCCCCTCAAACAGCAAGGTGAGTGTGGCTTCTGCACACCCAGCACCCCCATTGGAACCACCCAGAGCACTGGGGAGCATTCAGAAAGGCTGTGAGCAGGGGCACCAGGGAGGCACAAGAGCTGCAAAAAGACCCCAACTGGGAGTGGAACAGGAAGCACAGTTCTGTAATACCTCATGAGGTAGTAAACAAAACACAGGCAGATGCTCTCTGCTCTGCTCTTCACCTCAGCTGCTGAGTCAGACTCTTGCAGGGCACAGCACCCAGTGGAAACTCAAGCAGACCCTTGAGGAAAGAGCCCTATCACTGTTGTCATCAGCTCTGCTGGTAAGCCTCCTACTACACAGCTGTCCCCCTGTGACCCTGCCTTCAACAACCCGTTTTCTAGGGCACAGTACAATTAACAGGCCCAGAAGACAATCCACCACAGGTGACAGGGTACCTCAAAACACCAGCATACTTACCGGAGCTGTTGGGTCCAGTCTTTCAGGAGCTAAGAGCCTGGGCCTGACAGGAGGAACTGTGCCAGCCCAGAGGCCCACCCATACTTTGCAAACATGCACACATTGTACACAGACAGGGCTGGCCTTCAGCAGGAACTGGACATCGTACAAACCAAAGCACTGTTATGTTTACTAGTGAGACAAAGGCAGATCCCACCATCTGATAACGCAGTCTAACAAGTTACCAGGACACATCTGGAAGGATTTCTTTGGAAAAAAGCTCATTTCTGTGAGGGACAGAGATGAGCCAAACTGCTACAGTCAGCTCACATGGAAATTCACCCTCCCATTTCCCTGTATGCTGTCACAGCTGGGTGGTACAGCGGTCACGTAACTCGGCTCTTGCTCCTCTGAGAAGAAAGGGTTGGTTTGACATGAAACCACTACAGCAGATGAAATGAATCCAACAGCACCTCTTTGTATGACACGACTGCTATGTCTGCAACCCCAGGCAGAAAAACTCCAAACCTCAATCCATGGTTGAGTAGAACCAGGAACACCACAGACCAAAGTGCTACAGAGTTTTGTCTCCCATGACATTCTATACCTGCTTAAGGAAATGGCTTACACATCAGCCCAGTTATTCATACGAGTTCGCTGTGCCCAGGAGTCTCCTAACACTCATTTATTAACAAGAGGAGCCAAAGCTTGCCCTGCTGCTCCTTGCTGTTACAAAGCGGGCTCTGGCGGATTAAGCGAGCTACGTACAAGCAAAGAACTCCAACCGATCCAGAGTTTAAAACTAGGTTTACAATTTCCTATTTTATTGGCATGGATGTGTTTCTAAACTTAAAAACCCTTCTGGCAAGTTATCTCAATTTCTTATGACAAAATTTCTCACAACACACAAATATTTACAACATATACATTTTTTTTTTCAGTCTTTTACAACTGGTTCTTAAAAGACAAACAATTTATAGGTTACCACAGAACAAAAGCTGTGACTTAGTTGTTTTTAATTTCATAAAACTATCATAAGTTAAAGTGAATAGATTTTCTTTAAATTCCTTGTAGCATTTTACAAGTGCAACAGAAAAATATGAAGAACCAATTTAGGATAGCTGCAGTTCATTGGATAAATGTTGCCCGTTGTAATCACATTATTTCACAGCAAATTCTTGAAAAAATAAGCACCAATCATTCTTGCAAAGAACAATTTTATCTAAAAGTATTGAAAAGTGTTAAATACAAGGTGTTTAATTTACATAACAAGCAATAAATACACCATATCCAAACTTTTATTCTGCATACTGCTACCCTTGTACATATAATGTACTAAAAAGTCAGCAAATTGTCAACACCTTTTCATATTTTTTTTCCTCTTTTTTTTTTTAAAAAGAAATCAATTTGACTTCCAACCAACGGTTTGCTACTATAACAAAGGCCACAAACAGTACGTCTGGGACAGCATACAGTGTTAAAACTGACAAACTCCAAGGGAGGAGGGGCGGGGAGGGGGGAAGGAAAAACCAAACCATCTAGCAAATAAATTGAAAAGCTGGAGATCATTGCTGGTGATATTAACATATACTAGAAAACCTTAATATGCTGCTACTAAGATTATTTTTTTTTAATTGTTTAGTCAAATGTGGTAAAAGCAAACTAGTACTCTTACCGATCGAAAAGAATTACGTAGCCACACTGTATTCTCATTGTCCTGCATGGAAAGATTTGATGCAATTTCGTAACTTTGCTTGAGCCTTTATTTTACAACAGAGCATTACCTCTAACTCAGAATTGCACATAAGAAGGCTATTAAAAAGTACAATAAAAATCTGCACAAATCAGACTTAAGAAGAGTCAGTATGCTGTACACTTTCTACAATATTACGTTGATAGGTGAATAAACAATAAAGAAGTGCTGCCACTAAAGTTTTCAGAAAGTTCTTCAGTTGAGGAATAATCAAATGGAATTTTTGTTGGGGAATTTTTTGTGGGGTTTTTTTTGTTGTTGTGGGCTTTTTTTTTTTTTTTTTAATTTTTTTTTAAAAATGACATCCAGGTCAGTTTAAGACCTATAAGCTTATGCATTGAGCCTTAACGACTGATCTTCTCTCCTCCTGGAAGAAATATCAATATCTATTGAATCCTTGCCAACAATAAGCCTTAATCTCTTCGCTGGAGGAAGAGGAATAAAGTCATCAAATTCATCATCATAATCATCATCATCTTCATCGTCCTCTTCCGATGAAGATTCATCTGCTGTTTCCTCTTCATAGTGACCATAATCATCTACTTCCATTCTCGACTCCAAAAGGGAGAGAGTTTCACTACAACACACGCCATTTTCATGAAGGTCCTCAGGGTACGCCCCCCTGTTTTCTTCCTCTCGTTTTAGCTGTATTTTTAATTTTGTTGAACTATTGCCTGATCCTGAGTTAAACCCATTATTTAGCTTTGCTACATATAAATTATTATCTTTTTCATGGTCTTTACTTAATTTGATACTTATCTTTGAGGAATTCATTCCATCACTTTCTTGGTCATTTGCCTTGCTACTGCTATCATGGCGCCTACGAAGTGTCAGTTTAGGGATCCCAGAGCTATTTTCAAGGATAAGTTGTGCATCATACCTCGTGATTCGTCTTTTCTTTTTACTTTTTGCAGTTCTAAAGCCGTCTTTTGCTTTAAAATTGTCAGATGTTACAACAGAGCAGCCACCAGACCCAGAGATACAGTCTTTATAGCCAACAGGTGCCTCCGCCACAGTATTCCTCTCCCCGAGCTCTGCATGAGAGCTGATCAAGTCCGGGACTTCGTCCTTCACAGGTGCGTTGTGCGCGGCATCGGGTTCTTCTGGCTTTGCACAGGGTTTCGCAGGTTTTCCTTGCCGGGATTTCTTTCTGGACATGCCTGCATCGCTCTTCTGGCACAGAATATCCCCTGTATGTGATGGTCCATGAGCCACATCAGTTTCACTTACCGCATGAGGCTGCTGCTCTGAAACGTCCGACTGCGCTCCGGCCAAACTGTTCTTATAGCTATCCAACGTATTTGGTTCAAGCTTTGAGTCAGAGGTCTCCTTCAAACTCATCCTGGTTCTCATTGACCTCCTTGTTATGTATGTGCAGGGTGGTACATCACCATGCTCATGAGCACCTTTCACAGAATTCAGTTTATGTTCTCTTGCTGCATGCCTTGTTAAGCATCCACTGGAGACTGCAACTTTCACTGGTCCCTCCAATTCTTTATCCTTTTTAATGGGCAAGTTTTTATACAAAACTACTTTCGGCTCTTTGAGAACCAAGTTCCCCATTTCAAGCTTTCTAGAAGCATTCTTTTGCTCTGGCCTTTTGCACTGATTTCTCAACTTTATTTTTGAAAGTAAAGGCTTTGCAGGCTTTTTCAGTCTCTTTGGTACCCTGGAATTATTTATATGAGTTAGTTTAGATGAGGTAGAATTTGATGATGCTGGAATTCTTGATATTGACTGTCTTGTTAATGTTCTATTTTTGCTGTTCTTTTTTACGCCAATTGAAGATTTTCTGTTAGCTGCAAAAGAAAAAAAGCAGGTTTGTTACAGCACCACTTTATCCTGAGTTTCCCACTCCCAAATACTATAGTTAGATCATTTACTTCCTTCAAACATTTCATCACAATATGTGAAACAGGCTCGACAGTACACAGTAAGGGGTGAGACCACTTCCCTTTCAATTCATAAATGAAAGGGACTTTCAAACAAGTCAAAAGTACACCTAAATTTCACATGTGATTCCTTCACTACCCCAATATACTGTTTATTTTCTACTGAATTTTTTAAAAAAAGGCATTCCACACTATCCACAGTTTCTACCAAGTATTATTGCAGCTAAATCCGAGGATCACCATGCTCTAGTATTGCTAACCCGATTTTTTTATTATGGGGGAGAAAAAAAAAAACCCTGAAGCCTTAACTACAGTAATGCTTTCAGGCATCCAGTTGTCTGTCACCTACCAGGGTAAGCAAAGGAGTTTTGTCTGCCCAAGGAATGCCTCCACTCTAAACCTCTGTAATTAGAGATTGTAAGAGGGTTTTGGGAAGTGTTTTTTTTCCTTTCTTTTTAAAAATACCACAGCAGCGAGCAGGAACCATATGGAACTCTAGCATTTTATGTGGCTCCAAACCTATCTGCTAGCTAAGTCAAAGTTTAAATTTCTACTTCACCTGTACTAAAGGTGGTGCGGGTGTGGAAAGGGGACAAGTAAATGATACTCACTACTCCATGAAGAGAAGCCTCTCAAGTGCATCACAAAGAAAAATGCCTTCCAATTTCTATTGAGATTACTATCATGCACTTTCACTTCAGAATAGGTACCTGAAGTATCAGTCCTGGGTGCAGAGGAAATAGCTGCCCAATTTAACGGGCCTCTAAAGGAGATGACTGTTTGTTTAATAATCCCAACTAAGAGTATTTATTTAAAAACTGTTTTCCTACAGAAAGCAGATACCTCCAACTATATGTGCTTCTTACTACACCACACCACTGCATGTGGTATGTGACTGTATTTCCAAACGCATAGGTTTTTGAAGGAACTTTAACTGACATGTTTAGATATAAGACACTATTTCCGTTTGATATAAATAAACCCAAACAAGAACATACTGTTGTTCTTGAAACACGTAAGGAAAATTGAATGTCCTATTTAAATGCCTTTCAGATTCCTGAATAAACTGCAATTCCAAAGAGCAGTATCTGAGATGCATCTTAACACTAGGAGAGGAATTCTATCACAGGGGAAATGTTTCATGTTTTTATGAAAGCTTTAATCCTACACTCCAGGCTTCTCTCCTTACTTACTTGCATTAGCTTTTTCCTGAGTGGTATCTGCATCAGTGTTAGAGCCGACGGACTGGCTGTCTGAATTTTTGCTGCTGTCACCCAACTTTTTAAGCCTGTTCAATCGTTTATCTGTTTCTCTCAGTCCGTATTTGCTATTAATCACAGGAGTAGGTGCTGGCAATCCTACTCTTGATTTAAAAGCACCAGTTCCACGTCTACAAAGAAAAAAAGAGGACACCATGTATTAATAACTTTGTTTCATATGCAATAGTTTGAACACAATTCAAATCTCACACTTGATTGCTGTAACATAGCCTTGTGACTGAAGCAGATTCCTAAAGGTAGAATTACCCAAATGTTAGCTTTAAAATACAACATTTTCATGAATTTAAAATACAAATATGACAAGTTAGTGGAAGTGTTTGGTTTGTGAAAACTGGTTTGTCCTGAAGAAGGAAGCATGTCTGTATTATGTTCAAAGCAACAAAGGAGCTTGTGCAAAAAGAAAACACATCACTTCATGTAATAAGGAAAGAACAAATGGGCACCATGATTAACCAGCACTAAACAGCTCCCAGGGATGAAGCACATTTTTACTAGCAGTTTTCTGCATGAAGTCTGAGACTGTGCCCTTCCCACCTGAGATGATCTACCAACATCGTATGAGCTTGGAGGCCCAAACCAAAAGGTTTTCCCTTGAATTGCAAGAATTGTTATGTGACCAAACTAGTTAGTAAAAACAAAGATAAAAACAAAATCATTTATACGTAGGTACACTAAGCTATTTCTCAATATGATCAATATTTTGTCCTTTATAGGCTTTCCCCCCCCCCCTCTACTCTTAGGTCAAACAGTAATAGAAATGTTATAGGTTAACACAGTTCCTCTTGGAACTGGGTGAGGCTCGCACGAATTACACTGAGCCTCTGTACTCACAATAAGCTGACGTTTCAACTTGACAAAAGCCAACTAGTAAATTCTTTCAACTGATTTTGTGGGGGAAAAAAAAATAGGTTGGGACAGCACAGATAGGAAAAAAATTTGCAATTTTGCTGCTGGTGTAAGATAGACATATACAAGTGTAAGTATTGTCCAGGCCAGTAGATCTTTACAAATACACCCCCACCCCACCCAAGTTCTAATAATGGAGTGAAAACTACTTTGCCCATTCCCAGCAGAAGAGAACATTAGGCCAACATAGAAAACATTAATGAAATTTGCTTCTTCTAGTGAAAGAGCAAACACTGGGGGTCAGTTGCTAACGGTCTTTGTGGCAGCGACAACTGCTTTTCTTCTAATTCTACCTTATTCAGTGCAAGTATTTTTAGAATCTACATTTCTTTTTTATTCTCATTTTGGGCTATGGCCAGAACAGAGAATCAAAAGAAAAAAAAGAACGTGGGAGTTTTCAGGAAACATGACTATTCAAGTTACAACATTAAGAAAATCATTACAAGAAAAAGCTAGGAAGCACTTATGTGTGCAAAAGTAAGAATACTCATAATCAAAGGACTTTCAGTTTTACAAAATATATCATGAATATGCCCAATTCCATTTGGAATTTATTTACATTAATGCATACCTTTCACAGGTGTAACATTCGCAGTATTCATTGTTTTCTCCAAAAAACCCATCTCCATAGTAACAAGAGATTTCTTCTCCAGGTTCAATATCTCTTAGAGCTTTTACACATGCTGTATCTCTGCCCGTTGATACAAACTGGGGAAGGAGATGACAAGAAGGGGAAGAAGAAAAAAAAAGGTTAAGCATTAAGGTTGAACAGGATCCCTGGAAGAAAAAAATAAAATGGGGAGGACAGGGTGCAGGAACAAAGGGAAAACATGGTGGGGTGCTTTATTTATTTACTTGTAACTTCTCGCTTACCTTACAGTTAGGTCTGCAATCTGAAAAAGGTCCAAAAGATAAAGTCAATTAACTGTTGATAAGACCTGAAACATGAATAGTTGTAGATATCTAAAGTAAGGATTCACTCTGACTTCAGTAACTGTAGAATCTCAACTAAAGACTGGGCATTAGGTTAGTACTGCTCAAAGCTATACATCAAGAGATACCTATTTTGACATAGTTTGGTTTCTGAGCTCTTCTCTATGCTATCACAACTGTTCAGTTTCCCTCCTCTTTAATAGGATTTATCTCAAGTTCTACCTGCTTGTCCTTCAACATAGAGATGAAAGAGTAAGTTATGCTTCTGTGCAAAAGGTTAAAGGAGGCATAAGAGGTTCACTTAAGAAATACATTACTATTGACTAAGTTCACAAAGAATTTAGGGTAAACCACTAATTTAGCTGCCAGTGCCAAAGTTCCTGTGAAGGAAGAAGGCATCACTTCCTAGAGCCTTCTGTGAGTTTCCCAGTTCACAGCCAATCAGCTCTGGTCTGGGAAAATGGCAACGGGATTTTGTCCTACAGTAATCCCATGTGCCAGATTCAGCCTTCTTCTCTAAGGTGCTGCATTATTCAGCTCCCCAGTAAGAACACTTCTAAGTAGAATTGCTTATGCCCTGTAACATGTTTCCTACCCTTACTACTCACCATGATTGATAAATGCAGCAGGACCGAGCCACAGCTGTGCACAGTTTTTCCGTGTGGAATACATGACACTGAAGTCATTCTCCCCATGCCTCAGCAGCATGTTCTCTTCCATTTCCGACAGCTCAGCAATGCAGCCCACAAGTAATTCTATCTTATCATTTCGCTTCCTTTAGTGTAAAGGAGCAGCAAAAATAAGATTACATATGCCAAAAGTACAAAGTGATTTTACAAAAAGAAAAGTTGTCAATAACAGGAAGTGTTTTCTATATAATTTCTCAACCCCCATAAACTTCACATTTTAATTCAGTTAGAGACAGGATATTAGGCTAAATAGACTTTTTATCAGACATGAAATAAATGTTTTTATGCTACTGTATGGAATCAATTACATCAATTCTGATGACATTACCAGCGTTGTTACCACAATTTCCTGAGATTGCAAGCAAGAAATTGCAAGAGTTGATTACTTCGGCTTCTACTGTTGTTAAAACCAAAAGCAAGATGTTTTCATTTGTGCACAGTCCCTCCCCATCAGCACTTAAGGCATTCTGACTTCCTCCAGCTGCTCTTATTTGCATTTCCTACACTACTTCCTCAGGGCAGGAAAACAGAGCAGTGAGGATGCTTAGAGCTCCATGGCTTCTGAAAAAGGCCAGAATTCACACAAGATGTTTTTTCTCATGTGTATTTATTAGCATCATGCTGGTCCTTGAAGTAGACCATGTGGAGGGTGAGAGGAGGACAAACCCTCAATGCCTTCATGTGCAGTCAGTGTGCCTTCATAAATATAGCGGGTCAGAGAGAATGGGTGCTCAGCCTGGGAAGAAGCATGCAATTTCCATTATATTAAGGGCATTGTTTCCAGGGCCTTTAGAGCAGCCAGACCAAATTTTGGCCAGATTACTCTGACACAGATGAATATGCAGATACTAAACATACATGAAGGACACAAATTCGAAGCCAAGCCTTTTAAGGGCAAATTTTTCCTTTTATAGAAAGTGCTGAGAACTACCAGTTTTGGGTCTCATTAGTTTCCCAGAGACTGGCAGGGTTAAGCAACAGCCCTCCTGTCTTGCACCCTCTCAGGTCACTCAAGAACTAAAGTACGAAAACTTAATTTTGATTTTCAACATCCAAACATACAAAACTTCCCTCCTAAAGAATCAGCCAAGGGGAGAATTCAAAGAAAACAAAACAGTAACCCAGAACGCTACTTACTATACAGTAATGGTGGAACTTCCAGTTAGATTCATGAGGAGACAGAAACTGGCCTCAACTGTCTTAAAGCTTACTCTCCTACATGTTGAGACCACAGTCCCACAGTAACAGCATGCTTACTTGGTATGCTGCTAGCGTAACGTCTAGCCACTCAATCCTAGCCCACACATTATAGCACATCACCGTCTCAGATGTGCTGTTATGAGTACCTACTGCCACCAAGCAAAACAAATATAAATTATGGGAGGAGGAAAGGGGGAAGGGAGGAGGAAATTTATTTTAAAATCTGAAATAATCCTGGGATCGGCTGGTGCTACCACCATGCTTACAATGAAACTCAGATATGCAAAAGTGAGATGAGAAAAATACACCAGGGTTCTAACTTCATGCTTCTGGATGAGATTTATCTTGGACAATCAAAATAAGCAAGTAACAGCCCTCTGTTTCGCAAAGGTGAAAAACTCATTTCCCACACAATCATCTGTTGTATAACGAGTCCAGCATAATGGGATTCTTGATATGGTCGTGTTTCTCACAGGACGGCAACAATTCACAATTAGAGGAAAATAATTATCTGACTGAAAACAAAAAAAGCCAGCCTTGTATATTGAAAATTGTATGGCTGAGCCCAAATATGCAAAAGAATATCTACAGACCCATGTACTGTGTGTTAAGCACTTAGCAAAGACAGACATCAAGTGTAATTTGTAAGTAAAAATACAAAACTTTGCATTTCACTGGTTGCAGTTTTAACTCTTAAGTCATATTTTTATTTTTTTAGAATTCTTCAAAATAAATGACAAAAAACAGAATGCAAAAGTAAACTGTATTTCTTACCATTCTTTCGTTGCAACAATTTTGGCTCCATTCTGCTCAGAAGAATACCTATTACAAGGCAGTATCTCAAACCCACTGTCAGTTGCAAACATTCGTAAATAAATAAATACCTGCAATGAAAGAAAAGAGTACTCTTCTGTTACAAGCCAAACTAAAGCAGTGAGGAACTGTATATAATAATAGGGAAAGTCAGGGAACTGCATAAGAGACACACGCAAAAGATTGGTACTGGGATGTTGTTCGCTGAAACACGTGCCTGACTAAGAATTTCAGCTATACACATTATCTTAGTATTACTTTTCCCAAAGTGACTTGAAGAAATCTAGACACTGATAATGTGAGTATCCAAAGAGTTTAAAAAAATAATAAAATTAGAGATTCCTCAAATGGAACAAAATTGGCCCAACCAATGAAAACGGGTAATTTCTTCTTGAAGTCACCAAATACTCAAGAATTTGTCTCAGATCTTTAAGAAACACTCAGACCTAACAGTCTACAGGAACCAGTTTTATTCTTTCCAGTTTTGAGAAAGATACCATAACAAACCTAGATACTGTAGTCAGGGATTGCTGGATCACTTCTTTTTAGTTGAAGTGTGATTGTATTACCCAAAAAACACTTTGGGAAAGCAGTATTAGCTGCCTGCTTTTTGCTACGTTACTAGATTTGATGCACTTTAAAGTAGGACAAAAGTTCCTTTTGTTTGTATCTAAAAACAAAGAACTTGTTCCTGAAGGAGATTTTTATTTTCAAAGTAAAAAATATTATTTCCTTGCAAGTTTGAGTGCCCACATGCTTTATACTATATACAAAACAGATCTGAGGTGTGGGAATTGGATAAAGGACTGTAACACTCACACATAAAGCCCCTATACCCCAAAACAATTATGTATTTTGAGGCACCGATGATTCTCCCTTTTTTTTTTTTTTACTTTTCTTTTTCACACAATTTCATTTGCAACAGCTGGAAGCAAAAAAAACCAAACAAAAAACAAACCCAAACCAAACCACCAAACCAAAGGACCCACACTACAACAAGTAACACAAAAGCAACAAAAAAGGGAAGGAGCCCTTCCAAGGAATGTAAGAAGTCCTCCAAGCTCCCAGAAGTAGGCCTTCACTCTTCTGCTTATGGCTTAAGCCAACAGTAAGAGGCAAATGTGGTTTGCTTTCTACATGTCTATTAAATAAAAGGCAACGGTAAGTTAACTCAAGAAAAGCAGGGGGGTAAGCTAGTAGGGTTTTAAAAAAAATGAAGGTAGGTTCTGTTAAAAAGCAATCAAAATAAGTAACATACAGTAGAGCAGTGGATTACTTTCCTTTATTACCGCTACATTCCTAAGATTTTTTGACATTTTCTTAGCCTTTCAACCATCTGAAAAAGCACATTAATTACAAATACACCTACATGTTCCTTGAACAACCTTTCCTGCATTTTGTTCTTGTTAAGAAAATAGTGCCGGGCCCAGTCACCTGACGTCAAGGACTTGAAGGCTTTTTCTAAGTGCTCATCTTTCTTGAAACGCTCAATCACCTCTTTTAGTTCTTCTTGCCTTCCTTTAATGGGTCGAAATCTGAAATAAAAAACAAAGCTATTCCAGTCCACTGTTACTCATTCTCAATTCTTCCTCAAAGTTAATCACATCACAGAGCTCTTCTGCTAGCCATATCGATATTTAACACCTAGCGTAAAGAAACTGACCATGATGTACTCAAATCACAGGCCTTCATTTCCTGGGGCAACAGCAGAGGTGAGGGAAAGCCAAGCATACTACTTGGAATGTCAAAACCCTCTATTCTGCTGAGATGCACAACTTCTTTATAAAAGAAATCTCTCCTAAGTTTAACCAACACAGAATAGTATTTCACTGTTTTCAAAGCTTATGACGTGGAAAAAAGGAGCTAAAGGACTAGTATAATAAAAGTGTTATTGTCCTTACTTTAACAGATTTACTTCAAGCCCTCTACAGCCTGATATACTACATTTTTTAAATAGGGATCAAACAATTGGTGCAACTGAAAAGCTTGAGCAAGAAATCTCAAAACACAGCTATCCTTGAAGAGCAATTTCAAATTAACTTTTGCCCAATCCCAAAGCCTTATAATATGAAAAGATTTACTACATGGGTTTGTGTAGATTGCAAACTTCACATTCGTATTCATATAAAATTCTGCCCTTAATGACTACACAGAAGGTATATCTAAAACAATGACACACAGTACAGATACCACATCTGTGGAAGACTCAAGTTCCCCAAGTTAGTGTAAACAATAAGAATCTTCCACAAAATACTGTCTACAGGAAACAAGTAGCTGAAAACCATGGGTAGGAAAAAAATACTAAAATAAATCCCTGTACATTAGGAAAGTATTTTCCCTTCTTCCCAAAAGGTTAAGATTTAAGCAACACTGTCCTTTCTATCTTTGACAGGGAAAAATAAAGTTACAGAAAAAAACCCGTATGACAACAAGCAGCAGAAGCTCCATTTCTGATCTGCAAAGCCATCAAGAAAATGCACAACTGAAATACAGATCATGTTGAATCTCTATAAATGGCCTTTGACTGAGCGTATACTCATGTATGTTCCACTTTAGGGTGGAGGTGGGGTGCATGTACGTTAAAGTGCTTGACACACCCCAGGGCACTCTCAACAAAGATAAAAATTCTGCAGAGTCAAGAGAAACAATTTTCTGCAGCTCCTTTTACAGCTCATACCTTTTGCTTACACAGAGTATGACAAGTGTTAAACAAGCTAACAGCTTTTGATTAAATCCCTAAGACTTAAGTCCCACTACTTGCTGCTTGAAGTGTGTCACCATGTTGATTTTTGTCTCCTCTTACTTACCAAATGAGGTCTGTATTCAGTCACAAAAGTAAACTAGGGGAAATAAATGCTTCAAGTTGATGAGGTTTCCTTCTACCAACTCCCTCACTGATACCCTGGGTTTTTTTATATTACTGCATCACTTGGCTTATCCTCATCTCAGAATACTGAATGTTGCAGATGTCCAAGTAAGATTTGCTGCTTCTATGGAACTTGTATGAAGGAAACGAAACACCCTGTGCTGCACTTCCCACATTTATTTTACCTTGTAAAATAGTAAGTTTAACCAGAAATAACTAATAAGGATGGAGATTCAGTTTTCTTCACTAGAAGTAAAATGCTGTATTTATGCTCCTGATACAGTAAGACAGACCTCCTAACAGCAGTATCACTTCCAGCAGCAGTGCAGGTTATCAGCACTCCATGCTACTGCTTTCACGCATCATCTCTGCATCTGAAAAACTTCCATGTAATACAATGACTAAACAATCTTTTAGATCTTTCTGAACATGGCAAAAGCTATCAGCATAAACCTGTGAGCTTTCAGAGAACAAGATACAGCAAGCAGTTCTGCGAAGACATTAGATAAGTTTTATTCTGGCTGGGATAACATCTAACAAGATAGCAAAAGCCAATCAAGACATAGATGCACACTTCAGAACTGTAGTGCATACTACACCCAAGAAGCTTCAAATAAAGTTCTTTATTAAAGAAAATACTTATCCCACCTCCCCCAAAATCTGCCTAACAAGCTGCTGAAACCTCATCATTGAAGAAAACTCCCTTCAGGCAGGGGACACCATTATTGCTATTTTCATTCTGTAGCACCGCGAAGTCTCACTTGTCTTACCAGTTAGAGACAAGAGTATCTCCCAGTTCTCCCAAAACCAAAGATTGCTCACAGATGTGATAGTCATAACTCACAGAGCTTCTTCAGACATTAAGGGAATTTAAAGTGATATGGCCTGAACAGAACCTGACTAGTTTCAGAATAGGACTTGCTCTAATTTTCCATCAGAAACAGTCTTCCCAACAAGGACTCAACTGTACTTACATCATGAGAAGTACAGAGCACACCAATATGCACTAACATGACATTTTGCTTAGATCTTTATCTGCAAACATTACAGGAAGAACTGTCACAGGATTTACAGCTAAAATTGGTCTTCAGCTATATCTGTTCTTGATGCGCTAAATGCATGATCGCCCTCTGCCTTGCCCTTTATGGTACATGTTGAAATGCACTTTTTTTTTAAGCTAAGTGACCTGTAGGAGCAAAGATAGGTGGAAAAATGGTAACATTCAAAACTGCATTACCACCAGGACAGATGCTAAACTTAACCAGTGGCTTTTAAGACCTACAGAAAAAGAATCAACACCCTGCATTTTCTATCTCACACATCTTTATCTTTTATCTTTACACATCTTACAGCCCCAAAGTGACATTAATATTTCAGGCCTTTCACAACATACCACTCTCAGAGGCTGACGAGATACCCACCTGACTAGCTACGTTCAGTAGCTCAGAGCCTGGTCCCAACCCTTTACAAGTCACCCCTATGGATCACATTCAGCAGCTGCTTATATAGGTTCTTGTCTCAAGCATGCCACACTGCTGGTGGAACTCCTTTAAACTGCCTAGCAGAACCTCATGTAATAGAATTCCTAAGAAGCAGAATAGTTGATGCATGCCCATGTCTTGAAAAAGTCAAAAAGAAGGCTGGAAATCAGAAGGGGGTGAAGAGGTTGTAAAAGCCCCGAAATGTTAACGTCAGATGGATGCCACGCTGTATGCCAGGCATTTGAAAACTGAAACAGGAACTGGGTTTTTCAAAGAACGCATCTCTTGGCACCCAAGGGTTTGAAAATTAATTCCAAGGGCCTTTGCAGCACTGCTACCAAAATGTACTGATTTTTCACATGGTGACAAGACAGAGATATCAAGAAAAGCTAAGTAGGAATCCAAACAAGCAAGAGGTGTCCACAAGCACACGCAAAGATGCCGAAAACCATCATCGTGATGTGTAGCATTTCACTTCAAGGATTTTCAAAAACAGAATGACACTTTGATCCCTGAGCTTGAGTTAGGGACTTGTTCACAGCTCAACCGCACATGTGAACTGCACTGAGAGCATATAAAGTTTATGAGCTAACCCAGAGTAATACAATCCAGACTCCTCATGAAAACTTCAGTACTTCCACAGGCATATCACCATATAAAAAGGTACCTTTTGATTTGAGACACTGAAGAAGGCAATATGCCAAAAAAGCCAAGAAATAGAGTATTCCTTAAGAACTTGAGGGTCTGCTGACAGATGCTTCACTTCTCTCAGGAGTATCTTGAAACATCACTTTCACCAGTCTTTCCCAGCACTACCTACCAAAAAGCCAATCAATTCTGAAAGGCAACCTTAATGCTATACTTTTGGTCTTACAGGGCTTCCTCATTTAGACATGACATTAAAAAAAAAAACCCAACAAAAACACCATATGCATCTGCTAAAGAGTCTACATGACTCTTTTTGAGCACCATCATGACCAGAGCGTGAAAAGACCCCACAGCTAAATGTGCAAACACAAACTGACTCAAAAAAAAGGCTTTGAAGCGTCAGTAAAATAGGAGACAAAATCAAAAAAGAGAAAAAAAGAGAGATAGAAAGATCACAAGAAAACTAACAAAACAAACCATCCAACCCAGTCTATAAACAGAGCACCAATTAAAAGCACAATTATTTATCTAGACTTTTGTTTTTCTCCTATGAACAGTACCTTTATTACATTCCATCCTGGAAGCTGAACAAGATGCTCTGGTGTTTGACTCTGCTCACAGGCAGAGACTCCTTGAGCCACCCTACAAACCAACTTCAGGGGTCAGGTCACAAAGAACACGCGGAGTCTGCCACAAAACAGTCTGTTGCTAATAGTAAGCTAAGAATGAAAATCTCAGTTATCACAGTGTCTTTAAAGGAGTAATAATAGCCCTTCTTCCTGCCAAGCTGCAGAATAGAAACTTTTCACACTACACTAGAAAATACTTATTTTTCCCCTACTCAACAAGATCCTAAAAAAGCTACGGCTACTGCAAATTCAAAATGAGCTAGAAGATGCCCCAGTCAGGGGCAAACTGAGGCGGTCTCGATAAGGAAGAAGTAGGAAAATGACTTGGGGAACCAAAGCTCTTTCTCTCTCTCAAGTTTCTCTTACCTCGGGAATACTTAAAGACTCTTGAAACTCCAAGGTATAAAGCCAAAGGTCAGTGAGATGCTTGCCTATAAAGGAAGTTAAAGGAGAGTTTCTGGTAAGTTCAGAAGCACAGTACCTTGCTCAGTCTCAGTCACTGAGAGCAGTGAATTCGAACAAATAGTATAAACTGATCCTGTAAGAGATCCAGTACGGAACTCCACATGGTGCACCCGCTGAAGAATTACACTGAAGAGTATAAAGAGTTATACTTCTAAACCTACTTCTTAATAGGGAACATCAAGAAGAGTGAATTTATCAAAACACAGCATCCCAATAGCCTCTTAACAGCAGACACTTTGGATGGTACTTTTAGTTAAGTGGCTATGGAAAGACAGCAAGTTACTGTTCATCTAATACCAGGGGTCCAACACAAAAGCTAAAACCACAAGGCTGATGCGTATTCAAGACAGCACAAGAGTTGAAAACCATCTCCTCACAATAAGTGGAAACAACTTAGTTAACATACATTTTGGCTACGTATGAGTATCTTAATTAAAGCTAGCTACATAAAAATCAACTTGTTCTCTGTTTATTTTCTAGTGTTGTTATCTGGAAAAAAACACATTCTTTAAAGCCCAAAGTTAAAAATCACATTTTTAATGAAGAAAATAATCCACATAATTTAAGTTTCTTGAACTGAAACTATACACATGCCAATGTGGTCAAACAGCCTAGAATAGAAGAAAAAAAAAAAAAAAAAATCTATCAGCCATATAATTTCCCCTGTCCTTAATATAGTTAGCAAGTTTGGTGCTTTTTAAAAATAAATATGGTGGAAGGGAGCCCTTACCCCAAACCCCACCACTTTTCTTCATTCCTATTCTGACTCTCCACATGGTAAATTCAATTTAGCATTTACCACGTCTGCAGGATATAAGCCATTCATTTTTCTGGAAATATATAGAGTTTTTCTTGTAGTTAAAGGAGCAACTAGAAAAATTGGTTAAGAATACAGTGGTGGGTGTTGGCTTAGTGGTGGGGTGGCTTGTTTTTTTGAGGGAGTTTTGTGGTGATGGGGATTTGGTTGTGATATATGCTTTTTAATCCAAAACATTCATCATCAGCAGAACAGTTAGTTCCAATGTAATCACTGTGTCAGGAAGACAACAAGGAGCAAGCTCAAGGGCTTTACTGAATTATCAGCAAAAAAGAAGTGGCGAAAGCAGATTTTACAGGAAAATAAAAAATAATTTTGGAAAGTACAGACACTGAGGTTTGAAGAATGTAAAAGCTTTGTTTTGAAACAGGACATCACTACATAAGAGCTGTGCATCTCTAATCCAGTATCTCCATAGTGCCACTGCACTGAAGTTGAGCTTTATGGCCAAATAACCTTAGCAGAAGCCACATGACTTTTCTGACCTCCAAACCCCGTTCAAAATGAATAGTGAGCCCTTTATTTATTATATTGAAGTGAACTAAGGACTGCAGAAGAGATTCAGCACAGACCCAGGAATGCAAGTGATATGGAATTGCTTTGCCTTTTATTGCTCCACAGTGACTCTAAGGGACAAAGAGTAACATACCCTGTCAAGTTGAGGAATGACTGACAGTTTACATCAAGGCCAGCAATTGCTCTTGGTGCAGTGTTGAGAGAAAGCAGCTTCCTGTACATCATCCCCAAACACTTCATGTTTGCTACAGAAAATTCTTGAAGCTTGGTTCATTACTTTCACATTACCAGAGAAGCCCACAGCACACCCCGGTTTGTAACTTCACTGAAATCAGCAACATGTAATTAAGAAACAGCCTTGGATTCTCCTAAACCAGACTACAATGTGCTTGACTTCCTAAATCACTTGCTAACTTACAAAGACATTGGGACTGCTCTCTCAGTATTCCCTAGCATGATGCTGGTGCTTTAGGGAACCAGGAGACAACAGTGACTGTTAGCAGCAGCATCGTGATCAGGAGTCTGGCCTCAGGTTTAACTACTAACATGTTTGGAAGCAAGGTACTTAAGAGTGGATTAGCCACTAAGGCATGCAACTTCAAACATCAGTTCTAGGGAAAAGCATCTGAAAATATGAGATGGTAAGATATGCAACAATTTTTTTGGTTTTTTACAAGTGTCAATTTTGATCACTAGTGTTAGACAACCTTCAACCCAGGAAGTAACAGCTTACAGAGTCAGTTGTGTTTTTACAAAAAGGACAGGCATGCAAGACTAAGTAAATCTTACAGCCATGACAGCCTTTGTCTCACACACACAAAAAAAGGTTCAATGTAACAGGATTTGTACAAGAAGCAACAAAACCTCTTAGAGCAGCTACAATTGACAAAATATTTTTTTTAAAAAAATTAACTGCTAAGCTGCTATTTTGTCAAGATAAGTGCTGTCAATTTGATGAAATAATGACCACAGGGCCTGTAAGAAGGGACAGAAGCTATGAGAACAACCTCTCTTGGAAATCTGAGGATTAAAAAAAAGTTATTTCTGAATAAAGTCACTGAAGACATTTCCACACCTACATTTTATGCTGTACAACAAATCCCTGGTGACAAGATATTTCAGAGGAGCACTGGACAAACCCACTGGGGGATCCAACTAATCTTTTGAGAACTCTTCTTCATCTTTTTCGGACATTACTGACTTGACAGCTTACAGAGCTGATGGCACAGCTCCCAAGACAGAGAGCATTCTAGAACTGCAGGACTTCACTTTCTGGCCTCCAAAAGAAAAATAACAATCATGTTCTTGTCACCACTCCACCATAACATCACTAATTCAGTATAAAGAAGAAGATGAAAGATGTGTTCCAACAATAACCTAGACTTTTTACTAGAATATTATGAAGTCTTTACAAACCCTTCAAGTAAAGGAATGAATGAAGTACAGAAAGTGCATATATAGAAGACACTTACATGTTCAAAAATACAGACCTTACCAAAGGTAAGGTAAAGTACAACTTCAGTAAGTGGTCATCAGCTTATGCTGGGCTACTAGTTGCAAAAATACAAACCTCTTATATAAGAGTAGTTCCATAGTACATCTTCAAACAAATCAGAAGATATTTGCGTACCATCATGAATGGCCTTTTTATTTTAAGCACACCTCAATATACAAGCTAATATATGAGCTAGTATGACTTCATCATGCTGAAGCAAAAGATGCCAAACGTAAGCTGTGAATCTTAATTTCTACTACAACCATGTATTTGGGTACTAGCGTCTGGCATTTTGAAATGGGTCTAGTCTTTTCGAGTTTGCTTTCCTCCCATCCTCCCTCAAAGCCATACAACAATACATCTCAGGAGCTCTAGAAAAAGACTGCAGCTTACTAGATGGAAGGAAGATGACCTAAGTGACACAGCTACAATAACAAGCAGCTGTCATCACCGTACCAAAAAGATAAACAAGAACTATGCTGATCCCTTTCTTTTATTTCATTGCAACAATAGAAACTCTCTCAAAAAGACATTATGAAAGAGGCAAGAAGATGCATTTCTGGTAGAAGTTGTAAGCCTCACCTAAGTATTTCCCATAGTGTTCCAAGATCATTAACTATTGCCCTTGAAGACTGCCTGTAACTGTTCTCCAAGTCTGAGAAAGGAAGAAATACATGATGACAGCCTTTGCGTAGTCTTTTGATTCAAATTAGTAATTAAAAAAAAGTATTTTAAGTGTTGAAAACATGATCAGAATACAGCATTTATGAGAGTAGCTTCTCCAGCTATTCTACAACGAATACATTGTTTCTTCAGCAAAAGGTGTAAGAATACTATAAAACTGTAGACTACCATTCATGCAACAAAAAAAAAAATAAGCGTCTTCTAAGCATATATATATATATGTATATATTTAGCTCAACTACTGGATATACAAGGACACTCCAAACTGAACTGCCACAATATCAACCTAGACACTGTTTTAGGCACAATGCACTATGTAGTCAGTAGCATGGAGGGAACAGGAATTCAAGTATTCCTCAAAGATGGCTGTTGTGCTCTCCAGGAAAAAAAAAAAATCTCTTTGGAATAAATCTTTGCAGCTATTTGGACCACAATGCTGCAGTTTGATATGCAAGTCATGCTGTCAGCTTACACTCGCATTCATTTATGTTATGTGCCAACACCACTTAATCTAGCAGTCATTTTTGAAGCAATTAGCCTGTTACACACATACAAAAATCTACTTAACTGATGCTCTGGTTATGTGACCACGCTGCACAGGTAAACTGTTCTTCTTTTAAAATAGCCACAGCAACAGCTTGAAGGGTTCAACAGCCTGTTCCTTGTGATATGCTGCCTGGAAATCCCAGCTCTTATTATTGTACAATAAGTAGCACCCAATTCCTCTCCCTAAAGACTTTTAATTTCAGTATTGTTTCTCCATTAAGCTAGTAATGCATCTGGCACACAAACAAAAGCTTAAGAGAGATCTGTAGAATATGCTTACAATCAGTGGTACCCCGTTAAAACAGGAAGCAGCACGCAACAACTAAGCCCTACGACCACAATGAATTTAGACCAGAAGTATTCAAAGAGGTGTAGGACAGTGCAAAAGTATGTGCAAATTTGGTAAGCCAGTTGCCAGTGTGCACATAAATTTATCCTGTGCATACATATGTCTGAGTAGCATTCATTCAGCGTGGGTCTGCAAGAACCAAGGATCAAGTGGCACCCAGAACATGAAATACACAGAGAAGTCCCTGAACACTAACTTCTGTCTTTGAAACGTTTCAAATGATGCTGGGTGTAAAACTTATGGTTAACTGTTTAAGCTAGGAAACAGTGTCTATTAACAACCTGTTCTATGGCATAAAGACAGACCTAATCAACAGACCTGGGACAGCATTACAAATGCACGCTGCTGCTGAGCCCCAAGTCCCTGTCTCGTGTGCAACAACATTTCAAAGGCAGAAGCTACTCACAAACTGCCTTTTTTTCCAGGCTTTTGTAAACATGCAAGAAATTCCACAGTTCTGCTCTGATTACATCAACTAAGATCAGTTCTTTTCTAGAATAATAAAGACAAGTTACCTAGTATTCATTTTATGTGTCTGAAAACCTAAATAGGGATCAAGAACCAAACTAGTTGCTAGGTCATCGTTTTCACACAGTTCCTTGGCAGACATTCCAGAGGAAGGCACATAACGACTCTGACCCTCAAATCCTGAAGCACCGCTACCTGCAAGTAAGAAAGGATGAATTAGGAATGTTATAAAGCCCAGCTACACTTGGGGACAGCCAGCCACAGGTTGGAGACCAAAAAAAAAACGATAGCACAATTAAAGATGATTACAAAATATCTGAAGAAGCAGGAGCACAGTCAATTTTTCACTCTTGTTTTTGTTTATTTACGTAGCAGCCAATGGAAAAAGTATTTTAGAACACTTCATGACTGTCTTTAATTAAAGTTTGGTTTTCTTCTCTCTTCCTCTCCCCAATTACAAGCATCTTTCCTGACTATGCAATTCAATCATGCCTGGCTCCACAATTTCTGACCTATAAATATGATGAAGCCATGAAAATTAGAAACGTGATTCTTCCAAAATCTGAAGAAAGGACTTACTCTGAATTTGTATTTAGTCCTTTATCCCAGACCAGCAGCAAAAATGGAAATTCACGTTCCTTAAAACCATTTCATAATGACTACTGGTACATATGTGGCTTATCTCTACACAGGCATTCACTAAAATTGGGCTGGAAATCCCAATTTTTGTGCCAATCGTGTATTTTATCCTTATACCAGTTCAAAATTCATTGACAACCAGTTATTCTCACTTAACAGTCAAACTGGAGATATTTATATTCCTGATGAGTTAACACATCCAAATACAAACATAATTAATATCTCTGATGATAGCTACATGCTGAATGCAGACAAGACAGGAGCTTGACTTGCCAACTGATAGATGGATCACACACAGCACCAAGCTACATAAACATGTACATACATCTGCTTGATCTTCTCTCAACTCCGTTTTTTCCAGACTTGGGATTCTCCTTTCCTGCATGCTGCAATTTGGTCTGATTCTGTGCATGTTCATTAGACGACCTGCTTCCACTTCTCCTGCCATTCACCACCATGTTCTTGGATTCTCCCAGCCACTTCATTCCCACAGACAATCTGACTCAGTTGCATTTAGTCACTTTTCAAAAGGCTTGGAGAAGTGGATGAATAATTTCAGTTCCAATTCCTAAAGGAAGTAAAACATAAATATGATTAGAAACAGTTTCCTACTAAGTTCTAAGACATGGATTTTAACAACAAAAAAAGGGGTTTTTTTGGAGGGTGGGGTGAAGATGGTGATGCACATTTGCATTAGGAAGAAAAGCTGTTCATTAGCATCAGTACAGGGAACTGTTCCAAGTACAGATAGCCACAGGTCAACTGTTGTCCTGCCACTTACTATCACATTTAGAAGCAACGATGGAAATCTAAAGCTGATAAATTGTAAGGGACAACTAAATCTGGACTACACACAGGCATATACCTGTGTTTATATAGGTATACATACACATGGATAACTACACACACTGTTATGTGACTCAAAAAAAATGGAGTCTTTTCAAATGCACATGAAACTAAGATTGTATTTACTAATAAAAAACCCAAAACACCACAGCAAAAAACCCTGTAACCTGTTTGGAACTCTAGAACAAAGAAACATACTATGCAAACAGTCTAAGAAGTAAATACAAGCACAGTTAAAAAATCACAACAAAAACCAACTGACAAAGTTTTTTGAATGGGGATGTGGAAAAGAAAGATGTTAAAGCCTTATTTAAATACCAGAGTTCAAAAACCCTCAGGGATGGTCTAGAGGACTCAGACTACTACTTTTAGTGTTCCATGTAACAAAAAAAGTCACAACACATCTGGCTCAGCAGGCCAGCTCTAAGTGGGGTCACAAGTAGAGCTGAAATTTTACAGTACATAAATGGCCGGCAAAGTACATGGTAATTTTTGTCTCCAGTCCCAACGCCTTTTGCATATCTAAGAAAGCTAACAATGCTTTTGTGCACAGTCGTGTCTTGCTCTAACTTGCAGGGAAAAAAATCTGACACTGATATACACACATTATTTTACAACTGCATTTATACATCAATAATTAATTTACTTGGCTCTAATTCATCATCCTCCTTATTAAGAAATAAATTGTGCCTTTTACAGAGAGCGTTAATACTCTGCCCACAGCAGACAACAGGCATCATGTAACAGGCACTTCAGTTTAGTGCAAAAATTGCAAACTAACAGATGTTTTGAAACTGTATTTTGTAAAAATTCTGGTTTTAATCAGTTAAGAGTAGCAAAATACTGGATTTCTGTTAGATACCTGTGTGATCCAGCCACTTCAAGCTACAGAAATACTTATGGCCAGATGATTACTAACCATGTTACAAAGATTCAGAAGATTGAGGTATTTAAAAAAAAAGTGGCTTTACAGCTGCATTGGTTCTAGTAAGATGATTGAGCCATCATTTAGAAATCTACAGGCTTTACAACTTTCTACAAAATGTCATGGGACAGTAAGATTATCAACACAGTAACAGAATCATACTGAAGAAAAGCTGGCTGAACTACTGCCTCAAAACAAAAAAAAAAAGGAGTTGAGATAATTTCAGTGGACAAGGAATTTTCTTGCTGCCAAGTGACAGAAGAGATTGGCTTGACCTTAAGATTGAGGTGGTGGGGGCAGGTTTAAATGTCTGTTTTACTGGACCAGCAAGCTTTAACGTAGCTCCTTAACAGAGCTGGAACCAAACAGCTTGACTACTAGAATGCAGAAATCATTCTGCATAATGACAAAATTCTTCAGCAAGTTACTAGATACAGCTTTCAGAATTAAAATGTGCTAGGGAAAACCCTATTCATTGCATTTAGCTGTATGCACAACCAGAAGTTTTTACAGGGTACCCCAAACAAACCCCACCTTGGAAATCTTGCAGCCAAGCTTGTACTAGAATACACTAGGGGTTTTTTTCCTCCTTCACAGAGCTTGCCTGATAACATACATTTAAAGGGGTGCATGCGTGTGTGTTACAAAACCAAACCACACCACAAAACAACCCAAACCTAAAACTTTCTTTCTAAGCATCCCAGCTGAACCTCTTTCAGAAGACAGCTTCCCTGTAAAGATCTGTACTGTCACATAAACACTTGATGATACACTCCCTCTCAAAGTTCCCTCTTTGTGCTTATTCATAAATTCACTTCACAGCTCTATATACTCTAATTAAACCCAGTTCCCCATTTTTGTAACAGTGCTAATAAATAGTATTAAAGCAGAAACTACATTAAAGACTTCCACTAAAATCAGTCTTGGTCTCTTTGTAAACCAGGTCTGAACTTTCCTACTCCAGTGTGTGTTACAGCTGAAGAGCAGTACAGGTAAAAGAAGCCTACCATGAAGTCCAATTGTAGGCAAATACCAGTATGCAACAATCTGGAGGAAAAACACTGAACAGGGTAGTGTTTCTGACAGCTAACAGGTATGGCAGCTACCTGTTCAGCTGGAAAAAGGCATAGTCGGCACAAAGAAGGAAACTCATCTTCCCAAAGTCCAGTTCGGGGAGGCAAGTACTGTCTGTGCTATGAAATTTCTGCCTAACAAATGCAGTTAATGAAAGTGTGATAGCAACAGTAAGAAGGAATGTGGCCACAGAGACACATTCAAACCATACCAAGCATTAGAAAAAATACTTGCTTTTGCTGCAAAATGCATTGATACAGATGACAACAGAAGACCTTCCCTAGGAAAATCAAGACTGATTTAGCAAAGCCTAGTGAACATTCTTGTGAAAAATCATTATCTACTTGAGCCTAGCAGCCTAATGTGCATGAAAACCTTTGTCTCCATCTCCTGCTGCCTTTTGTTTTCTAACACCACCCAAATGCCAAACTTGAGGACTGCAAGTGTGCTTCTCCAGCCTCTGATCCTTCTCCCAGTCCACCACAAACAACATTTCAAGAGATGGTACCAAAAGTCACAACCAACAGACAGGATTCCTTTCCCAGAGAGTATCACAGCTCCTAATGCCAACAGAGAACCTGAGTAGAACAAACACACCTTCAGATGCCATTTGCTCTCAATACTTCCTACATCAAACTCCTTTAGGAACACGATTTCTGAGCACTGCTTGCACTTCAGTCACATTTGGAAGCACCAACAAACACCTGAAGCGCAAACACTACTAATACTGCTACTACATAAAACACTCACAAACCCATGCTTACCTAGAAGTGTTTACCATTATGACTAAACAGTACCAGATTTCTATCCCGTATGAAAAGCCTCAGTCATTTTATACAGCAAAGTAGTAAACACCTAAGAATTTGAGTAAATAAACGATATGACTGTTAAAAAAGGGTCTCAAAAGCTGTCTGAGCCTCACAGGTTTTAGGGTCTCATCTGTGTAAACTATCAATCAGGAAAGTCTTGTGTGGGAAAGGGTGTGGGGGGAGTAGGGGTGAAACCACACAAAACCAAGTCAATGAAACCCTAAACCATACAGACACATGCACTGGAAACCTTAAGTATTATTTACTTGAGTTTTCCGTAACAGTTTTTGCACAAATATTTATTGTTTAAAGGACAGGGACACCTTCTAAACTGGGGCAGTTTCTTTTGCTCGACCCTCTGCCGGACACAGGCAAAAATGGCATGATGAAGAGGTTTCCTATCAGGCCAGGTCATGCCCTCCTTTCCCACAGTCTACAGTACACAAGCAGTCAAAACACCCCCTTCTACAGTACAGTGTCTTATTATTAATTTCTTTTAAGAACTCACATCAAAAAGCAGTTTGGGGTTAGATTTTGGGGTTTTTTTGTTGTTGGTTTTGTTGGCCATTTTTTGATGGCTTGGGTTTTTTTCCTTAAATTAACTAGAGCTGCAAAATTCTTCCTCAGCAAGACAGTGGCGTAAAGCAACTACAGGACACACAACCAAAAGACCCAATGGCCGCCGCCTCAGCTCTTCTGAGCATGTCAGTGGCATCAAGGGATAGCTCTAAAACAAAGCAACACACCTCTGAATTTTGGAAGTAAAGCAAAACTATGCAACCAATTTTCCTACAGAATCACCAATCTGTACACGATCTCATCACAGCCACCCCGTCTGGGTAACAAGAAAGAGCCCCTCACTCCCACCCTACAAAGTGTTCAAGTTATCATTAAAGACTCCAGGCAAAATCAAAGCTGAATGAAAACTGCACAGCTTTAAGGAGTTACTCAAAACCACCCTCAAATCTTATTTCAGTTGCTGGTTTTGACAGCTCAGACAAGTACCATTACGCCAGAGAGGAAAGCACAGGATGCTTCTGGCTCGCAAAGGGTGTGAAGCCAACCTATGGCATCACTTCAAACAGGAACCTAATGGGAGACCTTACACTACCAATTATTATTGATGATACTAAAACATAGCAAAATATGCGTCATGAAATGTGTCTTTGCAACCACAGTAGGGGACAAAAAAGAAAGGTATCTGGGAATTTAACTTTCCCATAGTCTCTGTGGATAAAGTTATATCTTACAGAAAGGTCAGGTGGTCCCACAGGACTTCAAAGATTCTGCAGTTGAGGCTGCAATTCCTCAGCAGGATCAAAACTACCTAGGACTTTAGTTCTATCCCTAGAGATGCTTATTTTGGGCACCTGATTTCACATCCACTTTAGACCTTGGGGCATAAATTTGTTCAATAAATTAAAACACCAGGGAAAAAAAAAGGAAAAAAAAAAAAAGGTTAGGTGTTTCTTTGCAGCTTGTTATTTCTCAGAATAAGCTTGGTGCAGAACTGCAAGTGGATTAATAGTGGCAGATTGGAGGCTGTATGACTGTGTCAAAACAGACTCCAGTCAGTTCCAAACGATGCAAAACTGCACCCCTGGATACAGGTTTGAGAGACCACACATGGGTCCAAAACTGACCCAAACCCAGGCTTCAATCCCCTGCCAATAGCTCAGCCTTTATGTTCCCACTTTCTCTTGTGCCAATTCTTTTGTAGCCATGTGATTTGTGTGTGTCAATTTAGCGACTAATCCAAGTACAATGCAGGCACAGAAGAGTGTACCAGTACAAATGAGTAGCAGGGAGGGAATGAACACAGAAGTGCTTCAGCAGCTCCTGCCCCTTCCCTCCATACCCCTTCCCCCCCGTAACAGAGCAAAGCACCCTAAAGGCTGCATGTTCTCCCCAACTCTCTGCAGCAACTCCAACGCTCAGCACTTTCACAGAGACAATCCAAAACTCGCTGCTTCCAGGAAAAGGCAAAACCTTCTTCTTCACCCTTCCCAGTTTACAGAAACATTTCTACCAATTCTGGAGCTCAGTGGACTTTCCATGACTCGATTTAACCTCACTAAGCCAAGAAGGAGCAGAGCTGGGAATTTTCTGCTTGTTCAATGTGCTGAGTATGTTTAGCCTGAGAAACAAGGGGCACCAGGGTAAGAGAAGATGCTGTACTGGGGGAGCAGCAGCAGGACCACTGAAAAGGGAAGGAAAAGCATCAGCTGTCGTAACAGTTTAGTTACGTGACTTACACAGGTTCAGCTGAACCTTGCAGTTCAGGGCAGCCCCACCACAGCTGGCACAAACAGCACAACAGTTCCTTGGAGACTTCAAATCCGGACAGCACCAAAAGCAGCCCTGCTGCCCCCTCACCTGCATGCTCCCACTTCCATATCATCCTCTGCCTGTGCTAGCAAAACAACTGCAGACCCAAGCAGTGACCGAATCAGAGGAGTCACCAGAAAAGTCTGAACCTTAGTACAAGAGAGTGTTACAGGAGGTTAGAGGAACAAGGTAAGGGAAGCGGCTGTGAGCACTTAAACTCCCAAAAGCTTTGTGTTCTCAAGCCACAGCTCTGGATACACTGTTTACCACAGAAATATCACAGCTTACACATACTATGTTAATTTGGGCAACTGATGGATTAAAGCACAATGGTGTTTGAAGTGAAAAGGATACTGGGAATTGTAGTCCTACAATAGGATACTGCTAACTGAGCAAACCAAGTATTCAAGTGGTCTGTTTGGTTCTGTTACTGAGTATACAAGGACAGAACATCCTGCTCACTTTCAGTAAGTCTCATTTTCCAGTCTGCAAACTCTAATGGGTATAAAGCAGAGGTGTTTGTGTATGCCTATCTTGCTCCAGTAACAAAACAGCACAATAAACAAAACAAAAAAATCCCATTTTTTCAATCAAGCAAGTCACAATTTCTTCACACAGTGTTACTCCCAAAGAAGAAAGTTTAAGGCATTAAAGACCTAAGTTCTTTTTTAATGGAAACAGCAGAGGATGCATCAACAGCTACAGTGACCAGACTATGAAAACAGGACGTGACTGTGTGAACTTCTTCTATAATACACATTAACCTCATTAAGACCTCCCACTACAGAGCTACAGTTACACCACTAAACACTCTCATCAGATGGCAAACCTGTGTGCTGCCCTGCACTGAATTCAACTCACCAGAAAACTGCCCTACTTGATTCTCACGCTGCCTGGGTCACAACTCAAAGCACCGCGTATTGTCTCTCGTCACCTTTACTTTCCCAGAGCACAACGTGTTGTGAAGGTAATTCGGCTTCACAAGTTTCAGACACAGATGCCGGACACGCATGTGTTTCATCCCTTTCTTAAAGGCACGTATTCCTCAGGCGGGGGAGACAAGAACCCGCAAGATGTCAGGCGCTCCGATCTGGCTGCAGCAAGCCCCGAGACCGCCACAGCCCCCCAGCGCAGGCCCCAACGGCACCGAGCGGCGCTGACAGGGGTTAAAAGCCCCGCCACGGCTCCGAGGGGAAAGGCACTCCGCCGGGGCCATGCCACGCCAGGAGCGCCGCGAACTGACAAGTGACTAGGAGCTGCCCCCCTCCCAGGCTGCCACACGCCTCCCTGGGCTGAAGCTACTCGCCCGGACCCCAGCGACCAACCGAGGGGGAAGCAGGCGACGGAAGGTGAGCGGGACCGGCCGGGCCGGGCCGGGCGGCGCCTCCCCCGCGCCGTGCTGCCCCCTAGGGCTCGGATCCCGCCGCCGCCATCGAACGCCGGGCCCGCCGCGGCCCCCCACCTCCCTCGGCCCCCAGGTGCGGCGGGGAGGTGGCACCGCCTGCAGACGCCCCTCTCGGAACGGCCGCGGCTCTTCCCCCTTCTTCCAAGAGCCCTGGAGCGGGAGGTCCATCTGTCAGCGCCGCTCAAAGATGCCTTCGCCCTCCCCGAGGAGGCAGCCCCGCAGGCTGCCACCTCCGCCGGTTGCGAGGGAGGGGAGGCAGACTCCAGGCCGCGGGGCAGGACACCGGGCACGGCTCCTCCAGCCCCACGGAGCCCCCCTCGGCAGTTGTAACCCCCGCTTCCCCCCCACCCCAGCCGAGGGGGCACTGCCCCGGGCGCCCCTGCCGCACCGCCCGCTGACAGGCTGCCTCTAGCACCTCCTACGCGCGGGGGCCCCCTGCTCGCAGGGCCCACGGGAGTCGCCCCCCTCTCCCCCAAAAGACACACACTCACCTCCCGTCCCCCCTCCGCGCTGGGTCCCTCGCCGCCGGCGCTGCCCCAGCCGCCACTGGGGGAAAATGAATCATCAAAGGGAAGGGAGCGAGGGGAAAAAAGGGGAAGAAAGTATGGGGGGAAGAAAGCGAAGACTGAGCGGAGTGAGGGCGGAAGGCGGGAGGAAAATCAAGGGGGGGGGGGTAAAGCAGCGATAGTGATAAAAAATAATTCCGAGTGGGGGGAGGAAAAAAATGGCGGATTAAAATCCAAGATGGCGGCACCAAGGGGAAAGCGGTGCAGGGGGGAGGCGACGGAGGGAGCCGCCTAGAGATCCGTCCGCCGAGCCCCGCGAGAAAGAGTCCCCCAGGTTCCCTCGCAGAGACCCCGCGGGGCGGCGGCGAGGACCAGCCCCTGGCGCCGCCGCTTCCTCCTCTTTTCCCTTCTTCTCTGCGGGGAAGCCCTCTTCCTGCCGAGCCAGACGAGCCGCCACGCCGGCCACCGCGCTCCGAAGTTTCTTCTTTCTCCCGGCGAAGCCCGCGACCTCCTCGCCCCGTCCGGTGAGACGCCTCCTGCTCCTGCGCTCCCGGCGCGGAGGGACACCGCGGCCAGGCACTGCCTTACGCCTTGATCTGCGGAAGGATACCACCACTCGAGAGGAAATACAACCCGCCCGTTCCCCCTCCCCTCTTCCCCCCCGTCGCTCCCTGCCCCCTTCTCCCCTCCCCGCCGCCGCTTCACACCGGTCGACACAGAGGCAGGCGGCCAGCCCACGAGCGTCCGCGCCTCGCCCGCGGAGGAGGGACGGCGCCGTTCCCAGCGCCCATAGTTTCTCAGTGCGGCGATGCGCCGCGGCGGAGTGATTCCGCGGAGAGAAAACAAGGCCCCGGCCACCTCTCGGCTCGGGCCGCCCGGCCGTGTGTGCAGAAAAGAAGTTCCGATCGGCTCACGCGCTGGAGGGATCCCTCCGCCCGGTGCTGCCCTTTAAATACGAGGGACTCCCCGCCGCGGGGGTGAGAGGCGCGGGGGGGTGTCCTTATCCCCCTAGTCGCGCCGAGAGCTTTCTGACGACCCGGCCGCCTCGGTGCTGGGGTCTGTGAGGAAACGGCTCGCCCTTTCCCGATCAGGGAACGCGGACTGCAACTTCCCGGTCTCAGACGGCTCCTGGGTGCCGGCACCTGCTCCCCCACGGCCGCCGCCTGACAGAGGCATTTAAAAATGGCCCCCGCGGCCCGGAGGGGCCGGGACGGCTCCTCCTTCCCCGTCGCCGAGCAGGGCAGCCCGGGAGCGGAGTCGGGCCGCTTTCCCACCCCTCCACCCCCCAGCTCGCCACGTCTCCCCGCGCGTGTTCGCGGTTGCGAGCCCTCGCGCCGGGAGCAGCCCCGCGGAACAAAAGGTGGCGGGGCGGGGGGGGGGTGATGGGTTCCCCCCCCCCCAAACGCATCAGACTCCGCCCGGGGTGCCCATCACCAACTTCCTAATGTGAGCGTTCGTTCCTGCGTCTGCCGGAGCTGGAAAACTCGAAGGCAGGCATTTCCCGGCTCAAAGCGGAGGGGTTTCATTATGTACATAACATTTTGTGGGGCCCTCTTAATGCTCCTTGCCACACGATGCGCAGGGTGGAGGGCTCTCAGGCACAAGGTTTTGGGTTTTATATGTTGGCCAGAAGCTTATTTTTGGACTGATCACACTCGTTTCAAGGTAGCCACCACCATATGTGGAAGGGGGGGGGGGGGGTGCCTTTCCACACCTTTCCCCTCCCCAGAAATGCCAAGCCCTCGAGCTGTGTTGGTAGTCGGGGTGCTGAAGCTGTTTCAATAAACTGCAGCTCTGCATGGAGCTGGGGTCAGCTTTCCTCACGTTGTACAACTGAAACAGCACCTGGAAATGGCACCTGTCCCAGCAAACCAAACCTGCCGGCAACATTGCTTTTTGCCATTAATTCCGTAACAAGGAATCGCCCCCAAAGCTGAAGTTTTGCTCCCCCTGTTGCTAAACCAGACTAACGTGGCCTTCCACCGTTAAATTACAAACCTCTGAAAGATCTGCTTCCAGCCAGCATTGATTACTTAATAAATAGCATTGCAAGCAGTGACGCTGTGATAATATTAGTAACAGCGTTTCCATGCTGTTTTATAGAGGTGCCAGGTCGCTCTGTATGCTTATGGGAATGGCTGCAAGCGTCTCAGAAGTTCAGGTACTGCTGGACTAGAAGATGCTGGCTTCAGCCCTCATGGCAGTGAGAGTTTTCCATAGATCCAACGGCAGGTGGTGAGTCCTTGATGTGGTTGAAGCAGAGCGCAGAAACCCCTTTAGATACATCCCCACCGTAGGCTCCAGCAGGTGATCCGATGATATAGCCCTGGCTACGCCTGAAGGGATGTGGTCATTTTTCAGAATACATTTGTCTAAAACCTATTTCCTCTGCTATTTTGGTAACAATTACAAAAGTGGGGTTTGTGTTTTGTTTTGGGTTTTTTTTAAAGGCACCATTTCCAGTTAGATTACAGTTGGGCTTGTTACTTTCTTTTACCTTAAAGTGTTCTCCTGTCATAGGTCTTTCATTCAAGAAAACAAAATACAGTTTTTGAAAATATAAGTTTGGTGGTCAAACCATGATGGGATGCTTCAGGAATAAATTTACTACGTGAGACAATTCTGAGTGCCCACATTTTATCCTGGAAACCGGCAGATACATGGTGGCTAGCTCCAACTAAGTGTAATTTCAGAAATGTTTTATATTTTGTATTGTGAAAGACCCATAGATGGTTTCAACATCGATTTCGCTTCCTAAATTAATACTAACATATCAGGCGCAGCCCTCACCAGAACACAAAAGGTCTCAGATGATAAACTTATGTTCTTTTCTGGACTTCTCTATTATTTTCTTACAGTTTTCTTCATCGAAGAATGGTGATGTTGGCATTATTTTTTGAAGGCATCAAAATTTCATTCAGTCACGTGTTATTCAATATATCTGTGGTTATTTTGTGACTTCTGCTGGAGAATTTTTGTTTGATACCATAAGACCAAAAGTTTTCAAGCATACACCAGGCAATGGATGAGTTTGTTTCAATGTGCGTCATCAAGAATTAATAGTCTTTTATTCCCAAAGTAGTATTCCTAAGTCGTTCCAGTTATAAAAACCTGATTTTTGCTGATTTTGTAGATGTCCCCACTTTGAGGACAGTAGCTGTTATATTTTCAACACTCCACATATTCTGTGGCAATACGGTCCTAATATCACAAACATTTTTCGTCATCCAATTTTCACTGAAGATTTCTACTTATTAAAATATTTATGTGATGAGCGGCTTTGTCAAAAAGGTGCCTTTTAAGAAGCAAAACTGGATCTTTAGACTTGAGTTACGTGTAGGAGTGGCTGCTGCTTTGTAGTCTCTGGGGCTTTGTATCGGTCTGGGCTTCTGCCCACAGCTGCAGGGTCAGAATCCAGCCCGCAGCTCTAAACCTCCCTCTTCGAAACCACCCCTGCAACAAACCCTTTCCAGTGATACGAAGCCAAATCCAGCTTAAGCTGAAAAAGATGCAGCTCTAGCTGAGCACATGGTGTTTTGTCCCCTATATGCCTGCGAGCCCGTTCCTCCTTTATTTGCAAATCTGACTGAAACGCTGCGGCAGCGGGTGATTTGGAGGACTACGAGCAGATAACCACAACTGACAAGTCCATCACCTGCTTGACAGTTTTACTCAGCCACACAGGCATACTTTCATTCTGCAGCACTTTTACATAGGCCCAGCGTAAGCATTTCCAAAACAGGCATCTGGGAGTGTTTGTGTGCTGGTAATGAAGCTGAGTCGTCATGTATGTTCTGGCTCTTTAGCAGGCCTGCTAGGCTAGAAGGCACCTTCATGCTGTGGAAGTTTCAAAGCACGCCATGTCTTGTGCTGTAGCATACATAAAACTTATGTTGGAATTTTAAACTGGAAATACCGTGTCCAAATCCTTAGTGTTCATTCTGCCGAGTTTAAGAGCCCAGCAATTTCACCTAGTGAAGCAGAAGCATGAGGAAACAGGAAGAAATACAAGGAAGGAGCTGAATAAAATTGTCAGGTATAATGAGCTTGGTCTTTCATTTACAGTAATGTTTTATCTTCTGCTTATAGATGCTCCATAGCCACATATTGTTACTGTTGGGAAGAAATTGTCGTGCAAAGGGGTAACTGGTTCCACATCACTAATGACGCTTTCCCACTGGCACTGGGCATGTGGAGAATTTGTGTCCTGAGCAACTGAGTATCTTCTTTTGACAGCCTCATCCAACCTGGCCTTGAATGCTGCCTGGGATGGGGCCTCCACAGCCTCTCTGAGTAACCTGTGCCATGGCCTCACTGCCCTCACAGTAAAGAATTTCTTCCTGACATCTAATCTAAACCTTCCCTCTTTCAGTTTGAAGCCATTCCCCCTTGTCCTCTCACTACACTTCCTGGTGAACAGTCCAACTCCCACTTTCCTGTAGGACCCCTTTAAGTACTGGTAGGCCATAATTGGTCTCCCCGGAGCCTTCTTTTCTCCAGGCTGAACAAAGCCAACTGTCTCAGCCTGTCTTTCTAAGAGAGGTGCTCTAGCCCCCTGATCATCTGTGTGGCCCTCCTCTGGACCTGCTCCAACAGCTCTGGGTCCTTCCTGTACTGGGGACCCCAGAGCTGGATGCAGTACTCCAGGTGGGGTCTTACATTCCATGATTCCATGATTCTTTCTTTGAGAGGATCATCCCATCTGTGCAGGAGCATGGCCTTAAGCACTAGCCATGACGCCTGGCTACATTTGCTGTGAGGTATAACATTGCAATCAATAGGTAATCAACTCTGGCTGATGTCACAAGACAGTTTTCATTGTGGATTACAAACCCAAAGTTGAATGTCGCAAATGAATTTACATGGGAGTAAAATTGAAGACATTTTCTATAAAAATCTTATTAATTTATCAAAAAAGTACATATTCTTAGTAACAGATGGTCAATAATAGATGATAGATGGCCTCCTCTGTGTAAATTAATGGCTGTAATTCACTTGAGGGGATCTGCTGATGTCATAAGCTGCCAGAGTGCAGCTTGAGTGATTTATTAACAGCTGCAGAAATCCTAGAGTAAATTACATCCTTGTACTCACTGCAGATTGTTATTTCTAAAATATGGAGGTTTGCATTTCTTCATTATCACAGGGATCTTTTCGGTGACTCTAATACAGGGGCGCAGCGCAGAAGTGATGAGTACAACAGCTCAGCTCCCTGCCGCAGTAAGGGACAATTTTCTTCACTCATGCTTATCAACAGCAACCTTTTATTTGTAAAATAAGCTAATCAATAACTGCAGAATTTTACCTAAGTCCTGTGGGTTTGGGATGTTTTTGTTGGTTTGGTTTGTTTTTTTCCCCACCATCAGATACAAATAATGTCAGTATCTTCTGATCCAGGAACCTCTGTCACTCAGTGGTGGCGTCCAAAACAGTCTATGTCCGTTAGGCTAGGTCCAAAACAAAAGGAGAAGAGGTATGGGAGCTAAAGAGGGATGAATGCTGTCTCGGATAATAACTGGATTTGTCTGTTTTGCAAGAAGACAACAGATCTAGAGGGCTTGAAAAGGCACCTGGAAACCAAGATTTTTGTGTAGAGGAAAGAGGCTGTCCCGTGCCCCAATGCTATCCCAGTTCAGGGAGAAAAACCCTTCCTTTCCTCCACACAATTTCTGCATGGTGAAAGGGGAAATTTCCTCAGTGTGGATCCCAGGTTTATCACACCCTTCTAACATGTGAGCATATGGAAATAAGTGAAATAATACTAATTTCCGGTCCTCCCCACTGCCTCCCCCCGGCCCCTCCCCCCCCCCCCCCCCAAAAAAAAGAGGTGGTTAGGATGATGTTAAACCCTGTTTCTTCAAACAAGGGATACATTTCAAAAAAAGTAATGCAAGTTGTAGAGAGACAGGGAAAGGGAGATATGAGTAAATGCTGAAGAGTTGCACAGCAGGCAGGAACAGTCAGAATTCATTTGCAAATACGTGGGGATTTTTTGTTGGTTTTTTTTTTTGCTAAAGATGCAGAATTTCTTGACAGAACTCACAGCAAGTGTTCGGATGCCAGCTAGATAGCAATGAAAACCCTTCTGGACTTCTTTCTTCTCAGAGAATAGTTTTGTTTGTTGATAGTTAGACTACCCAGTCCTAGGGAGAGCGCTGCAGTTGCCGACCTCGGCAAGGAGTATTGCCTTCACTCCTGCTTTCCTTCACCAGTGACTGTCTGAGTGACCTGTGTCTACATAAGAGGTGTGAATAGAAGGAAAGTGGTATTTGTACAGAAAATGAAGGTTAGAATTTGAAGAAAAACAGGCTCCAGAAATCGTTTGCTGCCTTGAGGCAAAGCCCTTCAAATTCATTATGAGGTTACAAATTTCAGTAAACCTGTTACTGCTCTTACAGTGTCATGAACGAAGCCCAATCGCATCAGGATCCCACCATGTTAGATAGTATACAAAGGCACAGAAACAAAAATAGCCATTTTCCCCCTCCTTTTATTCCTTCTGTTTTCTGGAATGAAGTGCTGTCCTTTGGATACTTTAAAGTTTGCTTATGAATCATAGTAACATGTATTCAAAAGCTTGACTCTCCTTGCTTACCTTTAACCGTGTAGGAACCATATATAGAGCAGGTGACCAGCTGGACTACAGTCTGTCCATGAATTGCAACTCCCAGGTCAGTTCTGAAACAGGCTCCTTCATTTCCTCTCAAATAGTATCTCAATCCATCTCTTTCCTGTTCAAACTGAAGCTAGGTTGATTGGTTGGGTTTTTTTGCTTGTTTCTTCATGTCTACTTGCTTACTTTGGACCCGGTTTATATGAGGGATGCTATGCAAAAAACAAAACAAACAAAAAACCCACACAAAAAAAGAGAAAGAGCTTGGCAAGTATCACCCTTAAGTTGTATTGATCTCTCTCATTTACATGCTTTGAAGGGAGGAGTTGCTGCTGTCTTCCCAAAGCTCCATTGTCATTCACAGGCTTACTGTGTTGGCTGGGATTTTTCATTTCCCTCTTGTCATACCAACCAGGAAGAGAACTACTTCTGTACCAATGCTGCGCTTCAACACCTTTCACTTGTCTCCTTTTCGTAGCCAGACTTCTTCCTCCCTCACACCAACAGTGTGAGGCTGTGGGGTCCCGAGGAGTTATGATATACAGTATTTCTCCCTGTTCCTCCATTATTTCTCTAAGTTCTGAGACAATTTGCTCCATAAAAAAAACCAGTGAGCTGCCTAATACTCTCAAATCCCCCAGTTCCTCTAAATGGGCAAAATAGAGGTAGTTATGACGGCTGACATAATCCTGAGTGGTTACTGAAAAAGACCAGTGTACTATTTCATATCTAGAGATCCAGTGGGTAGTAGCAGTGGGCCAGCTTCACAGAATCACAGAATCACGGGGGTTGGAAGGGACCTCGAGAGATCATCGGGTCCAACCCCCCTGCCAAAGCAGCTCCCCAGTTCATATTGCACAGGTAGGTGTCCAGACGGGCCTTGAATATCTCCAGAGAAGGAGACTCCACCACCTCCCTGGGCAGCCTGTCCCAGGGCTCTGTCACCCTCACTGTGAAAAAGTTCTTCCGCATGTTGTTGTGGAACTTCCTGTGCTCCAACTTGCAGCCAGACATGTGAAGAGCAATGGGATGCTTTGTTTCAAGTGGTAGAACAAAAGCAAACACTTTTTTTCACCTTGCAAGCTTTGTTTCTGCAAAAGTGTTTGTTTGTTTGTTTGTTTAGAAATACAGGTTCATGGAATATTTCTGATGGGTGTTGATCTGATTCCAACAGAGCATGCTGCTCAAGGCATTATCTGTTTATGTATGTTACCTGTATTAGTAATCTCACATCTGGAAAAAATAGTGTCTGTACCTAAAATGACCCAAAGCGCACAAAAAGGGCAAAAAAGGACCCCAAAATGTGCTTGCTTCATATTTTTCTTTGCAGATTTTCATGCATTGACACTGTTCTGTTCATTATCCTATTATAGGACCCAACAGTAATTTCTCATCACTGCTTTTGGCTGTGCTGGAGAGATATGTGAATATTCAGCTTCCTGTCCTACCAGAGTCTGGCAGGTCTTGGGTTTTCTCCTGATGGAGGGCAGTTCTCAGGTGCATTTTTGAGGGGTTTTGTTTTAATTCATGGGATGCTCACTCCTTTTATGCTCCATCAGTACTAAGGAGTTACCTCACAGTGAGCGTTGGATCCACATGTGAATCATGTATCTCTTCTGACATAAACCACACAGGCACTTTGCCAAAAGTAAACCCCATGAGAAGGGCATTAAATCAAGCACGACGTTCCGTTTTCCCCATGGATACCTCAGGCTCCAGCTATTGTTTCCAGAGAGGCTGCTTTACCCAGCGATGGTGCAGCGAGGAGAATAATTTGTGTGCTTGTAATTTTAAATTCATGTCCCAGGGCTGGCATAAGAGTTTTTCCTCTCCTGGGGAAAAAAATAAAATGAAAAACTAGAAAAATGTAGCATTTCTGCCAAGTGAGAGAAAAATAAGCTGAGTGCATCTCTGCAGCATTCCCATCAAGCAAAAAGGAGTTCACAGTGCTCATGACTCCCTTGGAAAGGGAAAAGGTGCTCTTCCACCACATGACTGCCTATTTCAGAAGTGTGCAAGAGGTTAATTTAGGGGAGGGACAGATGAGGAATTAAACAAATTCTGCCCTTGTCTGCTTCATTCATCTGTTTTGGGGAAGAATAAAAAGTATGAGCTGAAGCAAGTTTGAACTAGATGATGCATCAACACCTGCAACAAAGGAAAACGGCTTGGGATTGAACAGTTGCAGCTGCTGTCTGTCTTTTTTCCTTGCATTCTGTTGTGACAGAGGCTGGCATCTTACAGAGGTAGCCTTGAGACCAGGTTGGAAGGAAATCAGAAAAAACTTCTCTTTAAAATCATGCTTTTGCTAGGCAGCTGGATACAGCACCAGCTATCAGTTATATAGGCAAAGCCACTTTGGTTTTATTTGCGGTTGAAAGACATACACCAGCCCCAGTGTTCCTCTGTTGGTACCACTCCGTGGGTGCAAAGTATCTGATATGCTGTATGACCCTAGCAGTTCTGCAGAGGGGAGTATCACACCATTGCACAGGACACTGGCCCTAAAAGAGCACTTTCTCAGTCTCAGGAGAGGCGCATGAAGGTCCAAGGCAAATTCACTCTGTGGAGATGGAGTTTTCTGTGACTTTCCCTTTGTTTTTTTCCCAGTCACTAGCCATCTAAGGTGCCAGTCCTAGGCTCCTTAGATTGATGCTCTGCTCTTTCTATAATTAGCCATCGCTGTATGATGTCACAAAGTGGGCATTCTCTCTCTAGCTGCTTTTGAAAATTTTGGACATAATGCCCTGTTGGCTGTTTTATTTGTAGAGTGGTGGTTTCTGCAAGTGTCTCTGGGATAGATAATGGGTTGTTTTGGTTATTCAGAGTGGAAAGAAACATTGATCTGTGCTTACTTTTGAGGCTTTCATTTAGCGTGCGTGTGATAAGAATGTATCTCAATGCAATGAAAGTACAGCTTTGGTAACATCCTTTCCATAAATACCATAGAAAGTCTCACTGAACTCCAAAGACCAATGCCACAAACCTGCCTCATTCATTATCACTTCAGCAGCTGTCATAATTGACCTGCTTCCTTATGACTGTAAAACACATTGAACTATCATAGAATGGCATGGATTGGAAGGGACCCCAAGGATCATAGAGCTCCAACCCCCCTGCCACAGGCAGGGCCACCAACCTCAGGCCTGGATCTACACACGGCTGCCCAGGGCCCCATCCAACCTGGCCTTAAACACTTCCAGGGACGGGGCATCCACTACCTCTCAGGGCAGCCTGTTCCAGCACCTCACCACTCTCTCTGTAAAAAACTTCCCCCTAATATCTAATCTAAACCTTCCTTCATTTAGTTTTAATCCATTCCCCCTTGTCCTGCCATTGTCTATCCTTTTAAAAAATTGAATCCCCTCCTGCTTATAAGCTCCCTTCAGGTACTGGAAGGCTGCAATGAGCTCCCCCTGCAGCCTTCTCTTCTCCAGGCTGAACAAGCCCAGCTCCCTCAGCCTCTCTTCGTAGGGCAGGTGCTCCAGCCCTCTAATCATCTTCATGGCCCTCCTCTGAACCCTCTCCAACAGTTCCACATCCTTCTTGTATTGGGGGCCCCAAATCTGGACACAGGACTCCATATGGGGCCTCACAAGGGCAGAGTAGAGAGAGACAATCACCTCCCTGTCCCTGCTGGCCACCCCTCTTCTAATGGAGCCCAGGATATCATTGGCCTTGCGAGCTGCAAGAGCACACTGCTGGCTCATGTTAAGTTTCTCATCCACCAGAATCCCGAAGTCTTTCTTGGCAGGGCTACTCTCAAGAACCTCTTCTCCCAGTCTGTATGTCTGGGATTCTTCCGTCCCAAGTGCAACACCTTACACTTGGCAGTGTTGAACCTCATTAGGTTCACCCGGGCCCATCTTTCCAGCCTGTCCTGACATTCTTTCTCCGTCTTCTGACAGGAGTGACCGTGGCGGCAGCAGTGCAGGTGATAGGCCTTGCAAGATGTAGGCCTATTTGGCAAATTCATCATTGTCGAAATCTCTGCAGATTTTGAAGACCAGGTTTATAGGCAGGTTTTGGTTTCACCAGGAGAAAAAAGGAGGCCCTGATGTGCAGACCCTGTGTTAATGAAGTCTTGACAAAGCAGCAGCCTATGCTCCAAGACTAAGAGCAAGTCTGCCTCACATGATTCAGGGTGCTGAGTCTGTGGCTGCCAGCCACTTAAATGCCAAACCCATTTACTTCTTTGAAGAACTCCAAGATGCCTCTGAGGGGAGGTGGAGAGGAGCAGAGAAACTTCTTCAGTGATGCACCAGGGTAAACAAGGAGTTGCTGTGTTCAGGGTTAGTGACAACATGGATGGAATGATCAGAATAGAGAGGAGACACTTGTCTACACAAAGAAAGCAAATGAATCTTGCTTAGTTCTTCTCTTGCTTAGTTGTTCTTCCTGATTCCTATTATCTGAACGCAGGAGAACATCTGAGAGTAGAGGAAACTTTCCTTGAAACTTTTGAATATTGACGGAAAGTTCCATTTTCTTTTAAGGAGATCCTGGCTTTTCTAGTCAGTGGTTTTTTTCACATGTACAGGAACTTTGTAGTTCTGCTTTCAGAAATACATCCTACCATCCTGTCAGAAAGCTGCTTCTGCAGCAGATGTCTGCTAACATGGAAGGTCATATCAGCCTGACCTGCCCTGAGCAGAGTGACTGTTCTCTCCCAGGCAGTCAGAATCCAGTTTATCAATGCAATCTGCTTCACATCCCGATTACCCTAGAAAAAATAACTACTTGCCCGCTGACAGGCAGCTAATAAATCCTTAGTTCTGAGAAGAGGCTCCTAGGTTAAAATCTGTAGGTGACATGGCAGAGGAGGTGGCAGGGAAGAGCCATCTAGATGGTTGCAGGATGCGCACAGCCTGTGACGGTTTTTTTAGGGAAAGTTGAAGTGGGGAGGCCCAGGTTTCACTGAGAACCTTGAGGGTAAGAGCAATGCCTAATTAAATGTCTAATTAGGCAGATAGACTCTGCCTTATGTATGCACAACAGAATTCCAGGCTCGCGATTGGGCATTAAGGACTGCCTTGTGTTGCTGTGCATAAAGGGCACTGTGTGTAAGCCCCAGCTGCCAAAGATGTTGCTGCATGTGCAGCGCTGTGCTGAATGCAGAGGGATTAGTGTACCTTGACAGTAAACCATGAAGGTTTTCCTCAGCTGCCTTGAGAAACACAACGAGTTTATTCTTCACTTTGAAACAGCTTCTGTGCCGAAACTGGGAAGCACAGAGGAATAATCATCCTTTTTCAGTCCAGCTTTGCTTTTGGTAGCATGTTTGTCTCCACAAGAACGCAGAAGAGCTGGTATGGAAGAGCAACCCCTTTAAAGGATTGCAGGACTGAAAGTAGAACTTGTTCTTTATTACAGCTCCCTGGTAACTCTGGGCCTTCTTTCCATTATGGTCAAATAATAGATGTTTTCTTTATTTTTTCCACAGTAACACCTACCTCTGATGTAGGCACGGTCAGGCTTCTGCCATCCTATTTTGTCCAGAAAAGACACAGATCTATACATAGAATAGATCAACGATGTCAGTTAAAATATGGATGCTGATAAAACCAAATCAAATCAAGAGGTTGAAGCTTGCTTAAAGTGATGATTGCGTTGCAAATGAAGCTTAGTGCTCCACTCTAAAACTGCAGCTCACGATATATTGTCTTCCATCAGCTCCTTTGTGAGATTACGTGTATATGGTCCCCAGTCTGTCAGGCCTATTGCATCCCTCTAAACTCTTCTCAAGGCTATTTTTCCTTTCCATCCAGTATCCTTTAGGTGTGGCAGGAAAGGCTGGTTTCTTCTTCCAGTTGCTTCGCGTTGGGGATGAAGGTTTAGATGACAACCATATTTGACAAGCAAGCAGCAGTGGTCTAGTTGGGAGTCCCTGTAAGTTCTTAAAAGCCACATGTCCCCTCCTGACTGAGAAGTCACCAGTCTAGAAGCAATCTATTTATAACGTAAACTAGGCATAAAAAAAGAAAACCAAACAAACCCCTAAACCCCCAAGCATTTACTCCTCATATGTTTATTTACATAAGACAGAAAAATGTGCTTGCTTAAAGTACAAGTGAGTGGTATTTGCAGGACTAGCAGGTGTCATTCTACTTCTGGTGTGTTTTTCAGCCACATTTTTTAGCTTGTGTCAAAGTGCCATACTATAGAGTTGCTCTGCTATTACAAGCTCTAGTCCATACTCCTCTCTGCTATGTCAGGGAATGGAGAACCCACAGGACGTAAGGCAGTAGTTCAGTGAATTGTAGTAGCAGACAGATACTGTAGAGCACGTTTTGCAAAACCCTGCTGCCTTTTTCCTAGCTGTTCATCTACCCGTTTCTTCATGTGGGAAGTTTTGTCATGTTTTGTGAGCAAGATTATTTAATTTTTTATTTGAATTTTCAGTTTCTTTGGAAGAAAGAGGTTTTGTCAAGTGGAGATTTGTAGAGGGAGTCTATTAATGGACTATGCATGTCTCTAATGTCTTGTGGTGAGACAGTAGGTACACAGGACAGACTGACAGTGCCTTTGGTGGGGGGCACAGCACAGAGTCAGGCTTGTTTTCAAACAAGGGTTTACTGGATCCTTGTTTGCTCTCTTGCTGTTTGCAATCTTATTTATGATTCTGCTCTTAATCCTCCTATTTTAGGAGAAAGGAAAGGTGATTCATCCCTCACAATGTCTGACACCCTCTGACTCCCTGGAGCTTGGATAGTTTGTGTGTACTGTACAAAGTTGGTGACTGTGCTAGTTTTGTGGCCACCTGTTGTCAACACTGATCCATTTGGGTCATTTTTCTCTGATTCTCTTGACCATGGAATATTGACATGCTTAGACATTGTGGCAGGGATGTACATGTTCTCAAGTTATCCACTACCAACTACGAATTTATAAAACTGACAACCAAAGAGACACCAGGGACTATCCCAGTACTGACCTTCTGAATACCCACTGCCCCTATTCTCTATTTTCTATAGCAGAGCAACATGAGCATCTTTCTTTCCCTCTGCATTGTTATAAATATACAGAATTATCAGGATTTTTTTAATTAGCTGTTAATAAAATCCTCTTTCTGATTTCTTGCTGGCTCCTTTGGAAAGTTAAGCCTCTAACAGTGATTTGGAAATGTAAGGATATTTTTGTTACAGACATTATGGAAAAAAAAAATCTTTTTGAGGGAGGGAGAAGGTGAAGGGAAGCTGAACTTTTAAAATCAGTTTCCTGCACAGAGGAAGGCCAGCTAGAGCTAGGTTCATGAATAAAACGTGGTTTTAATGAACAAAGTTTCTAAGGAAAGAAAAAGACAAACTGTAATTGAGAGCTGCCATTCAAGGGAGCTCTTGAAGCCAACATCAGCAAAACTTTTCGTTCACTGCCACAGCCCAGGCATAGCTGTACTGCTGTAAAATAACTGAAGCAGAACATTACCATTTACCTCTGTGAACGCCAAGTATGAACGTACACAGTTGCCCATTCTGGATGATTGTGGCAGATTTGTGGGGATGATGATGCACAGACAGGACATGGCCCTGATCTTTATCCAAACCCATGAAAATCCCTCACCACCAAATATTCACATGGAGGACTTGCTGATACTGCTTTCAGAAGGCAGGATACGTGTTAGGGCTTTGATCTGACAGCTTTAAGACCAAATCTTTGCCCTCTTCACCCCTTCTGTGCCATAGAGTTAGTGCCTTTTAAAAGCTTTATGCTACCTGTACATATTTACCTACAGCCACACATCAAAATCAATACCTTCTCTTTAAAATTCATTTGATCCTTTACAGTACTTACACAGAATTTCCAGTGGGAACACTGGGAAATTGGAGATCAGTTCACAAGTAAATATCTGAGGTCTGATGCCAGAAGGCTATTCTAGTTTCATAAAGACAACTTCATCATTTTTGCTTTTATGTATGTCAGAATCATAACTCAGTGTTTATAAAGAAATCTGCCTGGGATCATCTTCCCTTCTTTCTTTCACTGGCAGTTTCTGGACTGTTAACACAGTTGGGAAACAACCTAGTCTAATCAGGCTACGCAAGTCTAAATGCATCACTCCATCTAGGTCCCCTGGGTCATACAGAGCTGTTCCCTGCATTGTTCCTCCTGATGGCTAATCTAACCTGCTGTGCAAAAGAGGTCGGTCTGATTGTGTTTGCTCACTACACAAATTTATGTGGCAAACAAATATTTTGCCATACTTTTCTTTATGCTGGAAATCTTTGCAAAACACTTTCTCAACTAATGGCTTTTTGTCGCCCAACAATTTGGGTCCAGCTGTTCATTTAACAACTAACGGTGTTGCTCTTTCCTTTTAGCACCCTCTAATAAACCAAGAGTAAATTACTGGCTGACCTACTTACTGGGATTGCTTAAATAATCCTCAATATGGCAGTATAATATGATGCCTTAAAATACGGGGCATACAAGTTGCGACTTAAAAGGAGAAATACTGAATGTTAATGAAAACACAATTGGGTAACATAATAGCCTGAGGGATAGTATGTTTCATATCTAACATTCTCCTCCCTCTTTTTTTTCCCCTCTTTCTTCATTTTGTTCTCCCCTCTTGTAGATGAACTAGTTCCTCAATATCTGACCGAACTGGGCAAAATACTCACTATCTGGAGCTAAGATAAAAGTTTACCAAAAAGATAGGGTTTTTTTCTATCTATAAAACAAAGTATGCTTATAAGGGAGGGTGAAATGCATGCTTGCATTTGTGTATTTCTTGCTTTGTGCATTCTTTATACATACATGTGAAATTCTCAATGACAGCCCCAAAAAAATGAAAAAATTCAGTTTCCCTAGGTGAGGAATGACACAGGTTTATACTCATAATTGTCTGTTTGGGACATCTTTCTCAGTAATAAGGAAGATATAAGAGATGCTATCCTATAAAAATTCTCTGCTGATTTTTCTTTCTGGTGGCTACCTTCTTTCTATTACGTTGGTGTGAACTCACATATTATAAAACATTAATATGTAGTGCAGGCTACCACTTACTTACATAAATAATTATCAAGTAACTCTAAGCTTCATACATGATAGAGTCGCAGTTCAAATCCTGAGAAGGATGAATCTGCTTTGCGTTATTTCTGTGTAGGCACACTGAGCTCCTGGTGGTCTCTAACTGAGAGACCTTCAAGTTGATTGTATTCTTCGTGACTTGCTACCCTGTTTTACAGTAGAGTTTGACCTGAAGTTCCTGAGCGTGGCTGAGTTTCAGAGATGCTAAATGCACATCCTGGCCATCACTCTGAATGCTACTTCATTACAAATACACGAGTAACGAGATTTCTAATTTCCATGGAGCTGTTTATACAACTTCTTAGGATTTGGGCTTTGGTATATATGCTACTGAGGCCCTCCAGAGAATGTATAGCTGCTGGTAAACTAAACAACATTGCAACTTTAGCTCTGTAGAAGCCTTTGCTCATACCTAACAATTTTGTCTTAAGCAAGGACCATTTATTACACAGCTAGCAATTCTCTCTACCTGGGTTTGTTGGATTTCTCATCTAACAAGAGCAAATGTCAGTCATCTTATAAAAATTAATGTCTGATCCAACATGCTTTCCTCTACCAGAAGAAGGGCTCTACTAACCGAGAAAGACCTAGTTAGAATATTGGGCGAAAACATGAAGTCAGCTTGGAATTGTCAGAAAAATGTCTCAGATCTACCTTAGCAACTTTCAACAAAAAATGGGAGCATCTGGATTAAATTGAAATGCCTTGTCATTTCGGTGGCTCTGGAACAAGACTAAGAATTACCTGGTGACAGCACTGTGAACTCTAAGCTTCTGATTCAAACCAGGAGTCGGATTTGTATGCAAACAGGACAATTAGAAAGAAGAACTGGATAAAGAATGACTTGGCTCTACTACAGAGGTTTGATAGTAATCTCGTGGTAGTTGAAAAATGCAAAGAGAAAAGTTGTGGAGCCAGGTTTGTTCACAGCATGACTTTATAGAAGAATTAGAATACAGCTTCCCTTGCTCAATTTTAGGACCTATGTGCTGCTGTCATGTTGTCTAGGAGACTGTTGAATTATCTCTTGAAGAAAGTGATGAAAGCTTTGTTATGAGTCATGTCAGACTGGACCAATAAAGCACTAGAAAATGTCACAGAAGCAATTGGATATTGGCCCTAAATGGGGAAAGACTTAGTGGATTCTGCAATCTTTATTTGAATAATGGAGACTAGGAGAGAAGAGGAAAGGAGAAACAAGTAAAGCGTATGTGATGCCACTCAACTCCATTTCTCCATCTGCTCAGGATCGCAAGTGTTTAGTTAGCATTACTGACATAGGCTTGCTGTGAAGCTGATCTCCTTGTTCTGCAAGAGGCACCAGAACAGAGTTGTTCAACATAAATGCCAAAATTATGCAAAAATCAGAGGGAAGATAAAATTCCAATCCTCCTTTGCCCTGACAAACACTTCTTGACTGGTCCTTCCAGTTTATTTTTGAATAATGATCACTGAAACATCTTCATTGGATGTCCTTACAGTAGACTCTTTTAAGTTCCTCTTAGTTCTTGTCTTCAGTGAAAGTCCACAGAGATACTTGAACTAACTGCAGGGTTGCAGGCGTAAATTAGCCTGTACGAATCTTTATGCAGTTTATGCTTTATGGCTTTCAGGCTCTGAGCTCGCTATTTTAATACTCCATGCTATGATGACATTGGAAGCCCATAAGTATTCAGTCTCTGTTTTGCTGTAAGTGAGGCTTTTCCTATGGCATGGCCAATTTGAGCTGGGTCGTTCCCAGCTTTTCTGTGTTCCACAGCACATGTGTGTTACTGGTTTTAGCACCATGAAGTTCTGGAAAAAGACAGCGGAAATCTTTCATTGCATCACCCTGTCTTTTGCAGCAGGCTGGCTGTAAATGTAATAGACATGCCAAATGAGGAGGTTTATTCAATTTGGGAAGAAGGGTTGGTAGAAAAGAGGAGGAGAGGCTTTTCTCAGCAGTAGCAGGAACAGGGTTTCTCACAACACTCTCACAGTCTACCGAGATAGGTTCCTTCTTAATTTCCGTGCCAGAGGTCAACAGGTGGAAGATCACATCTCTCAGTGGGAAAACCTGCTCTGAGACACTCCTTCCAAGTGGTTTGAAAGGGTGTGGTTGTATGTGCAAGTCCCAGCAAGTGCAAGTTGCACTTCTTTACTTGACTGGGCACCCTCTTGAAGTATTCAGGAGTAAGGCAATGTCCTACCCGAGAGGAAGCAGGCAGATGAGACAGTACTTAGAGCTTCTTCACATCCGTGGACAAGATAAATTAACGCACTAGGAACCAGAGAAGGAATGCAAGGGAAAAAGAAGCATAATTTAAGTAGTTAGGAGATTGTGGTTCCATGTTTAGGCTGGAAACTTTCTAGGATGTCCTATGGGCTCACTATGGCTATGGGCTCCAGTGGCGTTTCGCAGATCACACTACAGTCTGTCCAAATGGATAGTCTCTAATCCCTGGGACACTTAAAGGGACCTAAACATGTACCTTGTCTGTCTTGTTTCTCCTTAGAGCAGCTGTGTCCTGGGCTTTGTGAATAAATTGTGAGGAGATATGTCTCCTTCTGAGACTCTTGATTGTCCTGGAGAGATGTTAGCCTCCTTTGCTCCTTCGCAAAGGACTGTTTTGCAGTACAGTGTGTGTCTTGAGAAAGAAGAAATAAAACATGTTCTGGCAAGGAATTCCTCCTACAAGATGGGTTTAGTGGCCCATAAAAAATACGTGTATTATGAAGACATCCCCATTGCCATATGGACCTAGGGGCATAGTTGCAGATGAAGTCTGTAGCTGCATAAGGCAGGACAGTCAAAGGAGCAGCAGCTCCTAGGTGAACATAGGAATCAGGCTGAAGAAAGCTTGCGCTGTGCAAACGAAGCCTCATTTGTCCAACAGGTGAAGTCCTAAAACATCATTAGAGCATCTGCATAAACATGACAGTCTCTAAAATCAGGAGAGAGAAAAGATTTTTTCTGACCCACACTGAAGCAAAAGGTTTTTTCTGACCCACACCTGTCTTCTTAAAGTAGCCAGTCTGAAACCTTTTGCACATAGCATTTAAAAGCCCTGGGAACTCAGTGTGTGCTAGTTTGAGGAGACAAAAGCCAGCACTGATTTGGTAGTCCTTAAGAGCCTGGCATGGTGTTATATTTGATGCTCAGTGTGAGGGAAGATTTGTATTTGCTGTGATCTAATGTCTTGTGCTCAACAGTCCAGTGATTCCATTTAACAGTTGAGAGGAAATGAAGTGTGCTTGGTCTTAGATACAAGAAGATCATGACCATAAGAATTGGGAGGGCAAGCCACAGGGTCCGGAGATGTGTATGAGTTTTGTCTATTACAGTGTTCAAAAGGACATAATTTAACATCTTGACAGTTTGATATATTTTTTAATCACCTCCAAAAATCCTTGCTACAGTATTGTACCTTTTTTGGTAGCATCTGGACATGAACACTATTAAATATACAGTGTAGCAGAAGTTAGGCACTCTCCACTTTTCAGTGCTGCTGTATTCATTTGAGACCATCCATGTACTTAGCAGATTCTGGAAATCTTTCGCTATGGTCTGCACAAGCACCAGGCTCCTGTTCTAAATGGGTAGCAGTCTTTCTGTCTGAAAAAGTTGGAGGGAGTGAAGGGACGTGTTCCAGAGAGCTGCAGAGCTGGGCAGATCTGTTCCTTACTCCAGTGCTTTGCTGACTTGGCCATGTTATCTCCTCAAAATCCAGGGAGCAGTACCAGCCTCTGCCAGCGTAGGATGCAGTTACACGCAGAAGTGCAACAAGTCAGGCAGCGGGCAGTGTGAAAACAGCGTTGCTTAATTTGAACTGACAGCGTTTCGTACAGCACATCAGAAGCTGTAAGGGCCAGGAGGCATTTCATTTTACCCGAAGCTCTGATGCTACAGCTGGATTACAGAGGCAGTGTAGAAAAGGTCTTGCTTTCTCAGGGTAACTGCTTGTTAATTTTACTGTTTTCCCCTAGCCTCCTCCTCCTTTCTCATACGTTACACCGAGACGTTTGCAGTTTTCATACAGAAAAAGTGAACCCCCCTGCAATCCTAAGTCTGTGTCACCTCTCACAGAATCACAGAGTCACTAGGGTTTTCTCACAGAGTGGAGGGATTGGCAGGAAAGTGGAGGTTAAATATTTGCAGTTTTTTGCTTCCCATTTATTTCAGGGATCAGCACACACCTATACAGATGCACATGTTGAAATCCAAAGCTGGATGTCCGGCACCCACGATTCATACCGTGCTGTGATTGTGCCTTGTGCGGTCAGATTATATTCAATGATATGATGCGTGAAACAGCAGACAGAAGCATTCTGTGGGGACTGTCACTAAGCAGTGGCAATCCTATCAAAACCTTGGCAAGAGTGCATAGTTCACAGCCCTGCATAAACCCTGGGTCCCACTGGAATTTAAATCTGACCTGCACGGAGTAAGGAATTGCTTTAAATAAACTGAGATAACTGGACAAAGCTCAAGTGCTGACTTCCCTCTGTTTTCCACCTCTGCTGCCCCAACTCAAGGAAGTCTATTCTGAGCTTGCCAATTTATACATATTCATACTGCTTACTGAGTGAGGCAACACCCTAGCTATTAAATCTCCTACTTGCTGATGGGTTTGATGTTGTTGCTGTGGCTGTTAAGCAAAAAACTTACTTTTTACTTTCCTTTTCCCTTGGTCTCTTGGCAGTTGTTTTGGCGCGTTCAAGTTGCTTTTGATGTCACGACTTGACTAATCTCTGTACGTTCCTATTATTACAGTAGAGGCTGGAGAGAAACTTGGGGTTAGGGTGCCATAGTAGAAGGCACTGTATGTACATATGAGTTGCTTCTCTGCAATGCTTTGTTGTTGCAAACTTGCTCTTGCGAAGCACAACACAAACAATGATAGAAGAAAGGGAGTCTGAGAAGACACTTGCTGTGTTGGCTTTGGCCGGATAGAGTTAATTTTCTTCATCGTAGCCAGTAAAGGCTGTGTTTTGGATTTGTGCTGAAAACAGTGCTGATAATAGAGAGATGAGCAGTGCTTACAGAGCCAGGGGCTTTTCTGCTTCTCATCCCACCCCACCAGCAAGATGGCTGGGGGTTCACAAGGAGTCATGAGGGGACAGAGCTGGGACAACTGACCCCAGTGACAGAAGGGATATCTCATACCATGTAATGTCATGCTCGGCACACAAAGCTGGGGGAAGAAGAAGGAAGGAGGGGACTGATAGAGTTTGTCTTCCCAAGTCAGCACTACATGTGATGGAGCTCTGCTTTCCTGGTGATGGCCAAAAACCTGCCTGCCCATGGGAAGTGTTTTGCTTTGCTTGCATGTGTGTCTCTTGCTTTACTTATTAAACTGTTTTTATCACAAACCATGAGTTTCTTTATTCCGATTCTCTCCCCTATCCTACCCAGTGAGTGGCTACGTGGGGCTTAGCTGGCTGGGTTAAACCATGACACTCGCCCTAATGGCCCAGACAATAGCAGAGCCAGATCCAGAGTCCAGCTCCTAGACCAGACCTTAGGTCCTGCAACTGGGAAGCGATGGATGCCAACAAATCACATGTGGTCATCCTGAATGGTGTGTCCTGGCTTGTGGATTTGAACTAGCTGCTAACTCCAACAAAGAGAAGAGACAGACTTTTTCCTTGTCCCATCCTGGAAAAAAACCCCACCAAACAAACAAGCCTCATCAACCAAAAAAACCCACCCCAAAATCTTGGTGACTCACTTTCAGACTAGGTGCATTTGCGAGTCAACAAGCAAGTATGGAAATTAGTGAATGATCAGCTGAGGTTTTGTTTCTCTTATTGGTATCTTGGATGACTATTATTGTTTGGTTTTTTTTTTTTAATCCAGGAAGACTATAGTAAACCAGTAAGAGGCAGTTCCTTTGTTTATGCATTCTTTTCATGTTATGTGGCTATTGATATGAAAGGCAGACATTCCCTGAGCATCCCGACTAAACAGACACTTATAGACCAAAGTGCTTAGGTAGACCTAACAAGAAGTGCAGACCTGGGGGTGTAAGAGTGGGCGAGCGCTGTTTTTCACACCGTGCTTGGCACAGCCTAGATTCAGCAGGACTGATGTGCAGCCACATACCTGGGTGGTGTTTCTGAGCACGGTGTGCTCACCTCCACTGCGAGTGAGCCGCTCCATCGCAGGATGCCAGGTGGTGAGGAGGGGACGAGCAGGTCCCACCTCGTAGGCTCCATCTCAGTCACAGCATAACATGCTTCTGGCCAGCTACAGGAAGAGAATCGATACTAATGGAGTTTTCTCTTCCCCTTCTGGCAGACTTCTGCAGAGGGGTGGGAAATGGAGGGAAGGAGTTAATCCCTGTGCAGTTGGGCCCTGCCTTCTCCTCACCACTGTTTTCTTTCCAACTCCTGTGTTAGTTATTGTTCTACTGTAGTGCTTGGTTTGAGCTGCCAATGGAGCAACTCCCTCATTGTACTCTTCCCAGGCCCAAATACCACCTTCTCCAAAACTCAGACAATTGATTTACCTTTAAAAAAAAAAAAACAAAAACAACCAACACAAAAAGGCCTATTTAACCTACTCTCAGAAGTTGTGATAGTGCCTCTGCTTAGTGATCACAGTGCTTTTTGTTTAACCTTAGTGAGAAGAGGGGAGTCCAAAGCCAGTGCTTTCTGGAAACTTAATATCAGACCCCTCCTCCCTATAGCTTTCACTCCTTTTCTCACTGTCTGTTCCCCAAGAGTGATAAAAGTTTAAATAGTGCTAGTAGGGGAGGCACCACGTGAGGAAGCACAGCTAATGGCCAAGGAGGAACAAGGGAGTCAGTGGACATCCCTGTCTGGTTTCCCACAGAAATGAGCTCAAATAGATGCAGCTCCAGCATTCCTGTGAGGCCTCTCCATGAAAATTTCAGTACAACTCATTTTGAAAACTAGAGCCTTTCAAATACCCACCCCAGCATCTTTTGGGATTTCATTTCGGGCAAGAGAGGAATCTACAGATTATATTTAAGACCACAAAAAGATGTCTTATTCTTTAAACTTCTTGGGATAAAGCATGTTTAGGTTCAGGCTAACTTCTTCATACACTTTCAGTGTAATTCATACAACTGTTTTAGCTGGGAAAATGTAGGTAGTTATGCCAATGTTAACATTTATTTGGGAAAAAAAAAAAAAGAAAAGAAAAAAGAAAGAAGTATCAGTACCTTAAGGGTTTGGCACAGGACTTTGGGGTTTGGCAAGGAAGTAGTCCTGGAGTCAGAGAGGTGTTTTTGCCATCCCTGCAAAAATCCTGCCCAATTTGGTTGTGTTATAAAGACTCTGAAAGTTACTATTCCTGCATGTGCAGTAGAACTTGCTAGCAGCCCTGCTCTGCTGCTGTGTGAATGCTCTACACTCATTGGATTATATTCCAACACCCCACTGAACCCCGAAGTCCTTCTGCAGGCTGGAGACTGAAAATATGCTCATTGAGTTTTTGAACGGCACTGATTTGTTTTGGAGCTCTGGTGTGAGCATTCCCAGAAGAGGATCAGTGTTTCCTGCCGGTGCTTTGGCTAGCCCACCTTTCTTCCTCAGTGCCGGAGATCCCAGGCCCAGAGTCGTGTGTCGGGGAGATCTGGCACATGTCACTAGATGTTAATGTCAGTGCTGGGTGATGAGGAGGGCAGTGGGAGGCCATACTAGCCAGCAGGAAGATCTGGAGAGTTTCACTGCCAGCATTCAGACTGTCAGAGAGCATTTCCACCCAGGACCTCCATGCCTATACATGTTCTTTCTCTTACATACGGGGAGCAGTCCCTTCCATCACTTTGCCTGCCTGTGTGTTCAGGGGAGTTTGATGGACTTTCAGTGGAGCTGTTCTGGAAGAGCTAGGGCAGGCACCAGTGTCTCTGGACTCTTGCAGGTGGAGATTTTGTAAAACAAACTGGACCTTAATGGAGATTCAGAATTTGCATCCTCTTCAGCGGGTTTCTTCCATGGAAGAAACATACTTTTGACTGCTGTCATCAGCAGCTGTATGTGACTCTTGGGTGTTTAATCTCTCAGCAGCTTTACCTTCACTGGGGACTATTCACAAGGGAAAGGTCTCTTCCAAAACAGATAGAGAACTTCCCCAGAAGCCAGCATGGAGTCCAGCAGAGACTAAGGACCATTGCAAGACTCTCCACAAAGAGCAAAGAAAGAATACAAAAACACTCCTTCCCTTCAAAAACAACCCCCCATGATAGAACCCCCTATAACAGACTTGAAAGCACCTACATGATAGAAGACACTCTATGGCACTTATTTCTTGAAAAGAAGATAAGGAAATGTTTAGCATGTAGTGGACATTAATAATTTAATTTAATTCAGTGTTGGAGGCAGTCAAATACATCAGCACCCAAGGAACTTACAGAGAATTACATTACATGTAATATATAAATCACGTTATACAATTTGGCACTCAGCAAATGTGAGCAATCAGTAATCCAGCACAGATGATAAACGGCTGAAAGCTGTGGATTCTCCTAAACCAGAGACATGTACTGAAAATGTCAATAAAATCTTGTCCTTGGCTTGCACTCAGTTATTGTAAAGTGTTAAAGGACACTTAAGCCTAGAATTAGGAAGGAAGGGGAAGGATCTTAGATCCCACACTCTATCCACTAGCCAATCTCCCACCAATGGATTTGAATTCATATTGTATTTTCTCCTGTTGTTGTGTAGAAGGGGATACTGGGAAAGAGGGTAACTGGAAATGGACACTCAGACTGACCACAATGCCTGGAGAAACATGCTACCCAGAAGCACCCTCTGAATTCCACAGTCCCTAAGCACAAATGTTTTCTGTTGTTTCCTCCTTTTTCTCAGCCAGAACTTCCTCCTTTCCTTCTCTTGTGTGCCTTCCCATTTCCGTCTTCCTCCATTGATTCCCCCTTTGCTGACCAGTGGCCTGGAGCAGAGTGGTTCTGAAATGCATCAAAGCTTTAGGATCTTGTAGCTGACCTGCTTCTAAATTATCAGCTTGCCAAGGAGACAATCACTTCTTTGACTTCGTTCATGTCAGTGAAGCATCTGTCCATCTTGTGACATTGGTTTATGTCAGAGCCCTTTAGTTCTGTAAGCTCTGCTTGATAATGCAATCATCTGCATTGCCAGCAGCGTGCTTTCCTCCTCCCTTGGGATTCAGCTTTTAAATCTCTGTGGCAAAACCCCAGCCATTGCTTTCTTGAAAGCACTCCCAGACACCGTGTGATACTGCTTCTCTGTGCATTCCTAAGCAACAGCCACCACCACTGTCAGCTCTGCCACGATGATCCTCCTGCCTTCCCACTGTTTCTTCTTTCATAACCCATACTGCTTTCAGAGATCAGTGCAATTGTTCCCATGGGGCTGATGCAGAAAGGCAGAGTCACAAACTTGAATCAGAAAGGATCACTATTATTGCCTAACCTCATCCTTCCGATGTAACAGAGGGCACAAAGCTTCTCTAAGTCTTGAATTGGGTCTTGTGACTTGTGGCTGAGGAAGAGAATTGCCTAGATACCTATCTCCACCAACCAGGAGCGGACAGCAGAGCAAATTCTGGATCAAATCAGCAGCGTGTTTACTCTGGAATCACATTTTCTTAGGAGGTAAAATACTTAACACTTTAAAGGCAGATAAAAATTGTAAATGATGTAACATTTTAATTGCAAAACTGTAGTTAGGGGCACTGTAGTGCCCCTAATACTTTTGGATTGTAACATTAGCTATCTTCTGACAAGAAATGGAATGATTCTGCATAAAGTAAGATGTCAGTGCAGAAATTTGGATATTGCAAGTGTTCATCAGGCCAGTGTGTATTAATGTATCTACCCTTACTTTGTGCAGACTCGTGCACAACATCTGGCCTAAGTAGTAACTTCTCACTCTCTTGAAAGTTACAAGTACGATGGTTTTGCCCCTTTTTACATCTCGGGTAATTCTGCACTTGGAAATCTATAGTTCTCCAGCATGACCAAGGAGGTGTACGGCAGCTTGCGCTCTGCTTGTCATGTAACAAAGGCTTCTCCTCACCTCTTAGCCCTGTGTTGGTGACAAGGTCTGAGTTGTTATTTTGAGATTTGATCTGGAAAAGCATTATTTTTTCAAGAATCTCAACACATGCTCAAAACATTTGCAATTCTAAACTCTACTTAGGATTTCTTATGACATATAACTTGATAGCAATGTAGTCTTCTAATTCAGAGGTACGTGTTACACCAAGTTTTTCTCAAGTACAAGCATGTGCAGTCTCACTTGGTGTGTCTGCAGGGCAAATTACTGAACCGAATTTGGCCCAGAGGCATAAACCAGCCTTCTGGTCCCAGTGCAGAGTATCAGAAATACAATCACATAGCCATGTTCTTAGCAGACTCCTAGACAACCTAAGCTCTGCCCATAGGATCCCAGTTTTAACTAAACTCCGAAACCAGAGCTGTTGACTGACACAGAGGGTGTACTGACTTTTCTCTGCATCATTTTATTTTCAATTACAGTGTCAATTAATCTGGAGAATCTTTGTAAGAAAATAGTCTGTTCATTGATAAAGCCAAAGATTTGAATAACATGATTTATTTTTTTTATGGCTGGCGATAAGCTTCACTGTTTAACACTGGGTTTAGTTTTGCCTTGTGAAAACCAGCCACACTGGCCTCTTGCTTTTCACAAGCAGCTTAACTCAGCATGACCTGGAGCTTGACCCTCCTTTATGGAAGAAAAAGAAAAGAAACATTTTTTTTTTAAGGAAAAGAACAGTATTTATTTGTGACTGCTCAAATTCATATCACATCTTGTGAAGGGTGATGGAAAGGGATGTGTGACTCGCTCCCTTTTTTAGGTCCCTCAGACACAAAATATTCAACTTAGGTTATAATGGCCTTTGCAAATAGGTATTCCTTATTAAGAAGAAAGAGGAAAAGTTGATAATGTAAACTTCCCTTACATGTCACGGCTCATAGGAATGCTGGGGTTTGTACCAAAGCTCAGCGACTTTGGTGAGCTTGGGTTTGAGCAGGGAAACGTATGGTTTCTTCAGCACTCATTGAGATGCAGCCCATCCCTGTAGTGGCAAGAAGTTGTAAGGGACTGGGTGGGCTCTGGAGAATGAGTTCCCCGTTGCCAGGCAATATACACATCATATAGGATGCTTATAGTTGCCCTGATAGATGAAGAGTGGAGAAGACAATGAACCCTCACAACTTGAATAACTCCTAGCTCCTGCCAGGGCTAGGAGGGATGCTGACAAGGTGGTCTGGAGAAGTTTATATTGGACTGTGCCTACACCCAAGATGTGACTGGGGCTTTTCCTCAGATTCAGGAGAGATGGCATGGGCTCTCCCTCCATACAGTAGCAGAGATCTTTCCTCAGCTGACAAGTTGCTGGGTTTCCATGGCATTCTAATGCATGCTCAGATTTCCACTCCAGCCTTAAAAACTCAGCCTTAAAATTTTGAACTTGAAGCCATGGATTAGCTCCATCCCTTTGTGTGAGATGAAGCACAGACTCATTTTTCCTAGCCCAGAAGGCTGCCAAAAAAAGTCTCTCAGGGAACAGTGACAACCTGAATCATAGCACTTATTGGTCACAGAGTCTAAATTTCCAGCAGGCAAGTGGGAAGCCAAGGTGAAAGAGCAGATTGACTTAATTTAACTCCTTTTTGTTCTCAAGTGAGGGGACAGCACACACAAGAGCTATGTGGGCTCTATTTTACATCAATGATCTCTACCAGTATCAGGAACCTTCTTAGGTATGTGATTGTACTGCCTCTCCTCCCTGTTCTGCTGCTGCTGCTGGTTGAGTCTTCTTTGGTTAATGAAGCCTTTACATTTTTTAAACTTTGTCTTCAAAACTAAATTTTGTCCAGAAGATTTAAGTTCTGCAGCAGATATAGTTCTGTGGTAGCCTCATCAAACTTTTATGACTGTCTTGCTGTCTGGGGAAAGGAGGAAGGGGACTGGGTGATTTGCACTTGTTTCTGCAGAGCTGTTAAATCAAGAAATTTCCTAACAACATTCTTAAACTAAGACCTAATTTAGTTTGCATGTGGTATCTAAGGGAAAGACATTTGGGGTACTTCCAAACAGTAGGTCTGTAAATTTTATCACAGAGCACAGTAACATGAGGGGAAAGGAGAGAATGAAGACAGGGTGGCTGCTCTGTTGCTTTTTATTTTGATGTCTTCATTTGGGCACAACCAGTGCAATGTGGTTAATTCTTTGTTTTGAGCTGATGAGGAGTGGCAGTATTTGTGCCCAACAGCGTACGACCAGTTTAGAAGCAAGGAAACCATGGTGGAGGAGTGCAGAGCAACCTGTCTTAAGCCACACAGTGATCAGTGCAAAACTCCAGCTGTCTAGTTTTCCAGTGTGATGTTTACCTGATGCCAGAGAGGTTAGTAATCCTGCCTGGTGAAAATGAGCCCTGCCCTGAAGGATATCTCTTGGGGGTGCTAATGGATCACAGTACAATCTGCTGTCCATAAACATCCTGCTATCAGAGTAGCTCCAGGGTCTAACCTGGGCCTGTCCGGGATGCCCCGTGTGAGGTTGTGACATGTGTTTGCACAGGTTTAAGATGGCAGTAACTCTGAATGTACAGCTTCTGGGTGGGACAGGCCATGGACTAAAATGCACACAAAAGAGCATATGCCTGCCCCTTGTTCATACACCAACACTTCAGCTTAAGTTACTGGGAAAGGGGAGTTTGAACTGTGACATTAGTCTGTCAGCTGGAGCACCTAGCAACTTCTCCCTTTCTCCAGCTGTGCTGCAAATCATGCCACTGCTGCAGCAGAGCTACCAGAAACCTAAAGACAGTGGTGTCTTACTGTCCCAGGAAGAATTTGTGAAGTTTGCCCATCTGAGCTTGTGAACTTGCCTCTATAAAACTTCTACAGGGATTTTAATCATTCAGTTTCAATAAATACCTAGAAATTAGGCTGGGCAGACTCATTGTTGTGGAGACAGTTCATGCATCGATTTCAGCTCCATATTAACAAAGGAAGATACTTATCTTATCTCAGGGGGTGTTCTTATTACTGTGACATAGTCTGAAGATGAAAGTAGCTTTATTAAAGAAAGTAGGTAAATGAGAGGGTATGGACCTTTGCATTTGTATACGTGCACTTGCATGTGTGTATGTATATATGCAGAGTTACATTTGCATCTTATTTGCCATAGACTGATCTAGAAGCTCTTTGCACACTGAAAGTGCTCCACCCACCCTTCCTCCTACACACATGCCTTGGCACTGGCGTCCTTTGGACCCTTGGTGTTATACACAGGTTTGTAAATGGAGAACTGAAACTGCTAGAGGAGGTGAGACTGCAGAAAGCAGGAGCTGTCGTCTAGAGTGGGGCCAATGAAACCCCAGAACGAACCTTCTCCACTGGGAAGGGTGGCATGAGATCTCTAGGAGCCCCACATTGTCCAGTTCATCTTGGCTGAAAGATTGCCCTCAGACTTGTTTAACTTGGTGGTATTTGGGTTGAAACCACATCACAGAGAGTGAATCTCACAGAGAATGGAAACGCAGGATAAGCCCCAAAAATAACCAGTTGCCACAAAACCCCTCTGGCCCCTCAGCAGTTGAGTTTTGTGTAAGCTAACACCCCAGCTGACCTTCCTGAGGTTACATGATGCTGTGTGATGAGATTGCAGCCAGCAGTAACACGGCTGCAGGCCAGGAAAGAGGGCAGGAAGGCTAGTTCTTCAGGTCTGAGTTTTGTTGACACTGGCCTGTATTTTTCCATGATTGGTGTTTGGATGCTAATATGCTAAAGGAGAAGCAGAGCTTGTTTGACAGATCCATGCTTGTGTTATGATGAAATTCCTGGAGCAGTGAAAATTTTCAGCCATGCAGAAATCTTTTGATGTTGTAAACTGTGTTCAGAATGGCAGCGATTCTTCTTGGAGCCCTTAGCCATGAGTGTGTGGATATTGGATATTAAAGCAGAAGGCAGGATGGCACTGGGTGAAGGTTTTATTCAGGGGATCCCCTGCCACATACACCTGTTTTGATACAACAGAGGTAGAGAAAAGGCCTGAAGCAGAGCTCATTTTTGTCTTTTGTCTATTAGGGGCCCATAATCTATGGATGCGTCACTGAGTGAATGCAGATTTGTTTCAGTAAGATGAACTGGCTGAGCATGATATTGCAAAAGCCAGTCCAGATACTTGGTCTGAAAAGGTAGGACCATGGTCACTTAATAGTAACAGGTTCTTGCACTGTGAACATGTCAGCTTAGACCTTTGTTATCAAATACTGCTGAAACATGTATATGGTTAAATTTGGTTATACAGCGATCTGGAGCTACATGAGGAGAGCAGAATTAAGGTGGCATATATGTTATTGAACTTTCAAATGTTATTCCACTACTGGAGATACTGTATGTCACATTAATTTGGATTACTGTGCTTTAAATAATTCATTCAGGGGAAAGTTAAAACCCCTCTTAAATCTTTTCAGATTCAGCTTAGAATCAGCTTTTGGGGTCAAATTGTGGGTGAATCCAAGCAAAATTTCTAAATCTTTCCTAACTTCAACCTGAAGTCACCTTGCTCTGGCCAAGCCTTATTCAAAAGCTTCTGAAAGTGAGCAGGTTTCAGCAAATCTCATGAAGCTGTGGGTTTGTACTGAAGCCTGAAGCTTAATGAGATGCATGCACTTCATGAAATGCTGTGCAGAGATCCAGTTGTGGCACATGGGCAGGTTTCTAGAAGTGTTTGGTCTCTCAGCACACCAGGCTTCTAAATGTCAAATAAAAGAGCACAGGGACAGTGTATAGTGACAACCTACATCTAGAGAGGAACAGATTTATATATTTTTTAAAAATATTGTTCCATGCATAGTTTTCATTTGTCATGAAGGATGTCTTGAAACCTGTCTTTCTCATCAAGAAAACAGCAGTACAAAATGTGAGAGACCTGGGCAAAGAGGTAATATCAAAAGCTGCTACTGACCCTGTGCAGCTTTGAGAATTAGGTGACATGCTGAAGACATCTGGCAAAGTGTCAAATGGAAATTAAAAGTTACTGGGACAATTAAACTGGAGGAGTAGAAGAAGACTGCTCGACAGCTCAGGCCTAGATGTATTAGGTAAGGCTATTGTGCTGTGTGAAGGTGGTGGTGGGGTGAGGCAGGACATTGGGTGGAACGTCTGGAAGTGCCAGAGAAACATGTACTCTTGTAAAAAATGTCATTTACCAGGCAAAGGTTCAAGGTGACAGCATGGAACAAAGGGAAACCAGTATAGGTATTTGCTCAGGGCTAGGAGGTTATGTCTATCTATAAAGGATATTAAAAAGTTTACTGACCAGATGGTCACAAGTCACACCAGTAAAAAAGTTCATAAACAGCTATTTTGGTGAGTCTGAAATTGCTGAGGGCCAGTGTGAATACACCAAGTCAAAAGATCAAATGCAAGTACAAGTCCAAAATAAAGGTGCTGAAAAGATCACTCAGTGCACGGAGCTGTATTGATTACAAAAAAATTAAGAGAATGAAATTTGGTGGAGGACAGAAAAATGGAAAGCAGAAAACAGCTCTAATGGTGTGGCAGTCGGCACAAATAATGCAGGAAACGCGTAGAGCTCCTCACAGACCCAGGCCACTGCTAAAACATCTAGAAAACGCAAGAAAATGTGCATAGAGGGCAAGGAAATGGATTCCTCATGTGATTATGGGGAGATGGTTTTAGGATTGTAACACAATGCAGGAAACTGAAAAGGATTTTCCAATCAAGAGTTGCAAACTGCCCATCACTGGCAACAGCACAGGCAGCATAAGGGGCGCGTCACAATGCAAGAGGTAAAAACACATCTGCCAAGAACAAGTTTGGAAAGCTGGTGTCTGAGCTGGGAGGGCACACTCTGACATTCAAACAGAAAGGGAAAATGGTAGAAGATAAAGACCTAAGTCATGTAGTATGAAGTTAAACGTGTATGTTCCTCAGCCTGATCAAGAGGCTACATGGCACCGTGTTTGAGAAGGACAATCTGGAGCCACATGTACGGTTGTTAAACAGGCTCACGCTGCAGCATCCCACAGCAGATCCAGTGCTTGCAGGGCCTGCTGCATGACAATTTCTGCAAGTTTTAGAAAAGAGGCTAGAAGAAGAGCTAGGCAACAGGGTGAAAAAATAAATAACCAATAGACCGCATTGAGTCCATAGTGATCAGGGAAAAAAGCACACAGGAGACTTTGCATGAACTTAAAGGAGCTAAACAAAAACAAATGAAAGGGAATGCTTTCACTTGCACATAAGAAATAAAATTAATTCTGAGATGGCATGAGTCAAATTCTTAAGGAAATTGAATGCAGTGGCAGGATTTTAACAGAACTCCTTGAACACAGCTGTGCTCCAAGATCTACACTTTGAGAGCAGCATTTGGCAGATACCGGATTCTTAAATGGCCTTTTTGAATATATTCAGCACAGCTCTTCTGGCTGCAGTATAATGGGCCCAAGTGCTCTGTCTAGCAGAGAAGAAAATCTACGTCAATGGCTTAACAGACTGGGCAGGAACCCTTATGTCAAGAACAGGAGAGGATGGGACTGGAAATTCCAAGATCTTAGTAAACCAAGCAAAGCTGAAAAACACTGAATAACTGTGTCTGGGGCAAGTTGTTGGGATACAGCACAACACTAAACTGGCAGCCAAGATATCTGTGACAGCCCTGATGCCTTTGATCATATGATGAGAAATTACTGAAGAGCAGAAGATCAATGACTATAACTGGAAGGAAGAGACAGAGAAGTTGCATTTTGGACATAGATCAATGAAGGCACAACAGAAATGCAAGGAAAGCAAGAAAGCAGAGGCCAGTCCAAAAGAACAGAGATTGTCAGAAGAAAGGACCAAGACTGCTCAGTGAATAGTTTTCAATTTCATGGGAAAAGTAAGAATTCAAGTATTTTGTGAGGATGTGACCAACCTGTATCTGTATTGTGTGACAGGCCATGAGACTGGACGGGGGTGTGTGATGCTGGGCTATCTGAATGCTCAATTGATGGAAGAGATGAGCCAGTAGGAGATGCTGAGACAGGTATCACCAGGTCAGCAGGAGTAGGCTTGTAAGAATGTATCTTCTTGAGCCATCCTGGGTTGTCCTATGTGCCAGTACTGAAAAGTATGTATTCCTTTGGCAGACTGAAATGGATATCAGCTGGCTGGTGTGGCTCCTTGCATCTTATTCACAACCATAGAAAAAGGTGAAAAGATGAACTCTGCACATCTGAGTGCATGTCCAGCACAAGGAAAATAAGAACAGATTTAGAAGCTGAAAATAATTCACAGAATTATTTTGTTATCAGCTCTGAAGCTGAACAATCTGCTGCTAGTATGGACTTATCTAAAAAAAAAAAGTTGCATAGCACAGCAGATTAGTAAAATTGGCCAAAAATCCCTATGAGACCGACTGTGCCATGCTTACCACTATTTTCAAGCAACTTGAAAGCTTATGGTGTTTTATCTGTTACGGGTTGCTATCTTTACAGGTTCTTAAGTAAGAAAGGAAATTTGAAATGGGTTCTAAAAAGTGGTATGGTTTGATATAGAACAGCAGTTCTTAATCTGTGGTCTATGAGACATCAGGAGGTGGGCTACAAGGCATTTTCAATTTATTTTCTTTAAAACCCATGTGCACATATTCCCACGCACTCAGACTGGGAAAATTACCTCAAATTTAGTAGCAGCCTACAATACATCTCAAGAGCCTGTTTATTTCAAAAGAAAGTACTGTGCCTGAAATAGCCCATTCAACTATTTTTGTAGCAATTACACTCACTGTACTTAAAATTACTTTGTTTTCATATGACCTGGCACAATGACAAAAAACAATGACACATGAGCACAATGGCAAGTGTTTGGCCCAAGTGCCTCAAGCATTGTGTTATACATGAAGGGGTGGGCGGGGAAGCTGATTCAAGGGGGGAAAGTTTTCCATGCTGACAGGACAGTGTGGGATTTAAAATCTGGTAAACCCTGGCTGCTTGCAAGGGAAGACTGATGGGATACAGAATGTTTCGGGGTTTAAGTACAAAGTTGGTGGAGTTTTTGTTTATTTTGCATGTAATTTCCATTTTTAGTTCATCTGGAGATCAGTCTTACCTGTCAAGCAAATACCACTTGTCACATTTCAGCATCACGATGTTTGGGTCTGTGTGCTATGACATATGGTGTTAATGGCTTAAAAAGAGCCTGGCAGGATGCGTTTGCCTCTCTGTGGTGAAATTGCCTGCACTGCTTCATGTTCTGCCTACTGAACTACCCCACCAAGCACATGTATGATGTCAGATTTCCTCTCTAGGAATCCACCTTTGTAAAACTTTATGTCATTATGGCCATGACAGAGCAAGCTGTAAAAAAAGAGTGCTGCTCGTCCCAGGAGCTAAATTAAGGATCATCTAACTCAAGACTCTTGAGTTGCTGAATGATTTTTGGCTATATCTTGATACCTTGTGAACAGCAGAGCAGAATAACTCTAGGGTGAAATTACCAGGCTTTCTGGTTCTTCAGAGGAACTAGAGTGTGCGGCTGGCTTCACGACTACTGGTAAAACTTGGTGAGATTTTTGCATGAAAAGAATTGCAGAAGCAATAGCATTCTGGCCATAACATAAAGAACAGTTCAGACACCCCACCCCCCCAGGGGGCTTTCGTAGTACATAAGAGAACCTAATTAAGATGTATCTGTAGCAAAGACTGTAAGATCAAGACTTGGTGATGTAAATGTGGGGGTTTTGCATTGCTGTGAATATGAGATTGCTGCAGGGAACTGATTGTAGGTCCCTAAATTAGGATCCTTCAGTCCTATCTCAGCATGGATCAGAGTGCCACAAGCCTGCTTAGCTGTGTGTCTTCCTCCATCTTCTCTGAATATCCGTGTATGCCCCTAAGACAATAGGATCTGCCTCCTTTTTGGCCAAAGCTTGGAGCTTGGCAGCTCCAGGGGTGGCTTAATTGTCTGTTTATGGACGGGAGAAGCTACAAGGAGAAGCTGCAAACGATTTTGGGATCAGGAATCCAGAACGGACACAAGAAGCGTTTTGTTAAGTGCTTTGTCACAGAATAAAACTCTGGCCTGAGAGATGCTTGGGTGGAGTTGCAAACCCTTCCTGGGCTGGAAACAGTGTCCAGTTACATCTCCACACCCTTCCTCCTTCTCTTGGTGCCAGGCAGTGTGGGGACACAAGGGGGCTGCCACTGGAGGAAAGAGCAGTTATTTGTATGGTGTACCTGCAGGGAGTTCCCCTCCAAAATGGGACCCCATGCTTGGCTTGGATGGGTGTTTAGGGACTTCTTTGTGTGGACTTCAAAACTTGAGTGTTTTGCTTCTGCCAGGACAGGCAGCGTTGCTCGGTACTGTGTCAGGAAGATGAATTATCTACTGATGGTGGCCAAGGTTCCTTGCACCTCTCCCTTGGTCCCTGCACCTTAGTGGCAAGGAGACTGAGGCCAGCCAGACCACGGGTAGGGGAGGTGCTAGGCACTTAGGCTCTCCAGCTGACAATCCTACTGCTCCTGTTTAGGCATGTTCTAGAAGCCACGGTGCTATTATCTGTCTCGTGCATCAGCTAAAAGGCAAGCAGACTTGACAGCAAATGGAACCAAGCAATAAATAAACTTGCACTGTGTGACTTCATAGGTCAGCAGGACGGGGAGGGGGAAAAAAGGGGGAGGAGAAAGAAAACACAGCAACTTACAGCTTCATTTCAGACTCATTTCTCTCTCTGCTGCAGTCAGACAGGTTCCTGCTTAAATCAGGCAACTCCATTTTTCATTCTGAATGAATCACTGCAATTCTGAGACAGAAATAATGAAGGAACTCTGTGTCTGTCTCTACCATCCAAATCATTATGACAGCACATCTGTGGCTAATGATTGCCAGTGGCATTTGCCTTTTGCAGGACGGGATAAAGAAGCGGCCTCTGTAGGAAGTGGTGTCACTCACTCTCTTTTCAGAAGGGAACATCCCAGACCCCAGCATAAGGTGAGGAGAGAGATTCATGATCCCTGGGCATATCTTTCTAAGGACACAGAAAGCAAAGCACTATAAGCAGCTCTGTATTTGCCAAACCTATGGCAGGTAGTCAGCCATCACGCTGCTCTCCCAAAGCACTTGCTTCCAGAGGGAGGGAGTGGGACACAAGTATTAAATTGTCAGTTATTCTCAACTTCTCATGCAAGACCACAAGGACATCCATTTCTGTCTGCAAAGTGGGTAACTGTGCTCAGAAACCACAACAAACAGGCATGACGAGCATGCGTGCTTAATGACAGGATGTGACTACTCAAATGATGTGTTCAGTTTTAGGCCCCTCACTACAAGAAGGACATTGAGGTGCCAGAGTGTATCCAGAGAAGGGCAATGAAGCTTGTGAAGGGTGTACAACACAAGTCTTAGGACAAGCATCTGGGGAAACTGGTGTTGCTTAGCCTGGAGAAGAGGAGGCTGAGCGGAGACCTTATTGCTTTCTACAGCTACCTGAAAGGAGGTTGCAGCCAGACGGCTGCTGGTCTCTTCTCCCAGGTAACAAGTGACAGGATAAGAGGAAATAACCTCAAGTTGCACCAGGGTGGATTTAGATTGGCTATTAGGAAAAAATTCTTTACCAAAAGTGTTATCAAGCTTTGGAACAGGCTGCCCAGGGAAGTGGTTGAGTCACCGTCCCTGAAGGTATTTACAAGAAGCACAGGGATGTGGTTTAGTGGTGGACTTGGCAGTGCCAGGTAATGGTTGGACTTAATGATCTTAAAGGTCTTTTCCAACCTAAATGATTCTATGATTCTGTGATTGCAAGGCACCATGGTGTTACGGCTTTGGGGGAGACTGGCTGGAGACCTGTCAGGCAGAGAAGGACCTGGGGGTGTTGGTTGACAGCAGGCTGAATATGAGCCAGCAGTGTGCCTGGGCAGCCAAGGAGGCCAATGGCATCTTGGCTTGTATCAAAAACAGTGTGGCCAGTAGGTCTAGGGAGGTGATTGTGCTACACCTTGAGTACTGTGTGCAGTTCTGGGCTTCCCACCATAAAAAGGACATTGAGGTCCTTGAGCAAGTGCAGAGAAGGGCAACCAGGCTGGGGAAGGGGCTGGAGGGCAAATCATATGAGGAACAGCTGAGGGAACTGGGGATGCCTGGAGAAGAGGAGGCTGAGGGATGACCATATCACCACCTACAACTACCTGAAGGGAGGCTGTAGAGAAGTGGGCGATGGTCTCTTCAGCCAGGTGACAGGAGATAGGACAAGGGGAAATGGCATGAAGCTGTGCCAGGGCAGGTTTAGATTAGATACTAGAAAAAATTTTTTTACTGAAAGAGTTGTCAGGGCCTGGAACAGGCTGCCCAGGGAGGTGGTTGAGTCACCTTCCCTGGATGTGTTCAAAAAAATGGTAGATGAGGTACTTAAGGATATGGTTTCACTTAGGATGGGAACGGTTGGACTTGATGATCTTCAAAGGTCTCTTCCAACCTTGTGATTCTGTGAATGCATGGTGGGTGGCAGGTGAAGGCACTACACAAACACTGCTGAAATTGTATCAGCAATACAATATAATCTTTGAGACACCACCTCACTCCCACCATCTCCCCCCCCTTAATTAAGAGGGATTAATTCAGGCTGGAATGAATATGCACAAGAGAAGATTGCTAAGGTGATGAAGGAATGAAGATCCTATCTTAAGTGAAGAAATCAGAAGGGCTGTGACTCTTCGGACGGGTAGTCTGGAATACAGGAGAGATGATTCCTGTCTGTGAATCCTACATCTGTGTAAACATCAGCAGAGAGGAGAGAAAATTGAAGTAATGCCTTAGCGTTGGCACAAAACCTAACAAGTTTAATTGGGGTATACAGGGGTATTTATAAACTTAAGCTACAAGTTAGGGGGCTGTTAGCTGTTACGGGGGTGCCCCAGCTGCTGGGCAGTAGCTTTTAGAATAAAAGCCCTTGCTGTTCCTTTGAGAAATCTACAACAAAGGCATTATTTGTCCTTCCCTGAGGAGGGAGAGCACATGTCCCAAATAATTTCCAGCAAACTCATGCACTGGAGCAACTGGTGTTCCCTTACTTGTATTTCTACAAGATTGCAAAAATGTTTTGAATGATGAAACTGTTTTTTAATCTAGTTTCTTTCCTTCTTGTTTTGTCCCAGATCCTCCATTTATATCCAAATACTATAGGTCTCTCTTGGACTTGCAGGGATAGGGATACAGAGCTGTTTCTGTCCATGATAAATTGCTGTGGCACCAAGCAGAGGTGAGAGGAGGAGCAAGGGTGAGCTTTCACACAACATCCCCATCATACCTGCTCAGTCCTATCACAGGCAATGTAGATTTAAGAACTACAGAAACATCTTCAGTGAGTGTAGCATTTCTCCCTGCTTTTGCCTATTCTAAACGAAGCCTGAGCGTACAGACAGGTGTGATGGGTTTGCCTGTGAAAACTGGGAATGGTGCTTGCCAGCTCAAGCACCATCTTCTGTTCTCATGTCCCTTTTCCCCCAGTGCTGAGCAAACTGAGATCTGAAGAAAGCACTGTCCTGCTTCTTGGCTGGCATGTAGAGCACAAGTAAAGATTCTTTGTGGCCACTGAAGTATTGCAGCTATGCTGGGAGGGGAAGTGGCACCCACTGCTGCTGGCTGATATCAATAGCTTGGGGGTCGTTTTAATGGAGGGTGAAACTACTACTGGCATTAGGCTTTGTGGTGGCAAATCTTCTGTTTGGTTTCTGGAACAGGGAAAAAGCTGGCAGCCAAAATCCAGTCACACACAGGTAAAGGCACCTACCAAGGAGTAGAAGCTCCTCTGAAAACATTTTTACTCTTAAGAACACGATCATGTCAGAGATTTCAAAAGCATCAAGAATCATTTTAGCACCTGTGAAGCCCTGACAGAGCCTGTGCCCAACAGAGACCTCCTGTGTGCTGTCCAGAGGCCTATCTCAAAAGCATGGCAAATGTGGGGGCTGACCCCTGGGCAGAGATATGTCTCCAGTGCACATGTCCAATCTGCCTGTGTCCGTGAAGCGGCATTCAGAAACACTTGATGGACTTGGTGAAGTCCTTTTCTCACAGGGACAATGCTTTTGTACTGATCTCCTTCAGACAGCTGAAAATGATGTCTGAGAAATTTTGGTCAGGCAATTGTTCCTCATTTTTCAACATCTGGGGGTAGAAAAGCTCAGGCTTTTGTTTTGGGTTTTTTTTTTTTAAATGCTTTTGGTTAGAAAAAGAAAGGTTGAAAAGGGTAATTAATTTTTTTAACCAGTTCTGAAAGTATTCATGATGATGATGATTGATGTGCTGACAGGTCAGCTGTAACTAACAGCTATAGTATTTGTATGCAAGGTCAAATTGTACAGGAAGCTGAGAGAACTGGGATTGTTCAGCATGGAGCAGAGGAGGCTGAGCGGAGACCTTATCGCTTTCTACAGCTACCTGAAAGGAGGTTGCAGCCAGATGGCTGCTGGTCTCTTCTCCCAGGTAACAAGTGACAGGACAAGAGGAAATAACCTCAAGTTGCACCAGGGTGGATTTAGATTGGCTATTAGGAAAAAGTTCTTTACCAAAAGTGTTATCAAGCTTTGGAACAGGCTGCCCAGGGAAGTGGTTGAGTCACCGTCCCTGGAGGTATTTAAAAGACAGGTAGATGTGGTGCTCAGGGATATGGCTTAGTGGCAGACTTAGCAGTGTTAGGTTAGCACTTGGGCTTGATGATCTTAAAGGTCTTTTCCAACCTACATGATTCTGTGATGCTATGATTCTATGTTTTCTGAAATTTAAAATTAACTAGGAGACATTTCTCACAAGTTTGTTACATCTCTCAGGGAACAGAAGAGTTCCGTTTATAGCATTTTGTCTTTCTAAAACTTGTTTCCTTTGTGGGGAGCTTTGTTCTTTATCACTAGGGTGGTACCAGTTTAGGTACCTTACTTTCCCCCTACTCCCAACTCCCTTCTCACCCCCAACGCAGCATGAGGGCACTCTGCTGTGTTGTGATGTCCCCTTATCCACTTCTGGTGTCACGTTCTGTCACACTAATGGGCTGCTGTGCCACTGCCAAAAATAAATGCTGTGCTGGCCTTTCCCAAATGCTTACGGACTCAGCTGGGTCTCCAGGACTTTTTATAGCCCTCCAGCTCAGTCCTATCTTTGGTAGCATCAGCATTTCCATAGCAACCAACTGTGATGTCAAAGCAACATGTTTTTTTGGCGAGAACAGCAGGAAGCAATGAACTCTTCATAAGCAAAGATCCAATTTTCATGCAAATGCCTCTCATAATGTCATCCACCACTGCTGTTTATGGTTCTAATCCTAATTATCTCACTGTTATCTTGCTCTCCCCCATCTGTCATACCCACCTGTTGGGTGATCTTTAGCTAGGTAACGCAGCGCGCGCTTCCTTACAGGAACATGCGTGTACTGGTGAGGAGAAAGGTGCACTTTGCTCAAAGCAAAGGGCAGCAGGAGTGAGAATGAAAGACATGTAGCAGTAAAATTTAAACACAGGTTTTTTCCTAGACCAGAACTAGTGTAATTGGTCAATGTCAGCCATCTATCTCCAACTTCTTCCGGTGGATGGGTGGGTTGTAGTGATGTGGTGATGTGAACTGAGCTTCCAGACAGTACTTTCCAGAAGCTCTTACAAGCAGGATCTCCAGGGAACTGCAGCCCACAGGGGTAGAATCATGGATTCATTTATTACACTGACAGCTCACAAGGGAACGAAACTGGCCAATGAGCTTTTAACCCACAAAAGCTGCATGCAAGCTGTATCTTAAATAAACCCTCAAGACCACAGATTCTGCCTTGGCCTTGTCCATTTGCAGTGCTGCCACTATGCATGTCCTCTAACCCAGAAACCAGCAATGAGCAGTGGGGAACTGCACTTGTAATAGAATCTGTCCATCTGTATCTGCAGTGCTGCATGCACTCTGGACAAAAACACTCCAGGGATTGAGACTGCCTTGTGCTTGTAAGGATTAAGCCTATAATTTGTAACAAATTTTCTTCATAGGACAGACTTCCCCCCCTACCGAGAGTGGGAGAAACAACATATTGTATCATAATACTGCACAAAGTTGAAGTTATCCACTCAGAGCTCCCCTGCATGTCACCTGTTTTGTGCTTTTTCACTTTAAGGGAAGATACAAGGGTGACACTGTCCACAACAGTGAGTGGGGTTTACCCAATACTCATTCGGGCAATAGTCAACGTACTCCTCCCTGCCCAACCTGAATCAACAAATAAATGAGTTTATGTTCTCTTTAATTACAGGTAAGTCACTGGCTCATTGGCAGCAGAAAACGCTTTTAATCCTTCCACATGATAAAATAAAAGCCTACATATAAAACAGAGCTGGGAGAGAAAAATGAACACCTTACTCCTTGGCCCTGCAGGGAAAACAAGTTCACACAAACCCTCCACCTGCGTTTACTACATGTGAAGACATAGGTAGGACTTGTACTCATCTATAAATCGGCTTGCAGAATTGCTTCTCCCCCTCTCATAGGCACTGGCTGGTGCCCTGCATCCCCTGGTGTCATGTTGTGACCATGGGAGTGTTGGACATGGGGCTCCCGTGTCCGGATGCGGCACATTGCAGCCCTGTGCAGAAGAAGGGACATGTCAGGCACTCAGTGGCCTAAGGGCAGAAGCATCTGATACCCTCTGTACCCATCACAGGGTGACAAGAGTCTCTGCAGCTCCATCTCGTCACTATGTGATGTGCAGCTGAGCTGTTTGCTGTGCTGAGCTGGCTGCTGGCTCAAGATGTCTTCTGCGCACAGCAAGGGGTCCTGCACAGCCTAACCTAACTCCTCAGCCTCCATTCACCTCGGTACAATCATTAGTCCTGAAGCCTAACAATAGCCACAGATCTGTCAATTATTCAATGAACCGTTTAAACCCAAACAAATGCAGTTAAACTCAGTATCCTCTTGGTTCCTCCTGCAATACAGCCAGCACGCTGTTTACAGTTTGCGAGATGCCAGTGTTACAGTTGCTTATTACAGACATAATGCAGCTTATTTCAGTACTGCTGCCATTCTTCAATAATACTATTTGTCTGTTGGAAAGTTTTCCAGCTAGTTTGATGACAACAACAACAACAACAATTATTATTATTATCCAATAATTATTAAACTTATTATTATTTTAGGACAATTCAAGCAAATCAAAACAGCAAATAAATACTGATACATGTTTTATGACCAAAACCCCCTAACAGAATCATAGAACCATAGGTGGTTTGGGTTGGAAGGGACCTTAAACACCATGTAGTTCCAACCCTCCTGCTATGGGCAGGGATGCCCTCCACTAGCCCTGGTTGCCCCAAAGTCCATCCAACCTGGCCTGCTGGGGCAGCCACACCTTCTCTGGGCAACCTGTGCCAGGGCCTCACTATCCTCACAGTGAAGAATTTTTCCCTTATATCTAATCCAAATATATCCTCTTCTAGTTTAAACCCATCATCCTTTGTCCTATCATGCCATGCCCTCGTAACCAGTCCCTGTCCAGCTTCCCTGTAGCCCCTTCAGGTACTGGAAGGCTGCTATAAGGTCTCCCTGTAGCCTTCTCCAGGCTGAACAATCCCAACTCTCTCAGCCTGTCTTCACAGGACAGGTGCTCCAGCCATCTGATGATCTTCATGGCCCTCCTCTGAACTTGGTCCAACAGGCCCATGTCTTTTTTGTATTGGGGAACCCAGAGTTGGACACAGTACTCCAGATGGGGTCTCACCAGAGCAGAGCAGAGCAGAGCAGAGCAGAGCAGAGGGGCAGAATCACCTCCCTTGACCTGCTGGTCACGCTTCTTTTGATGCAGCCTAGTATATGGTTGGCTTTCTGGGTTGCAGGTGCACATTGCCAGGTCATGTTGAGCTTTACATCAATCAACAGTCCCAAGTCCTTCTCCTCAGGGATGCTCTTAATCCATTCTCTGCCCATTTTATGTTTGTGCTTGGGATTGCCCCAACCCATGTGCAGGACCTTGCACTTAGCCTTGTTGAACTTCATGCAGTTTGAATGGTCCCACCTCTCAATCCTGTCAAGGTCCCTCTGGATGGTAATATAGATAGAATATACTAGAAATCAGATAATATAACACAAACTTTGTAAGCCCCCTTTTTTAATTTCATTGCAAATGTATTGTTATCCCAAGAAACTTTGCAAAGATTCTACTTCCTAACTGACCTTCAAGATCTTTCATTTTTATCAACATAACTTGTTTAGATCTGTTGAGAATGTTCATGTTTCTGTGGTCTGAGCTCTCACACACATATTCCTTCATGCTTCTGGTCAGTTTTAAACCACAGACTCAGTTTAAAAAACCCACTTTAAGCTGCATACAGAAGTGAGAGGTATCATAGTACTAAAACAAGACATACATCTTCATCATTGTAAAGGAGGTCAAAACAATGCTACATGCTAATTAGTGTTACTAATATGGGATTGTATACCACAAACTGATTGATTTCTCTATCCAGCCTACAGCACGTAACTCCTTCCAACAGCACTAGACAACTATAAATGGAGGTCCAAGAAATCAAAGGCTCAGATGGCAGACCTTAAAGAGAGCGTATCTGAGGATCAGCTGTGCTCCTGGTTAAAACCTATCACTATTATTAGGCCCCAGACTGCAGGCCAGGCACATTATGATCCTGAAAACATGATATTTCCTCCAACTGAGCCTGACTCACTCTGGACTGTTTCACAACAACCCTGGGACACTATGGAAGGAACGTGGATTTGTCCTCTTTCTAGTCAGGGTAGGAGAATCATAGTCCTCTGGGATTACAGGCAGGGCAAAATATATCCTCAAACTCCCTGTTTAGTGTTTCTGGGGTACACTGGCAAGATGCTGAAGTCACCTGCAATGGAGCTCTTCAGCCTGTTCCCAAAGATGCCCAGCTGGAGGACTTCCCATTGGCAGACATGCTCCATGGAGGGGTTATTAGCTATTGACTGGCCAAAGAGCTTTCACAGGGGTTTATGTAAGCTCTCAGATCCAGTTCCATGCTCTTTTATCTAGTTCTGATTTTTTTTTTTCTGAATGTTTAAAGCCAGTTTCTCATCCTTTTTGGTGTTTTCTAACAACAAATTTAAAATATCTGTGTTTTGCTTTTTATAGGTAATAGACCTTTGCAGTGCTGTTGACCTGTGAGGCCCAGGAGATAATATCCATAGCATCAGGTAATACAATAAATTGTTTTGAGATCCTTGGGTAGAAGAAGCTAGGACCATAACAGTTTTTAGACTGTAGTAGGGGTTAGGACTTCATAGACACCCTTTTGGGTAATGAAACCATTAATTAACTGAGACCAGTTTAGGCTGAAAACCAACTGTGCGATTGCTCACTGCATTAAAGCATCTCTCTATAGCAGAAGAAACAGAGCAGAGTTTTATCCCAAATCCCTTAACAGAGTTAGTCAGTGCCACCCTAGAGACACACTACAAAAACCCTGAGAGGAGCCAGCTCTCACTACTGCACACAAGATACTATATTGCCTGTAATGCTTCATAGAAGCTAAACTACAAAGGAGATCAGCTCAAAAACCCAGTGTCTCCCTGGGGAAGGGAGCCAGGTACCCCCTCAAGCAAATTTAGAAAAAGAAACAGTTGTCAGCACTCAAGGAGCCATCATCAAACCCCAACCACCTTAATCTCACCCCCCATGCAGATCTTCTTCATGTGCAACACTATCAACAGGATAAGGAAAATGGAGAACCCCTTGTTTCTGCCTTTCTCTCAGTTTGGCACTTCAGTGCCACCAGGAATATTAGAACCTTGGTTTTCTTTCTGTCATCACAGCTTGATTTCATATGCTGTCACCAGCACGCTTAGAATTATGAACTATGTGCAGAAACTGGTCTTTAGCAGCACCTCTGTGTTTTGCCCTTTCAGTTGAAAAATTGGAGTGAGATACTGACGGTGTTCTGCATCTGTGTCCAGCAGTGGGGAAAAGCAAAAAGCTACAGAAGTAACCCAGACCTGTCCACAATCACCTGCTCCTGCTTTTTGGGTTGCACTGTAGAGTTTTCTTTGCAACAGTGTTAAGAATTGGCCCAGGGCTAGACATTATCTTCAGAGCATTAATCATGTTTTGGTTCACATGCAGTGCCCAAAAAGGGGAAAAAAATAATCTACTTATTTGTAAACCTAGATAAAAATGGCTACACTTCTCAGCAGATCCTCTACTAGATTCAAACCAGCTGCAATTCATAGCAGAGCCTCTATAAGGTCCTTGATCAGTGCTACCTAGTGAATAACCTCCCGTTTGTGTTACACTATGAGGTGTAATACAGGACTGTGGCGTGACCTGCATGCAGCTGATCAGAAGGTGGTGACTTTGTGACAGGTTACAAAAGTGATCCTGTCCCCATATATTTGTAGATGTACTGGAATTTAATTAATTTGCTTAGCAAAAAATTTGTTCACTTAACTCAGTTAGCAAAACTGGTTACAGTTTTGTTGGTGGTACTAGGTAACGGCTCAAAGCAAAGTTCCAGACCTGAATCACTGGACTTCTGGAGAGGAAAAAAGGGGGGGAAAACATTAATTTGGAAAATAATCCTGTCTCTGAGACCATCTCCTACCCTTTGTAAGAAGAAAGGCCACGCCTACTCCTGCTGGCAGCAGAAAGAGAAGCTGCAAAGATAATACCAGTAGAAGAACAAAGTTGATAGTGTCCTGGAGGCTGCCAGCAAAGGAGATCTCTGTAGCTGCCATACCTGTTATATGGAGTCATCTGGGAGAAGCAGGCAGTTAGAACAGAAGTGTCTGAGACCTTCAAGTATGTGCCATTTGGATGAGGTATCACATCTTCTTCTCAGCTTGTGCCTAAACACCTGTACAACGCAGAACCCGGACACCATTTTTCTATCCTTTCCCTTGGAAATGCTCAGGACTTGGATGATGGTTGTTCCAGAGAAGCTGTGTGTCAAGGACATCTCTCCCTGTCTGTCACCTGCAACAGGAGGGAAACCAAACCAGTCTGACTGTGCGGGATGCAACTGACACCTGATTCCTCTGCGGCATCAATCCTGCATCCCCATTTCCCACCTGTAAGCGAAGAGCCACAAACACAGAGTTGTCTCTTACACAAGTGCAGCATTGCTTCTGTGTCTTGCTTGAGCTGGGGGAAACAGTGGCAGAGGTTGGCAGAAGACTGGTTGAGTATTTAGCATCCAGTTGGCACTTCCTGAGGTTGCAGAGACATTCTCAGCCTCTGTTCAGGTGATGGGAAGGGAAGAAAACAGGGCAATGGGAGGATCTGAGCTCCTATGTGTCAGGTGCAAGGGGAAGATGGCGTTCCTCTCCTCTTGTTTGTAACCCATGAGGATCCTGTCTTGATGGCACTCCTTTTTTAAGGAGGTGAGGCCCTTTATGAAGCCTCTTCTGACAGGTTTCTCTGAGCGTATGTGAGGAAACAGTTTCTACTTTGCAGTGAGGAATGAGGTGCCTTGGTCACTGATGTGTGATGCCAGAGTGCTTGTGTGGTGCTCATGAAGCAAGGAGGATTTAACTGCTGTTGGAGCTTCTTTGTTATGTTTAGTTTTTTAGTTAAGCTTCCCTAGAATACGAGGCACAAGGAAAAGATGTACTGCCCTCTGTCTGCAACTCATTTCCAGGTGCCAGGATGCCCCAAGGAACTGAGACATCCAGGAAGACAGGTGCTTCCAGGGAGATGGGAGAAAAGAATCTCCCTGGTGACCTGAACTGTTAGAATTCAGAAACTGGTCCTGATCTCTCAAGTTAGTTGTCTTGTGTGCTGTGGGGAAGAATTTCCCTGCTCCCTTCCAGCTTTATAATCCCATAAGCCTGTTAATAAAAAGAAGCCCCAGCACAGGGCAGGCAGCTGATGCAGTGAGACATGCAAAATACTTCCCCAAAAGCAGTATTTATCCCAGGTAATAATAAAGTGACAGAAGTTGTTAAGGAGGGGTGATGTCCCTCTTTTGCAAGGCTGACAGTTTTGGATGTCTCCATCTTTTATACTTATTTCTGGGCTGCACAAGCTGGTGTGACATGTCATGGTTTGCCTAGAGGGATCATTTTGCTTTCCACCAGAAATATCAGATGTCACTAATTCTCTTTTACTGCTAAAAGGATGGCTGTGCTTGAGGGAAGCCTGATACTGAGGGATGGCCTTCAGAGTCTCCCATCTCCCCAAGGAGCTTCCTCCACATACCTGTATGGACACACCATCCTCCTTCCCTGCCTTCCCTCTGTACTGAGTCCCAAAGACGCTGTCCATGGATAGGACTTTACCCTGAAGACAGGATGTCCTGATAACCCCCCCAGTTTCTCTGCACGAGTAGCATTGGGGTTCACAGGTTTGAAAGTGAGCAGCAGAATGGCTGTGGTCAGACTGATCAGACTGGGCTGGACACATACGTGCGCTGGCAATCCAGCCAGAGGACTGAGGCAGTAGACATGATTGCTGTGGATTTAGAGTCTCTTTGGGGTGTGTATTTGTGTGCAAAAGGCATGAAAGAAAACACTTATTTACTAAAAAGACCAGCTAGAAGCTCTGAGTGAGGCCTGAATCTTCACATTATTCATCTTTATTATGGTAATGTTTTCAGGATCCCATCCTACTTCTGGGAGTGGGGCCAAGTTAAGGAACCCCACTGGTTCCTTCTGGAGCAGTTTATAAAGGTCTCCTCTCAGCAATACATCATTGGCCAGTGGCTACTCTACCAAAGGTGGGACAAGCCTGGCTTTCATCTCTTGCTTGTGCCTGGGTACTCTTAGGGTAAAAACAGTTTCTGCATTTTACCCACCTCCTAAAGGCATGGCTCTGCATGGAGTGGGATCTGCCAGTCCACATCCATCTGGCTGGGTGAAGGGAGACCTTTTCTTATGCCCGCTGAATGGGAAGGAAAAGCTCAGGGGAAGTCTCTTCCATTTGCTTTGCTCATTCTCCACTTCCAAGCAAGACATTTTTCTTCTTAGGGCATGAAAGAGTTTGAGCATATTCTCCTGGGACCCCAACCCCACATCAAGTGCAAGGAAGGTGGCTGTTTCCCTACACCATCTCCCTCTTCACAGCGGCATTCAGAGGCAGATCTACTGATCTTCTTCATCCACCGAAGATGTGGCAGGTTACCCTAGAGACCAGGCTGGTCTCTGCACGCCCAGTAAGACACCTGGACTCAGGCTGGCTGCCCCTCCTCTAAGCCCCATAGAGCTGCTGCCATCCTTGCCTTTCAGACCTTGGACTGAGCAGCTCCAGTCGGCAGATTGTGAATGACTCAAATGCTCTTCATCAGCAGATGTTGAATATTCGCCTTTCACTTTCCAGGAAGGGGGAAGAGACCGATTTATTCACTCTGCTGGGGTGGCAGAGGACAGAAACAAACTGTAAAAAGGAACAGCATATTCTCTGACATTATTCAAATCCCGAGGCTTAATGCATGCAATCTGCCCTTCCAGGATTTCAGCCCTCTCATGAGTGATATTTTAATTTGCATCCAATTACAAATAAAGTGTGCACCATTTAACTTTCTAAAGGAACTCTGACAGGCTGACACGTGAGATGCTCCGTGTAGCTCAGTGATAAACCAGTTGCAGAAAGCTACTACAGCTGCATGTGTGTGGACATATATCATTGCTTCTCAGAGAGGTCAGACTGCTCAACTTTGTTGTATGTTCCGTGCTGCAAACTGCTTGGGGAGGTTTTTTGCTTTGCTGAAGCCGTGACAGAAGGGGAAAGGAGAGAGTGAGAAGTCCATTTTTTGAAAAAGAACATTATGCAAATCTCCCCCCGCCCTGCACACCCCCGCGCTCGGTGGTGCTGAAGTCCTGAGTGAAAGATTAGTTTTATTACTAATATTCTCTTTTATGATGATGATGATTAAAGTTATCAACACTTTTAATGGGCACGGCGCAAACATCATAAACTGCCTCCGCCCCCCAGTTTACTGATAATCTCGCAGCAGCTTGATGTCACCAAACCTGAAGCCATCCAGTGGCTGGGAAGTTATCACCCCAGGCAGGAAGAGGCAGATCACTCATCACCTCCCTCTCTCATGCTCAAGCCTTTAATTCAGTCCCCTGTGCAGTGACTTCTTTTTCCTTTAAAAACCAGAGCAAGCCGAAGGTCTGTGCCACGGTCCGGGATCCTGTAGGACCTGGGACTCTTGGTAGGGAGCATAGCCTGGTCCATGAAAGACTTGGAGCAAATGGTGTCTGCAGCCAGGCAGCTTTCATCTCTGGGTGGGTTCATCTCCTGTCTGGAGTTGTGTGTCTTGCCAGCCCAGCCTTTTTAAAGCCTTTACTAAACACATTCCAAAGGGATACTGCTACACTCACCACTGCTAAGATTTTAAAATTACTTTATTGTTTTACAGGTATTTTCTTTTTCTGCTAATATTTTTGCTGAGAAGTGGTAACACCCATAGAATCGTTTTGGTTGGAAAAGACCTTTAAAACCATCCAGTCCAACTGTTAACCAAGCACTGCCAAGCCCATCACTAAAGCATGTCCCTACACCCCACACCCAGGCAGCTATCAAATACCTCCAGGGATAGTGACTCAACCACCTCCCTGGGCAGCCTGCTGCTGTGCCTGACAGGCATGGAGGGCTGGATCTTTAAAGACACATAATTCACTCCTGGCTAAGGCTAAGACAATATGCCCTTTCCCCAGCTCAGACAGCGGTTGGATTAATGGTGATGCCAGCCAATGGACTCTCCACTTTTTTGAGTCTTCCCCAATTCTGTCACCAACCTGGGGCTGTGACATGTCATTCACATGGGGTTCAAACTGGTCATGTGGCCAAAAGCTTTTCCACATTTTTCCTGTGATGTGCTGATATGATTCATTTCCACAAGCAGCCCATTTCCCACTCCTCCATCAACTAACACCTCCCCTCTCCCCAAGGCTCTTTCCTTGCCTTAGATAATCCAAATTTTAGCCTTTGGGGAGCTGTTAGCCCCAAATTCTGGTGCAAACGGTAATTAAACAGCTGCATTTTAGTCACCCAGAGCTCACAAGAAAAGGCAACAGCTGTGTGAGAATTATTTCATCTCAGTGCTGAAATTGGGGAGCTGAGCAAGACTTTGTGCATCCCCCATTCCTTCCCCCGTGCAGGTGGCTTGTGCAGTGCACAGCATCATGTGGGCCTTGGGTAATTTGGACTGTGCTGAAGCACAATGAGCAAGGGGGACTGCAACTGCCTTTCTGACACGCCAGAAAAGGTGCTTCATCCTCAGCTGACTCTAGCCCCCTCCTGAGAGGTCAGCTCCCTGAAACAAAACAAAACAAAACAAAAAGAACCAAATCTGTTGGTGCATTTCCACAGCTTTCTGGGGATTCTTTGCTCTCCACCTTTAAAAAAGGGGATGTGCTCCTTTGGGTGATGGGTAAGGTTTTAATGGGTTGACAAAAGAAGGCCTGAAATCTCCTCTTTTTTGAAAAGAGAAATGAAGTATTTTTTCCTCAGCTTGGTGGGTTTTTTTCATCACAGATAAAGCCAAGTGCCACCTGGCTTTTCCTCTGAAGTGGCACAGAAATGGGTGAGCTAACACCATTATAACATCACAGATGCTGAGAGAATTCATTTGAAGGGGACTGATGAGGAAAAGGAACCTATTTAAAACCATGTTTGCTTTTGTCAAGACTTAATCAATTCAGCTTTTCAACAAAGAGTTGGGAGAAATGAAAAGAGGTCACTACCCCTCCGGGACCACAAGGGATCTTCCACCACTCTTGCTGCACCTGCAGCTCCACGTACCTTGCTTTCTTTGTTATTTTGTTTGGGTGCTGCAGCTGGAGCCCCCAGCCTTGCATGGGGTCACACTGCAGAGCAGTGGTGGTCAGGATACGAGTCCAGAACCCAGCAACACTGGTGAGAAGAGGCAGGGAAACTTTTATTCTCTTGCTGTAGGGATTTACCCCACCCATCCTGTGCTCCCTAGTCTCTGATCAGGGACTAAAGTTCAGATCTCACAGAGATTACAGACAGGGAATCATTTTCAGTGGCAGCACAGGCAACTTAACCTTGATGAGTTGAGGTTTCCTGACCATGCAATGCGATTTGCAAAGCAATTCGCTTCCCTGAGCTCTCATTGTGCTTCTGCTTGCTGTACCAGCTGCCAGTAAATATTGTGTAGTGGCATCTCTTTTTGCATATTTTGATTCTGTTTTTAATTTAAAGCAGCAGAGAAGCTGAGGCAGATCACGAGCTTGGAAGGGAGCCGCAGGGAAAAGCATCTGTTTGCCACAGTGCAGATGGTGCAGCATTGATCTGACCTGTTAGGGGGCTGACCCCAGGCTTGTGCAGAATGATACCAATCGTGTCTGCTGGTCTTCTTCTGTCAACTTGTCCATATAAAGTGCAGAAAGGAAATCTAAACATTTCTGGTTACTTTTTCCTAGGCCGTAGTTCTATACACATACCTTTTCTGTGCCTGCAGGTAATCATTGCTGACAGGGAAAGATTTAAGTCTGGCTGGCCCTGCTGTCTTAACATTTTTCCCCAAGGTAAGTGGTGTGGCAGAGTACTTGGAGTATCAGGCAAAGCCTCTTGCAGCGCCTCATCTTAATTACAGTGCCGCAATCTCGACCTGCAGCTGCCTGCTGCTAAGGATGGACCTGTACCTGGCAAAAAGCATGAGTCTAATTCTCCATTCCTTTATGTGCTGTGAACTGGTGCTTTAAGCTCTGTGCAACGCAGAGTCCTGCAGCTGCAGACTCTGCATGTAAGCAGCAGTGTGCATTGCAAGGACACACCGCACCGGGGCTCCCCATGGAGCAGCGTTTTCTTCCCAGCCCCGGGAGCACACCCCTGTGTGGAGCCTTTGCTTCCATCTGGAGCAGCTTGCTCCTCCCTGAAAAGCACTTGCCTGCTCTGTGTGAATCCATGCCCTTCACTCTGCAGAGCCCTTTCTGCTCTGATTAACCCAAGACTACCACATGCATCCCATGATCGGCTTGTGGTGCCTCTGATGATGTCCAGGTAGAACATCCATTAGTGACACACCCTGGTGCAGGGTGTACCAGGGATGGACAAGTGGGTGCACAGTCTCCCTCTGTAGCATTCACTTCATTATTAGTGCAAGTAATTGGGGCAAAAGGGGTGAGGAGGAAGAAGGAACTTTCAGAACAGAGTAAGAAGGGGTTTAAGCTTTTTATACTGGAAAGGTGATAGATAGGAGGGGTTAGCAGAAATCTGCCAAGCTGGGACAGCCTAGTGCTACCAACTTAAAAAGAGGCAGACAAATTTCTCCCTTTTTCAGCATCCAGAACTGTGCCCAGCTCAGGGGTTCCCACTCAGCCAGGCCTGTTTCACAGAAATTGCATGATCTGGTGAGCTGAAAGGGAGCAGCTCTGCTCTCAGCCAGGGAGAAAACATGGCCAAGGAACAGGGAGGTGTCTGTGCGACATGAGGGACTATATACCTGGGCATGGATCAGCTGGTTTTTGCTACCCAGGAAAATGGGACATGGCAAAGCAGAGTTCTTGCAAAGTCCTGAAACACTGATATGTTCCTGTAGTCCACAGAGAGAGAAAAAGGCAACTGAGGAGAAACCCTGGTAGACAAATGACAAAAAACCTACAGCAAGTCTGAAACTCCCTAGAAGAAGTAGAAGACACCTGGAGGAAATCCCACCACTGGTTCCCTGGGCATCTGCAAGCAACAGGAGACAGAAACCAGGGAGAGACTTCACTCCTGAGAAGATATGAGCCACTCAGTGAGCTTAGCACTTCGTGAGCTCAGGCAGAAAAGGTAAGCTCCAGGTCTGCATTACACAACAGCAGTGCAGCAAGCAGTGCTGCTGCAGCATGAAAACAAAGCAGTGTTTTACCCAAGGGTGAGGATGTCCATGCAGCTGACTGCAATGCCCCAGAAAAGCACAGTATAGAGAAGAGTCACCGCAGCTCATCAAAAACATAAATTACTTGCAACTGAAATCACACAGTGAGGAGAGAAGGGAATGCGGCACAGTGGACAGGTAGGTAAGGAAGAGCCTGAGGCCATCACCAGCTGGGCTCCCTCATGGTTTGCCAAGTCTCCTTGGAGGGGAGGCTTGAACCGTGGAGTTGCTGTGGAACTGGAGACTGCTGCCAGGCAGAGAGGTCTGAGGCTGCCAGTCTCAGCAAGGCCCTGGTGAAGCCAAGGGAGGGTACTGGGTTTGTGTGGTGAGCTTTTTGGGGGGGGGGGGGGGGGGAGGGGGAAGGGCGGGCTGCAGGGGTGGCTTCTGCAAGAAGCTTCTAGAAGCTTCCATGAAGTCCAACAGAGCCAATACCAGCCGGGCTGAAGGACAGACCTGCCGCTGACCGAGGCCGAGCCAATCAGTGACAGTGGTAGCACCTCTGGGATAACATGTTTAAGAAGAAGGAAAAAACCCCTAACTCAAAACAGGAACAATTTGCAGCCAGAGAGAGGAGTGAGAATATATGACAACAACTCAGCAGACACCAGGGTCAATGCAGAATGGGGGGGAGGAGGTGCTCCAGGCGCCAGAGCAGAGATTCCCTTGCAACCCATGGAGGACCTCACAGTGGAGCAGGTGCAGACACTTGATGGAGGCTGTGACCCCACGGGAAGCCCATGCTGGAGCAAACTCCTGGTAGGGCTTGTGGTCCCACGGAGAGAGAAGCCCACACTGGAACAGATTTGCTGACAGGGCCTGTGACCCCATGGGGGACCCACGCTGGAGCAGTCTGTTCTTGAAGGTCTGCACACCACAGGACAGATCCACACTGGGGCAGTTGGTGAAGAACTGCAGCCTGTGGGAAGGACTCACCTAGGAGACATTCATGGAGGACTGTCTCCTGTGGAAGGGACCCCACGCTGGAGCAGGGCAAGTGCATGAGGAGTCCCCAGCTGAGGAGGAAGGAGGTAACTTGATGGCATGGAGGGGAAGAGATGGAGGTACCCAGGCAGATACTCCTCTCTAGTCTTGCTACTGCTAGACTCTTTCAGACAAAAGTAAGCTACTGGCACTGAGAAACCATGGCCTCTCTTGCCTTATCCTGGAGGGCTGGTTGCCAGGCCAGCTAGGCAGATCAAATCCCACTGCGTCTCATTGCTTGTTGTGACCTGATGCTGAAAAATGCACTTTTTCTCTTCATGTTCTTACCTGCCACCCATCTCCTGAGACAGATCACAGAAACTCAGTTTTGGACAGTGAGTGACATTCAGCTGTTTTCTTCTCTCCTCCACAGAGGAGACATGTTTGCCTTTTATTTCTAATCAGGGCCTCTGGAAAACAATGCCTCCTCCCCCTCAAACACAGGGAGATACTAACACCGAGACCTTGGCCTCTGTGTTACACGTCACTGGAATAAGCTGGACATCTCTGCTCTCTCTCTGCTTGTTTTTCCTTTCAGTTTTACCCTTCGACTCAGAATGTGTCCCTGGAAATGATTCCTTCAGACAGCTAGTCCCCAGCAGCTTAGAGGATACTACTGCCTGCACAGGAGCAGTTGGACCCCCTCTGCACGCCTGCCAGGCTAAAACCCACTGATTATTTCATGGGAGAAAAGGGGAGGGGAGAAGGAATAGCTGGAGCAGAATGGCTTAACCCCTGCGCTGCTGTCGTGCTGGTGATCTGGCAGAGCGTGTGTAGGCTGGGACAAATCCAAGCACAGCCTGTATACCCTCACTCTTTGAAGAACAGTTGGGTGGAAGAAACGAGGTGAAAGTGGTGCTAAGCAGCAAGTCAAAAAAAAATGCAGCATCTAAAGGATGCAGCACCTGCAAGTATTGGGGAAAGGCAGCAGGGAGGAGCTGTGAGATGCTGGTGCATTTCCTGCCAAGGTAAGGCAATGCCTGGGCTAGGTATACTTTCTGAAACAGCCATGTTGTAGTCATGCTGTTTCTTCTTCACCTGGAGTCAGTCACCTGCAGCTCTCAGAGGCAATAACATCATTGTTCCTAGAGGGTCAGGCTGGTATTGCCTACAAGCCAAAGAAGACATCCCTTGAGGATGGCCCCTGGGTGCCCTGCAGATGCTGAAGACCACTGGCAGCCTGCTCTGGGCAAGGAGAAGTGGGCAGGTGGGGGGCATGGTTCCCTAGAACAAAGTCCCTCTGTTCTCTCCCCCAGAGCCCCCTCCAGTAGCCTTCACTCCTCTCCAGAGCTCTGTCTGATCCTGAGGCCTCTGCCAGGCCCTCTGCCTTGCTTCAGGGAGCAGGAAAATCCCTGTCGACTACGGCGAATTTGCTCTTGTGCCATTGCAGACCTTTCCCTTTCGCTCCCCTGGCTTGGCTGCCTGCTGGCTGGGCTTCGTGCCATCCTCAGCCCCAGCCGCTGTGCGCAGCTCTCAGTTGGGCCCCATCCCTGCCTTCTCCACAGCCCCCCTCCCCTCTTGCAGTGCTGTCCTCCAGCTGGGCGTCTGCGAGAGTGTGGGCGCAGGCTCCCTGCAGCAGTCCTGCCGCTGGGCGCGGCGACTCGGGGGTCCCCTTCCAAATCACCCCACCGTTTGCTCGCGGATACTCCCACTTGCTTCCAGTTCGCCAAGGAGTGAGCGTGAGGGCAGCGAGCTCTGTAGTGCACCCCACGGGTGGCACAGCGGTTGTGCAGCGCGTCTCCCGCCCTGGGTGCTGCCCTGCCGAGCCGCAGCCTCCGCCGCTCCTCCCACGCACAGGGCGAAGGCTGCTCCTGGCCCCAGCCGCGTCCCTGCGGGACAGGGGAGGAGGACGCAGTGCGGGTACCTCGGCAGCCGGCCCCCCTCTCCTCCCACCTGTCACACAGGGGAGTCGCATCAGCCCGACGGATCTTTGAGCCGAGCTGTCACAGCGCGGAAGGGACGTGGCAGCACATGGCAGCCCGTGTGTGTCTGCCCACCACCCTGCCGCCTCGCCCCCTGCGCGCCCAGGCTGTGGCTTCCCTCCCGCAGCGGTTCTTCTACTGCCAGTGGCAGAACACGGCGGGGAGAGAGTGATGCAGAGGGGTCATATTGCCCTGCAGCTTGTGACCCAGCAGCGAACAGGCAGTGACCCCATACACCAGGAGACTCACGGAGCCACAGCTGGTCTGTGCTGCGTGGGCCATGAGCATGTTTTATGGGGTAACGCTGGGATGAAGCCACTTTGGCATTGGTGTGTGCGTGTCAGTAGAAAAGCATCCTTGGGGTAACACCCCACAAGGCATCTTATCAGTCCGTCTGTCCCTCCTTGAAGGGAAGTTTCAGCATGTCTCGTTCAGATCTCTGTGCTGTCCACTTTATCCAGACTCTGCTGTGCTTGGTGGGATCAGTTCAGTCGGGTTTGGATTAGACCTATGTCAGCAGGGATCAGCAAAGCCTGCCAGATGAGGTGGGAGATGCCAGCAAACCAGTGGCGCCCTCTCCTGCCTTATCCTTCCTTTTTGGTTTGTAGCCAAGTCATCACTGTCTTTACCGGGTCTGTCGGACAGAAATGCCCTTTGGCTCTCCCCCACCCCAGGAAAGCAAAATCCAGCGCATCCTCCTGGAGACTTCTTCTCCCACAGCAGTTTTCAAGCCACCACTCTTATGTAAGGCTTGGAATTTTTCCCCTTGTGCCTCTCATTTCCATCTAACAGTCTCTAAAATCTTGCAGACTCGTTTATGTCCTCTGTCCTGTGCCCCTGGCAGATATTCCCGCACTCCTAGTTTGGCTGACGTCTGTGCGGACCCTGCGCTCACCCTGCCTGCTCCAGCACCCCTGTCTATCTGCAGCACACCCTCGGCTTTATTCGCAGCTGCCTGGCAGGCTGCAGTGGAAGGCAGAGGTCTGATTCCTTCAGCTGTGGGGCTCACAAATCCACCCGTGGGGTTCTGCAGCAATGAATCGCCTCAGACTGATAAAGGTGGACACCTGGCCTGCAGACTCAAGAGTAAGAAGTGAATTTGCTAGGTAATTTCTAATCTATATAAACCAGCTAAGGTTTTATTTATTATTTTCCAGCAAGTGATTGCATTTAAAGGAGAAAGAAGGTATTTTGCCATTGACTGTATGTTCTGATTCTGGACATACAGAACCAGGACACTGTGATAGTTAATAGATGAGAGTATGATGCAGGTTTGGAAGTCTAGGTTGTTTTCTTGAGGGCAGAGAGCTAATTTTCCAGCTAGATCTCATGTGTGAATACAGAAAGTACAGTCTGCAGTGAAAAAACCCTGCATGTAACTGCATAATCCCCCCACAAGGTACCTCTCCGTTTAGGCAGAGATTTCCAGCAGTCAGTTGTCCTTCATAACCCCAGAAGCTAATGCTGTATCCCAGGCTGTCCAGAAATGTGTCTATTATTTTGGCTGTTGCCATTGGGGAAAGTTTCCAGCTTCAGAGGAAGCATTATTATCCGTAACATGGTACTAAGGGCAGTGGTTCCAGCAGCAAATGATGAAGCCTGAGAAAACTCTGCAGGCTGGAGATCGTGGGAAATGGAGGAATCTCTGACCTTGCAAAGTTTCTGCATTTTTTCTTTCTGCCAGCTAATGCTAAATCTACGTTAGTGGACAGCACACAGGGAAGAGGTTGGCAGGCAAAGGGTGAAGCCAGGATGCCCCCTGATCTGCCAGTGCCCTTGCTCTGAAGTTTAACGTGTTGTTGGAGCCTTTCAAGCCCTTTTGTTTTCCTTTGGCAGCCACTGTGGTCCAGCCCCAAGGGAGAGACCTTGCAAGCTGAGCTGGAATGTGGTTTTATTGCATTGATGCTGACTCAGCTGTTTTACAAGGGTGAATTGTGAACCTCATCTACCTGCTAATGTTTCCTTAGGTGTCTGGGGGATGGGGGCAAGCTATCTGTCACCCCCAAATCAGAAGAAATACTTGAAAAGTTCACTTGGAAACAGAAATGTTTGTTGGCTAGGGGTCACATCTTGGTCTCTCTTACACTTGAATAACCCCATATGGATCGGCATTGGCAGGAACCAGCCACCTCCAGGGCACACAGACATGCCGCATTACGCATCTGAAATGCATGGCCATGCATGAAGATTGCCAGAGTCAGGAGCAACATCTGCATAAAGAAGCACCAGGTTTTGATGAAATACATACTGACTTCCATTGGAGCAGAAAAAAATCCTGTGGGGAGGAGAGAGAGCTGTCCTCTCAGGTGACCTAGCTTTCTCTGGTAAGGCAGTCCTTTCTCCCGCTAGCTTTCAGCAAGGGTTCAACTCCCCTCAGCAGAGTGAGGCCACACAACCTACACCTCAGGGGCATCTGTGGGGTGAAGAAATCCCAGGCACCATCAGAACACAAAATGCAAGGATGGAGTAATTCCTTCTGAGACCACAGCAAAGTATCACTGTTGGGTATGGGGGGAAGTTTAACCCTGCCATGACAGTGTGAGCCCAGGAACTGCCAAGGAGTGGGCTGGCCTCCAATTTTTTCTAACATAGGTCTTGGACAATCAAGAGAGGGTTAATTACAGATCAATTCACTCTGTTCTGCTCTACCTTCGAACATTGTTGGATGCAGAGAGAGCTCAGATGTAACTTGATGGTGAAGAAGGACTGGTGCCCTTAGGCAGTGGTGGTGGGACAACTAGTTTGGAAGGAGGTGTTCTACTATCCCAGCGACAGGCTGGCTGGAGATTCAAGAAGTGACCTTAAGCTTCCGCTGCTTCAAGAGTGAGTGAAGCTGGGGGCTGGGGAGAGTGATCATAAGCATCATATGTGATAATCCTATTTTAAATATCCTAAAATATTAAGGGTTCCCCCACCTCCCCAAAAAAACTCCACATAACTCTCTGCTGGTTATGACAGGCTACAGGGTGCACTTGTTCATAGATTTTTTTCTCTAATCCTAAGGATTATAAATCTGTATTACTGCTAGTGGGTACAAGCTCAGGTGTCTGTATTTCTAGTAAGAAGCTGGAAACCCACAGCCCCAAAGCCCCATCACAGGACTGCAAAATAACCAGACCTGACCGTGCTTCGGATAAGCCAGGCCCAAAGTATCTAAGCCAATTTCCAAAGGTTCCTCTCCTGCAGTTCCTCCTCTTAAAGGCTCTTGGCTGCTCTGATGAGAGTGTTCGTGATTAATGATGGAGAGCCGTGTGAGGAGGCAAATCAGCAGTAATCCCCAGAGACCGTTCAGTACAGTAACAAATGGTGTTTTCCCCCAGGGTTTGCCTTGATCCTGGCCGTGCTGTGATGAGGCAGAAGAAAAGCTAGGTAGGATGGCTGGTTATGGTGACTCCTGAAGCAACAGGCATCTTCTGTGGCTTCCCTTCTGTTTCATAATGGATACAGGCTTCATGCCTCCTCTTCCTCAGCAGGGCTACTGCCAAGATCCTTCCTCCTTATTGTCTCAGCTCATAGGAACTCAGCGTCAGAGAACACAACCTTTCAGTCCCACGGGCCCCATCCGTGCTGGAAGGTAGGACTATAAACACAACTTCATGGGGATGCCAGAGCAACAAATATGTAACTGACACTTATAAAAATAAGTGCTTGGAATGGGAACCTCTTCTGCATCAGGTCTGTGACCGCTTTACCAGGGAGGTGCATGATGCATGCAGAGGCCTGGGATTAGCAGACATGGTCTCAATGTTCTTGCCATGGCAATTTATTTGAGGTGAGATGAAATAATGTCCTTCTTGGCTCACTCCCCTGTTCTCTGTTTGCATTGTTCAGTTGTGTTTCAGTGCTGGTAAAGGCACTGGTGCAGTAACACAGGTTCTTAGTGTGGATAAAATGACAATCCTCCTTCCCCGTCTGAAAATCAGCCCATCTTCTCACAGACATCTAGCCCAGGTGTCTCCTCTACCTGTGTGTACTGAACCATGGACCACTGCTAATGCAACCATGCTCTGTCTTCTTTCATCTCACTAGCAGGAGCATCTCTGATTAACAGCTTCTTTACAGGTTTCTAAAGACAGTGCTGCTGCTGCTGCTCCTTTCAGCTCCCCAAAACTGCTGGGAGCCCTTGATCCTAAGGCCTTATTGCCTTTGGGCTCTACCACCAGATTTAAGACCACAGTCCACCTCCTGGGCTGGGGATAAAGGGTATGTGCATGTGATCGATTGTACTGGGCATGTGACCTGCAGCAATGCATGCAGGCAAACGGAGACCCCTGAGAAGCAACGTTGCCAGTATGGCCAGAAGGACACACTCTGGCAAACACACCCCCCTGTACTCAGACAAGTGGCTCTCAGCACACACAGTGACAACCAGCTCAAAGAAACTTAACATGAACCCAAAAAGAAAAAAAGCAGCTCAGCAACATGAACTCTTGGCAGAACAAAACCAGCTTGAAAGCCCAGCTGCAAAAAATATGGCCAATGATAATTTTAATTCCCATGTGATGAGTAATGTCTCCTGGCACCTAGCAAGCGGTCGGGAGCTAGCAGAAGTCTGGAAGGATGTAGAATAGTCCCATATTTTGCAGCGATGTCTGCAGGTGATCATTCTGGAGGCTGAAAGCAGGCAGCACCCCCCTGAGATGCCTAGTAATAATACCCGATCCCTTCTGGTACTCCATGATGGGCAACAGGGGAGCAGGTCTTGGCAGCTCCTGAACCTGTGTAGTGGGTACAAACTATACCACTTCCCAGATCAGTTTTCAGCAGCAGTTTGAGCTTCTGAACTGAGACAATCTCTGAAGCCCACCTGCTGCTCCTGCAAACACCAAGGGAGAGATCACTGCAGTGAACAGGAGACCCGAGCAATGCCTTTCCTTGCAAAAGATGCCCAGGGAGCAAGTGTCTTCCCTACGTCTTTTAGAGGCTCTATCCCTTTCAAAGTGAAGGCTGCAAGCCTGGGTTGCAATCCATGAATATGATCTTTGCAATTTGGTTATTTCAGGCCTCTCCTGCCAGATCCCAGCTTTCATTTCCCCTTCTGCTCTCCAGTCTATCACACCAGAGTTGATATGTTACTGCAGGTACGTCAAAAACTATTACACATGGTTTGTGATCTGCTAAAAATCTGTGGAGTTTTATTATTTTGGGCAAATATGTGAGCTGTGCGAAGCATTGTCTAACTTGTTTGGCCTGCTGAGGGTTTGCCGTGGCTTGAGCGACGCGGTGAAAAGCAGTTGCGGCACTGAGTCAGTGATGAATGGGGGCTCATGTATCTCACTCATTCAGCTCCTGTGCCAGCACTGGCAGATTTTTTTGGTCTGCTGTGGTGTTGCTCAATGCATTGTGCAACCACTCCGGGTGTAGAAGAATTGCACCCAGTACTTTATTAATTCAAAACGCATGGTGCCAGCCTCAGATCCAGGAGAACTAGGGCCATCATGCAGTGCCAGTGGTGTGTTTGCATTGCATACTGTGCAAACAGCTGTGAACACTTCTCTGGACAGGAGTGATGAAACTTGCTCTAGTCAGGCTTTTTCTGATGACCAAACAAGCAGAGAAGCAGTATGTGGCCATATTGCGTCATACTGACAGGCAAAAAAAGCCTCCAAGTATGCTTGTTTGCTTAAGGGTTTTCCTTTCCTGATGTGATTATGCATTTTTTCCTATGCTTTTGCAATAACAGGGCTGTAGAGTCCTCTCTTGTTTCTCACTGTTGATGGCACACTTGTAAAATAAGAGAGAGGTGCCTAACAGACAGATATCTAAATCTAGTACCCAGTTGCTACCCCTGAATAATTCCTGGGTACCTTTTCCCAGTGCTCCCCCTATATACAGCTCTTGAGGATACACAGATCTTTGATGCGAGTTCTCAAGCCACCTGCTCCCTCCTCACCTCCTTATGCTCTTTCTCTCTTGGCATAAAATGTCTGGCTAAGGTTACCAGCCCAAAGGACCTAACAGCTGCTGAACTGGGTTATTATCCACAAAGAAAGGAGCTAGGGAAATAGAGAGACCACTCAGTTGTATTTTTTTTTCCTCCAAGTGAGGAGCAAGGTTTTGCCAAGTCTTTTGCAAGGCTATGTAAGTTTGTGTTCAGCATTTACGTGTCCTCTCTTGAAGACACAGCCTGTTTTCTTTCCTCCACACCTCTTTTTGTCAGCTTGGGACAAAACCATTTATTTTTATTCTAAAATGCTTATATTTTTATTATAAAAATATAGAGACTATATAAATATCTTACATAAAGATATTTATTATTTTCAGAGACACTTCTATTCTTCCTACCACTATCTAGGTATGTGGTTACAGGGTAAGCACAATATCTTTGAAGGTTTGAGTACTTAAACAATGCCCTTTTAAAAGCAATTACCATTAGGTTTCAGAGTTAAAGTAATCTTGTTGTAAGGATGGAGACAGTGCACACCTGCCAGCCTGAAAGAGGCAGAAGAGACACTGCTATGATCAGAGGTGGTGGCATGATGTCCCTCTCCACCTCTGTGCTGCTCCTTTCTGCCTGCATCCAGTGCACACCTTCTCACCCATGTGTGGGTGCACGTGTGTGTGCATGTGTTTGGGAGGCCTGGCCCCAGCCTGGAGCACACGGAGTGTTGCAGCTTTACTGCCTGCCCATGGGACATGTCACCCGAGAGCTGGCTCCATAGCCAGCTGCTGGAGTGTGGGGTAGCAACATGTGTGAATGGGGTGTGGTTGCTCTGCTTCTGGGATGGGGTCAAGTCCAGAAGAGGAGGTCAAATCAAACGTTAAGGGATTGGGCTGAGTGCAGGTTTTGGGGTTGTTCTGGTTTTGGCTAGGATAGAGTTATTTTTCTTTCTGGTAGCTGATGTAGTGCTGTGCTTTGGATTTAGGATGAGAGCAGTGCTGGTAACACACGGATGGTTTTAGTCGCTGCGGAGCAGTCAGGGGCTTTCCAGCTCCTCATGCTGCCCTGCTACACGAAGGGCATCCAGGAAGCTGGGAGGGGACACAGCCAGGACAGGTGACCCAAACTAACCAAAGTGATATTCCATGCCATGATGTCATGCTCAGCATAAAGGGGGAGGAGCGCTGTGCTCCAGGATGTGCAGTTTGGGGCCAGTCCGGCTCAGGACGGCTCTGGGCTGTGCAGTCCCAGCTGTGCGGTTCGGTGAGAAACTGCACCATGTAGCACCCGTTCTGTATATTTTGCTGTAAAGTCCTGTTATTGTTATTTCTTCCTCCCTGTGCTGTCCCAGTAAACTGTCCTTATCCCAACCCATGATTTCTTCCCTTTTTTTCTTCCCCTCCCCTTTTTTTTCCCCCTTGTTGGGGGGAAGCAAGTGAGTGGCTGTATGGTGCTCAGCTGCTGGCTGGGGCAAACCCATGACAGTCAGTTACTACACAGTGACTTAGAGCTCTGGTGCCAAAGTGGCATAAGGGTGGGCTTACATTAAAGACATTAATTTTGGCTGACAGGATGGCAATAGGTTAATCAAGCAGAAAAAGCAGTGAGGAGAAGAAGCTTTAACCCTTCTCTCCTTCCTTGTGGGCTCTGGAAAAGGGAGTCAGTCCCTAAGCCAAGCGTATGCATGGCCTTGTCTAGCCTGCTTTCCAGTCCAAACTCCCCACTAGCCTTCACACCTTTGCCTGTCCTAGGGTTTCCTGGGTGGAGGCTGGGAAAACCACAGCGGCCTGGGCAGGGTGGAGAAGAAACTCTCAGAGGGCACCCATAGTGTCCTCCCCTATACCTGCCCTTTCCTCTGCCAGCCTGGGGAAGTTTCTGAATCCCTTGGCTGGGATATGCCCCTCCCATGGAAAGGAGAGAAAAAAAAATCCATGATCAGTTCACTTAGTGTTCAACAGATTGTTAATTAAGAAACTGAGCACCAGAAAGTGTACTACTGTGAACTACCTTCTCTTGCCCCAGTGGTAGCTGATCTCAGGAGAAGAGTGGCACCATGCAGTACCGGCTGCCAGCTTTTGTGGATGCTGCATGGACCTGTTTAAAAAGATGTGGGTGTTTGTGCCCACACTGTATCATTACAGCAGCTACTGTGTTAGACCACTGCCTGGTTTGTTTGGGTTGATTTTCACTTCAAAAAAATTAAAATCTACAAGTACATACTGTGATGGCATGTTAATAATAATACTTTTAATAATAAAAGTGCCTCTTTCTATACAATAATCCTCAGAACTTGTCTGAATCCAGTCAAAAGCCTTTATTTTCAAATAACAACCTTTTCTTAATGAATAATTATTCATTTTGTAGCACAACAAACCAAACCCACATCTGCTCCACACTGAGGCAACTTGTGCAGGTTTGTGTTCGCCTCCCGTTTTAATGTTGAAGCTACAAACCCTGGAGTGGAAAGGTGGTGGGCATAATGGTGTTGTGCAGAAATGCCCCCAGACACGAGGCTGGCAGTGATGCTGCCAGGCATTGTTACAATGATCTTTGTTTCTTTGAGTTATGCAAGTAGCTACAGCCTCCTCCTTCTGCGCCTGCCTGAGGCCAGAAGGCTGATGGTTCAATGGGAGCTACTGTTAAGGCAGGGAGCAGAGAAAACAATGCAAAATTCATTGTGGATCCATTGCTCGCACACACAGAGGCTGGGAAGAGCAAAAAATCAACAGCAGCAATTGCAGAGCATTCAGTCAGCTCCGACTTCAGCTGCTCCTAACCTTCAGGTGGTTTTGGCGCAGGACCAAGGCCCTGGTTGGTGGTGTGAGGAGGAGGAGGAGGAGGAGGAGGACTGAAGCAGGAAGCCTTGTATCTGACTTGGACACGTTGCACTCAGAATCAGGTGCGGTGCAAAGTCTGCTGCGATTGGGAAAGCAGCACTCGACCTCGATTCCTTATTGCGGGTGATCTCTTCAAGCAGGACAAACCCTGCTTTCAAAGGATGCAGGCTCAAGTTCCAGGATGTTGTTTTTAAGCACTCTGATCCCTCAGGTTAGAAATCCTTCTGGCACAGCTTTAGGCAAAGACAGAATTTGGCAACTCCTCTCATTACTTCTTTTTTCTCTTCTGCACAGCAATTCCCTGGGCCTGGAACATCTCCCGTGTGAGGAAAGGCTGAGTGAGCTGGGACTGTTCAGCCTGGAGAAAAGAAGACTAAGGGGGGACCTTATTAATGTTTATAAATATCTTGAGTATGGGATGAAGGGGGAAATGGCCAGCCCCTTTTCAGTGCACTGGGACAGGCTGCCCAGGGAGGTGGTGGAGTCTCCATCTCTGGAGATATTCAAGACCCGCCTGGACGCCTGAGTGATATGTCCTAGGGAGCTGCTTTGGCAGGGGGGTTGGACCCGATGATCTCTCAAGGTTCCTTCCAACCCCTATGATTCTGTGATTCTGCCACTCCACTCAGAAACCCACTTTTTCCACTGCTCAGATTGTTGCTTATACTGCTTCTCCAGCTTTAGTTTCTGAAGGGGTTGCCCCTTGTTCCAGGATACAGCCTTTGCATCAGCTTGGGCTGTCCTTCAGAAATGGAAGCAGCCAGTGCAAGACATTCTGGCATGAGTCAGAAATCTTTATGGATGAGCTAAACACAGCAGAGCAGAAAACAGGTCAGCAGTAGCTCTCAGGAGAATTTAGCTATAACCCTGGCATGGCACTTCTGATCTGTTTCTCTCCTAACCCTCTACTTCCCTACATGGCCACACCTACACCAGAAGGAGAAGTGTGCTTAAAATCTTCAGGTGGACAAAGCATCTTTCACTTTCCCTTAGAAAAAAATCATCAGCACACTGGAAACATGTTCCTTCTCCTTTTCCAACCCCATCAGTGGAGAGAAAGCCTCTCTGCTCTTCTTCAGGATGGCGTTTTAGGGCTGAGGAACAGCTCTTGTTGTATTTGTGCAGTACCCATTAGACACGGCCCACATCTGTTCAGCAAGACCACTGCAAAACAGTAGTAGAAAATGCCACATGCTCCCCCCTCTGTGGTGACGTTGCAGTTGCTGCACCATGAGAAATCCCAGTGCCAGAAGAGCCAAGAAGCTTGACTCTGGGCCCTTGGGAATTGTGATGAATTTATATTGTAAGCTCCAGTTCTGGTTTTATCATATCCCTATGGTATATGACAGCACTGTTGCCTACTGGAGTGTATACCAGGCCACATCAGTGGAGCACAGCTGCCAGCTGCAGCCCATAAATGAGCTTTGACTGCTCTCCCACACAGTCTTCACATGGCACAACATCTGCCATGGATGTCATTTGTTCTCTGCCAAATGATTCACAGGTTCACGGAATTGTAGGGGTTGGAAGGGACCTCCAGAGATCATCGGGTCCAACCCCCCTGCCAGAGCAGCTTCCTAGCTCATATTGCACAGATAGGCGTCCAGATGGATCTTGAATATCTCCAGAGAAGAAGAATCAAAGTTTTCCAGGCTGCAGTGTGTTAGCAGGGGACTGTGGTTAGAAACTTCTCAAGAGATGCTTTATGCCTTGTGCCATGGCCCACAGGCAATGTTCAGCATTTGCTGGCACCCCCTTTCCTCCTTACCTTTTACACAGCCCCTGTCTCTTGTCCCAGGTTCCCTGCATGCTCAGCCCATATTTTCCCTTCTGCTCCACCAAAGCTGATGAACCCAGCAAGGAGCTGCACCAGGAGGCAATGCTAGCCAGCAAGGAGAGAGAGAGGATGAAGTACAGGATGTTGCAACACATTGTGCCATGATGTCAGGTGCCGGTACATGCTTGATAATGCACTGCTAGAAATGAGATTTCAAGCAGCTTCTTGGTTGTGAGGAGTTACTGTATGTTTTAACTCGTGCTTCAGAGACTCCCGTGGCTTCAGAGAGGCAGCATGTCTGGCAGAGCGAGATACCCATTGTCATGATGAAGCTGCAGGAACATGCCAGTGGGACAGCTCCAGGAGTTTGAACATAACTGGGGCATCCTGGTGGGTCCTGAATAATGTTATATCTGAGGTCGTGATGCTCACTGGATACACAGATAGTTTTTAGCTGTTTGCATATATTTTTTTGTTTGCAAGTATTTATTTCTTTATAACATTTCAAAATGCTGTCGATTTGATGCTCTACCCCCGTCACTGATTCTTGATTTTGATGCACATTCCTACAATCATGATATTACATGAGAATCTTTGCTTTAAAACAAGTTTATAAAGAGCTTTTGGAATTTTAATGATGAAATTTGACGTCTAAGTGACGACTGTCAGTGGATGAGACCTCCTGTGCTCAAATACGAAGAGTTCAGGTTACTGAAGCAGACATGCTTACTCATGTTTCCACTTGTCGGGGCACTTGTTTCACATTTCCAGACATTTCCTCAGTCAAGATTCTTATGCAGTGTCTTGACTGAGGAAGCCAGGATACTTTGAAAAGACTCAAAATTACAGGAGTTGGTCAGACTCGTGATTTGGTGCGACTGTGAAAGGGCCAGGAAATAGCAAGACCAGAAAGGAACCATGGCCAAATCCCTGTCTGTCACGCCAAAGCAAGCCACTGTACAAGTACCAGTCCTGCTCAAGAAGGACTCCCTTTCCCTAACTATAATGTCCTTTGGGGCAGCCTAGGGTTCCTCTCTAGGAAAACCTGTGCTCCTGCAGCATTTGCTGCCTCAGTTCCATAAAGCAACAGCGAAATCCTGGAGAGAAGGTTGTTCCCAAGGAATGCATGTCCTTATCACACCGTTGTCTCCGGTAAGCTCCAAAGAATCAGCATGGACTAGTTTTTTTTTCCCAGTGTGATTTTTATTAGTAATTTATTCAGCCTAGCAGATGCCAGCATGCAGACTGTGCAAAGAGCAAATCTCTTCCTCCAAGAATAAATATTTGCAGATCACATTCGATGGTATTTAGTACTCTGCAACATATTGTCAACAGCTCTGTCCAAACTCTTCCCTAATCGTAGGCAGCCTGAGAGCTGGCAGAGGCATGTCCTCTGTGAAAAGATGGTTGTGCAAAAACAAGGGTAGTGGGCTAAATTGGCTCTTGATTGAATTAGATGGGAGGTGAATCTGGCTCACACCAAGTTAAAATCTCTGTTACAGGAGCTTGTGGCTGCCACACACAGAGTTGGAGCGATGATGCTTCTGTGGGGACAGCCCTCACAAGCAGGCTGGGAACCTCTCTTGGCGCTGGATGAAAAGGGCCCTTACAATGCAGGGCAGGGAGGTTCTAACCTTCCATGTGTGTTAAGGGACGGAGTTACACCTTTTCTTAGACATAACAGATGTGTGCCTACTGGCTAAGTTTATTCGAGAGCAAATACTCCCTGTTCCAATCACCATCTGCTCTTAAAAGAGCAACGTGCTATTTCTTAAACACAGACCTGCCTTTCGGTCTCCAGCTCGGTCACTGCCCAACCCCTGAACGGGTTAGTGGCTGGGACACAGCTTGACTCTGCAGAGCCATTTCTGTTTAAATTAATATCCTAAAATCTCATTTCCTGTACCCCCAGTCCAATCCTCTTTGATAGCGTCTCATTACATAACATAATCTCTGCTCTCCTGTCAACCTGGAATAAAAACAAACCAACTGGAAGCTCGATGGTGGCTTAGCCCTCGTTTATGTTCTATGAGAACCTGCGATTGCAAAGCATGTCCCAGCACCCGGGCTTTTCACACGAGGCACGTAAGGTTGCAAGGATCTCTGCACACTTCAAAGTCATGTCCTCTGGGATTGTCAAAGGAAGCAGCCTCAGTGACTGACGTTCCCCTTGCAGCACAGGGAGAGAGGTGAGCAAGGCCACTCTTGTGACATGCTGCTCTCTTTGAGCCGTCACAGCTTTTTTTCAGTGCCTGTATTTTCCCATTCCACATTTGGGTTTCTCCATGTGCATTTTTCCCCCCTGAGGCTGTTTTACTCAGAAATGTGCTCGTTCCCTACTGTATCTACCCTGAGGCTCATGTTGCCCATCATTTCCTCCATCCTTGATCTTGGTCCTGCCAGATAATCTGTCCCACAGCAGACGGTCCTTCTCCCCTGTTCAACCGGCTAATTTTCTTAAACTGCAGACTTTCCTTCTCCCTTCCTCCTTCTGGAAAGGAAGGGAGGGAATATTTCAGTAGATACCAGCATCCTCCAGGAATGATGGAATAATGTGTCTGTGCAAAGCATAAAGAGACACGCTTTAAACTGAGTCTTTAATGCGGAGTTCTGGCCAGCTCTGCGTTTTGCCTATGTTTAATTAATGGATGGATCGGAGTATCAGTTCCTCCTTCCCATTGCTCATTTCAGAGAGCAATTTTGTGTAAAATGACATTGGGATGTGTGAATGATTTCAGAATCACATTCATCTATGTCCCCATCAGCTGTAGCAGCCGAAATCCTTACACGATCTGAGGTAGCAAGGGCTCCCTCCTCACATGGTCAATACCACTGTCACTGAGTGAAGTGTCCCACTGCATGGACTGTGCCTGTGTGTGTGCAACACTGCTTCCAGCACCCTTTTTCTGGTACCTTCTCCAGGTAATCTGGAAATAACTGGAGGGAGCTGGATTCAGGACACAGCGTGCTTGCTTTCAAACAGTAAGTCCTGTGCCTTCTGCTGTTTTGTGGAGCCAGGCTCATGCTGCCCAGTGCAGCTGACATGTTATGTGTGTCCATACATACATGTATGTAGATCCAGGCCTGGAGGTTGGTGTCCCTGCCTGTGGCAGGGGGGTTGGAGCTCTATGATCCTTGGGGTCCCTTCCAACCCAGAGCATTCTATGATTCTATGCGACAGTGCAAAGCTTCAAAGTCCCACTGCTGCGAGGGTCTGCCCCAAGCAGCCCCGGGCTGCTGACAGCCAAACTTCTGGCATAGACTGCAGCCCTAACTGTAGCAACGCACTCACCAGGGAGCTGACTGCTGCCCTTTGCTTCACTCTTTTGGCTTTTTATGTTTCAGCCCGCGGCGCTGCCAGTGGGTCTATGCCTGGCGAAGGAGGGGCTTGCACAGCTCCGGGCTGAGGGCAGTCCCGGTTACGCTGGGGCGCCCGAAGGCGCTGCCGCTCGTGCAGGCCGCCCTCTTCTCCTCCCGGGCCGCAGCCGTGACAGCTCGGACCCGGCGCGGAGGAGAGTGAAAGGCAGCCGGTGGGGCTGGCCTGAGGCGGCCGCGGCGCCTGGCCGCGGAGCCACTCCTGCCGCCGCGCCGCGGAGAGCGGGGGCCGCCGGGCGCCTCCGGCTTCTCACCGGGGTAGGCTAGGCCCGGCTCTAAGGAGCCCGGCAGGCCGGGCTCAGCCGCCACACGAGCCACGTGTCACGCATCATGCGGCCCGCAGCATCCCCCCCGGCCCCTCCGCCGCTGCCCCCCGGACACCTCCGTGCCGCCCTGCCCTGCCCCGCCCCGCTCCGCCCCGCGCCGCGCCGCGCCCCGTGGCACACGTCACTTCCGTGGGCCCGCGCCCCGCCGCGCCCCCGGCGCCTCAGTGTTTCCGGGGTGAGAGCGCTGCCCGCGCGCGGCGGCGCCCCGCTCCCGGTGCGGGCGGAGGAGGCGCGGCGGGAGGGGAGGGGGCGGGGCCGCGGCGGAGGGGGCGGGGCAACAGGACGCTCGGCCTATGAGGTGAGAAGGGGGCGTGGCCGCGGCATGTGGCGGGGCGCTGGGCGGCGGGGTCCGGCTCCTTCTCCGTGGCGGCCGCGCCGGCGCCGGGCGTGCGGCCGCCTCCGCTGGGGTAAGCGATAGCTTTGCCCTGCTGCCCTGCCTTCCGCCGGGCTCGGGCGGCGGTGGCCCGCCCTGGGTCCGAGGGAGCGGTGCCGGTAGAACCGCGTCGCCGGGCGCAGGTTTGAAGCTCCGCGGGGTGGGACGGGGACGCGCGGCCGCGGCCTGCGTGGGGAGCGGGGGCTCGGCAGCCGCCCCCACAGCTGCCGCCCGGGGAGTCGCCGGCGCGTTTTGCCACAGAAGTTGGGGGTGGCTGGCAGGTCGGCCCCGGCGGCCCTGCGGCGCCTGTGCGCTCGGGGGCAGCCTGACTGGCGGGGCGCGGCGGGGGCCGGAGCGGAGCGGAGTCTCGTCGCGGGGAGGGGAGCCGATGGACTCAGCAAGGGGCTCGCTGCCCGCAGCGGGACGCTGTTAGGCCCCGTGGCCCGCCCCGCAAACCCGGTGTCGCTGGCGGGCCCCCTTGTGCGGTAACGTGGAGCTGCCGCGCCTCCGAATAAATAAGGCTGCGTGTGCGCCAGTGGCGCTGCCTTTGCAGGCGGAATCCCGTTTCGCGCGGTGTCACGCCGGGGTCTTGTTCACCTTGCCGTGCCTTAAAGTTTTCCGGTGGGTCTGGCTGCACCCCGGGCCGTATGGCGAGGTGTCGGCTAAAGGAGAGGAAGAATGAGTGCTGTTCTCTGACCGAGCTTCCACGTACAGCATCCTGTGGGGATAGCCTGTCCCGGGGGATCTTACTCCGGACAGTTCAGTGAGTCCCTTAACGTTCCCCTCTGCTGTCTCCCAAGCTTTGTCTTCTAGGACTTCCAAAGAAAAATCCCTTTTCCGGATCCCGCCGAGTGAGGTGCGTTGCTGTCGCGCGTGTTGGTGGGCTGAGTTCCTGCCAGGCTTGGTCGTGCACCAGCACTCCTGTTCCCTGATAAGTGAGGTAGCTGACCACCTACTGGAGGAACAAACCCACAGAAGTACTGATCCTCCCTGTCTCCAGCCAAGATGCGGCCTTGCTGGGCCAGGGAAACTCGCTGATAGTATTTGGTGCTCTTCAGACCTCAGAGGGTTCGTGGCTGATCAGTAGCTTTGAAAACTGGGCTGTAATGTGCATGTTGATACACTCTCTCTCTCTCAAAAGTATGTGTATTTCTGTATTCATCCTGCCTATCTATCATAATGATCCACTACTATGTATGTTAACACAGTCCATTGCATGGTAATGGATAGTACAGAAGAAATCTGACAGTTTTTGTTATCTCTTATGTCTGTAATAGATTAATGCGCTCGCTGTCCATGCTGGCTGCTTGATTCTAATATTTTTATATAGAGAGATATATGTACACACATATAATTGATGTCTACACACATGTATTGTTCTAGTATTTTTCTGGGGCAAATTCCAGACTGCGTGCCTCTTAGTGTCTTGGTGCAGACATCTTTATTTTTTTGATTTTAATTAAAAATTCCCTGCTGGACTTCTAAACACATCTGCAAGAAAACAGACTTTGCATCTGGTTATCTGCTATCGAAATTCTCATTGGCACATCCGTGCAACCTGCAGCCTCTACCCTCTAAGGGAAGACTCCTGGCACAAACTTTTCAAAGTTTGGGAGTAATGTGCAAGCAGAATTTAAAGTATCAGTGGTGAAAAACATCCGTGATGAAGGCCTGATAGTATGTTTAAAAGGTCTGGCCATGTACCCTGGGTTACCGGGCAAAGTAACGTAGCTCCTTTTAAATGTAGCAGCTGAGGGAAAACGTCACAGGGACATTAAGGAATGGAGATGCATGTTTAAAGCAGCACATGCTGGAAGTGTCCAAAACTTTGCCTGAAGAAACTGAAGAATTTTTCTGGGTAGAGTTTCCTATCTTGGTTTTTTTTTTTTTTTTTTAAAGACATGGGTAGAATTTTCTCAAGCTTTTAATAGCAAGTTCTGCTGATGTCTCCCCATGCTCTGACATGTAGTATTAACTGAACATGTGTACTAGGTGTCATCGTCCGTGCCTGAACACTGCTTTATAAGCTGAAAGTGCCATAAAGCACACCCAGCAGGGCTTTATGTCAGCGTATTTGTAGTGAAAACTTAGGGGGGACCTGGATGTAGGAGGAATGAGCTTGCACACAGACCAGGTGTATGGCAGTGCCTGCTTCGTCCTGGCGGATGTGGATGTTCTGTGTGATGCTGGTCTTAGGGCTTAAAGCAGTTGCACGGATGGTTGGCTGTCATGCACGTGCATCACAGCCCTTGTCTCTGTAGGGGGATCTTCTGCGCTGCCTGCATGCACGTGCTGAACAGTCGCGCTCAGATCCATCTGCTCTGACACGTTTCTGCTCTGTTTGCTGGACTCCATGCATAAATACGTGTAGGTGCTGCTAAGGTCTGGTTTAGATTTACCCTTGTCCTTCAGCTGCTGTTTTGTGTTTGATACAAGTTTCTTAACTGCAAGAGCATGCTGGGAAAACTGAAGGAAAAAGCAGTGAGCTCACTGGCACCGATCCTCAGCTGCTGTGTCTTGCTGGGGCTCCCTTGCAGAGCAGTGGCCATCCATGCTAGTTTGCCGTTTGCCCTGTGAAGTGTTTACTTGTTTACATTTGGCCTGAAAATGTTCACTGGTGTGTAAAGCAGCACTTGACCTGCTTGCTGTTGCGCTGTCTGGCTTCCTTGTTGCTTTGGTTCTTCAAACATACTGGTGGAAACCTGGGTTTAGCTGGTCGCTGTGCTGTGTCGTTACTGTGATTATCACTGGAACCAGCTGGGCACACTGGAATGGCGATAGGTGCAGGTGCCAAAGCTCCTGGCAGTCTGCCATTGCCTTTGCTGGCTTTGTTTTTCTTTGCTGTTGTGGGCTTGGCCTTAAGGATGGGATCTTGGGTTCCAGCCCTGGGAGGTGGGGGTGCTGCTGCACAGTCCTGTTAGATAGGACAGGGCTGAAATGCTGTCCCTGGTGGCTGTGTTGCTGTGGTGGGGAGAGCTAATCTCCAAATGCACCTCACAGAACGTGAGATCTCTGGAATGACAGTTGTGTGAGACTGAATCTTTCCATCACATCGCTTCCTCCCAGTTCACATAACAACTTGTCAAGCATTTAGAAACCACGTTGGGTGCTTGTTTGGTTCTCCTTGTGGGGCAGTGTGGTATGAAGAAAGAAACAGAGGGCACAAAGCAGGAGATATGGGTACTTGTTTATTTGCAGCCAGCTGGACCACCACCCAGTGCAGGTGGCAGGATCCACAGTCCATCTGTACATCTTACATGTGTGGGGAACCAGCCAGGTCCTCCGTTTGAGCAGGAAGTGAGGTCTGCACAGTCAGTGCGGGTTGCAGAGGCTGATTATCTCTGCACATCGCTGCAGATTCTGGCACCTTGGCTTGTGGAGTCTCTGTTGAGTTGTGTCCCCTAAAGGACAGCTAAACTGTGCTCTGCAGACATGGCTACAGAGTGTCCCAGCCCCCATAGCTACCTCAGTTATTCCCTAAATACACAGAGAAGGGGAAGTTGTCTGTGCCCAAGGGACACTTTTTAAAATTGAAACGTTCAACGAATCCTCTTCACAACCATCATTGCTTCTGCTGACCCTTCTTGACAGGCAGAGGCAAGAAGGCATTTGGTTTACCTTCCCTGAGCTCCAGCTGACTTAGTGCCAGGCCAGGAGAGCTGCTTATGCAGCTGTGTATGTGCTTGAGCACATAATTCAGATAGAGAAGGTGTGCTGGTTTGAGATCTATTTGATGAAAAAAAGTGAGGGGCGAGGGAAAAGTAGTTTGATGCAATGGATTTTGTGTATCTGTGTTGGACTTGGGAAGACTTTGCAGCACTTTAACTAAGTCTGGTTTAGATCACCTAAGTTAAACTCCCAATACAACTTGTGTCTGGAGGCCAGAGTGAGATCTCATTAATTACTGAGTTGTCATCTCTATCCTTCTTTGGCTTCTCTGTATGAAAAGGGAGGATAAACCTTTCCACTCTTCCATTTCCTTGTGAAAATGCTTTGACAGTCTCAGAGAGGAATATTTTATACCTTTTTTTTTTTTTTGCCTATCCTTTCCGCTCTAGTCCTACTGTTTCCAGGCCTTCATTGGCTCTTGCTTCCCCCAAAGGTGCAATAATTCCTGACAACAAGAAAATTCCAAGTGTTTGCCTGGTTAGTTTCTACACTCAAATTCATTTATTTTTTTTCAGGACAGATTTGAAGCTGCTGTGAAACAAGTTCATTAGGAGAGGGAAGGTTTGTAGAGGGAACTGAGCATATGTGGATAGGTGAGGGCAAAATCCATCCCTATTCATGAACTGGGAATAAACTGAAGAACAAGGGATAAAGGTAGAGGTGTTATGAATGCATACTGGTTGAAGGGAAATATTGGAGATCCATTTAAGATCAAACAAACCATTAGATGGAGAGGAGGCTACTTTGTGTGTTTGTGCTACTGCTTCACTTCATCATTTGGCAATGTATGTCATCTGAATCTTACTATTGGCTGGTTTTGATTTGTTTGTGATTTATGGTATAGGAATGCCCCTCTTCCCCCTGCTCCTTCAGAAAAAACAAACCCCACAGCAGGTATTTCTGGATGTTCCTGAGATGCTTTTAATGACACTCTTACTAAAAATATGCTTTCCTAGGAAAAGTAGACTGTTGTGTAGGTCATGCACTAAACTGGATTTCAGCAGTCTGTTTTCACACCCAGTTCTGACCCATTCCCCTATAGCTGTGCACAAACAGATTGGTCTTCTCACGCCTTTTTCTACCCTGTGAGATAAGGGAGGGTTGATCTGTCTTACCTATGTTCTGCTCTTTTGAGCTGATGCCCTCTTGTGCTGTGGGCTGACCTGTGTTACAAAGGTTGGGCTGGTGTATTTGTGTCAGCAAAGCTCCTTTACGTCATCATCCTTTGGATGGACCTTTACATCATCGGCATGTCTGTCTGCTTGTGGCAGCACCTGGACTTAAACTCCCATATCTATTTAAAAAAGGAGAGCAAGGTGGAAAAGAAGTTGTCTATTTTTTTTTGGAGAGTGGCTTATTAAGGGTGTTAAGGATGGGAGTTTCTGGTGGGTGAGAAATGCTCAGTGATAAGTTGAAATTCTCCATGACCAAGCAATGAGCCTTTACTGCCTAGATCTCTATCTGCAGTAAATAGGTGTTAGTCTAATGGTTAACTTAAGTAATAAGTATTAAGATTTTGTCTGCCTTTCCCAACTGTGCTGATCAGACTTTTTTCCCTTCTTCTTTCTAAGGCTCTTCATATCCTAGCTGATCTGGAAAGGTGGTGGTGTCACTAGGATTTCATAGCAACTTCTGTGAATCTTCACGTGAGTTTCAGGCACTCTTTGACCCAATGAGGCTTAAAATAAAGGAGCAATATGCTTCCCTCCTCTAATAGAAAACAGAAAACATTCTATATCCAGGTTTTGTTAAAAAAAAAAACCTACAAACCCAACAAACAAAGCAGGTTTGGAAACGATCACATTCATGAGCATGGTGAGAAGTGCTGAGACTGTAGGCATTGCCACCTGGTCTGAGTGAAAATTTGAGATCAGCTTTGAAAATGGCAAACCCAATTCCCTCCCTGGGAATTTTATGTCATTAGTCTTTTCTGTTAATGAATCCTGATTATCTAGAGCTTTACAAATGGGCAAAACCTATTTAATATTTCAAGTTCTTTTTTTATACCAAGGCTTTTGTGGGGGATAGTCATAGAAACTTCCTTGGTTTGTAATACAGGTGATGTTGCATCTTTCCAGTATTTGCTTAGGCTGATGTAGAACTTTTGGTATGTATCTCAGGTGCTTTCCCTGCCTGGAAATGGCTTTGTTGGCAAGAATAGCAGCTCCTGCATTGTCTTAAGGTGGTACTGCTATGCAAAGCTCCTTTAGCAACACAAAGCCTTAAGTACTATGTCTGAACACCACCTTTCACTAGACAAGTGAGGTGGAGCATAAGCCCTCAGAAGGTGACAGTTCTCCTGACAGTCTGTTGAGCTATATCACATGGCTATTAGTAATGTGAATTGTCCTTCACCTCTACATTTGTAGAGGCTTCAGTTCTTGAACTGGTGGTGGGACTTTGTGGAGTCTCTCCTGTGAGGAAAGGCTGAGAGAGCTGGGACTGCTCAGCCTGGAGAGACAAGACAAGACTCAGGGGGATCTTAAAATTCTATATAAATAATTGAAGGGTGAGTGTTCTTTTCAGTGGTGCCCAGTGACAGGACCAGAGGCAAGGGGACAGACTGAAACACTGGAGGGAGGTTCCCTCTCAACATCAGGAAGCACTGATAAGGATGATTGGGCCCTGACACAGGTTGCACAGGAAGATTGTGGAGTCTGTGCCCTTGGAGATACTCAGAAGCCATCTGGCTGTGGTCTTGGGCAACTGGCTCTGGTGGTGCTGCTGACCAGATGGCTGCAGAGGTCACTTTGAACCTTAGCCATTCAGCGATTCTCTGAAAAATGTGCAGAGAACTCCTTTAGTGTCTAGCTCAAAGTGGCAAGGCATAGCTAGCTGAGTTACCTGGTGCAAAATAAACCTAGTTTGTGTGGTGCCTAGGTTCCTGTGTCTCTAAAAGACCTTCTGACCTTTGTCATCTGAACTGTATGTCCACACCATTGCTTCTGTGCCTGTAAAAATGATGCAGTGGATGTTTGATCAGTAAGAGCTGTAGGACTTGCACAGTAAACTGACTGATGAATATGTTAGCTGGCCTTAGGTGCATGAGACTGTGTGTGAGGTAGAAGCAGAGGTCTGTCTAGTACAGTATTGTCTTCAACAGTGATCAGTAGCGTTGCTTAGAGACATCATCCCCTCAACACTTGGTGTCATGAGACCCTCTGGCAGTTCAGTTAAATCCCAATATCCTCCCACTAATATCGTTCTGTGTGCATTGAATAGCAGAGCACAGGTCTCTGGAATCTCACTGATGGCCCCTTGTGCTACAGCTTCTTTCTGCTTTTTGTTTCCTATTCTAATCATCTATCAGTCCATGCAAGTGTCTTCCTTTGTAGCCATCAGCATCTTAGTTTGTACTAGAACTTAGAAATGGTCCCTTCCCAAAAAACCTTTATACAAATAAACAATAGTCTCAAAGAGTTTTAGATAGGAAAGTTTCCTGCTAGAAAAGCTGCATTGACTCTTCCCCAACCCGTGAAGCATGGTGATAATTGAGACTAAAATGATTATATCTTTGACTGTGATGGTATTTTTTGAGGAATGGACAACAGTTCTTATTTGCCTTGTGGATATGGTGGGATTTGTGTGTTGTGGCTCCAGTTGTCATCTCCCAGGACTGCTGGAAAAGGCATGTGCTGTGGCTGAAGTGCATCACTGGTGACTTCTGGGATATGCCTGCTTTTAGTGGGCACGTTCTGGGCAGCGAAGCCAGCAGGTGAATGCAATGTCACGAGCCTGCTGGTGGCTGTGTGGCTTAAATTTATGCAGGTCACAGGTTCCACTGGTTCTGCTAGACCTACTTTCATGGATAAAGTTAAACACGTGCTTTATGTGTTTGAAGAATTGCTGCCTAAGGCAGATATGGTAACATGGAAACAGCTGATAAGGTTCTTCAGGGACAAGGCTTGCAGCTTGAGTTTGAGAAGTACCTGGCCTGGGTGGAGCTCTAATGCAGATGGCTTTTGTTACCAGCTGATTTGAAAAGCAAGAACATGGAAGTTTGGCTTGTTTTCTGTTTAGCAAACAGCTTTGGGCTGGATCCATTGTGTTAATGGATTCCAGTGTATTCATGGATTCTGGGTTGTTGCTTTTCTATCCATCATGAGGAACAGCAAGGATTTCTAGGCTTTGAAAAAATCTTGCAGTGTCTGGAAGCTGTCACTGAATGGGTTTCATTGCAAACAGCTGCAACTGAAGTGGATTTCTGGTGCTGATGACCCATTCTGATAAGTAATATCTGAATGAAGGAGAGTTTTAGAATAATATATATAGAGAAAATTCTGGTGAGTGGTGTGTGTGTGCATTTTGGTTGCTGCTTTTTTTAACTGAAAGTTTGGGCAATATTAGCAAGCAGTTCTTTCTGGGCGGTATGTTCTCCACTTGGTCTTTGACCCCAGTGAAAGTGAAAACAGATGTAATACAAGCTGTGGAGTGGGCAACCTGTCCTCTGGGAGTTGACCAAAAGCTGCAAATCCTCCTGGCAAAATGAGCTCTTAGGTTACTGTGTGCCTTGGGACAAGTTTGTTTGCAGATCCATATTGAAATGGGTAAGATTACACCCTCAAGGGTTCCTTCTGGGGCTAAAATGTGTGCTCCAAAGTTGTGATTCATTTGCTGTGTCCCACAACGTGCTCAAGCGTTCACATTTGCAGTTGCTTCTGAGCAAGGTGCAGTGATTGCCATGCAGTGAACATAGAGCTGTTACACTGGATTTTGTATGGCAGCTCATCTGCATACAGGAGGTCTGGATGAAGCAGAGGATTTGTAAATAAAACTTGTGTATAAATTTATTTCAGTATTTTTTTTCTCATCTCTGGAAGCGTTATTGCCGGAGGGATGTGAAGGGAATGTGCAGGACCTTTAAAAGGCAGAGGCTGGAATGGTGGGCATGCAGTTGGAGTGGTTGGAGATTGTTTGGTGTTGTAGACATTAATATGCAGGAATAGAGAGTTTCCTATCTTGGCCTGTCAGAGCTAGAGGATTTGCTAGGCAAGGTTTGATGCATAATTCCTCTTCAGATGGCTGTCATAAAAACCCCCCAAACAAATGAACCCCAAAACCTCAGCCCCTTCTGTGACCATCTCATCCTCCCTGCAGGGCACTTTCCCTGCCCTGTTATCAGCTTGGGCAGGTCACTGCATGATACAGCTTCAGGTGACTCAAGTCAGAGTGCCCTCCTGTAAAGTGTCTCCTGTGCCCAAGGAGCTGTGTCCTGCAGCAGAAGCTGGATTCTGTTGGAAAGCTGGTGGAGGCAGAGGCACTGTGCTTAGGGCAGAGAAAGCCTTCGGTTTCTCCACACTTGGAAAGGAAGCTTGGGAAGAGCCTTGCACTGAATGATGAAGCACTTGCCTGTTCAGTTACAGCCAGGCTCCCAGGAAAATCATTGCCTTGGAAGTGTAGAGCAGAGCATCTTCTGATGAGTACTGTTTGTGCCCTGCCTTCTGCAGTCCTCCTGTTCACTGGTGTTAGGATAGTTTAGGTAATTCCTGCTGGTGAATGTGTCTGATACAATGTTGTCAGGCTTAGAGCTGTGTTTGGGGTTATCCCTGCTAAATACACAAATGTTCTGTAGCCAAGATAGGGCTGTGCAAACGTTTCATGGGCGATAAGTAAAGCTTACTGCTAGCTTCAGGTGCAAGCTAACCCTACTAGATAACGAAATGTGCGACTCTGTGACAACTTCTGGCCTCAGAGAGACCTTGTCACAGTGTCCTGGTTGGACCTGATTCTTACATAAAGTGATGTGCTAGGTCTTTTCTCCATTAAAAGCAAATGCACCTTTTTTAGTATCTTGACAGGTTTTGTAAGACTGAGATTTGCTGCTTTGGCTCTTGCCTTATAAGCCTAAAGACCGATTTTTGTGTGGAAAGTACCAAAGTACCTCTTTTAAAGAGGCAATTGCTTCACTGTTGTTAAAAACAAAACAAAAACTAAAACAATAAACAAACCCAACTCCCAAAACTTTAGAATTACAGCTGGGAGAGCTGAGGGTTCCTGCCCAGCAGGCAGTGGAAATTATTTTTTTTTCTTGTTTATGTTTGAAAGTTGGTGGCCTCATCCTGCTGAAGCCCAGTGGCCACTGGTTGCTAACAAAGAAGGTGAAAACCTGGCATCAATTTCAATATTTCTTCATATCACCTGGCCAGCTGTTTAGCCTACCATGTTTTAAAGCCAGGGGAATGAACTCTTTCTGCCTCTAATTTTTGGCCTTTTGGAAGTGAGCGTTGGCATTAGCCAGCTTCTTACTGAGATGACCACAGCTTTCCACAAAGAACCCTTTTCCCTCCCTCAAGTCCTGAGAAGCTGCTGGTTCTCCACTAAACTGACGAATAGAGAGGGAACCTGAAAGGAAGAGGGCACTACTGGTCCTCTGACCCATGCAGTCACTTAAGACAGCTTCAGGAGTTGTTATCATGCCAGATCATATCTTATGTCACTCTGAGGTTCCTGTCCTTCTGTACACGTGACTTTGCTGCTTATGTGGTTTACTGCAAACTGCAGCTTTCAAGGAAAGCAGAATTGGTGCCAATTCACCTTATGTATACCCATCTCTAAACTGAATGCAGTTACTGGTGGTGTTTACTGCTGCTTCATGAGTGGTTGAACAGGCACTAACAGGAGCAAGAGCAGTTGAGAGGGCAGGGGTGGGTTTATGAGTGAGAGACCCTTACAAACAGGTGATGGGACTCTCCAGCTGGCAAGTTGGACTTGTTTGTCTGATGTCTAGTTCTGAGGAGCCTAAACTTGCTTTGAAGGATGAGGCTGAAGAAGTGTTGTACCTCACTGCTGACCACCTGGGTCCTTGCTCTTCTATGTCTATAGCCTTTTCTCATTCCAGGCTTGCAGAGATTTTGACAGTAAATTGGATTTGGAACAAAGGTGGGGGTTCACTAGGGAGAAAATGCATGTTAACTCAGGTGTGAATTATTTAGTTCTTGGCTTATCTGTTGGTTTTGTATCTGATTTCATTCGTCACAGCCTGTTCCACCTGTTGATTCCTGGCCAGTAATGGTGTTCTGCTGTGATCTAATGATGTCTGACACGTTTGTATTGCATTACATTGGAGCCAAAGTCCTAAAAAACACTGAGTGTATTGAAGCAAGCAGTAGGAGCTACTACTTGTAGAGTGGCTTTCGTGTGTTTGCCCTTATCCTTGTCCGTCTTTGGACAACTTCCCCCAGGTTGGTCTATCCTGACCTAGATAATTAGCCTGTGCTGAGGTAGCTTATTTTCTGACCAGGGTGGGCTGATCTTGTTGGTATTCTGGCTTTTCTAGTTCACTGTATCTCTCATTACAGGATCAGAGCATCCTTGGTGTAAAATCAGCTGCCGGAAGTTCCTGATGGGTTCAGTCTGTGCTGCTGCTTTTACGTTGCACCTTCCGGAGGGGTAAGAATAACCTCTGGTTTCACTTTGAGTCCGGGTGTTGCAAGTCGGGAGAGAGGTTTCAACTTTGTTTTTTCCATATTCTGTTGCTACACTGCTGAGCAAAAACTGGGGACTGATATAAGCACAGAGGCATCCAAGAGTGCCTTATATCCTGTGTTTGGATCCTGTCTGACCAGTAAAATAGAGAGCATGAGAGAGATTATGGGAAAACTTGTGTTTTTTCACTTCTGTGTCTTTGGTACAAGTTAAACTGATGTTTGTGGCAGTTGTGATCTCTCTTGGTGACCTGCTCTGGTCACTCTCTGTAGATACCCATGGTATTCAGCTAACCCCATGGAATGGTTTTGGAGTCCCTGTTAGCAGTGCCAACAGAAGACAGATATATAGGCAACCCTTCCATTCTGAGCTCAGAAAGGTTCAGAAGAAACTGTTACAGCCTATGCAGTCCCCCTTCCATGAATAAGGGGTGCTTTGTACAAAGACATTTCTACTGGAAGAGCTTTGAGGAGCTCCAACTAGGCTTATTTTACTTTGCCCTATTAATCAGTTAGCATCCGGACTCAAATGAGTTCCTCTGAGACTGAAAAGAGGGAACTCAGACCAAGCTGTAGGAGAGAACAGCTGCTTCCCTGTTGCCATGTAAGAGACAAGAGACCCAAGAACTGGGCTGAAACACTTCTACAGATGCTGCCTTGGCAACCATGGACATCCATGAAAGTAGGGAGCGGGAAGGATGTTTTTCTTCTATGTTCTGATGACTCATAGGTTTGATGTCAGGCTGGTGCATGATGACTTAAACTAATTTGCTATGAAGAACCTACCACAGGGAAGGCCAGCAAGGATGAGGAGAGCTCCTACAGCATTTGATTCTCTTTGTTTGGAAAAAATAGACTTGGCTAAGCTTCCCCACCCACCTTGCCTTGTGATTTCCACATCTTTCAAGCTGTCAAAGTCACAAAGCAGGGAGGCATGTGTCAGCAACCTTCATTTGGTATTGCTATAAATGTCTTCCTGGCTTGGACAGTGTCACGATTTAGTCCCAGCTGGCAGCTGGGATAAGAAGAGTTTACTGGGACAGCACAGGAAGAGAACAACAGGATGTAAAATATACAAAACTGGTGATGCAATCTCTCACCAACAACTGTACAGCTCAGACCGATGCCAAAGCCAGACCATCCCTGAGCCCTTGGAGCTGTGCTACTGCCCCTCCCTATCTAGCCCCCTTCTCATACTGAGTGATATCATATGGTATGGAATATCCCTTTGATCAGTTTGGGTCACCTGTCCTGGCTGTGTCCCTTCCCAGCTTCCACTGAAAACTAACTCTATCCTAACAAAACCCTGGACAGAGTTTGGGAAGAATCTTTTGAAAAACATGTGTGGCAATAAGCTCCGCGGTCTCATACTGTGTTGTGGTGCTGTACTTTTGTGTGGCTGGGTTCTGCTGGAGAAAGAGGGGGCTGCAGGGGTGGCTTCTGCAAGAAGCAGCTAGAAGCTTTCTGCAGGCCTGAGAGAGTAAAAAAACTATAGTCATTGTTGACCAAGACTGAGCCAGTCAATGATGGTCATAGCACCTCTGAATCACATTTAAGAAGGAAAAACAAAATGCCAGCAGATGCTTTTGGCCACCAGAGAAAGGAATGAAAAGATGTAAGAAACTGTGCAGGCACCAAGGCCAGTGAAGAAGTGGGGGGAGATGAAGCATTCCAGGTGCAAGAGGGAAACATTCCCCTGCAACCCATGGAGAAGACCATGGCGAAGCAGGGTGTCCCCCTGCAGCCCATGGATAATGATGGGGAGCAGAGGTCCCATATACAGCCTATGGAGGGCCCCATGCCGGAGTGGGTGGAGACATCTGAAGGACGCTGTGACCCTGTGGGAAGCCCATGCTGGAGCAAGCTCCTGGCAGCAAAACCTGCAGCCTGTGAAGAGACCAACCCATGCTGCAGCAGGCTTGCTGGGGGACTCGTGACTCTGGCAGGGACCAGGCTGGAGCCGTCTGGGCCCAAAGGTCAGCACCCCGTGGAGGGGAGCTGTGGTGAGGCAAGTAGTGAGGAATTGAAGCCCCAACAGAAAGGAATCATGGAGAAGCTTGTGGAGCACTGTCTCCCATAGGTGTGACCCCATGCTGGAGCAGGGGAAGAGTGTGAGGAATGCCACCCCCGCCCCTTCCCCCAGCTAAGAAAGAAAACAACTAGTGAGGAACTGGCCGAAAACCCCATTCCCTGCCCCTGCCCGTGCCACAATGGTGGGGGGAAGAAGGGAACAAAATCATGAATGAAGTTGTCTGCTAAGAATGGAGGGGTGGGGGGAGGTGCTTTAAGACCTGGCTGCACTTCTCATTACCTGACTGATTTCATGGAGTGTGTGGTGTAGTTGTAATAAATTAGTTTTCATTCCTTTATTCTGTGTTGAGTCTGTTCTGCCCATGGCGCTAATTGCAGAGTGATCCCTCTCTGTCCTTACATCAACTCCTAAGCCTCTCAATACATATTTTCTCCCCTGTCCAGCTAAAAAGGGGACTTATAAAGTGGCTTTGGTGGGCATCTGGCCTCCAGCCAGGGTCAAGCCACCACATGTGGTAAGCTGGAATGTCTTTCTGCTGCCTCTTACCTGCAGACCTTCCAGCAGCCTTCGTTTTTTTAAACAGAGTTGTTAGCTTAAAAAGAAGACGCTTGTAATCTGAGAGCCTTCAGTTTGTTTTGCTCTTGAGGATAACTGGAGATAGAGGCATGCATAATTTTGTTTTGGGGGTTTTTGGTTTGGTTTTATTCTCCATATTTCAAGGATGTGCACAAAGATCCTTCTTCCTTGCAGAAAGGAGAAATAGCCCCAAATGCTTTCCTTCCTCCTTTCCTCCCAATACTCTTAGCACTGAGCAAAACTTCCCCTTCAGTCATTTCACTGGGTCTGTGTTTTGGCTCTTTCCAGGCTGTCTGAACTCCCTTCTCTGTTCGAGCTCTTAGTGATGCTTGGTGCTTTTGTAACATAGGGTGCCACCGCCGCTGTGCGTAACTCTGCTTAAAACTGGGCACAGACTTAAATTCCTGAGCAAACTTGCAGAACCCTGTGTTCTGGATGGAGACACGTCCTCTGTTTCTACATAACTAAAATTAGCATTACAGCTACACGCATCTATAGAGGAACATATGACTTCTCGAAAAAGATAGGGAGTGAGAGATAGTTTCAATGCTATCAACTTTAGTGGAATTTAACTTGACCTGCTTTGCCAGGAAATTCCTGACTGTGGTAAAATTCTGCATGGAGGTGAGTGGATGACCAGATTTTAACACATAGGCAATTTTATTTGCTCCAGTAGTTGGTTACTTGGTTAATTGTATCTTCAGGCTGAAGTCGTTGTTTTGTAAGGTCTCTGTTACCTCCAGACTTGGCGCTTTTGATTTTAATGGCACTTCAGACAGAACTTAGTCCTGTGTGTGCACTGTGCTGATTTGAGCTTCTGACAGCATCTCTCAGCAAGCACAGAGCACCCATGCTGCAGAGTGTCTGCTTCTGCCAGCACCTGGGAGAACCCAGACTCAGGAGCTTGCCTTTCACCCGTCTCGCGCTCTATTGCTCTGTAGCAGCTTGATGGCTGCAGAGTTCGTGTGGGAGCCCACTGGGATGGTTCCTTTGAGGGTCTTGTTGAAAGCTGCTTAATTTGAAACACGTGGTACGAGATGCTGTGCATATGATCCCCTGCTCCCATGAGACAGCAACATGTCTGAAAATTTGCGAACTGCTCGGGCGTTGATGAAGCCGGGGAAGGTCACAGTTGTGCCACAGTGCGTGTTTGCATGGCCCGGAGGTGTGTTTGCTGACAGATTTATTGCCTGGTCACAGCTTTATGCAGTTAGCCTTTGGCAGTTCATTTTTCTTTTGTGTTAAAACTAGATTGTTTCAGATATTCCACAAGAAGCCACATTTTCATAAGTGAAATAGCTGGCTGGTCGTTTTTCACAGGAAGAGTGTCCCGCTGAGTACTGGTATTCACCATCTGAACTGCAGAACATGGCACTAGAAGGGGTGAAAAAGGATGATGGATGGGTAATGATGGTTTTGGGGTTTTAAATTTTAACATTTATTTTCTCAGCCACAAAGCGTGATGATCATGAAGCCTCAGTGGTGCCAGCACGAGCTGCCCTCATTAGTGGGGTAACAAAAGTATAAGCTGTGTGTGCCCTGAGAGAGGAATGTAGGTGGGGAACACAAAACGATGGAGGTGGGTAGAGCTGGTACTACTTGAAACAAAACTAACAAAAAAAAAATCCCCACCTACAAAATCCCCTGTGACTAAATGTGATTGTGAATCCGGGGCCTTGCATCACTTCTGTGGCAAAGGGGGAAGGAGCCTGAGCTTGGCTTGTGTCGCTGTCGGACGTGGGCTCTAATCACTAAACCTTCTTCCTCCCTGGGTTCCTGCTGGGAAAGGAAGATTGAGCAAGCTGCTGAAAATCTTGAGCTTGATGTGTACAGCATGTTAATATCTGTGAGTGAGGTCTGCTGCTCAGAACCTGCAGCTAATCCACCTCTTGCAGGGGAATGGCTTTCTGTTCCTCTTGTTGGGAGTGTGGTGGTCGTGACCTTGCAGAGATGCTGTTCCTCGTGGACTCTGCGCAGCCTTGACCCTCTGTAGCATAATGTGCCATTGCCAGCATGGAGCCTGAAGTGCTTCATACTTGTGAAGGTTTCATGTGTCTGCCAAGTCCAAGTGTGATCACAGGGTTTCTCAGCAAAGCTTGGCATTCTACCTCCTCTTTGAAAGAGACTTTAAGGTGTTTATTCTGTTCATCTGGAGCATCTTGAAATTCCTTATCTATTTTCTTTGGCCATTTATGAGCAGAAGAATGGATTTTCTTGCTGAGATTAAGTAATATGTGTCAGCTGGAGAAATACTTTAGCAGCTGTAAACTGCTTTTACAATGTACCATTTCCACCCTAGCCTTCTTGGAGGCTGCTGCTCAGTGACATCAAATTATTCCTTGCTCTTTGACTTAATAACTCCCATCTAAGTTGGTCAAATGTGAATCTAGAGGGTGTGTTGGGTGCTCTGAGCAAGGATTCCGCCTCTGTTCCTTTGACTTCCATCATCTGCAGCTGTTGGCATCTTTTGGCTCATTGCTGGAAACTTAGAGATGCTGCAGTAGACATTGAAGTCACCCCCCCTGTGGGATTGGTGTCATGCAGATTGATGGGAGAGTCAGCCATAGGTAGGGACTGGACTGCAAACTGAAGGGAGTGGTTCATACTTAGGGGAGAAGAAGATGTATAACTTTATGGCTACCTAATTAAAATGGTTTTGCTTATTGGGCTGTTCATAACAAATTCCAGTGTTGTACATTCTGTGGAATTTTAATTTGTGTGTGTGTGTGTACATACATTTTTTTTTTAGAAAAAGCAGCAGCAGACCAAACTGGTGTCCATGCAATACCCTATTCTGCTTGCTGTAGGGAGGAGTGTGCCTGCTGATGTGGAGGGATGTGCCAGCTCTTCATAATACATGGGCAGCTGTGTGTTGTTACTGTGTGGAGAAGTTGTGTGGTAGAAGAAAGTAGATAAGTGATGTTCTTCCAAACCTAAGCTAGCAATGTTTCTTCTGTGAATCATATTTTGGAGCATGTGTAACTTTTGTCCTACTGTTTTGCAGCAGATCAGCCTCAAATGCTCTGATGGCCTCATGTCAGCTCCAGGTGTTTATCAGAGTCACCTTGTTGGTCACCATCTTGGCCTGGACGATAAGACTCAGTGATATCTAGGCACATTTTCCTTCAAAACTCCTTCTGAAAGTATGGAACTGTGCACATCCCACATCAGTCATCCGCCCACAGAAGCATTTTGTTGATGCTAAAAATGGTGGGGGCATGGAGAAGCCTGTATTAGGGCAGCAAATGGACCTTTGGCCATTGTAGCCTGGCTTTCCCAAGTAAGTGGGAATGGCTCCCACTGTGTAAGCATCTTGAGAGGTCAAAGGAACTGTGTCTGGACCAGGGACCTAGTAATGCACTTCCTCCCCTGTAGTCTCTGTAATGCTTCTCTGCTTCACAACCTCTGTTCAGATCATCCTTTGTTGTTGATAGCATGTCAGGTATTGTAGAAACAGCTTTGTAACTTGTCATTAACTTTCTTGAGGAGCCAAAGGAACTTAATGGCTCTAAATATGTTGTTCAGAGAATGGTGTAAATCCATCTGGTCGTGTTCAGCTGACAGTGGGTCAGGCTCATGTGCCTTGGTGCTGCCCCATCCATCACCAGACTTACCCATGTGTACAACTTCAGCTTGGAGATGAGCTTAGGAAGCCAAATGCTTCTCAAGATTGCAGCACAGATTCCAGGCCTCCTGCTTTCTAGCCTTGATTCTCAAAATGAGATGGGCTTGTGTTCCTTAGCAAAATCTGGTTTAATTCTGGCTTTCTAAATTGTGAACTATAGCACTTGTTTTGAGGGCTGACAACATGTGAAGTGTTTAGCAGCAATTGCAAGTCGAAACCAGGCCTTATGTCTTCTCAGTTTGATGGGAGAGTAGCATTATTTTCTGCAGAAGATGTTCCACCCTTGCTTTCCCTGGTTTGATAGTATATGGAGGGTAGATTTCATTGCAGCTCTTTGCCCTTATTTCATGCCCAGTCCATGCACGCTTGTAGGTGTGAATCTTGGGGCAGTGTCTGCTGGCTCTTTGATGACAGCTCAAAGGAGCTTGTGATGCCCTAAGTGATTTGCTGTGCTTGCTTTGTACCTGTGAACTCTAAAATGCTCGTTCCCTCTTGACTGGCTCTAAATCTCTCCTTTCACCTTCTTGCATCACTTGCATGCATCTTGCTGCTGCTTAACCAGAAGCAACTGGTGCTGGCTGGGAGGGCTTGGAGGCAAGGGGTTTGTATTCCAAAGGCTTCACTCTGCTCTTGCAACATCACCCCAATCAATGATGTTTGAAATAATACTTTGAAATTTTTTTTTCTTTTTCTCTCCTCACAAATTCCTTGGCTCAAGCACAGGGAGATCAGCAAGAAGGGAGGAACACTTCAGCAACCCAGCAGGCAATGCCCTTTGGATGTGTGTACATTGTAAAGTCATCAGTCACTCAGTTGTTGACTCAGAGTTATTCTGGTTTTCCAGTGTTCTTGTTCCCTGCTGAGTTATAGCCACAGATGGTAAAAGTAAACTTTGCAGTTTTTGGAGTAGAGTCTTTTCCCAGATTTTATGTGTTGCTGTCTTTTGTGGCTTGCTCTAACTTTTAATTTCCTTGGGGATGCTCTACAGATGGAGAAGGTAGTACTTAAAGAGTGAAATCTGCCCTGATTTCTCAGAATTACCTCTGATGGGAACAGTAGCATTAGTATCTTCCTTTGTGCTGTCTGATGGTTTCTTCTGGGGAGCAACGTGATCTGGAGAAGCAGCTTTAGCTGGTGCTTCTTTGGGATGTAGGGGTGTGGGTGCTCAGTGGTGTCTCTGACTACAGATGGAGCCATGTAGGACTGTCTAGAAATATGAGGGAACAGGTTGCCCAGGGAGATGGTGGCTGCCCCCTCCCTGGAGCTGTTCAGGGTCAGGTTGGATGGGGCCTTGAGCAGCCTGGTGTAGTGAGAGGTGTCTCTGCCCATGCAGGGGGTTGGAGCGCCATGGTCTTTAAGGTCCCTTCCAGCCCAAACCAGTCTGTGATGTTATGATTCTGTGATGGGAAGGCAGCTTAAAAAAGCATATAGCTTGTACTTATAAAAGGCAGTTAAGTCAGGAAAAGTGATTGGCAAGTAATTGTGACTTTTGTTCTGGATATATGGGATTGTGCAAAGGTCAAAGAGGCCAAACAAACCTCAACCAGCTCCTAGCTGGAGGTTCTGATATTTAATACAGCACCCCAGGCATCATCTGGACTGCATTAAGGCACAACTGCATCTGGTTATCCCCGTGCTGGGCTTGGAAATGGGCTGTTTGCTTCTCTGCTGTGCTTACAGTCTATGTGTTGTGCCTGTCTGCTTCACGTGCTCACGCTGCAATTTGTAAAGGGATTTCTATAATTGGCTAAAGGACATTTAAAATTAACTGAAGCTTTGAAGTTTGTACTGAGCACGTTGTGGGAGGGATTATCAGCTGGCCCCTGAGGAGACTGTTAAGTGAGAGGGAAAGGGGAGATGAACCTCTGAAGCCTGAGCTTGGCATGTCTCCTGCCAGGTGTTTTGGAATAAGTGAGAAGCATTTATGGGGATTTTGCTGTCTTCTGGAGCTGTTGTGGTTGAGTGGGAGCAAATTCAGGTGTGATGGGAAGGACTTCTGGTGGGTTAATGTGGTTGGGGATGTGAAGTATTTCCGGGCATGGGGGACAGATGGCTGAGTTAATGCAACAGCTTCTAGATAGTGAGTATGATTGACATTTGATCTTCAAAATATATTGTAGCTCTTATTGTCAGTTAATTAAGACATTAAGATTTTTTTATTTGCCCTAAAAAACGTAGAGATTTTAACTGTAATAAGTTCTGGTATTTATGCACAGATACAATGCTGCTGTATCTGCATTTCTAGAATGTAGTGGAAGATGTTTCTTCTTTGAGGAAGGGTTATTATAACTACAAATGTATTGGTAAAGCTTGGAAAAGGATGCTATACAAAGAGTGCTCTGTGTTTGTACTTGTTGCTGCTATTCTTCGCTATTCTCTTTAAAACAGTAGATGTGTGTGTTATTGCACCACCAATTCATTCTCAGGGTCACTGCTTAGGCTATAAAAAACTGCTTCTTGTAAGCCTTTTACCCTGAGAAGGGACAGCAAACATAAGCCAGACTCTTCAAAATGTAGTTTACCCTTAGCCTTGTAGTTTTTTTCTTCTCTCACCTGTGCTGCTTGCCCAGTCTCTGCCTGTGACCTGTGAACTTTCCAAAAAGTGCACTTATTCCTGTGTAATGTGGTGGGAGTGGGGGTTGACAAATGGTGCTCTGAGTGTCATGGTGAGGTACCTGTACTTGTCTGTGAGGGAGCCCAGATCAGTCCGTTTAAGCTGAAGGATTTGGGCTTCAAAGCAAACTTGCTGCCTGACAGCAATAAGTATGTTTGCTCTAAGAAAGTCTCTTATGGGCAGAGTATTTCATGTCTCCCCCTTGTTTTCCCCTTGCTTCCAGTCTTGTCAATTGGGGCTTTCACTGATTAAGTCACAGTATATGCCAGGAGTGACAGCAAGAGTGTGCTAAAGCCTAAGAGAAGTGTGGAAGTGCCTTGTGATTTAGAACAGTAGGAGAAGTATGAAGTTATCTTGACAGAATAACCCAAACTCCTATTGCCAGTTCCCTGCCGGAAACATGCAGCTCCTTCCCTGACACACTGTGCGGTGGGGGTTGCGGTTGCTCATGGCACAGGTCATCTCCATCCCTGCGCCGCTTCTTTCAGCTCCCGTGGAGGAGCCCTTTGAGGAGCAGGTGATGGGCAGGAATGAGCAGAGGCAGCCTGGGCTGTGCACGGCTGGTGCGAAGTGGGAGAGAGACCCCAGGTGCTGGCGCAGTCTTTGCTACGCAGGACTAGATGGGGCTGTTGAGCTGCTGTTCCCTGCCAAGACTCATATTGTCAGGTCAGACTTGGAGGTATTTCCAGCTGCCAGGTCGGATGACCCAGCCATCACCTCTTCCCTTCAGCAAGAAACCTGCTCGCACCAGGCGGGTGTGATGCGCTCTTACTCCAGGGAGAAAGATGCAGTGGAGCGTGTGAGCTAAGGTCAGTGGTGCAAGTACCCTGCAGCCTGGTCTTTTTGGGCTCACGTGCTCTCTGGGAAAGCAGACACAGAAATTCCCTGTTTTCAACAGGCAAAATAACTCTTCACTGGAATAAATAAAAGGGCAGGAAGGAGGCTTTGTGTTCCTTAGGGAACCTGTAGAGTGACTAGGGATGCTGGATCTGAGCACTGCCTTTTAGTATCAAGTTTTGTCCCTGTCTTTGACTTTTTGATGGTCCAACATGGACCTGTATGTTGTGTGTCCTCTGAAAAATGTGGGGCTTCACCCTTTTTTCAGGCAGGGTGGTTTTCAGGCTAAAACCCTGTTACCCTGTTTGGGGCCTTAGGACACAGAGTAAGGAGTACAATTTGACAAAGCAAGTGTTTCATGGTATGAGGCATCAGAATATTGCAGTCTGTAAATCAAAGCTCATAAACTTTATAGTGGGCTTTCTTGGAAGAAAAAAGTCTCTTAAACAGATTCTTAAATTCACAAGTGTGGTTGTGCTACAAGGTGAAATTTCTTGTGTGAATGGCTAAATCAGGGTCTTAATGTGTGTTACTGATGACTGCTGGATGTTTTTCACTATGCTATTTATACCATTCCCATATGATGCTCATTCTGTGTTGTGAACTGCCTTTGCATCGTCAGCTGCAGTCTTCACATACTGTCCTGGTTCTGGCCAGGCCAGAGCTACTTTTCCCAGGCAGTTGGCCCAGGTGAGCTGAGTTGGCCTGGGCTGCTCTCCAGCACCCAGGGGTGCTCCTGGGTGCCTCCAGGGCAGTCCGAGTGCAGCCTGTGCGTCTGCACATTGTGCAGTACTCTGTTATTGTCAGGCCAGTAAGGTTATCACTGGGTGCAAGTGAAATTTACCCCTGGCAGTTATTGTTCTCCTTTCAGGGTGCTTTTGTCAGTAACTGTCCTTATCCCAGCCCATGAAGGCTCTGTCTCTTTCTTCTTCGTGAGTAAGCCAGCGGTGTGCGGTGCTCAGCCACTGGTTGGGGCTGAACCACCACACGTACACCTCTTGATGCCATGCAGAGGTGAACCTCAACACTCTTTGAAGGTCATGGTGTTTCTCTTTGTAGCTTCAGGATGAGAACTAAAGCTTTCTTCAGTGATGAGGAAGAGTGTTGCCCTTAAAAACTACTCAGGGGAGAGACAATTAGTCTGCATCAGGCTGAACTGTTTGGAAGCTCATACAAAGCTTTAAAAAGCCTTGAAAACTTGAGGCTACATACAGGTAGAAGCTAGTGGTCTTTTCTGAAGTCAGTACAAGCTGCTCCAGTGACTTTGAGGATGAGAGCCCTTCCATTGGAACAGTGTCTCATGTCTGTGGTGGTAATGAAGATAAGACATTGCTTATTTTTTGTTTTTTTGTGGGGAAATGAAGGCTTACCATGAGTGTGAACCTTTGGTAAAAGCTGATGAGTCAGTACAACATCTTGGAAGACCTGAACTATTGGTTTGGCTTGTTTTCAACGTTTCTTTTAGCTTTTTGCAATGAGCAGGAAAATCAAAGCAGGAACCAACTAAGGTTGATGCTTTGTTTTAACTGACTTGGTGTAAAGGCAGGAACAGAACTCAATTTTCCCGTATCATCAGTGTGCTCCAGCTGGTGCAAACCCTTCTGCTGAGCCTGGGTCAGCATTAAGGGTCCTAGAGTGAGTCAGAAGGCATCATGTCTGTGCTGCCATACTCTCACTGCCTTTGAGTTTGGCTTTGTAAACATGGCTTTTGACTTGAGCTGTTCTCTGTTGCGGCCTGAGGGAAGCAACAGCCAAGTACCCTGTCCAAAGAAAGAGCCTCTGCGTGAATTTGGGAATGGACTTTTCCTGCCTCTGAGTTGTTGCCTGTATCTTGTACTACTTTTTTTTTTCCAATCCTGCAGATGGGAGCGTGTTTAGTAGAACGTTATATTGATATAATTTGATATATATATTATTTTTTTTAATAGGTATATTGCAGTGGATCTGAAAGCATCATAAGAATTACTCCTGGGAAGAGAAGCCTCCCTGGAAGGCCAACCCTGAAGATGTGGACTGCCATTGTATTCTTCCTGCTGATTTCCTTCTGCATGTGTGAACACAGGTTTTCTGCCCTGAAAGGGAGAGGAATCCATGTAGTGCGGATAGACAGGCTTACCACTGAAGAGCAGTGCAGACAGGCTTGTCACAGCTCCAGTGCTTCAGGTGAGGCTCTTGCCCCCTTAGCTGGAATTCCAGCTCGGGTTTTTTTCCTTCCTTGAAGGCGTCTCTGCTCCCCTGACAGCTATCTTTAGTTCCAGTTGTTTACAGGCATTTACAGTTATAGCTTCTATGTGCTGTCCTGGGTGCTAAAGAGCTCCTGACAGCTTTGGTTAAATTGAATCCAGAAGAACCATTTCCCAGGGCCCTTCTGGCTTCCACAAGAAGCAGCATGCCTGTGTGCTGGGTGTTTGCTGGTAGTGTGCAAATGGTGTTAGGTCACTTGACATGAAGAATGATTATTCCATGCTGCCAGATGTTTGCAAGTGAACAGTGCTGTTGTAGACAGCTGTGCTGGAAGGAGGAATCTTTGGCTGTTTTTGTGCTTTCTTTCATTACAGGCATGACACTTAAGTATAATTATTCAGACATCCATGTAATTGTCAGTAAAGGAGCAGTGGTTGTTATTTTTAAAGGTATTATAGCATTAAGTTGCAGGCCAGGTTGCATGGAGAGATGTCTTGATAGTTGCATTGTTTGTAGAGATGGAAAAATGACATTCCTACCTGGTTAGGCTCTCTTCTAGATATAATGTATACCCGTGCTGACTTAACATCACTAACTTGGAGAAGTAGTGCAGCTATCACAAAAAGAACTGCTTTTGCCAGTCCCTTCACATCTCAGTTGTGTCCTGCAGAAAATGGAGTTGTTGCTGGTCTAACTCTTCCAGCATCACCTTTGAATATCCACACTAGAGGGCAGGGCATGTAGTTAGCAAACTAACATATCCCAAAACAATTTTGCCAATATCATGAGACAGTCTGACACTTCCATTGCATGCTAAGAAAAGCAGCAAAAGTCACCAGGGCTGACAGCATGGGTGGCAACTCTAACCTCTGTATCTTGTCTAATGCAATGGGCTCAAGTCTCCAGATGCTCCTAGGGCACGTGATGTTCATGATAAAGTACCCATCTTCGCAAAGATCTGGCAATCCAGGATTCCCAGATGCCTGATGAAGTTCATGCTTTAATCTTTGCATCCCCAGCCATGTTTAGAGCTCTCCTAAGTTTCTTCTGTGGAAGGGAACAACTTGGCCAGTCATAGAAGTCTGGCTCTGAGAACAGAGCCACTTTGTTATACTTCTGGGCTATCTTGCATGCTCTGGGGAAAACATGACATGGCTGCAAGAGCAAATAACCTGATCCCTGCTTCCACAATACATCTGCTTACCTGCTTCTGTTTGCCTTTGGACATCTGTGATTTCTTTCTATTAACAGCAGGCTCAAAAATATAATAAACCAGTTTGGCAGGGCAAGACCTTGGTATCTGCCTACACAGTTTCCTTTCAAAATAGCTCTGAAGAGCTGCTGTTGTCCTTCGACTTTCTTTACAGGGAAGTAAAGAGCAGCTGGATACCATCCTGCTGGTAGCAGAAACCAGGGTGCTTTAACCACACTGACCCCATTAGTCTCTTGACCTTTCAGAACTGACTGATACGTAGCCAGTGCAAGATATGCTGATGGCTTTTTGTTTTCTCTTTCCCAAGAAATGGCATGAGGTACAGAGGTAGATGTTCTGTGTTTCTCCATTAGCATGGTTTATCAAGTGGAGGACAGAAGGTGGGACTGGGCATTGAAGCACATCCTAACATGTGGGTTTTTTCCCTCTTTCTGGAGGAGTTGATTTTAATGTCTTGAAGGGCTGCTGCTGTATCTCCTGCTCTGAATGACTGCTGAAGCTTTTAATTTTACTGCTTTTTAAATACTGTTACTTAAAAGCTTTGGATGGCTTCAGTCACCTTCTTAACATTTTGGAGTCACCATTCCAGGAGGTGTTCAAAAATGTGGACATGGCACTCCAGGCCGTGGTTTAGTTGACATGGTGGTGTTGGACAAATGTTTGGACTTGGTGATCTTAGAGGGTTTTTTTCCAACATTAAAGATTCTATGATTTTCTCAAAATCAGTCAGATTGTACCTTTGCTAGTTCCCTTGAGGCTGTCAAAACAGACTGTAGATGTCTGTACAGGGAGTTCTCCAAATTCATAAGTTTCCCACAAGCCCTTTTAATAACTGTGGTAACATAAATGTGTTTTTATGAGAAGTTCAAGCTCACCATAGCCTTAATCCTCAGTGAGGGTAATTCTCTCTGTAGATAAGAGCTTTAAGTACAGCCATGTGTACCATAGGGTCATATGCTTTGCCCTTTTTCACACTTCTAACAAAACAAATCAATTTCTCCTACCCTACGCTTAGGTTCTGTTTAATCTACTGATGGGTGTGCAGTTAAACACACGTCTGCTTCATCCCAAGGTGATCACTGTTGCCTTCCTCTGGGGTTTTTTTTGTTACCACGTGTCCCAGAAATTAATTGCATGCTACTGTGATATTACATAAATCCATAGCATAATTAAGGCAGAAAGGGACCTTTTGAAAGTCTTGGACCTGCTCCAGGATTTCAATACTGCTCTTGTGTGCTGAGAAGCCCAAAACTGGGAGCAGTGTTTGAAATGTCTCCTCTCTCTAAACCTCCAGTTAGAGGTTTGTTTCTTCCCTCAAAGCTCAGTTATCTATATGTAGACAATGCCAGAAAGAAGTTAGTGAGTTTGAAGGGATGTTGAGAGAGAGTTCCTGCTGTGATGGTTTTATTTAGATTGTGGATTTGACTTCCTAAAAGACAATTTTTGTGATGGCTCCCATGTCGAATGGAGGTGTGGGTTGATGAGAAGCTCTTGCAGCCTGGAAAGCCAACCACATCCTGGACCACATCAAAAGAGATGTGACCAGCAGGTTGAGGGAGGTGATTGTCCCACTCTATTCCACTCTCATAAGACTCCACTTGGAGTATTGCATCCAGCTCTGGGGCCCCCAACAAAAAAAGGACACGGAGATGTTCGATTGTGTCCAGAGGAGGGCCATGAGGATATTCAGATGGCTAGAGCACCTCTCCTATGAAGACAGGCTGAGAGAGTTGGGCTTGTTCAGCCTGGAGAAGAGAAGGCTCCAGGGAGATCTTATAGCAGCCTTCCAGTACCTGAAGTGGCTTATAGAAAAGCTGGAGAGGGACTGGTTACAAGGGCATGGAGTGATAGGACAAGGGGTAATGGCCTTAAGCTGAAAGAAGGTAGATTTAGGTCAGATATAAGGGAAAACATCATCTTTGTGTAAGTGCTGTGGCACTGGCACAGGCTGCCCAGAGAAGCTGTGGCTGCCCCTGGATCTCTGGCAGTGTTCAAGGCCAGGTTGGATGGGGCTTTGTGCAACCTGGGCTAGTGGAGGGTGTCCCTGCCCATGGCAGGGGGCTGGAAATAGATGGTCTTTAAGGTCTCTTCCAAACCAAACCATTCTATGATCAATTTCTGTGTAACTCCAAGTGCTGAGATGAGACCTGTCTCCTATGGGTGATGAGATGAGTGTTTTCTGGTTTGGCTCACTGTTTGGGATTTTTTCCCCCTTGTTAAGACACATGGATGAATGCTTGTATTTAGAGAGGTCCAAACTGTAATGTTTGCTTTGTGCCTGTGTGAGTTAATTACTGTCAGGAGATGTTGGTACCAGAACACAAGCAGTTAGGTAAGCTGCAGCTGCTATATTGATTTCACAGGCTTTCCAGGTGTTTTCATTAAGGCTGAGTCAGCATCCTAAAGGCCAGAGCTTCTGGCTAGCATTTGGTTTTGTGCTTGTTTCTTTAAAACCAGCCTTGAGGCAGTCTGTTCAGTATGTTGTGCATAGTGACCCATTTTCTACGCTGCTCCCAGGTTACCCCCACTGTAACTGGCCTGTGCCCTACCAGAGTCACTGCGTCCTCCTGCAGTGTCACCAGCTGAGTGTGTGCCAGAATGCCAGCCAACAAGACATCGAAGATCTGCTTGGAGGTAATGTCATGTTCTGGGCTCTTGCTAAATCCAGGATCCTGGTCCTTTTGCTGTAAGTGCCTGCATTCAGACCTTGACTGGCTTTCAAGGAGATGGGTTGTGAAATGCCAGCCTGCAGGATGACTTTGTAGGTGAAGTCAGTTCACTGGAAAAACTTTGACTGGCCTGGTAAGGGCTCTGGCACTCACCCTGTGCCTAATGTCTCTTGGAGTAACTTTTGTAACTGCTACTGAGCAACAGTTTGTCTCCATGTTGAAGACATCATTCATTCAGGCTATTTGTGCTCCACACGCTGGCTGTCCTTTGGAAAATAAAGGCATAACAGATGAATTTAAAGAGAAAGGAAAATGTCTTGGCATTGGTTCTTCTGAGACTGCCAAGGTTTTGTGCCAGAGGCAGCAGGCTGCTTCTATAATCAGAGCAGCCTTAGGAGCAACTGCTCATGGTGACTTTCCAGTGCCAGGGTCTTCAATTTTAATTAAGTGACACAATAACAAAACGGAGCTTTTTGGAATTGGGGAATCAATCTTCTAAACTGTGTTTCAAGAGTTCTCCCAAGTTAAAAAAAAAAAAAAAAAAGTTGTTTGTTTGTGGGTCTTTTGGGTTGGCAATGGTTTCTTCGCAGCACAGCAACCAGACCTTTGATAAGCAGGTGGGATTTATGTCACACTAAATCTGGATTACTAGCTGCAAAGGAAATTCTCTTGAAGAATGAAGGTGGAAATGGAAATTTCCACTCAGTTTTGAGAGGTGACAGTTAGGAATCTAAGCATGATGGCTTTGCTGATGCTGTGTAACTTGGGAAGCATGAGTCTTCTTCTCAGGAGCTGGCATTCTAACACTGCTTCTGTTGACATGTGCGTTTACATTGTAGCTCTGTATTTCGTTACCCCCCTTTTGTGAAATTAATTCCCTGGTTGTGTACAAGACAGAGGTCTGTGGCAAAAAAACCTAAAGAAAAAACCTCAACCCCAAAGGCATCCCCTGCAAGACAGGCAGGGGTCCAACTGCCCTCGGGACTGGTTTATTCCAGTTGTACTACAGGTACTGCAGGATGTTCTGTCTTGCTTGTTGGGGGTATGAGATCAGATTTGAGCTTGAGAGTTTTATGCTTATGACACTCATTGGTTTTGTCTTTTTGAAGAAATCGTCGGTGGGAAAAGGGAGATGGTCCTGTTTCACCACCAAAGCTATCCACAGAACAAGGAGAAGATGGTGAACCCACAGGTTAAGCGACGCGATGTGGAGAACCTGTTTTCCTCAAGTGCTCAGGCTCGCAACTTGCTTGGGATTGAGAGTGAAGAGACTGCCACCACCTCCGGGACTGCCACCACCTCCGGGACTGCCACCACCTCCGGGACTGCCACCACCTCTGGGACTGCCACCACCTCCGGGACTGCCACCACCTCCGAGACTGCCACCACCTCCACGACTGCCACCACCTCCACGACTGCCACCACCATCACTACACATGCAAGTGTCCTCACGGTAGCTTATGAAACAACTACCAAAGCCTCTACAGCCCCTGGAAATTCTAGTCATCTTGCTGAAACCATGTCATCCACTACCTCTTCTCCCACCTCTGGTAACGTAGTTGCATCCACTTCCAGCCATGTCACAGAGTTTGTGACCACCACTGAAAAGTCAGGAAGTAATAGCTCTGTCTCAGTGTTGTCTCCCACTTCTGCTCCTCTTAATGGCACTTCTGAAGCAGGTACTCAAACAGAACAGTTCAGCCCATCCATCATGACCAATAGCACTCCCCATTCTAGTAGTCCCACCACTGTTGGACCTGGCCAGAAGACACTGAGCACAACACTGACCACCCTCATCCCACAGGACGCAGAAAACTCCTCCACAACACTCACCCCCTTGGAGAATTTACATTCTACAAGTGCAGCCATGACATACTTGAGTAAATCACCTTCTCTTCCGGGCTCTACAAGAGGTGCCACGGTTTTAACCACTGCCTCTACAGCAGAAACTACGACGAGGCATGGAATGAAGTCAACATCTCATGCTCTTCCAACAACCATGGCTCCAGCAGATCCACACAAAACAACAGCTTCAGGCCTTGCAGGAGCTCGGGACGTGGACAATGAGTATCTTCTCATTGCTGCTGAGCCCCTGACTCAGTACTTGGTGGATACAAGCTCGCTGCTTGCAGTGCTTTTAGTTGGTACCTTTTTTTTCATAGCTGTTATAGTTCTTTTCCTTATGCAGGCCTACGAGAGCTACAAGAAGAAGGATTACACACAAGTGGATTACCTGATCAATGGAATGTATGTGGACTCAGAGATGTGAAAGGTGGGGATAAAACAGTGGACAGAGAGATGAGGAGGAGGTTGAAAGCCTGCCTGACTTGTTTTTCTTTCCTATTTGCCTATAACACAAGCTGAAGTGCTTCCAAATTTACTTCTGGTGCAATTGAGGAGAAATGCCATGTACTGTATTAAGGAGAAATATAATAATAATAATTTTTTTATTCAACTGTGCAACAGGTTGCTGTTAAAAAAAAAAAAGTAATTTTTACAACTTGCATAATGCACAATAGCTTTGGCTGTTAATTGCAAACCAAACCGAACAAGGGGTAAGCCATCATCCTGGGAAATGCTGGGGCGCTTTTTCAACTGTTTACAGTGCAAGTTCCTTGCATTTCATGAGTTCCACGTGCGCTTCTCCGAAAGCAGAGCAAAGGGTGCTCCCACCTTCTGCAGAGTGCTCTGAAATGGCCAGCTGAGAAGTGTGGAGTGTTGCTGCAACAGGGAACTTCTAATCCAGCGCGTGTCATGTTTCAGTATGCTGCTTGCTTGTAAAGAGACCTACTTACAAGGCGTTGTAAACTCTGTTTACTGCAAAGCCAAGATATCTTTTCACCATGGAGTGGATTACTGTGCCTCTGCACTTAAATGATCTTATTTTTGTATTCACTTAATAAATGGGGCCCTGGAAGGGCATATCTTGTTGCATCTCTGGTTTCATTCCTGTCCCTGCCAGTTCAGCAGCAGGCAGGTGGGCTTTGGGGGTGTAAGCAGATGAGTTTTACTTCAGTATTCCAAGTTTGGGAGTTTTGAAGACTTCACTGGGAGTACAGATGTGCGACAGACAGAAGATGCTCTACCTGGTCAGGCCCCACCTGGAATATTGTGTCCAGTTCTGGGCTCCCTGGTATAAAAAGGACAGGGATCTCCTGGAGAGAGTCCAGAGCAGGGCTTCAAAGATGATTAAGGGCCTGGAGCATCTCCCCTATGAGGAAAGGCTGAGTGAGCTGGGACTGTTCAGCCTAGAGAAAAGAAGACAAGGGCGGGGGGGGACCTTATTAATGTTTATAGATATCTTAAGTATGGGATGAAGGGGGAAATGTCCAGCCCCTTTTCAGTGGTCTGTGGAGACAGGACAAGGGGCAATGGCTGCAAGTTGGAGCATAGGAAGTTCCACACCAACATGTGGAAGAACTTTTACACAGTGAGGGTGACAGAGCCCTGGGACAGGCTGCCCAGGGAGGTGGTGGAGTCTCCTTCTCTGGAGATATTCAAGACCCGTCTGGACACCTATCTGTGCAATATGAGCTGGGGAGCTGCTTTGGCAGGGGGGTTGGACCTGATGATCTCTCGAGGTCCCTGCCAACCCCTATGATTCTGTGATTCTATGATCATCTTCCAGGGTACTGCCACTGTAAATTCAGAGCGGGATGCTGTCAGTCTCCCAGGTATACAGGGCTGTTTCACTCCTTATCTTCCATGCACAGAGCAGCGCCAGACTCTGTTTTGGGTTTTGTTTTGTATTTCAGACCAGCTCAGAGCTGCTGGTGATTTGGGGATGGTATTGTATGTGCAGTTGCAGCTCTCCTCCTAAGGGCTGCAGCCGAGAGAGTGAACAGAAATCACTTGATTTTTGGCAAGGATTTTTCAGTGGTTAATGCATCGTATTTGAATGACACGTACATACTGAATCAAGGTGCCCTGTATTTTTTTTCTACAACCAAATTGATAGTTTATCTCTCACTTTGAATTACTTGGCTTCTTAACCCTGCTTGCATGTAATCTTGAGGCTTATAATAGGCAAACCGCAGAATTTGAACTATTGAGTTATGCTTTGGTTATTTATCTAAATTCTCTGGCTGTTTAGAGTTTGGAGGGTGTCTTTGCCCTGGAAGGGGTTACTTTACAGACTCCTTGTTCATCATCGAGCTGAAAGTGCTGCAAAACCAGCTGCAGATTGCACGAGCAGGAGCAGAAGCAAGGGGTGGTTTGAATGAAATGGGCAGAAGGTCACTTCTGGAATCTTGCCTAGTACAGATTTTGAGGACAAAATTTCAGCAAGTGAAGTGTGTTGAGGAAAGGGAAAGAGGTCACTTTGGGAGTGAGATGGCCTGGTTGTCAGTGTCAGGATGTGTTTTGCAGTGCTGTCACTTGGGCTGCATCTGCATGCCAGTAGAGTTTGAGGATCTCTTGGGGTAAAAAGATAGCATGGGTTTGGGAGTCTCCCTCATTGGGGAAGGCTTGAAGTGTAAGTCACAGAATTCACAGAACATTGCCGAGGGTGGTGGGGGGGGAGTGGATTCAGGGACTGAATTTTATGTATTTTAAGGTTATTTTTAATTGGCTTCTCCTCAGCAGAAAGGAACTACACCTTGATTTCTGCAATCTTCCAGGAGCTGCCTGTGGGCAGTATCTGTGCAGAAAGGTCCTGGGATCCTCCCACAGTGTAGCTGGGTAGTTGCACCCTGTTGAGCTGCTTGGGACTGTTTTTTCTCTCAGCATTGTTCTGAGCTGTTAGCAGATGTCTGACACATGCTGCCACACAACCACAAAGTCCAGAGACTTTGTATCTTCACTTAGAGTTCTCAGATTTCACCTTAGTTGCATGACTTCAGCAGGTGAGTCACTAACCACAGACCTAACCATGTGCTCTTCAAGCTCTGCTCCGGATAGTGTGATAAGACCTGTCTCCTCTACTCCCAGCTGCCTCCCAAGGAGGTGGGTGTTACCTCAGATCCAGCTCACTTCTTTTTCCTCACACAGGAATCTCAGATAAATGCCTGTATTTCCATAGGGTGAATCTGGGCCATAGCACTCTTCCTTTTGATTTACTCCTGAATATATTAAGTGAATTCCTCTCTGTAGGAAGTGCCTTTCTGCATAAAGGGTCAGTGTTGCAGCTGTTCCACTAGTGTTCTGCAGTATTTATTTTTTAAAAGTTGCCTGAGAGATTTCCACAAAAGCCAACTAGGATTATCTGACTTCTAATCACTTATCCTGGAAAATTTTGGATTAAATTTGCACTGTCTGTGGCCTTGTTTCTTTGGGTCTCTGTGGACGTCTTCATAGACCCAAAGCTGGACACCAGATTCTGGTGGACTGGAAGCTTGTGAAGTTGCATTCATTTTTATTCCCTTCTTTGAAGGGGTATTAGGCTCATCCACTGATTTCTTGGAGGGAGTGGGAAGGGAGAGGAAAGGGGTTTTAACTTAAAACTCTTAAGGTTTTTTTTTCTTTTCTAAAAACAGCTACTTTCTTAGATTGGTTTATTAAAAACAAATAAACCCCTTCAGGGATAATTTCAGTGGGTGTGATATAATTACAAGAGGTGGAATTGGGTTACAACTCTATTTACAAGAGTCTTAGGGAGTTTCTCATGGACACAGTGAGAATATTGCAACTACATTGTGGCTAGAAGAAACCACCACCATAAAAACCTTTGTGGCTTCTTAACAGGTTCTTACAGGAAGGTGACTACTCATCAGCTTGTTGCAGTTCCCACAGCCCCAGTATGTTTGCATCACTGTCTCCCCTTCAGATACTGGCACAGCCTGTCTTTTTTGTTCTTGAGTTATTGTGCTTAGAGCTGTGAATTGCTTTCTCAGCAGAAACTAAGATTTTTAGTGTCAGGTTGAGCACCAGAGTGAGTCCTACCTTAGTGCATTTCTGCCCACAAAAAACTGTTATGCTTACCAGAGAATGGTTTAGGTCAGAAAGGACCTTTAAAGTTTATCTAGTCCAACCCCCTGTGATGGACAGAGGCATCTTCAACTAGATTTATTTTCTTAGAGCCCCATTCAACCTGTTCTTGAATGCTTCTACAGATAGGGCATCTACCACCTCTCTGGGCAACCTGTTCCAGTGTTTCATCACCCTCACTGTAAAAAATTTATTATTTGTATCTAGTCTGGATCTACTATCTTTTAGTTTAAAACTGTTACCCCTTGTGCATGCTCAAAGTGCAGTGCCAGCTGAAGAAATGTCAGGTAGGTTTTTCTTTGCATCTTGATGGTTTTGTCTCAAACTACCTCAGTTTAGGCATTAAAATAAATTAAAAAAAAAAGCCCGTACTGGGCTGGAGCACCTTGTCTGTGAGTCAAGATGTGTTTTCTGGCTTGTATGTTGAAACACAGTTGTAAACATTTGGCAGCTTTCCTGGTTCTGTTTTGCATCTGGCTTCTCATGAGCATTGGAGGAGGAGGGCAGCAGGACTGCGGAAGGTGGATTGTATGTGCCATCCTCTAAAGGGTTCTTCTGTAGCAGTGGCTTGGTAGGCAAATCCAAAGCAGTTCCAATTTCTTCCCTTCTGGCTCTTTTTGTGCTGGAGGTGACTAGCTGCCAGCATCCACTTGGTTGTTTCCACCTCCAACCTATTGTTTCTGTTTGGGCTAACGCCAGGCTCCTGGAATGGCTTCATTCATTTTGCTTCTGAAGCCACTACAGGTGGCATTGCATTCCACAGTGTGGTGTTGCAATGGTTAATAGCAAGTCTGTTAGCTGAGGAAATGTAACACCTTTGAAAACTTGCTTGTAGAATTCACAATATAACAATAGATGTGGTCCTACCAAGTTATCTCCAAGACATCTGCTGAGGGACTGCCAAAACCAACATTCTGCTGCCGTGAAGCTTTAGCATATCTGACGCACGTTGGGCTTCACCCATTGGCACATGACCTCTTTCTCAATAAAACACAGGAAAATCCTGGAATTAACTTTAGATTAGATTAATTCTGAATGCCACCTCCCTCTTATTTAATTGCTTGTATTAGATGTATGTTGTTCTAGACAGCAGAGAAGAAATAATGGAGTATTAAAACATTTAAAGGGATAATAGGAATGAAGAACTTTGACTGCAAGTGTGAGTTTGTTATATGCCATGAGGTGTCCAGAGAATGGGGGAGCATATGCAGAACTACTAAGCACGTCCTTTAAAATAACTAGTGCATGTAGTTGGAAAACACCTAGGGAGCTCTGGAAACAGAGGTGTTGTGGAGTTGGTTTCTCTGGATTTGTCTGGTGGCTGCTCAATTCTGGCATCAAAAAAGGAAACCTGAACCCTGCCCTAGAGAAGCATGTCTAAGGGCTTTTTCCACTGTGGGTTCTCTGGTATGCAAGAAAGGCAAATTTATATTGTAGCATCTCTCCTGACCAGGGAAGTTCTATTTGTCTCCTTTTCATGGCCTCTAAGTCTCCTGAAACCTAATTACCCATGTTGTGCTTGGCTGAAGTTGGTCTGTGGGTTCAAAAGCAAATGCTTTAATCTTCCATGAAGTACAGGCTCCTAATTTTCTGCTTTTCTAGAAGAAGCCAGGCTTCTAAACAGTAACAAAGCCTGGAGCTGTAATGGTTTCTGTTGGAAGGGTTAGGACGTTGCTTTGACGTTTTGGTCTTGCTGGATAGTTAGTTATTGCGGCAAAGATGGTCTTTGCTCTACAGCGTTTTGGGTCGACTTGTAGTTTCACATCCTTGGACTGTCTCGTTGTGATGCTGCTAGGCTGGATAATGTATTTGGAGCAGTCCTGCCGTGGCTGAAAGATGCCAGCAGGTTGTGCTGTGGGGCAGCTCTTCTGGAGTTTGCTCAGCTTCCCTTTGGGAGGGAAATCCCAAATGGATCTGGGGGAAAAAAAAGTCTCCACCTGATCTGGGGCTTCCTGGTAAATCCTGGGTGATGTTCAGCTTGTGTCTTGGCTGGAGTTAGGTTTGGAGTAAGTTAGAAGAGGTCCTCTGCTACCACGCAGAACTTGCCAAATGTGCTGGTCCCAATGAACAAGACTAGAGCTGTTTGGATGGGTAGTAGGGTTTAACCCTGTCCGGCAGCTAAACACCACGCAGCTGCTTCTTCACTCCAGCCTGGTGGGATAGGGGAGAGGATTGGAAGAGTGAAAGTGAAGAACACTCCTGGGGTGAGATACAGGCAGTTCAATAAGTAAAGCAAAAAAGCAAGACAAGGAATTCTTCCCCCCCTTCCCACGGGCAGGCAGGTGTTCAGTATCTCCAGGAAAGCAGGGCTCCAGCATGTGTAAGAGTGGCTTGGGTAGACAAATGCCACCACTTCAAATATCCATCCCCCTTTCCCCTTTATCCCCCAGCCCTTTATATGCTGAGCATGGCATCATATGATACGGAATATTTCTTTGGTCCTTGGGGTCAGGTGTCCTGGCTGTGTCCCCTCCCAACTCCTTGTGCACCCCCAGCCTACTCACTGGTGGCATGGGGTGAGGAGCAGAAAAGCCCTCTGCTCTGTGCCAGCACTGCCCAGCAATACTACAGGCATCTCTATATTATCCATGCTTTTCAGCACATTCTGAGCAACGTTGGTCACCCTTGATTAGTGCAGCTAAGCCAAAATTGGTGCCTAAATAATGAGTAACATAAGCGGTACCTTGTGGCAGAAGGTCCCCAAATTCTTGGTAAACTTGAGGCACCTTTTCCCGCAGTGGGGGAGTTGGGACGTGCACAGTGGCTGCCAGCTGGTCCTGCAGCCTCATTGCATCAGGCAGTAACAAGTGTCCTTGGTACTCTGTGTGATCAAGGTGTTGCCAGCCAGCAGATGAGCCTGTGAAATGCCAGAAAATAGAGTTTGCCCAGGGAGGAAGCTGTGCTGCTATTGGTGCACAGGGTGGTACTGTTGGGGAGCAGCTGAAATCCTTGCTGATGGCTTTAGTCAGGGGTAGGTAAAGCCTATTACGTAGGTATGTGGGGTAACTGTGCTGTGTACTTCTGACCAGCTTCAGACCAGGGGACTGTGGCTGGTAGAAGATGTCTCTTAATTGATTCCTGGTGAGTATTCCCAACAGTGAGAGATTAGCAGCAGTGCTGTATGTGGCAAGCCGATGTCTACAGGTTCCAGCAGAAAGGCTGTCCAACCCAGAGGGTAAAAGCCAGCTCTTCTGTCTCGTTCACCTGTTTGCTGGGTCAAGGATGTTGTAAGAGCTGAAGATTTTTACGTGCTTCTAGAGTCTTCAGTATTTAGACTGTGCTTAGTATTGGGCTAAGATCTTCAGAAAAAATGAAATGAGCTTCCATGGAAATGGAAGCCTGGAGGAGTCACTCTTTACCTGGAGCTTTTGCTGGGGCCTGGCTCCCAGCTGGGGTTGAAGTGCCCATCATCTCACAGAGGGTCAGGCAGGTTCCTGTTGTCCAGAGCTGCCTCAGGAATTTCTATGGAAAGCTTTGCACTTTCTTTTCTACTTCAGTCCTCAAGGAGAAGTAGAGAGACTCTTCTGCAGAGGGGAATGCAGTCTGGTCTCCCAGCAGTTTGTGACAGGCAGTGAGCAGCATCCCATTTTGAAGGAAATGGTTAGTCTCATTAACATGGTCTCCGTGCCTCTCCTGGATCACACGCAGCCCTGGGGTCTGTTTGTAGCCACGCATAAAGCTTTTTCAAAAGATGATCTCATTAGTTGAAAACCACATGCATGTGAACCAAAGCAGGAAGGGGAGCAGTGGCTGAAAGGGATGGAGGGCTCCACATGGGCAGCAGATGCATATGGCTTGCACTGGGACAACCTGCACGGTATTTTCCAGCTCTCAGCCCTGGTTCTTCCATCAGCACACACAGGGCTTGGTACAGTCTCCTTTTTGTCAGAAGTCTGCAGTTTTGTTAGCAGTCAGTGAGAGCTGTCAGGCTGTGTAATGGTCTCCCAAGGGAAGGAGTCATGGCCCTACAGGAATTCAACCCCTTGCAGGCTCACTAGGGAGAGCACACTGCAGCAGTAAGGTGAGGCCGCCTCATCTCCCTCGTAGGGTGCGTGGCTGCTCCTTCCCACCCTGCAACATGTGTGCGTTCGTGTGTGCATGTGTTGGTCGAGGAGCTGTCATCCCACAGCAGCTTTGAACTATATATACCTCACCCCTTGCCAGCACAGATGTCACCACTCTTTTCAAAGGAAAATGCAAGACCACTCCTGTGTAAAAAGGCACGTGTGAGATGTCTCTTCCACATCTCTCAACCTCTTTGGCTCCAGCCCTGAAGTGTGAGGTTTAATATTCCTTCATGTTTTGCCATTTCCTGCTGAAAATGGCCAGCAAGGTGCCACAGGGTGGCTGATCCTTATTCTGAGGCTTATTATACCACAGACTTCCCTTTACCACTGCTAATTAAAACTAAATGCTGCATATCAAGTGACCTTGTACCTTTTGCAGGGCTGCCAGGTACTATCTGTTTGTTCTCTCTCTGTGGGTTTCCTGGTCATTCCAGTGAGTTGAGGAGGTCGTAATGTAGATGACACTAATAATAAACCTGCACTAAAAGCAGCTGCACCGTGCAGGAACTTTAAACCCAAAAGAAAAGCAGGTGGGGATAGCTTTAACCGCAACGTGCTCTTTAAAAACCCTGGGCTGGAGCTGGAGCTGACCTGCCTGCCTTGCCATACCGTGTGGGTTGGGTGGGGATGCAGCCTGCACTGTTAGCCTACAGCTGTAATAGTTACACAGACCATTTGAGGCTCTGACAACAGGAAAATTGTTTTCTGTCCAACCTTTTGGCTTGGGCCACCCAAGTGCCGTAGGAAAAAGGACATCACAGGAGCCCTGACATCGATCCTTCGCAAGGTTCTCGTGCTCCTGACAGGTAAGCTGTCACTGGGCAGGAGACAGAAATACCTTTGCGAAAGTGGATTTTATATTGCCTCATCTTGCCTTTTATTCATCCCCTAGTTATAAAGGCCTTGCTGAAGGCTTTTTCCAGTGCAGACCCTTCTCACTGTGTGTCTATGTAGGCTTCACAAGAGACCCTTGCCTCTAACAGCTAGCCTTGAATTGCACTGGTGGAGCTGGGCAAGGGTGAGGGACAGACAGAATAATTTATGCTGCCAGTTGAGTTGAGGCTGAGGTGCCAGAGCAGGTCACTGGAAGGCTGGCTAGCTTTCTATGTGTGGGTTTGGTTTTGGGGTTTTTTTTCTTCCAACCAAAGTGCCTGGCCAACAAATTTTAGGTACAGTTGTCATGTGCTGCAGCATCACCTATTTCAGCCAGCAGAACCTAGAGAAAAAGGGGTGCCTTGAGAGAAAGGCTGGGCTAGTGAGGCCTCTGGGCTGCTGTGCTGAAACAGCTTGGGCAAATGAAGACTTTGGGTGCTGATTTCTTTGGGACCTCCTGAGGTCTCTTCTCATTCACTGGGAATCTAGACCACAAGCTAAAGCAGAAGGTTTCCCAAGCACAGCTGCTGCTCAGCCCAAGCAGGGGTGAGTTGTGGCTGCCTGAGCCAAGCAGCAGCTGTTTTGTGTTACTGGGGCCCAATAACAACTTCCTCTTCCCTGTGTGTATGCTGGTGGCTCGGTGCTTGTGGGGTCGTAGCTGCTGCCTGCCCTTCGTGCTGCTCTTGGGTGATCCGTGTGTGCAGGCAGCAGAAAGGAGGGTGAAGCACTATGTTTCTAGCTTTGGTGAGAGGGCAGAGTTTCTCCCGTTAGCTCAGGAGAGCTAGCAGAACTGAAAATGAGCTAGAGGGGCCGGCTGCTTGCTTTTGGGCCAGCTGTTTTTGCTCTCCAGCTCTCACAGCTGCATTCACCACAGCCATGGAAGGGCAGAAAATGGGAGTGTTCAGCCAGCTGCAGTAAAAGTAGAGAGGAGGAGGAAGGAGAGACAGGCCCTTGAAGTGTCACATTGAGCACCCTGGCTGTTGAAAGTTGGCTAACAGCTCAGGAGGAGATATCCTTGCATGGGCAGACTGAACCTCTTGCTTGTAAGACTGACTGGAGACATGAGGCAAAGCAGTGGCCATGGGAGGAATGAAAGCATGGAGGGGAGAATGGCCGCACCTTGTTCATCCCAGGTACAGCAAAATGTGATCAAATGCACTGGTGAACCTCACTTTCTGATGGTGCATATACCAGGATGTGGTGCTTGATGTAGTCACCAGCCTAGGAGTGTGTGAAAACGTCACTAGTAAGCTGTGCTGTGATGTAGATGCCCTAAAGAATTCTGGCTGCTGGAAGCCAGAAGAGATGACCCCATTGGCTTAGTGGGTTTGGAGCCAGGGCCAGAGGGTCACTTCGGCTCTGTGGTCTTTTAACGTGCTGTGTTAGTGGCACTGATGGTTTCCTGTAGTGCAGGTGCCTGGAAATGGGGGACAGGTGAATTCAAGTGACAAGAGCCAGCTAGCCAGCTTTGCTGTGCACACTCTGGAACATCTTACTGGTGGGGTCCATCCTCCTTCTGCAGCTGTCACCAAAGGCCAGAGATACTTTTAGATCTTGGGACAGAAGAGCAGGAGATGCTTCCTTAATGTTGCATTCTCCAGAGCAGCTGACACAGGAATGTGCTACCAAATATTTAGCTTTCAAGTGCAGAAAAGGAAGACAGACTGATCAGCCCCTCCTACACAAGTCCATTGGATCTGACAAGAAGTATCTTCTGGTCTTGAGGGAACTGGTGGATGCTCTTTCTAAGACACTCTCCATCATATTTGAGAAGCTGTGGCAGTGCAGTGAAGTTCCCACTGACTGGGAAAGGGACTTTTCCCCATTTTAAAAAAGGGAAAAAAGGAAGACCCGGGGAACTACAGGCCGGTCAGTGTCACCTCTGTGACTGGCAAGATCGAGTGGATCCTCCTGGAAACAATGCTCAGGCACATGGAAAATAAGGAGGTGACTGGTGACAGCCAACATGGCTTCACTAAGGGCAAATCATGCCCGACAGATCTGGTGGCCTTCTATGATGGGGTTATGCTGTCAGTGGATAAAAAGTGCAACCAATACCATCTACCTGGACTTGATTGTGCAAAGCTTTTCACACTGTCCCATGTGACATCCTTGTCTCCAAATTGGAGAGACATGGACTTGATGAATTGACTAGGAATTGGCAAGATGGTTACACTCAAAGAGTTGTGATCAATAGCTCAATGTCCAAGTGGAGACCAGTGACTACTGACGTTTCTTAGGGGCCAGTATTGGGGCTGGCACTGTTTAATGTCCTTATCAGCAACATAGACAGTGGGATTTAGTCCACTCTCAGTGAGTTTGCTGATGACACTGAACTGTATGGTGCATTGGACATGCTGGAGAGATGTTGTCCAGAGAGACCTTGACAGGCTGGAAAGGTGGGCCCATATGAACTGCATGAAGTCCAAGAAAGTCACGTGGAAGGTCCTGCACATGGGTCAGGACAACCCCAAGTACAACAGCAGGCTGGGCAAAGAACAGACTGAGAGTAACCACGAGGTAGAGGACTTGAGGGTGTTGGTCGATTAAAAGCTCAACATGAGCCAGCAATGTGTGCTCACAGCCCAGCAAGCCAGCCACATCCTGGACTGTGTCAAAAGAAATGTGATGAGTAGGTTGAGGGAGGTGATACCTCCCCCTCTACTCGCCTCTTCTGAGACCCCTCCTGGTGTATTGCATCCAGTTCTGGGTTCCTCAGTGGATGACAGATGGAGTTCTTGGAGCAAGTCCAGTGGAGAGCGATGAAGACAATCATAGGGCTGGAGCACCTCTCCTATGAAGACAGGCTGAGAGAGCTGGGCTTGTTCAGTCTGGAGAAAAGGAGGATACAGGGAGATCTTATAGAGCAGCCAGTACTTAAAGCAGGCCTACAGGAAAGCTGGAGAGGACCTGTTTACAAGGCATGGAGTGATAGGATGAGGGGTAATGGCCTTAAGTTAAACTATTTTAGCTGTGGTCCTCTTTGTATTAGGCTGGAAGCATGCTTAAGATGCTGCTTATGGCTTGAAGAGGTTGGTACTTGCACAGACTAGACATCCTTGGGGTAGAAAAGAGAGTGAATGCAAAGAACTGGCAACTGATTTAGGGAGGTAGGGGAGAATGGCGAAGTCATGGGAAGTGGCTGGGCCTCTGATTTCCACTTCGCTCGTTCCTGCCCCAACCCTGACAGTACAGCTTCTGCTGCCCTTATACAAGGCCAAGGAAAGAAACAGAAGCTATACTGCTCTAGAGGTACTGTCAGTTCTGCTTGAAAGCTTTTCGTGAGGCACCAGCTCACCATCAGAGCTGTCAGCCCCAGACAGAACTGTTGCAGCACATTTCCTCAGCGTACTGCGCCGCAGTCCTCTGCAGTGGCTGTAACGCTGAGTAGGCCGCTCCGGGCGGTTTGGAAGAGCAACAAAAACCGCCTGTCAGGAACCACGCCTTCATTTAGTGGCAGGCCAGGAGAAAATGTGTTGTTTTGCTTGTAAGAAACACTGGGTATTTTAAATTGCAGGAGAGGGAACCACTGTATCAAGGCTCAGTGGTGCTTTGGAAGGACCAGAGATGGTCTGCTGAGTATAAGGTCCTAAAACGCATGGATTTTCATTGAAAACCTCTTACTGGCCTTGTCTGGGATGTAGGTAGCTGGGACGGAGTGGGGGGGGAAAAAAGGACTTCTCATTGTCTAATATCTGCTGTTCTGTCAGGTGTAGGATCTATTTGAGGTGAGACTTCATCAGGCATTTGTTCCCTAGGGATTGCTGTATCTTCTGTGGTACTGATTCAGCTATTTCTGCTGCTCTGTTCCGTACTGAATGAACAGCATGACTTGTTTGGGGTGGGAGGGTGTTGGTTGCTTTTTTACTGTTTTCAACAACAAGATCAGGAACAGGCTGTTCTCTGGCACCCTCTTCGTCTCTTCAGACGCTGGATGCAACCTTGTCTTTAAACCATCTTCCTTTGACCTGAAGAACAGGCTCTGCCAAATGTCTTTTCTAACATTCAAGGGCCATGACCTCTCTCACCATCACTGCTACTGAGAGGTTATTGCCTGAAGAGACTCATCTCTGGATTTACTGCTGGATTTTAAGCAATAGATTCTGGGTCGGCTAGCTCAGGAGGCATTTATGTGATTCAACTAATTTGAGATGTGTTTTCACTGGAAAACTAAGAAGCCTGTGTCTGAGCCAACTTTAAAAGTTCTCTCGGTGAAGTGTGGGATTGCTCAAGACAACTGACAGAATATTTATTTTAACTTTTGAATTATGGCAGCAGAGTTATTTTTCCCTGCCTATTCACTGCCTTAAAATTAAAAAAAAAAACAGCTGAACCCAACTTTCCAAAAACAATAGGCAGAAACCAGAAGGGCAAAATTCGACCTGAAAAAGTTAAAATGCAATGAAGTTGCTTACAACTGAGAAAAGCCATTTGAGAGTAGAAATGAGACCTGACCATACGTGCTTCTCTTCTAATGCTAACAGTAATGAGTGCTAGACAGCCAAGGAGCGTTTTATAGGTATTTCAGGTACATAAGAGGATGGCAAAAGCTTGTATATTAACAGTATATGGCAGCAGTGCACAACAGCTCTTCAGAAGTGGAGAAAACTGGTTTCTAGTGAAAATTGAAGTAAGGGAATTATAATTTCTCCAGATGGATTATGGCCTGGCCAGCAAGACTTCTAAAAGTTTGCCCCCTGGGAGCTGTGTCAAAAAGTGATCAGTTCACCACTTTGCATCTCACACTGAAAAGGAACCTCCGAGTGCAAAGTTTTAGCTGGTGCTGTGTGAAGGTACAGAGCTCAACCTGGGAAGGAAATCATCTAGGGAAGTTCAAATGACACCTCTGGCAGCGCAAGGTATTTTATTGGCAGCTGTTTATTCAAGTTTTGACTCAGACTAGCTTTTGAGATCTGACAAGAGCAAGAGCCTGAAAGGGCTATGGCCACAGGCATTAATAAAGCAATCTCATTAAGAGATAATTAAGTCACATTTATTAAATTCCTAATTAAGCAGCCAACTAAGTTTGTTAGGTAAGGAATGCTAGGATGGGATTATTTGCTTTGCACATTTTAGCAAAAGTTTAAAATGGGGGTGGCTGGGGGAACCCCAAATCCCCCTCCTTCTGGAATATAATTTATATTTTAGGTGTGGTGCTTGTGCAGGATGCAAAGAGTAAAGTGTCTGTCCTGCTGAGATGAAGGGAGAACATTTCCAGAAAGCTAACTGCCCCCTCCTCCTTGAAGGGATTGTACAGTGGGAATGGATGGTACCGCAGGAGGAGTTCTGCATAAGTGCTGCTCCTTGGGAACAAGAGAAATGCAAATCTGAACCTGAGAAGGGATCTGTGTTTGCCTCCCTGGGCGTCTGAAGCAGCATGGGTTCAACACAGCTCTGCTGTGAACCCGTGGCCTCTTCAAGTCTTGACTAAGACCATCACCAGACCTGAACTGCAGGCTATATGATCTGGCCAGACAAGAGGGTTGTGGAGGAAACAGTTTTTTGCTCTTTCAATTAGCTTCAGCTCCTCTTTGCAGAATCCCAAACAGGTTGGTTTTTCTCTGCTTAAAGTGAACAACAAACACCACCCGTCGAATTGGTATTTACTGGCTTAGGAACAATGGGAATCCAGGAGGAAAATTGTGCCAGTATTATCCTGGCACCTTTTGTTTGACAATGCAGAGAAGGGGATGGTGGGAGAGGGCTCTGCCAGTGCCTAAGAACCTTGCACAGAGCTGGCAAGGCCACAGCCATACTTGCGGGTTTGGCCACACCTAGGGGAGTGGAGGGTAGGCAGCAGCATTCGGCCTGGGGCTTTGGGGCAGACTTCTAGGTGGAGCCTAATAAATAACCTTCTGTTCCTGCTTCTCCTAGGTACTGACAGCCATTCTGGAAGCTGAGCTGCGTTGATAATTTGCCTCCCAAACTGCCCCTTTCCTGAAAACTCTTTTGGAGCTTATCACTGATATAAATATCTTGCCACAGGGTTTGCCACCCCTCTCTCCTTTATCCTGGAAGGGGTGGATGTGTTCATCAGAGAGCTTGTGTATTTGGACTGATCGCTGACATCCCTGATATTTAGTTTCTATTGTTTATATGTCTGGTTCAAGCACCTCTGTTTTCCAGAAGATGATGACAAAAATGCTGATGGAGTTACTGGAACAGTTAGTTGTCTGGGGCACTGGCTGATGTCCAGGTTTAGCAACTGCTAAGCTGTGGCTCAGGGCAGTGAATTCCAGTCCAAGCTACTTAAACACCTGGCCTAGCTGGGAGGAGTTGCTTCTTTCAGCAGTCCCAGAGCAGCAGTTGGAGTCAGGAATATGAGATTTCCAGAGCGAATGAGGATTATTTTCCTTTCATGCACGCACCGTGACTGGAGATTACATCCAGGGCTAGCATGGACCAAAATCGTGACTGAGGGATAAAAGTGGTAGGCATGTATGTACACAGCAATAACCAGCTTATGAATAGTTTGCGTTCCTGTTTTTTCCCTTCACCCTTTCCTGGTGCCTCTGCCTTTGCCTCCCATTCTGCTAGGCATTCCTCAGGCTGTAACAGGACCTATAGTATTAATGACATTTTCAGCCAGAGCTGAGTGTATTCTTGCTGTCCCGAGTCCAATAACCTCGTCATAAACTAAGTCATCAAGTTTCAGGCTTTCTTTGGCTTGCATAATTTTGAGAGGCCCCTCGCTTCTCACAGGCTGGTGTTTAAGGCTGGCAGTAAGCTCAAGGTGCTCTGAGGCTCTTAAACTCTTAACACGGCTTACGAATGAGAGCCAGTTGTGTCCATGGGGCTTGTAGAAAGCAGTCTAGAGCTTAGAAGCTTTAGAAAAACTTTCCAGCAAGTTTTATAATTTTTCAGTATCTTTTGCTCTTCCCCAGTGTGCAGGTCAATGGGGTCATGCTCCTTTGTTTTACATTGCTCAGCTCAGGCAATCTCAACAAAAAAAACCTAGGTTATGAGATGATTTGTGAAGATGAAATTGGGGTGATGGAGCAGTTGTCAAGCAGCTTATACTGCTTCATCTCTTACATCTAGTCCAGCTCTGTGTTTCCTCTCAGACCTACTTTAAGGAAAGCAGATGTGGTCAGATGAGCTGAGTGAGGGACAGGGCCTGGAATTAGAGTCTGGGGTTAAGCATAACAGTTTGAGAGACTTCTGTTGGGGGTGGCTGCAGATGGAGTCATGTGGTGCCAGATGTCACCCATGAGCTTGCATGTGACACACAGAGCTGGAATTAAAGCCATTCGCTTCAAATGACTTCAGGTGTTAGCGTCATTATGGTGGATGACTGTAGACAAGGACAATGTTTCCTTTTGACTTCTCCCTTTTTCCCATTCAAGGACCATCACTCAGACCAGTATTTTCTTGAGTATACTGTATCTGGGTCACATTTGTACCCCTAGCACCTATTTTAATTTCAGCCAGACAGGAAAGAAGTTAACGCAGAGGTGAGATCCCAGATAGGGTCAGTCCTTCATCTGACAGCTGTTCAGCGTAAAAAATTTGTTAGGAGGATATAAAGTGTCTGTGAAGTAATCTATTGGTTTTGCCTCCCCTGTTGATCTAGGTCCGTGGTTTGGTAGGAGGGGATGGCCTTGGGCAGCAGGCAGGGCTGTCTTTGGCACACCAGGAACACTAGCCAAAACTGAAGCCTCCCTTCATATGCACTGAATTTGCTGGTCTGAATGTGCAGTGCAGGAGCTGAGGGGTGCTCATCACTTATGCAGATTTACATTCACAAATGCTCCTTCCCTTCTGTGTACTAATAATCCTTTCTAAATACACACACACCCACCCCCCACCCCCCCTTTTCTCATCGCTCCGTTAGGTTTGCTTTCTCCACGTGAATTCTGATGTAGAGTGATTCTCTTTCAGGTTATTAAGACTCAGAATCAGAGAAAAGAAATATTTCACAGGCTCAGAGAATTGTACGGGTTGGAAGGGACCTCAAGAGATCATCGAGTCCTTTTCTCTACACCATTCCTCTTGCCTCTTTCATAGCCTAAGCCGAAAATAGTTGTCTACCGCAAGCGATCAATGCCAGATTTGTTGTGTGGGCAGGACTAACAGTGAGTAAGGAATAACAAAACAGAGAAAATTGATGCTTCCCTAAAAATAGACATGCTGCAGAAGGTAGAAACTAGTTCCTCATGTTGAAACTGAAAGATAATTAATTGAGCAATTGTGATGAATTTGGAAAATGATTCTTGGTGAACCACATCCTTCCCGTGCTCAGTGAGGAGGCAGAGGATGATGCAGTTTTAAAGCAAGCACAGCAGTGGTGAGAGCGGCCGTGTTTGCAGCTGTTGGTGACTAAAGCCTGTCATTGGGCTTTGTTGTAAGAGGTTAGAGCGTTGCTGCCCAGGGTGCACGCTGGCAATTGTTGAGATCTTCCTTTCTGAATGAGTAGGAATCCTTGTGGAGCTCTGTCTCAAGTGGAGCAGACAAACTTTACAGAGAGAGGGGATATGAGAGGGCTTCTTGCTTGGTTACTTGCTTGTCTGTTTTCACAAGGAAACAGGAAACTTTTTCACTGTGAGGGTGACAGAGCACTGGCACAGGCTGCCCAGAGAGGTTGTGCAGTCCCCTTCTCTGGAGACATTGAAAACCTGCCTGGACACCTACCTGTGTGATTTAATCTAGGCAATCCTGCTCTGGCAGGGGGGTTGGACTAGGTGATCTTTCAAGGTCTGCTCCAGCTCCTAATGTTCTGTGATTCTGCGATTCATCTGTACCTGTTCCCAAAGATCCCACATGAAGAGGACTCTACAGTCTCGCTTGTCTATGCTAATGCTTAATTCGTAATTATGATTTTTATTGCAAGGATTAACAAAGAATCTCTTATTATAAGTTTAGCTTTTTATATTCATTTCCAGGTGGAGAACAATTTGAATGCTGTTCCTTAGTTTTAAAAGTTTCCATATTTGAGGTATTTTGCCACATGTTCCTCATGCTTTTTCCTGTTGGGCAGAACAACTGTGTTCTAACTTTTTTCTTGATTGCAATTCCTGAACTATCAATATTATTCTTTTTCCTTTAACTAAATCACATTTTGGCTGGTAGAGAATTGGAAGAGATCTCTAATTGTAGAAAAAAAAAAATCCCACTCATAGGGAACAGTGTCAGGTGTCTTATAGGGCCAGGACTGAATAGGGAAAGTAGAACAATAAGGGTTTACTTCATAAGGCCCTCTCAGCTTTCAGCAATCAGTGGTTTGAAAACTTCCTGAACTGGAGGCTACATCTATATCATCACATTTAATAGACCCTGATGGACTAATTCAATTGGCTAAAAAAAGGTTAGAGAAATTTTATGATTAATCTTCAAAGCATCTGGCAACACTGAGTTCCTCAAGTTACGTGCTAGCCACACACACAAAAATATTTCCCTCAGCTTGTCTCAGATGTGTTTGTCTGACAATTTAACCACTGCTCCCACCCCCCTTATTCCCCAATAGCTCTTTGCATTGTGAGGAATAGCAAGTGTTCTTCATATTCATGCTTGCATAGACCTGTTTGGTGTTTGGTTTGGTGGGGTGTGTTTTTTCTAGTGCTAAATGTATATCACTTCTAAAGTCCTGGAGTAAGATTGACCTCCTCAACAAATGATGACAATCAGTCTGCACTCCTCGCTCTTGTTTAGCTGTGGTTTAGCCCAAGTCCTGACCCTTGTCCTCAGTGCCTTGCCCAGCCAGTTACTCCCCTTTTCGCTTTGGGTTTGATTTGTTATTTTCCCTTTCCCTCTCTAGGGTTAGGGCCTCACCACTGAAGTTTGCTTTTCACGGTGCAGTTGTTTCTCCTGCATGTGGAGACCACTGGGAACAGCGCTGTGCATCTTCACGAAGGGCAGAGCCCAGTGCCCCAGCACAACATACATATAACCAACAGTTTGCTTTGGAGTTGTCTACTTCTAAAACAACCTTGTTTGCAGGAAGAGGAGAAGGAGCCTGTTTTTACGAAGAATCTAAACTGAGCCGTTTCATCTGTGCCAGGGAGTAAGAGCAATGCTTAAGGACGGTTACTGCAGGTTAGGTGGCCCATGGCCATGAACTTTGAGAATTCAGGATTATTGGCTCTACTAGACCAGACCAAGAATCCCTTTCATCCACTTTGATTGCTAGTTTCACAAGAGAAAGTAAGTTTGTCTGCCAATTCTTGCATTGTATGTGGTATTTCACCTTAACAGTTCTGGCCAGCTAAATGAATAAGCTGATCACTTAAGGATCAAAGCTTTCATTGGGAAGTTTAACGATGAGTAGATGTGCTGGGAAATGTGACCCCTAATAGCAATTTTAGGAAAAATAAATGAGTGGAAATTCAGGATTTCTTGAAAGCTTAGGGAGTAGGTAATACAGAAATTTGATCCCTTGTTTGCAGGGACTTGCTACCAGGAACCAATGACTGGCACCTTGGCACCTGAGCTGCTGGGTGCCACCAGTTGGCTGTGACGTTTGGACAGTTTGATACTCTGGCACTAACCTCAGCCGTGGTGTGCCTGTGCTATGCTGTGCCACCAGAGGAAGATGGAGGGCAGACTTCTTGGTGGATGTACTTATGGTTCTCCGGCTTCTCTGGAAGCTCCATGGTGCTCCAAGGGTGAACAGGTCCTGCTGCAGGTATTGTATATGTGTATGAGCATGTACATGTTAAGTTATAAAACTAGATGACCTAAAACTATTATAGCTGTGAAAGATGCCCAACAACCACGTAGCCATTTACTTACAGTTGGATGGGGGAGAACTGAAAATGGAAATGGAAAAAACCCTTAACCTTGTGGGTTTAGATAAGGACAATTTAATAGGAAAAAAAACAACCAAACAAAAAGGATAATAATAATAATAATTATAGCAATAAAACTAATACAAAAAAGAACTGCAGGAACTTGAGGCATTCAAGGTCAGTCTTGATGAAGCTCTGAGCAGTCTGATCTAGTTAAAGGTGTCTCCACTCACTGCAGGGGGGTTGGACTAGATGGCCTTTAAAGGTCCCTTCCAACCTAATGCATTCTGTGATTCTATGATCTGGCCCAAATTTTGTCAGGGATGGCTCTGCAGGGTTGTGGTCAGACCAAAGTGACTTGCAGGTTTAACACTGCTCTGGAAGACTGAAGTGCCAGTGTTCTGGGCCAGGATAAGACCTGCTTCACAGACTATTGTTGGAAGAACATGATAAATACATTTAATGGGATTTTACGATATTTTAGGAAACAAGTTGCTTTAAGAGAGAATAAAACATCAATAAGCATATTATGATTACAGTCTGAAGTCACCAAACTTCTTTTTTTTTTCGCCTTGACTAGTCCTTGACCCTTTCTGAAAGGGTTTTTTCCTGGAGACAAGTGTCTGATGTGCTTTCCTTGTGAAATAGACCAGCAGCAGCCACTCCTACCTTTCTGCAACCCCACAAATCTCCTGCTGAAATAGGAGGTGAGGTGAATTACAGCAGTTTCCTGCACAAATTAATCACAGGCATTTCACCTGCTGAAGTAATTGCCTGTGGGAAAGGACAAGATGTAATTTGAGAAAGGATTTTTGCCTCCCCTGCTGTGCATAGCAGAAACCTGCTTGACACATAAGCCCAGTACTGGGAACTCAGGAGCGCTGGGAGCGTGGTTGCGCCTGTGCTCTGTAACCTCCCTGTGATCATGTCCTCTCACAGGCTTGTTCACTCACCACTTCTTTCCCCTCAGTCACGTTACTAGGATGCTGCCCTATGAAATCTTCATTATGAGTCATTTACAGTCCATAATCACTCATTGTCAGTAATGTTTGGTTGGGTAAAGAAGAATTGCTGTACAGGTGTCTCTATAAATATCACAAAAAGGTTTTGGTCCTCTTCCTACTTATTCTACATATCTTATCTCAGGGAAGTTACCAGGAATCTTCCAGAGTGTGGCTGGGTGCTGGAGGTGACGTGCAGGAAGATGCAAAGACTGTACAGTGGCCCTGCCTCTGAATGAAAGGGTAATAGAGTTGTGTGTAACATGGGAAATCACAGACCATATAATGACCACTGCACCCTGTGTGGGTTTTGCTGAGACTGCCTTTGATTGCCAACCAGTAGCCAGAAGTTATCATCGCTGGCTCAGTCATTCCCTAAGGCCACCCACCTGGGGGCTCAGAGGCACTGGAGGAGGCAGGTGGCTTGTAGCTGCAGCAGTGCTCTAGCCAGAGGTCAAGTAATCATCTGCCAATGTGGAATGGGTTGTTCTGATCCAAACTTATATTCATATTAGGGAAGAAATCAGGTAAGCTCGATGTGCTGTGGAAGTAAAATGTCACATATATTTATATACCCCTTTCTATTGGAAGAGTGCAAGTATCAGGGCTTGACGGTAGTTGGGAGGGCATTTAGGAGAATATATTTCCAAGCCATCCCTCTTGGGACTTCTCTAACAAACTCATCAACTCTCTGCAGTAAATTGGCCGAGAACATTGGTAGTACATGAACTTTGAGATGCTTGTGGGTGGGGCTAGGATTGCCTTATTTAAGAAAAATGTAGATACAGGTACAAGCTTTAGCGAAGTCCCATGAAGGCTGATCTTTGCTACTTAGGTGCTCTGGTTAGACTGACCTCCCTGGGGTATTGTGGTGATTTAATCCTGGCTGGAGGCCAGATGTCCACCCAAGCTGCTCCATCATTCCCCTTCCTTAGCTGAACAGGGGAGAAAATATATAATGAGAGGATTACAGATCGATGTAAGGGCAGGGAGAGATCATTCAGCAATTCCCATCACAGGCAAAACAGACTAGGAATAAAATTAATTTGATTTATTCTGCAGTCCAAACAGAGTAGGATAATGAGAAATAAACCTGAATCTTAAAACACCTCCCCCCACTCCTCTCTTCTTTTAGGGCTCAACTTTATTCCTGAGTGCCCTCTCTCCTCCCCTTGAGCAGCACAGCGGGACAGGGAATGGGTGTTGTGGTCAGTTCATCACATGTTGTCTCGGCTGTTCCTTCCTCCTCAGGGGAGGACTCCTCACCCTCTTCCCCTACTCCAGCGTAGGGTCCTTCTCATATGAGACAGTCCTCTGCAAACATCTCCAACGTGAGTCCTTCCCACAAGCTGCAGTTCTTCACTAGCATGGGTCTCTTCCATGGGGTGTAGAGCTTCAGAATCAGACTGCTCCAGTGTGGGTCCCTCACAGGGTCACAAGTCCTGCCAGCAAATCTGCTTTGGCATAGGCTTCTCTCTCCATGGGCTGTAGGTCCTGCCAGGAGCTTGCTCCAGCACAGGCTTCCCACAGGGTCACAGCCTCCTTCAGGTTCCTCCACCAACTCTGGCACAGGGTCCTCCATGGGCTGCAGGTGGAATCTCTACTCCCCATCAGCCTCCACAGGCTGCAGGGGGACAGCCTGCTCCAGCATAGTCTTCTCCATGGGCTGCAGGGGACTCTGCTCCAGTGCCTGGGGCACCTCCTTCCCCTCCTTCTGCACTGACCTTGGTGTCTGCAAAGTTTCTCACATTTTCTCACTCCACTCTGCTGCTTGGGGTTATTTTTCCTTCTTAAATACATTATCCCAGAGGTGGCACCACCATTGCTGATTGACTTGGCCTTGGTCATCAGTGGGTCAATCTTGGAGCCAGCTGGTATTGGCTCTGTTGGACCTAGGGGAAGCTTTTGGCAGATTCTCACAGAAGCCACCCCTGCAGCCCTCCCCGCACACTCCCCTTTCCCATCCCACTACCAAAAGTTTGCCACAAACCCAAAACAGATATCTGAGTGATTTGATTTGCTGCTGGGAGTGAGGAAGAGGAGCAGCACGGTAGTGGTGGGTATCAGTTATCAGATATGAGAAAAGAGGAGATGCAAAGCACTCTCTTGGGTACCCTAAAACCCATCTGAAGCCCCTACATGGTAGCTGGGGGCTGTGTGGGACTCAAGCTAGCTCATTCAGAGATCACTCTAGGATACATGTCCTGGTGCCTGGACTCATCCCGTATCTCTTGGCTATGCCAGTGTCTTGCATATGGTTATTGTTTCCTCTTGTGAGTTGCAAAAAGTACAGATGATAACTCACTGGTGTTCATGGAGTGGTTCAGATCAATGGGTGTTGGCCCCAGGTTTCTCAGAGTGCAATCTACAAAATTAATTTAATTGCTTTTGTGTCAGCAGAGACCTGGTTTAAGACTTGGATTTCACAGCCTAACTGAGAGGGTAAAATGCTCATCAGTCTTCTGTTCACAGCAGGCACCTGTCACTTTGCTTTGCACCCATGGTTTAACCCACCACACAGCTAAAACAGCCACAGAGCCGCTCACTCACTCCCCACACACACAGTGGGATGGGGGGCGAGACTCAAAAAGAGAAAGGTAAAACTCGTGGATTGAGATAAAGGCAGTTTAATAGGACAGAAAAGGAAGGGAATAGTAATGATAAAAAGAATATACAAAGCAAGTGATGCACAGCACAATTCCCACTGCCTGGAGCCAGTTCCTGAGCTGAGCCACCTCCCAGCCAATCCCCAGTTATATACTGAGCATGACTCAAATGATACAGAACATCCCATTGGCCAGTTGAGGTCAACTGCCCTGGCTGTGTCCCCTCCCAGGTTTTTGGGTACCCCCACCTTCTTGTAGCAGGGCAGCATGAAAAAGCCCCATGAAAGCAGCTGAAAAGCCCCTGACTGCTCGGCAGCGACTAAAACCGTGTGTTATCAGCACTGCTCCCATCCTAAATCCAAAGCACAGCACTGCACCAGCTGCTAGGAAGAAAATTAAGTCTATCCCAGCTGAAACCAGGACTTTACAGAAACCTAAACCAAATCACCCAGACTTCTGCAGTTCACTTAACTGGACCTGCAATATCTCAAGCCCATTCTTTCCCTCTGAATTTTGCCATAGTAGTTTCTGGGCAAAACTGCCAGAAAATAGGATGCAAAGTAGAACACCAGGGAGAGAGGAGAGGAGTTCACATGCCTCTTTTTAAACAGGGGTCTACTTGGTGAGAAGGTCTAGTACAGTTCAGGCAGATACATGTTGCGCCACAGTGATTTTCCTATCTCTACTTCAAACCACCCTCTGTGGTCTTTTTCAGAGAAGGAAGAATGTGCTACTCTGCTCCACAGAAGCTACTTATAGCAATGTTCATGGTGCTGGAGGGCTGTCAGCTCTGCTAAGTGGTGGGGCAGGGGGGAAGCAGGGACTCGAGATAAGAATAGTACATGAAATCTTAAATTTGACGGGCCTGTCAGGGAGGAAATTACAGCTTGCAGGAGGAAAAGTGGTTGTGTTTTGAGTTTTCTGTAGTAAATATAAAGTCTGGGGGTTTTGGCAGTGAGGAGGCAGTTCCACCAGGAATGTGTAAGGCTTTGTTTGGGACATGCCTGCCACAGCTGCTTTCCATTATAAGAGAGCAAGAGGAGGACTTGGTGGCAAGGGATCCTTGTGTATTATAGTGGTGTAAAAGATGCAGGAAGGCAGGCAGGGATGGGCGTGGAGGGAGGGGGGAAAAGAGCCTGGATGACACTTAACCAGCCCAGGTGGTACCTGAATGAATTTGGCATAGGGTGGCCCTTTCCTCTCCAACTCCACTGGAATGACAAATCACTGACCTCACCTGGCAGTGCAGTTCTCAGCTGTGCCAGGGAATGGGCACATCTCTCTTTATGGCCTGTGTTTAAGAATATGCTGCTTGCTTCTTAAATTCTACTCTCAGGCCAGCTTGAACTTGTCCTGCAGAAGAAGTGCTAGTATTCTGGCTGCTCCGCTGAGTTTCTGCCAAGATTTCTGCCAGAGGGAGTGGAGGGTAGAAGGGAAGGTGAGGGACATGCAGAAGAGCTCTGCAGGTCCATCTAGAACAGTGAGGGCACGCAGGCATGCACTGTCACTTGCTGTGCACAGGAGGCAAAAGCTGAAATAACGTGTTCAGGGCCACACAACAGGCTGCTGTCAAAGCACAAGCAGTGCACCCATGTCACAGCCCTTTCTGCTGCACTCTGTACTCCTCTGGCTAAGCTTCCCTAGCCATCCCCTGGTCCATGTGGAGCATCAGCTGCTTCTTCTGCAGGAATGTAAACTGCATGCAATTTGAGATGAAATTAGGAGAAAAATGCACCTTCATCCTTTTCTTCCCAACCAGGCTATTGAGAAGGTTGGATGCTGTACTGGCAATGCCACCAGTGATGTGTGTGGCACCAGGAATGACAGTGCTGCAGTCAGAGGATGTTCCAGTCTTGCCTTCAAGGCAAGCTCTCAGTGCATCTTCCCGGTACTGGAACAAAGCTATCTGTCAGGGCTGACACTGAGATGCTCTGTTACAGTCCCTGGATGGGACTCCTGTTTGCCAGCTCCTGTGCAGCTGCTTCACTACAGTTCAGTCTGTGACCTGTCTGTGAGCCACCCTCACCTCATCAACCTTGGGACAGCTTAGGCTGTTGGAAGGACCTTCCTGAAAGGAAAAGGGGTCATTTCCAGATAGCACATGCGTTAGTGGGGGCGGGTCAGGTATCCTAATACTGTGAATATACAGTGGCTGGACCCGTGTTTCTCAAGCATGCCTCCCAGGACCAGTTGGTCCATAGCACACTGAGATGTTTAAGAAATCCATCCCTCTATTTTGACGTTTACCTGACTGCCAGTTTAACTTAAATGCCTGGTCCCAAGAAGTGAATGCTGAAACGCTTCTGAAAGTTGCTCCATCAACAAGCTGCTCTTGGATCACTGTTTTATCGTGCCTGTTATAAGAGCTTGTAGTTGCCTGGGCAGAGGTGAGAATTAAGCTCTCCTCCTATGGATCTGTCTTTTGAAGGTGGAGCCTTCAGTGCCTAATAAGAGAGAAGCACTGGTTTGAAAAATTGCCTAGACATGGGACTTCCATAATGGGTCTTGTCCTGGACACATTCTCTGGTGTTGAGGAAGACTTCTGGTCCTGCCTCTGCCTTTCTTCTCATGGGAGTATTAGTAAGGTTTCTCTGCTCAACTAGCCTTCTGTTCCTATGAAACTTGTGCAAATTTGGTGTCTTTGAGCCCTCTTCTGTCAAGACTGGCAGAATTAAAAGATTGCAGGAGGAAGGAGACAAGGACGTCTCACAGACAGGCACAGGTAGAGCTGTCACTGAAAATGCAGTTCTGTTTCTGACCATTTATGGCTATTTAACAGGGGCCACGATGCTCCTCAAACTGCGTGTGTAAGATAAGAGGATGTTTCACTTTACTTTTCCTAATTACCCTCCTATTTTAAGCAAGGGGGAGGATGTTTTTGCTTCTTCTGTAAATAAGACTCTTAGCACTGATAACATCCCACCATGCAGCAGTATCAAGATACTGATGACCTTGGTCTTTGAATTCAAAGCTGTTTATTTTCACCTCTTCCAGAGTGGGTTGTGACCATGATTTGTAAACTCTTTCAAAGTCCTTCTGGATGTTTTCTTAAAGTTACAAAGCAAGTAACTAGTTTCTAGTGCAGACAACTGTGAAATAAGAAGGTTAGAGCCAAAAGCTGGCCTTCTCCCTCTGGACATGTTGATGTGACAATGGGGAGCGGGGAAGCTGTTGACTAACCCAGGACAGTGCCAGAAAGCCAGCTTGATGACCACCATTCCTAGCAGGGGTCTGGTCTTAGCTTCTTATGGTGACATCACAGTGCCAAGAGCCTAGGCCAGGAGCAGTCATGGAGCTAAGTAAATATTTAAGCAAAGGCTGATGAGAACAGACTGCATCTCTAACATCATAGGTTTATTAGAACTCCGAGTGCTAAGATCTTTATCTTTTTTTAATTTCTGCCATAACAACAAAGTCAACTGCTCAGATGACCTCCTTCTTCCCTCCCTCTTTTCATTCATCCTTACTCTTCCAACTTTTTTTTCCTCTGGGTCCCCAATCACCATTGTTAATCACTTATAACAGCTAAAAGTAAAGGGGAGATGGGAATCAGTACTCAACTTCTCATATCCAGATAGCTTGGGCTGGAGCACAAGGCAAGTAGTGGGCTTCTTTTCCTCACTCCTGGCAAAAACAGTGCTGGGAGGCTATGCTAACCCTGTTGCCAAGGGAGAGGGTGGTGATAAGGCATTGCTGAATTTCAGGAGGATAGCTTGAGAGCCCAACTGTTGTTTCTCTATGTCTCTCTTTGTTTTGGCTCTCCAAACAGGTTGTAATACTTGAGAACAAGAGCAGGTCTGGCTCCTGCTTCCCAGTCAGCTGAATGCCACAGGATGTGGCTTCTCTGTTTTTCCTCCCTAGTCCTCTGGAGGCAAGACCTTCATATTCCAAATATGGCCACTTCAGAGACAAGGCACAGGCAGATTTCCCCACACCCGCCTCTCTGAGCCAAGTGACTTGCATGGTCTCCCTTTGACCAAGCAGCAGTACACTGAGTCCTTTCCATGGCTGCTTACGACAGTTAATTGCCACAGATTTAGCTACCACTTGCCTTCGTTTGATTTCAAAGTATTCACAGAATAAGACATACCTTTTAGTTAAAAAATGAGGAATCCTGATATGTTATGCACTCATGGCCTGCTGATTTTAGAGGCTGGGGACTTTGTTGTTTTTTCTTTTTTTGTCAAAACCAAGCTTCTTCATAACCTGTTACAGCCTATGCCTGCTAATGCTCTCAGACACAGAGCTATTGCCCCTTTGTAGACCTGGGTTTTTACCTGGTGTGCCTTCTTGAGGTAAAATCTTTTCAGTTTTGGCAGATGAAGTGCAAGCTCTTTTTTTTGGAAGTAGCCCCTTTAGGCTTCCCACTTTGTCTTGTTCTACCCAATTGCTAAGAATCCTTCATTCCTGTTGTATTTTCCCTTTATTTGGTTTTGGGTAGTTCCTGAGGTATGGTGTCTTCTTACAATAATAACAGAGGTCAGCGTGGCTTCTCCCCCATCATAGACCATACAGAGCAAAATGGTACCGCCCACTGTGCCCATTCATTCACATGAGCTGGCAGTGCATCCTACAAGTCCTTTAGCACATAAAAGAACCTGAAGATAGACTGTGATTTTAATGAGAGGAAGCCTTTGCCTGCCTCACTGATGAACTGATGAAACTAGAGTGTAGCTGTTATGTAGTACACATTTTGGAGGAAAGCTGGTTAATTCCTACTCTTTTCTAGGTGGGAAAATCAAAGCACATGGAAAAGTTATTCAGCAGATCAGCTGCTGAACTGAGAATACAACCAGAATACAAGCCTCCAGATTCCCAGACCATGCCCTACTCATTAGGTGATGCTGACTCTGTTTTCATTCCCTTCCTATCCAAATCTGCCTGCTGGTGTCAGCTCTTCCATTACATTATGTGGGCTAGCAGGACCTCCCTGGCATTTCCCAGAACAGCCCTTCTGCAAGGCACTCTGGGAGGTCTCACTGGTTTGGGCATTGGTCCAGACTTGCCTCCTGTCCAAGCTGGGTACAAATCCACAATTAGATGTATGTGATTCCGGGCAGCATTGGACACTGTCCTGCTGAGGCCGTGCTGCTGGTCGGATAGGGTTTGAAGAGTAGCTGTGGAGAAAAAAGGAGAAGACCTAGCACGCAGACAATGAGCAGCTTTGGGAGACTGGAAGCCCAAAATCACAGCAGAAGAGTGTGTGCCATGCCTGGATGGACACCTTCTCACCTCATGAACACACAGAGCAACACCAGTCCTTTGGAGCACAACACAGCCATTCCTAACCTCATGGCTTCTCCCTCCCCTGTGTGGAGAGAGTTTGTGCCCAAGGATGACTAAAAATGCCAAAAAGCTATGCCCTGTCTATTGCCTTCATGGCAGCCAGCATTAACAGCTGCTGCTATTCTTTTCCAAAGCTTACGTAGCAATTGGAGAGAAAAATCCCAAACTATAGCACGGATTGGAATGTATTTGCAAAGTTACAGCACTGTTGATGCATCATAGCAATGTGGTAATATAAGGAGAAATCTTTTTGACAGGGAAAGCAAGCTTAAGAACTGCTCATATGGGGGAGTACCATGAAAAAGTGTGGGATTACTTGCAGCTGGTAGAAGATGTCATAGAAAAGGAAGAAATGCTGGGGAGATCTATGGGGCATTGAGAACTTTAGGTCAGGCATTGCAAATCTTTATTTTTCACAGAGTCCTGGACCCGTCAGATGAGAGGAGTCTTGAGAGCTGGAGAAGGATAAAAGCAGGACCAGGTCACCTCTGACAAGACCTAGGTCACTTGAGAGACGAGAAGGGGAGGCTTTCTGGTCATTGGTTGGGTACCAGTGTAGCCATTCTTTCCAAGAAAGAAAGATGTATTAGACTTCCAGATCACTTACGGAAATAAAGGAAAGAAATTGCAGAAAGAAAAGTTTGAAGGGTATTGTTTTTTCTCACTACTTCTCCTTCTTCCCTTGAATCTCCACTGTCCTCTAAATGAAAAAGAGTTTCTGAAATCACTGAAAACTCTTTTTTCTTTTTTTCCTTATGGGACTTTTTAAGAGATTGTGTTTGTTGTTGATAGTGGGTTTGTTTCTTAGTGATGTCTGATATTACAAAAGATAGGCATTCCAACAGCCTTATCTACTTCTTTAATTATTTTTTTCTTGTTGAAAAATATTTTCAGCCTGGGCAAGAAGGAGAAGGTGGTCAATTTGTACTTCTTTCTGTTCATTAGCACTGGTTTACTTCTCTATACTCCTGGACATGCTAAAAAACTAATGCAATTCTTTTGTAAAGAAGAGTTAAGATTATATGTAAACAATAGAGTAAAGAGACCTCATGAGGTCAGCTGCCCCATGCCCCAGCCTCAGGACACAACTGACTGTGTACAATAAATCTGAGAGGTGTTTGTCTTGCCCTACCTCCTAAAACCTCTGGCAGGGCTGATTCCTCAATCTGCATTAGTATGTATTTCAGCTATCCACATCATTATGTTTTTCCTCATATCTAACCTGGAACCCCCTCTTGCTGTGATTTGATCCCTGAACTTCTTGTGCTGCTTACCAAGGGCATGGAAGACAGAAGCTAATACAGTTCTCACCTCTTGTCTCAGTCTTCCTTCCTTTAGACTGCCAATCCTGATGAATATTGCAGCTACTGATGCAGTTTTACAATCAGTGTAACAGTTGCTCTAATATTTTCATCCAGACCATATTCGTCCTAGTTTGTTTTTGCCAAAGTCATGTGAAACAGTATTAAAGCCCTCAGCAGAGTCAGCATATATGGTGCCTTGTGTCACGGGTTAGCCCCAGCCAGCATCCAAGTACCCCACAGCTGCTCACTCACTCCTGCCCCCAAGGCTGTCGGGACAGGTTGGAAGGAAAAGGTACAACCTGTGGGTTGGGATAAGGACAGCTTAACAGGACAGCAAGGGAAGAGGAAAATATCAACAGCAATACTAATAAAAGAATACACACAGTGCAATTGTCTCACCACCCAGAACCTGATGCCCAGCCTGTTCCAGAACAAGGACTCCTCATCCCTGGCAAGTTTACACCCCTCGCCTCCCTCCCCCCTGCCTCCTTATATACTCCTCATGGATATGGTATGGAATACCCCTTTGGCATGTTTGGGTCAGCTGTCCTGGCTGTGTCCTGTCCCAGCTTCTTGTGAAGAAGCTGAAAACCAGGACACCTTGCTCTCTGGTCATAAAAAGAAATTTAAACATGATTCAGTGGATCTGTTTGTGACAGATCTGGGTTGGGTGTTACCTAACTCCAGATTACCTGCTAGGTACTCCCAAATGGGTTGTTAGTTTTGTGGTTTTTCTTGGTATTGAAGTTAAATGAAGTCAGTCATAATTCTGACTCCTACCTTTCCCCTTTTGAAAGATGGGCGCTGTCTTTACAACTCTTCTGGAAACATCCTAGTCCTGAACAAGCTGTCAGATACCATTGATGATGGCTATGAAGGTTCTTCAAAATTTCCCATCATTAAAATAATCAAACTAAAAACTATGTAGCTTATCATCATTATTTAGTCTCTTTCTCCCTGCCACATAAGCATTAGGACAGTTTGTGTCCTAGGTGTGCTTTGTTTAAGGACTGCAGACTCCTATGACCTTCTTTGCCATGGGATCTGAATTCTGTACGTTTACTTCCAGTTTCTTCACAAAAGCTTATTTTGCTGTTCTCACTTTTTCCTCTCCCAAGACTCTGAGACTTTATTGTTTGCTCCTTGTCAACCAGCTTCCTTTCCTGCTTTGTGTGCTCACAGCCCAGATCCACGCATCCTGGGCTGCAGCAAAAGAAGCGTGACCAGCGGGGTCGAGCAAGGTGATTCTGCCCCATTGCTCTGCTCTCATGAGAGCCCACCTGCAGCACTGTGTCTAGATCTGGGGTCCTCAGCACAAGAAAGACCTGTTGGAGCAGGTCCAGAGCAGGGTCACAAAGATCACAGGGCTGGAGCACATCTCCTGTGAGGACAGGCTGAGAGAGTTGGTCTTGTTCAGAAGGCTCCAGGGAGACCTTCTAGTAGCCTTCCAGTACCTAAAGATGGCTTTTAAAAAAGTCTTTTTAGTAGGGCCTTTAATGATAGAACAAGGGGTAATGGTTTTAGATTCAGGCTAGATATAGGGAAGTTTTTTTATGGTGAAGGTGGTGAAACAATAAAAAGGGTTTAAGAAGTTACCCTCTGTGCACTCCTGGAGTCTCCTGGGTTGCCTACAGCTTGCCGTGCTACTCTTCCAGAAGATACAGGGGTTGCTGAAGTCACCCAGCAGGATGAGAGCCCTGATCAAGACTTTCCACTTCTCTTCTGGACACCAGAGGTTTGTAAAGTGCAAACTGTGTGAAAAATTGAACAGATGCTAGGAGCAGAAAATCTGGCCCAAAAAGCAGCCTGTAAAAATTACCGGTTAGAGGGCAGGAAAACGCCCAGAAATAATGTCCTTCGGTCATTACTGTGCATGCAGTCCGATTTGATCAGTTCCCCCATGCTGTTCGCAGCACAAATTCAACAGCCATCTGCTGCCACGTGGGACTGTGAAGCTGAAACTGATTCCGAAGTCAGAAGAGGTTTTGTAGTTCTGTAGGACCCACTCTCCCCTTCTCCCCCCCCCCCCCCCCCCCCCATTTTATAATTAATATTGGACTCCCCGCAAAAGAAAATATATGTTCTTTAAATACAGGCGTTTACAGACCAGGAGAACCTGAGGCTTTGCCTTCACTAGACCGCTAACTCATTGCGAATCGCGACTTCCAGGATCCTTGTTACCGCTACACAGCCCGTGAGATCTCGGGAGCTGCGGGAGCAGCTGGGTTGGTTCAGGGAGCGGTTGCTGCTGGGCCGGTGTGCTTTGCCCGGCAGGGGCGAGAGGGAAAACAGGAGTTATTTAAAAGCACGAACCGCGCACAGTAAGTTAATGACGGGGAAGAAAAGCGCTTTCGGCGCGGAGAGGCGCTACGAGCGCTCCCGTAAGGGCGCTGGTGCGGCCCGGCCCGGCGCGGCACGGCCCGGCCCGGCGCGGCGCGGCGGCGGCGCTGCTCACCCCACCCATGCTGCCACCTGCAGGCCTGACTCCCTGCCCGGCCTGCAGGCCCGTGTCGCGCCGCCGCGCCCCGCGGAAGCAGCTCCCTTCGCCGGTGTTTCAGGCAGCTCATCTGCCACCGCAAAACCTCAGTACAATTCGTGTGTTCTTTTAAAGTACAAAATGACGACCGGGCACTGTTCAGGAGAATGTTACACGCCGTAAAGTTGTGCGTGCGCGCTGGTGTCTAGTGACGCATAAAGCTCGCAGGAAACTTCATCAGGACACCTTTTTTTTCCCCCTCGGGTGATACCTGTCTGCAGCTTCCCCCACAGATCGGCTTCCTTTTCTTCCTCCCTTAACTTCCTTCTACTTTCTTTGGCAGCCAACAGGAGTACACAGTGTAATCCCGGCAAGGGCCTCTCCCTGGGCTGTCAGCAGGATGGCACGTAACAGATCACGTTCAGGATCTTGTTTCAACATCCACCATTTTAATATCTAAATAGTCATGGCACTGAACCATAGCATGGGGCCTTTCCCACTGCGTACAGGAAAGATTCCCGTCTTACCAGGACAGAGCACGTCTTGCCTGGCATCTTAACCACCCACAAAAATTAGTCAGGTGGTTACCCGTTAAGAGTGGCTTTGTCCCTGCTTACAACATTCTTTATTCTGAGTAGCTTTTAGAGGCAAAAGAAACATTTTTAACGCTGAAAGTGTCAAAGAAATTACCTCAGCCTGTGACCTGCTCTGTAATCTAGTTAAGGGAGCACTTTACCATAAGGTTGTTCTGACACTATTTCTACATTTTCCAGTCTTAGAGTACTTGACTTGGTGATGCTTTCAATGGTGGAAGTGAGCGTTGTCATTGCGATGAGTTGGCTCTGGCTGGATGACAGGTGCCCACCAAAGCTGCTCTATCACTCTCCTCAATGAAGCAGGGGAGAGGAAAAAAATGTAATGAAAGGCTCATGGGCTGAGATAAGGAGATCATTCAGCAGTTATCATCATGGGTAAAACAGACTTAACTCTTGTAACCTGGCTGTTATATGAATAATCATTGTGGTTTTTCTTCTTTCACAAGAACCTTTTCTTTTTCTACTTGGTATCCAAACACCTGTGCAGTGCCCAGGTGCTTGGAGCAGTGTAGGAGCCCAGTGTAAAAATGCAACCCTAAATCACATCACTTCTCCATGACCTGTTCAGCATCTGTTCTTGCATCCTCACTATCTCAAGGGTAGCTCTGCCTGATTAATACTGCATTTGGAGAAAGCTTCTCCTAATGCCATTTTTCTCCCGTGTCATTTAGGTCCCTGCAAGCTATGGAGAAAGGGGAGTGTCCTGTTTGACAAACAGGCTGGCTTTGTTGCTTACGCAGATCCAGCTTAGGCTAGATAATGACTTTGCAGTCTGGGAAAGGGAGAAGGAAGAGGCTGAAGATATTGGTAAACCATTGGGTAATGTTTTTAAATTAAAAGTGGTTAGATTCAAACTAGATATAGGGAAGTTTGGTTTTTTGTTTTTTTATGGTGAGGGTGGTAAAACACTGGCACAGGTTGCCCAGAGAAATGGTAAATACTCCATCGCTGGAAGCATTCAAGGTCAGGCTAACAGGGCTCTGAGCAACCTGATCTAGCTGAAGGTGTCCCTGTTCATTGCAGGGAGGCTAGACTAGATGACCTTTAGAGGTCCCTTCCAACCCAAATGGTGCCACGATTCAATGAGGGATTTTCATTTAGTCTTACTTCAATACTTACCTGTCTGCTGACTTGTGTAATTTTTGCTATCACTATTAGGTTGCCACAGAAATATCTGCCTTACTTTTTATAAAATATGTCCCTTCTCAAGGAATATAGGTTACAGGAGTTCGGAGGAGAGGACTTGAACTTTGAGACACTGGACATGATAATGGTGTCCCTGTCCTGCAACTGAATGTCTATGCCCCTTCAGAATATATCCTCTCTTTGATTCAGAACTTTGGTGACTAAGAAGTAGGCATAAGGTGTTGCTCCAAGGCCAAGAATAGTTAATTTTACAAGTAGTTTTGCAGAGGTAGTTGTCCTGGAGGTTTTAAAGATAAATTCTTGCTCATACAGTGCAGGGAAATGCTGTTCTGGGAGCTGCAGGGAGTTTAGTTGTAACCAGAAAAGCATTCAGAGTCCAAGAATCACCACTAAGAAAACCCACTGAACTATTTTTATGCTTTCAGAACTTTCTATGGTGACATGTTTCTCAAGCAGTGTCAGCCCCTCTGTTCCCGAGGCTGCTAACCAGCAGAAGGCTTTTGGAATGGGCGCTTTACCCTTCCTGTCTCACTGACACAGAAAACCTTTACATGCCATTTCAACTGATAGCAGTGGGGCAGTTTCTGTCCTGTTTTTAATATTCGCTTTCCTCTTGCGAACCTATGTGAGCCATCTCTCTCTCAACTCACTTCTGGCAGGATGTCTCTCTCCTGTAGTACTCTGATCCCTCGACTTGCAGCGTCTCCAGTTTTCCCTGTGTTTGGGTAACTGGCATGTGCATTCTGTTTGTCCCTGTCAGAGCAGAAGCTCTTGGCAGATGGGTACTGTGGAAAATCTCAAGTGCTGGCAGATGCTGAAAGATTGGTATTTCCTTTCTTTTTCCTTCTGTAGTCCCACCTAGATTACTTGCAGCATTTCCATCTCTTAAAATACACCATAACTATTTGACAAAACCAGGGTGGGTGTGGGTTTGAGACCTCCTAGTCCTGTTTGTGGCAGCTATAACCAGTTACAGGTGTGGCACTGGAGCCCTGTCTATGCATGAAAGTTCTCCATCTATAACAAAGTACTAGTAGTAATAATAATAAGAACAATAATATACATAATATTCTCCAGTTCCACTTGTAATGCACCTGAGCTCTTTTACAGGGCAGCCTAGGCTCTGGAAGAGTAGTTTTCTTTGATATTTACCCTTAACTTTTCCCTAAGCATTCTAATCCTTTCAACCTTTTTCAACCTCTCACAGTTCCCCATTAAGTGTAGTCCTGTGTAGAAAATTTAAATGGGCCAAAGTTTTCCTCACTTGCCATTGTTAGTTGTAGGAATGTCTTAAGAGTAACATGGAAAAAATACAGGCTGAAGGATCACTGATTTAATCTGAACTGAAAATCGTGCACCTCTTTGCATCCGAATGGCAGGCTGTGCTGGTTTAGCTGTTCACTTCATGCTGGGGTTTATCTGGGGAAGGGGGAGAAAGAAGGGGAAGAAAATTGCCATGTAGACAGAGTTGAGTTGCTGAGATGTTTTGGGGAATAAGTACTTTGAACAAAGGTACTGTTTGTCTTAATGTCACCTTCTCTATGAAAAAGGTGATGGTAACTTTCCCACCATGTCAGGCCCTTTAATGAGTGGGAGTGCAGTGATTTAGTTTTAAATATTAAGTATTATTTAGCACTTAAGGAACCACCTTTTTCAAAGCAGTGCCTAAAAGCTGCATGCAGTCTCAGGCCACTGTTGGACTAGCTTATGCTAAGAAGGTTCTTCTGAAGGGGCAAGACAGATAAAGGAAGAGTGAAAACACCACCTGAGTGGGACAAATACGAGCACTTGATGTTGGAGGAGAAGCCAAGTGGTGTCTACAGAGTCTGTGATGGATGGACCTGGAGACAAAACCCAGGTGAGTCCTGGACCAAACCCAGCCCTTGCTAAGATTGCTTCAAATTTCTCCTGAGGAAGTGTAATCTTAATTATGGCTGTTGTATGTATATGTTTTCCTTAGGGTGTCTTTTTTTTTTGTAGGAGATAAGGGAATCTGTGTCTAGATGATGGTTTCTTCTATAATTTCTGACTCATTCTAGATTACCTGTAAACATTTTCTCTTGTGATACAGGGTGAGAAAGAATAGGGGTCCCTACATACATTTAGCACGAGACTGTTTCCTAGCTGAAAGCTGGGAGGGGAAGTGTAAAGTGTATCAGAGACACAGGGAAAGAAATATGATGTTTTCCTAAGGCCTTAGAATTAAAGTAGGAAAAAGTATTGACGCTTTCTTTGTTTCTCATTGTTCATTTCACCTTCCCTTTGCAGAACACCAAAGAACATCCTCAGCCTATGCAGATCTAGTGATTTACTTCATCTTGACTGAACAGTCCTGCCCCAGAGGAATAAAGATGCATGTCTAGGTATTAATATTCATCATAAAATAAACCTTGGTGTCATTTATAAGGCAGTAAGTTCAGTTTAGGGATTTCTGCAGTTGTCATTAAATGTTAGCTCTACGGGAGTTCAGATAACTCTGGCAGCTGGGGAGAAGGTTGCTGTAAACTGGAGTAGGAAGCAAAAATCCAGGAGGAGTAAACATGCAGAAAACATTTGGAGCATTTCAGCCAAGCCAAGTTTCCCAGCTGTGACGGGGTGGTTAGGTTATCCTGGAGGGCGTCTCTAGGTACTCAGGCACAGCCGGGCTCTCTGATGCCCCTGCGTGTCCCTCCTTTCTCCTCTAGTGATGGCAATGGCAGAATGTGAGAACTGGGCTGCTTGTAGCTTGGCAGAGGAGTGCTGGGCTCCCTCCCAGTCTGGATGTCTCCCTTTCCTGCTTCGTACAGCAATGCCCCAAACTTGCTGCATCTTCTTTCATGCTATGTGCAGAAAGGATGAAAATTAGGAAAAATATTCTCCTGTTCCTTTAATTGTAGAACAAACTAAGGAAATGCTAGGCTGTGACTTGCTCAGAATTATACAAGAAATCTTAGGTGAAACAGGGCTCTATTTTTGCAGCTGCACTTGGGCACTGTTGGCATACAACAATATGGGAAGGGATCCCTCTTTCTGCCGTAAAGAGGAAGAAGGATAGGACCATGCTTTTGCTATCCTGATAAGTTGGGTGTTTTAAGCCCTTTTTTACTTTCTTACAGAAGTGTATACACCAGCCATTTCAGGAATGTCACAGCTTTGCCTCCCCTGGTTTTGCTGGAGGAATTCTTGCAGGGCTGGAAAACAGGTGGAAAGCAGCTTTCTCAGCACATGGTGAGACTTCTTTTCAGAGTTGCCCAACTTTAATTACCTCCAAATTCCTCTACCAGGTATTAACTGGGTTTAAGATGGTATCTTATGGGTTGGAGGAATTCTGCTATCCTGTCTGCTACTAGATTTACCATCATTTTTTACCATGATTGGTGTCTTTTTAGTGGAGGTGTTATGGTCAAAGTCCCAAAGATGCTTTTTAGTAAGACTCTTCCCCAGATGCCTGCCTCCATTGCCTAGACTCTCTCCTCATTTTGTTTTTATCTTTGAGTCTATCACCCATTCTGCTAACTGTGGGTGACCTAGTCAGGAACAAAAGGTTGTACCAGGCAAGAATACTCCACTCTGATTGTGAACTTATATACCATATCCATGCTATGGCAAAGAACTGACTTCAGTGTGTTATGAAACTCCACGGTTTATGTCTGTGAATAGTCATCCATTGCAGCAAGGTTGGCATGTGGCCGTGGGCAGTCAGCAGTGGATCCACCTTGCTCAGTATCTCTTCTTATGGTGGATACCTTCCTTTGAAAAATGTTCAGTTTTGAAATCTCTCTGTTGAAATCACTTTGTCAGTGAGTGTTATCTTTATCTCTTTTAGCCTCATGTATAAAATACTACTGCTTTTTTGTGTCTCTCTTGGTGTGAAATGCTGCCAATCCTAAATTGCCCATGAAGTTTGACAAGGTCCAGACGTGGAGATAAATAGGCAACACCTGGATGGAGTGGGGACAACAGGATCCATATTACATCCCAGTATGGGATCTTGGGCCCCAGGATACCAAGTGCTGGGAGCAGCTGCCGGCTGAAAGAGAAGTTGCCGCTACCCTCCAGCAGCCTTACAGACAGCCTCACCCTCCCCATGTGGCTTGATGCTGGCATTGATGCTACAGGCAAGTCACCTCAGTTCCTGGTCCTATTAGGGTAAGGGGGAGGATGGGGCAGGGAACCCAATTGCACTAGTGCCAAGAGGGACTCTGGTGGTCACTGATACCATTATGGGACAGCCTGGCTCTCCTTGGAGGCACATGGACCATTTTTGCAAATGGTTGCTGCTCTTCTCATAGGCTGGTGGGGGTTTGAGGTGTTGGTTTCCATGCTCTGCCATTCCCCACTGCCTGCTCTAAGTGCAACTGTTTCATGTGCCCTTTCTCTGCATCTGACTTCGATTATCCTCAGTTACTGTGATACCAGGACTATTGGGTAATTTCTACCACACAGGAGGTTGGACCCATCAAAAATAAAGTCCAATCACTGTCTTCAACAAAGAAATCTTTCTTCCAGTTATTTGTCTGGTGTTGGGCAGTTGGGGTTTTTTTTGACAGATCCAAAACAAAACCCTTATTCAGTTGGTGGTCACACAAGTTTTGTCATTAATGATTTACAGCAGCTCAGATTTGGGCTATCAAGAAATACTAACTTCTGGTTTTCCCGTCTTCCAGAAAGCCAGGATTTTTCTAGGTTTTAAGTGCCATCTAAAATGTGCCCTCCTTAAAATACATGTTCTTTATACATTAAAGCAGTAGCATGATAGAGAAGAAACCTTTATTTTTCTTTGCATGTTAACTTTAAGGTCAGCACCATAAGCCCTTTGCAACATCTTGAAATTTTCAGCTGCTTTCTTAGCTAAGTTGAATACCACGGACTAAAACCAAAAGAAACTACTACATCTTTTCCCCTTCTGAGGAAAGGAAGTCTAAGGGGAAGTCTGCAATTGAGTAATTGACAGGATCTAAAACAATTCCTGAATATTTGATCCCAGTACTTGATACAGGGCAGGAATGCATGGGGCACCAAGAAGAAATCTCAGCTGCTGCTGTAGCATCTACAGCAAGGCAAATGGATGAGTACACTGCAGCTGGGACCTCAGAAACTCGCTCGTTGCTGAAATGCAAAGAAACTATTAAACTTATCATCCATTTCTTAAGCACTTACTTGTTATTTACAGCTCTGGCTCTGAGACTTGCAAAAATAGCATAGGGGGATGCCCGGTGGATCTTGGTTGTTTCCATCTCTATTCTAGGCCATTTAGCAACTTTTTTTTTTCTTCCCTGTTGTAGAATTGATGTCAATACAAGAGAGAATGGAGTCTCAGATGGAAATTCCTGGCTTACGCTGTGTCTTTTTGTCCCTGCCAGGGAGGTGGGGGGCAGTATCTGAGGTGCGAAAGGTGCAGGATGTTTCCGTGCGAGCTGGGGGCTGCTCAGCTCTCTGCAGCCCGTCCCCTGCGCTGCCAAGGCACCATGTCACGGGGCAGAGTTCCTGCCCCTTCCCTTATAGTAATGTGTTTGTACGAGCAAGTGGCGTGGTTAACGGGGAGGGGGGGAAAAGGCATCAAGAGATTGTTGCTGAAAGCTTTGAAAAGTAATGTTTTGGAGAAGAGAGGCTTTATATAAGAGGTTGTTTTGGTGGGAGAAGGCAAAAGTGAACCTCCATCTGGGACAAAAAACACCCCCCAAACAGCCTTTTCCCCCGGGACAGAGGCAGAGGTGAGTATCCCCACGCTTAACGTCTGAAACCAGCAGAGAAAGGTCGCTTCTTGAACACGCAGCGAGCTATCTTCTCCGACCTTCCTGGCTGGCTCTGGAGTAATTGCCTCAGAAGGGACGAGAACAAAAATAAAGGGATACCCCCCCCCCCCCCCCAAAACCACAAACCTAAACCCGAACCCCCCCCCAGCCAGGTGTACTCGCGCGGGGTACGCTGCAGCGGGACGGTGCGCCCTTGGCTCCGCCCCGGGCTGCGGGTGCGAGCGGAGGATGCCAGCCCCCTCCCTAGCGGCAGCGTGAGGAGGAGGAGGAGGGTCGGCTGCGGCGCCTCCTCCCTTCCCCGCCTCCCTCCCCGCCGAGCGCAGCGCCCCGAGCATGGAGCCTGCCTGAGACGCTCCGTGGGCTCCGGCAGCTGCTGCGGCGGCACAACATGGAGGCGGCGGCCCCGCCGCTCCCGCTGCTGTTGCTGCTGCGGCTCCTGGCCGCCTCGGTGCTGCGGTGCGAGCCGGGCTCGGCCGGGGGTAAGCTCGCTGGGGCGTCGCGGGGCCCGGGTCGGCGGGGAGGCGAGCGCCGCTGTCCCTATTGTTGTCGGACTTGGGCAAACTTTCCCCCGCGCTCCTCCGGGAGGGCTGCGGGGGCCGCGGCGGCGTGGAGGCGGACGGGAGCGGGACCCAGCGGGGCAGAGGGCGCGGGCCGGCCTCCAGCGCGGGGGAGGGACGCGCACATGGGCGAGACGGGACGGGGCGAGAGGAGGGCAGCGGGCTGGACGGGGCGTCTCACCCCCCCGCCGCCCCCCAAACTATTCCTCGTCCCCCCTCTGTTCTGCAAGAGAGGGGGGCGCGCAGGAAGAGGAGGCCTCTCCTCCCCCTTCCCGCGGGACATGTCCCGCCGCCGGCGGGGAAACGGTTTCTTCGCGGGGATGGCTCAGGTAACGCGTACAGTTGCAAAAAGAGAGACAAAAGTCGCCCTCCCCGTCCCCGCTCCCGTCCTTCCGCGGTCCCGGGCTGGGATTTCTCCGGGGTTTGGAGAGGCGGGTGTCGGGTGTCGCTCATCAAACTCTTGGCAGGGCTGGGGAGGGGGTGGGGGGAAGGCGAGTGTCGTCTTCTCACCCCCAAGCTCAGTTTTAAGGCTGTAGGCCCACGGCGGGGGGGAGGTGGTGGTGGTGGAGGGGGTGGTGGCGGCGGCGGCGCTGCGGCGGGAGGAACCGGCCGGCCCGGCTGGAGGCATCGGCGGGCGGGAGTCGGCCCGGCCCGGGGTGCGGGTGCCCGGCCCGGGTGTAGCCCCGCGGGCGCTGCCGGAGCCCGGCTTCCCCGCTCCCGCGGAGCGCTGGGCCCCTCGCTAACCCGCGCTGCGTCCCGGGCATGGAGCCTGTCCTTTGCTTTCCCTTTACAATACCGTTTTTAAGTGAACGTGCTAATCCTCTGAAAGCACAAATAAACAGGCTGTGCTCTGCCTGCAGCATCCGTGGGGAGGGGGCCGGGACCTGTTCCCCGTCCTTTCTCCCTGAGCGCTGCTTCGGTCCTGCCTCAATCACCGAGGACGGGGAGTCAGGGCTGCACGTGTAGGACTTGTGGCTTGTAGCTGCTGCGTCTGCTCTGCCTGAGCACATCAACCCCGTGCTTCAGCAGGCTGGAGCTTCGCTGTTGCAATTTACTAGGTAGTTTAGAAAACTCGGCAGTGTGACCAAGGCTGTCAGAACGTCACCTCGGGGCCTCTTTTATTAGGCCACCCACCTTTTCAAACCGTCTGTAATTATTAGAACTGTCATTTGGAGGAAGAGAACTAACCGTTTCTCTGATGGCTACATCGTTCTGTATTTTCAGTTGGAGCTCTATGTAGGTTGCCTCAGTGTTTTAAAGATGTTTCAGAAAACCTGTAGTGGGACCTGTGCCTTTCTGAGCACTTATATTTGTGTAAAGATGTTCTGCTTGACTGAATGAAGCGCTCTGTGTGTGTCGGGAAAATCAATCTACAGGAGTCTTAACTAAAGAGAGAACAGGTGGTGTTCCTTGAGGGTTTCCTTACGTTTACAGGCTCTATTAGAAAGGAATATTTTAAAAAATGGGATAACTTTGAATTTCAAGCTCTTAGGAAAATAAGAGTTCACAATGAAACTGAGAAATAAGTTGTAACTTGGAGTTTGGTTTTCAGTCACGTCATTTGAGAGACAGTGATTTTCTCGGTATAGTGTACGTTTGTTATCCATAGTCACCTTCCTTAACGTGCATGGAAAAACTCTTCTACAAATGTACCTTTTTTAGTAATTAGCTGAAGAGTCTTGGTTATAAATCTTAATGACATTGCTTTTGTTCTGGCTGCTTACTAGGAAGGTATGTGATTCTTTTGTTAGGCTGATCTGGATGGCTTTTAAGGGTCCAGTCGCTCATCTGCCCTCTTAGAAGGAGCATGGATGCACTATGAGACACTCTCCATGTTTTCAGTTCTGTTCCGAGAACCCCCACTCTGTAAGCAGATGCCTGACTTTAAAGGACTTTTACCTCTTGTAATATAAGCATCATCAGAATACTTTAAAATATGTAAATACATTTCTGCAAGATTGAGGATGTGTTGGAACTTCAGCCGTGTTAAAGCTTCTGCAAAGTGTGGCATCTTGTAAGAGGTCCTGAATACTTTGGCTGTGAAATGATATTGCTGTGGAGGAAAGCCCTTGCTCTGTATGTGGTGGTGTCGGGAGTGGTTTTATTCATGTGGCTTGAAATAACGATGAACCTGTTTCAGACAGGGGTTATGCTTGACTCTCACTGATGTGAGACAAAATGATGGTTGCATTTGGTGCTTTCCTGCGCAAAGCATTCAGGAACAAGATGACTATGACAGGGGCATGTTTTTATCTGAAAACATTGTAAGTTCTGAATGTTTAATACTGCACAGCGGGTGTTTTATGTTGGGGCTCTTAAAACCTGCAAGCAGTTGAGATAAGTCTTGTTTAACTTCTTGTTGAGGGTTTATCTCATGCAAGACTTATTTTCACTTAAACTCACAAAAGATTGGTTAGCAGTTGCTTTTTGTGTCCCACAGTCTCCCCAAATTCTGAGGCTGTAACTTAGTTTTCTTTAATAGAGTGACTATTTGCTTGATACTAAGAAACACGAGATAAAGAAAAGTGACAGGGACAAGTGACAGGGAGGTTACAGAAGTTTCAAACTAGGGATGCAGCGTAAAATAAAAAATGCATTTTAGCACAATCCTAACGCAGCTTTTAATGCACATTGTTTTTTCCTGAGATAGCCTAAAGCTAAGGAAACCTATTGCCATGCTTAAACGTGGAATGTAGCAGGAAAAAAACACTTGCTAATTTCATGATGGGGAAACGTGCTATGTAGGAGTCCTCAACTGCATTTTGGTGCCATTTCAGTTAGCCTGTCATTGATTTGGGGAGGGGGGGGGGGGCTATTTTCCTAGTAACTACTGCTATTGTGATGTGAGGGTCTGTCACGAATTATGGTCATAAATCCTCTTGAAATCGTGAGGAAATACCGAAATTCCAGACTAACTCTGAAGTTTAAGTTTGTAACTTTTGAAGCACTGAATCTTCTCTCTCCAGACAAAGGATAATGGTTTTAACTGCCTTTTAGGTATGGTGTGTGAATTAATTTAAAATGAAATAGTAACAAATTATATCTAATTTAAAATTAAATTAATTTTAAAGCATCCAGAGGTGCTTTAAAATTACCTATACTTAAAATTACATTTGAAGGATACAGAGATGCTTTAAAACTACTTATGCCATGGATGTGTCCGTAATACATAAATCAGCATGACACACAAAGTCAGTAATTTAGGAGAGTGTGAATGTATTTCATCAGTAGCCTGGTGTAAATTCCACCATTGTTCTTGCTATTTTTGAACCTTATTTTTTAATCTCAGCTGCTTTTACTTTTATCTTAAGATTTTTTTTTTACTTGTTTATAACATAGTCTCTAGTAAAACAGACCATTGGTTTTATTCCAGCTGTGAATTTTCTCAGAACTGTGTGTTTCTTGAATAAAGCAAGCCAAGGTAACTTTTTAGGAAACACAGATTGTTTCTGGGAACTTGTTATCCTTTATGGTAAGATCTGGCTGCATAAGGACAAATAAAGGTTACAAAATTTCTCCTAGACTGTAGACACACAGACTGCTTGGTGTAACTTTGCTTCCAATTAAAATGTAGCCAGCAATGTAGATTTGAAGGTAGTCTTCTCTTCCCAGAGTAGAAGTAAATGAGGCTTTGCTATTCCTGATGCTCAGAAGTAGCTTTAATGATCAGGTTCAGTTTCATATTAGCTCAGGTTTTTTTGTGAACATACTGTATTTTATGAAAGCAACCTGCCATCTTGAGGTAGAGAACAATAACTAGGTCTAAATTCCTTGTTAGAAAGAAGCTATTGTAGGTAACTTTATTGCTCTTCATTCCAAGAAACCCACTTAACTTTTCCCCGATGTCTTTAACCCAAAAGTTATTAAACCTTCAAAATGTTTGGGTCTTGGAAGTTCAGAAGTTGTCGTGGGAGTTGATACAGGTGAAGAGCAATGAGAACACTTGAAGCTGATAGTTGTTATATTCTGCTTAAGGCCTTTGTGAAGAACTCAAAATAGGTATTGACCTGACCCTCAAGGGAAGAATGACTGTAGAAGTATCCCCTTCTGCCCTGTTTATGGCACAGGTCAATTCTACTACACACAGTGTAATCAATGTTTTATTTAGAGATTGAGGCATGTGGATTATTTTCCTTTTTTGCTATATTTCTTTCCAGCAGGACAGGTCCAACAACACTGCGAGTTCATTTAAGATAGGAGCACATAATTAGGATGTTGGCTGGGGACACTGGCTGACCGAAGCCGCGTGTTGTTTGGATGTTTGGGACTTTCAGAAGAAGTCCAAGATGTGCTGTCTCCTAAGAGCCCACAGGTGGGACTTCTGAACTGGGAAAAGTACTTCTGGAGAGTCCTACCCCTGCTCAGTCAGGCCACGGGAGGTCTCGTGACAGAGTCAAAGAATACTTTCAGCAGTTTTTTAGCTTTTTGGGTGATTGAACAGTTGTGGTGAGAGGAGGGAAGAAAATGGGAAGTATGCCCCACAAAGTATTATTCAATACGATTGTCTGTTAGGAATTTATGGGCAAACAACCCTTTTGGTTCCTTCTGTGTAGAGCTCACCAGTGCTTCGTCTTTGTGGTTTCTGTTTACTAAAGATTGGAAATATCTGTTGTTGTGGTTTAGCCCCAGACAGCAGCAAAGTACCACTTTGCACACTCCCCCCAACAATGGGATGGAGGAGAGAATCAGAAGAGTGAAAGTGAGAGCTCCTGGGTTGCAGTAAAGACAGTTCAACAGGTAAAACAAAGGCTGCATGCGCAAGCAAAGCAAAACAAGGAATTCATTCACCCCTTCCCACGGGCAGGCAGGTGTTACTAGTATCTCCAGGAAAACAGGGCTCCAGCACGTGTCATGGTGACTCGTGAAGGCAAATGTCATCACTCTGAATGCTGCTGCCTCTTCTCCCCGTCCAGTCTTTCTTCTTCTCTAAGTCCCTTACAAGCTGAGCATGGTGTCATATGGTATGGAATATCCGGTTGGTCAGTTGGGCTCAGCTGTCCCAGCTGTGTTCCCCACCCAACTCCTTGTGCACACCTAATCATCCCGCTGGCAGGTTGCTGTGAGGAGCAGAAAAGGCCTTGGCTCTGTCAGCACTACTCAGCAGTGACCAGGCACAGCTCTCCTCTATGACCAGGCACAGCTCTCCCCTATGACCAACAGTTTCAGCACAAATCCAAATCACAGCCTCATACTGGCTACTATGAAGAAAACTAACTCCATCCCAGCCAAAGCCAGGATGTCTGTTAAGCCACAAAATCCTACTGAGATGCTCCAAAGAGTATAAAGAGTGATGGGTTGGTAAGGGTGTTGAGGGTCCATGCAATAAACAGCATTTTAAATTTAACTATTGTTTCCTTTACTCTCACACTTTGCCCACCAGCATAGGCAGATGTAATGTGTCATTTTGTATTGATGTTAAATCCATGGACAACCCTTGCAAGGATGTCAGTAAATTGACATGTGCTTCATTTAAATTGGGTTGTTTGCTGTGGATGATAAAAGCAACCGAAAATGCGTTTAAGCCAATAAATACTTTATATGAGCGTGTTGTGTTAGATTAGCTTAATAGGGACAGTGTGCTGGGAGAGTGAATTTCTTGCCTGCGAATCAGCCACAGAATTGTCTTAATTCAGAATATGAAGGTTTACTGCTCTTGCAATAAGCAGCACTGACAGCAGAGGCGACAGTAAGTTCCTAGCGCAATTGCCAAGGGTCTGCACGCCTCAAATGTTGGTGTGTGTATATATAAAAGCGACCCTAAAATAATATAATTGTTGTTGAATACAGTTTGGCACTTTGGCTTTCTGATATGCTCTAAGAGTATTAGGTAATTCTGCATATTCTGCTAGCATAGCATCTATTACTTATCTTTTAGACATAAGGAAATTGAGCTTCCCCAGTTTGACTTCCTTTGAACACTAATAAAATTTGTCTTTGTGGCAAGCAGAATTAAGATTTTTGAACTCTGGTCTTCCTGTTGAGACTGTAGGAGTAAGATAGGTAATTGTTCAATAAAACTGTGAAGTGTGCTGTTCCTACTGATGCATCCGAAGAAACGAAGTTGCAAGTGCATTAGGCTGTAACTCTCCCTTCTACTATGAAAAGCGGAAAGATGGAGATTCTATTCCTGTCTCTGGTGGGGTTACTACACAAAGGGCTTGATTTTCAGTTTTTCTCATAGATTTTATTAAAAGGGCCTGCAGTGCCTTGTGAAAGTGCAGTGCCCTTTGATACTTCTGTCCTTCTTATAGGACCACTGTTGGCTTAGATTTTGTCTGAGAGGGAGATGAATGAAGCGCTGTCAGGTTAACTCAATCATTTGTCTCAGGAGTTGACAACGTTTTTGGATGGTGATTCCAGAGGTTCTCTGTTGGCCTTTCTTTAGGTTTCCTTGAGTGTATGTTGACTCTTAATTCCACTTTGTTGTTGCTTTAAATGTGATTCATTAAACATGTATTAATGCTTCTTTTTGGAAGTGGCTCATTACACGTCATAATGAAGGTGATAAATTAGCCTGGGGGGGGGACTCTTGATCCTCAGCCTGCAAGAATTGCATCAGAGGTATGAGGTGGCAATTAAGTGAAGAGAGAAGCTTTATCTCTTCTTTCTGTGGTGTTTGACTCAAAAAAGGCCAGAGTGTGAGCAAGTGTCACCTATTTCCTGTTGCTAAACCTCTTAGTGATGAGGAGGAACTGTGGATTGAGTGGACCTGCTTAGTTAATGTATTTGCTTTTGGTTTGGGAATCAAATTATAATGTGATTTTGTAGATGTTCTTTTTCTTTTCTGCAGTTCAGTGCTGGCTTTAACTAAATCAAAAGGAAAAGGAGTGGAGGATCTGAGAAAGCATGATCAAAGTGTCCGGTGTTGCTATAATCTATGGGTTATTGATATGCCATTTGAGAACTTTTATGAAATATTGTACCTTGCGGCTTAAGCCACATACTCTGGGTTTTGAATTAGATGCAGCTTTATACCTAATAGCAGGAAAACACTTTAAATGCTTGTCAGTAACTTCAGCATACCTTCTGGGGACATTTTGGGGGTTGGACTCTGATCTCTGGAGGCCCCTTCCACCCCCTAAAATTCTGTGATTCTGTGATTTTAGTTTTACTTGGATTCCAGATTCATGGATGACTTTGTCCAGTCACTTGTACTTTAAAAAAAATATTTTCCATGAACATATTATTTTCTGTTCTTCCAAATTAAAATTGTCTTAGCTGGACTTCAGAAGGGGAAAAAATTGTTTAGAAAACTAGAAATGTAATTAAATGTTGTTATTACAGTTGTTTTGTGGTTTTTTTTTTTAAAAAAAAACATACCCCGAAACCTCCCTGGTGTGCTTGTCTTCATATGAATTAAAAAAACCAAAAGCACAGAAAATTTATGTGAGAGAATCACTGTCTCTAGCTTTGGTTTCAGAAATGGTGTGTTCTTGATACTTCAAGTGATGTGAAAGGGCTAATGTTTTCATTGTTATTCTTGTTCAAGGATTCTTGCCAAATTATTCATAAGGGGGTGTTTCTGTGGGGTTTTTTTGCAGATATAAAAATAAGTTTCTTGGTCCAAAGAAGAATTGCTTTAAAAGGACAATCACAAAGCTGTGGCATTTGGAGTAACCTAGGAAATATTGCTGCTGTTGTGAGTCTGTCTTCTAATACTGCGTTTAGTTCAATCTCTTAGGCCAGTGTCTTGGTGATGCAATAGAAATGTAGTCTAAAATAGAAGTGTGTTTGTATCTGTTTTACATTTCGTTGTGGAGAAAGAGGAAAATCAGGATTTTCTCTTGGATAGCAAGCTGTCTCTGCTGATGGCAGTAACTAATTCAAGGAAAAGAAATAACGGAAGGTTATGAGATTTATTCTCTGATGTGTAACTACAGACAATGTCTGTATAACATACCTGGTATTTTTTCTTAGTACATGTAGCTTAATACAAAACCAAATGCCATTTCTCAAACTTCTCTAAGCAGCAGAATTTAGAAACCAAAAATCTAATTCTTTGTTTTTTAGAAGGTATCTCCTCTGACCACTGAATCATAGATTACCCATTGTTAGACATGTATTGATCACTACTTATATTGTGCTTCTAAGTTTAAAGGAGCTTTGGAGGCATTAATTTGTGGAACTAGTTACTTCAAATCAAGAGTAGCTTACTTAGGAATTTGGTCCCTTTTAAGGATGGTCACTCATGCCCACCAACTTTCCTATTTTCTCTGTCACACTTTGTTTACATTTTGCCAGGCATTGAAAATTTTCCAGTTCTAGAGCAATTGAAAAGCTCAGAATGGAGTTGCCTGCGCTATAGGAGTGAATTTTAACATAAAATATGATATAAATAGTCTTTATCTTTCTTCACATTTTTCTGATTGCTTCCACACTTGAGAGGAGACAGCTCGAAGCATGATGTGTTTAAACTTTTTTTCCTTTCCCTAAGGGGAAAATGTTTTAGCCTCAGAAATGTATATTGATTGCTTACCTGGATGTGTCTTTTGCAAAAGATATGAAAGCAAATTGAACTGCTGTGTTAGTATTCATGTTCTCAAGTCAGAGCCAGGAGGATGAAATGCACATGGCTAGCATTTTCCATTTAGGTCTGCCCAGCTGCGAACCATTTAAAAAAAGACCCCTATACATTATCTGTGTCTTCACTAGCTGAGCAGAAGAAATCTGTAGCTGTCGAGAATTTTTGTCTGTCTGAGTTTTAACAGCATTTTTTTTTACTATCTGGATAAAGCTGACTATTACTTACCCAGGTTCTAAAATGCAAGTTTGCAGGTGTTCAAGTTCTGGGAAGGGTATAGTCAGAAAAAGTTACATATCTGGACTTACTTAGGCAAGCTGCATAATGAGAGTTAGGTGGGGTGGGGCTAAGGCAGGCAAAGCTGTAATGAAGCCTCAATAATCAAACTTGAATCATTTGCAAGTCTTTCCCTCTTACCTGCTCCCAAAAGCCTGTATGAACCTGGATTTTCATCACATCTGATATTTCTTCAACACCCACCCCACCTTGAGTCACAAAACCTCCAAGGTCATCCCTGACTTCAGAATCTGTGTACAAGAGGAGAAAGTTTTCTGTGATGCCATGGAAAAGGTGCATTTTTTTAGTGACTACTAGAAGGAACCATGCACCATGTAAAGAGTCAGGGAATACACCTGCTGACTTGTTTAGAACAGAGTAGGTCGGCTCTTAAAGGCGCTCAGGACTTAATTTTTGTGAATGTTGTAGCTAGTGGTAAAAACTGGGGGAAATCCACACACCAGCAAAAACTTAAGGGAGCATGTGATGATATTTACAGTCAATAAACCAGTATCTGTAGGCATCCTGTAACAGTTGCAGATGAGTGACTGACATGAGCTCTGTAGTTTGCATGCAGAGCTAAGCCATAGTGTTTGAACTTTGGGTGACGTGCCTGACAGCGTATTAACAGTCTGCTCCTCGATCTTATTTGTGTAATAAACTTTGACAAACAAGTTCTATAGATTGTTAATATTTTCAGAGGAATTGCTGTCAGTTCACAGCCAGTTTGTGGCCAGATATGTGGTATAGGTTGTGATTAATTTTCTCCTTGAAATGTTTTCATGGTTGTGGTCTCTCTTGTTGTTACCATCACATCTGACTGCAACTGAAAAATTAAATGTTTAGCCAGGAAGGTTTTGAATTTTAAGTGTAAAAGGCAGAGAGTTGGCCATGGCTGGCTACTTCTGAAGTTCCCTTCCTTTATTAGAGCAACAGAAAACAACATGTTTGTCAGGGTTAAGGCATGATAGTCTGTCTACGTGAAGGAATCCTGGATGGTTGTGACAAAATCCCAGTGTTGGATGCCTGTTAATGTTGAGGTCATTCTGCTCTTTGCAAATTTTGGTGTTTTAAAGAGCCTTCAAGACATTTGTGGGAAGTGAAGATGTTTTGCATGAGCCAGAGAATGGGAAAATGCATGTATTTTACTTAGTGACTGCTAGTTACTCAGACTTTAAATGTGCTGACCTAGGCAGAAATAATCTCTGACAAGGTCCTGGATAGTTTATGCTGACATGTGGAATTGTGTGAGATATTGAGGAGGGGGTGTGGTGGTGGTATTCCACATGTAGATATGTGTGAGTGTGTATATAATACGTATGTATGTTCTTATGTACTTAAACACTTGGTTAACCCGTTTCTCCTGCTCTTTGTTGGGTTTTTTCCCCCTTTCATTCTAATGGTTGTGTTATTGAACAGCCTTCCATTTCTGAAAAAAAAAAAAAATCTCAAAACCAACCCATAACAAAAAAACCTCCCATGCATTTTAGTAGACTTTTAACTCCTGATGTTAGATCCCAATACATAAATTTAAGGAGGAAGGTTTTGCAGTTACTCCCTATGAGGCTGGGATTCATTATACCTAGATTTGGTTTTGGTGGTGTTGCAGAAGCATGCCCTTAAGTCTGTGAACTCCAACTTTTCATCTGAGAAAAGGTGGTGGTGATACGTAAAGGGTCACTCTGAATGCATCTTTGAGTGTTTTATGCAAAAATCTTTTCCTACGTGTCTTCTTTTTAAATAATCTTATAGTGATAAACCTGCTTTGTTTGACTCCATTACTCACGCAACGATGACTGATTCGTTAGAGAATTGAAGCTGCAAACTAGCAATGGTAGGTTAAGAATCCCTGAAAAGGTAGGGTGATGTGTATTTTGTCAATCAATACTGTATGCCTGATTAATTTAGTGCACCTAAATCTTTGATCTTGCATAACCAATTTCCAATTCCCTTTGCAGTCTTTATTTTACAGTTTCTGCATGTTGTATCGTTCTGCTGTGTTGGTAGTATTTCTTCTCAGCTTGAAAACTCTTCCAGGCAGGAATCCTCTGTATTGTTTTTCCTTTTACCTGCTTGCTTTGTGTTGCCTGTTTGTTTGTTTTTTCTGAAGAACCTAGATTGCTAAAGGCTGGAATGTCTGTAGGTGGATAATTAAAAACAGCGGTCGAGAAAGCTCTTGGAAACTTGTTGGGTTACTTCTCTAAGTAGTGTCATGAGGCAGCATCATTGAATGGAAGTTAGAAAAAACCCAAACCAAAAACCAACCTCAAACACCCAAACCATCCTATTTCTGGCAGTTCGAAGGGGCTGCCTACTGCCTTAGCATGTGGCTCCTCTAATGTTGTCTGCCCATGACAGAATTGGTAAAACCAGAGAAGATTCAACATAGCTGGTGTTTGAGGGTTGCTGCTTGGCATTCAGCCTAGGAGTGCACAGTGGGGAGAAGACAAGCAGGTAGTGGAACTCCTGACATCTGGAGATAGAGCACATCTGGTGCTAGTTCTCAGAGGCAGAATTCAGCCAGCCCAAAGCTTATTGCATGTGTGGAACGATGTGACTTCTTTTCTCTGAACAATGGCTATGGGATCTTTGTAAGCATTGGCCTCTTGCCTGGTTATTCTGAGGGTTTTTGTTGTTGTTTTCTTTTTTTTTTTTTTTTTCCTGAGGAAGTCTGTGTGCAGTGAGGGAGGATGTGGAGTATTGTAAGTTCTTGCTACAGCTGACAGTCCTCCAAGCCATACTTGCTCCCTGACACTGGTCCTCTTACATAGGCAAAACGCACGTGTGAAAGCCACCCTGCTCATCCAGAAAACACTTGGTAGCTACAGGTTAAGATTCTGGTGTGCTTTTTTGGTCCTTTTCTGATTCCTACGATTCTGTGGAATCATTGTTGCAGAGACACAGAAGAAAGCTTTATTTTTAACTTCAGCGCTCAGCTTTGAGGAATGTTCTTGGGACCTGTTAGTATCACCTTCCTTGTGCAGACTATACGACTTTTGAAGGGTAATAAAACTGGCTTTGTTTGAGCTAAGTTTTGAATTCAAAACCTAACGGCTATTCCACAATTACTTCCCGAAGGGTGGCTGTGTTTTGGAATGGTTTCCCTGTGAAAATCTATTCCAGAATAGTTTACTGTAGTCCTTACTCAGCCTTTGGAGCCTATTTCACACTGTAGGGATCAGGACTGTGTAACAGGCTGGTGTGACTGCATCTGAGCATCTGCTGGTCACAGCTTGATAGAAACTGATTCATTATCATCGTTGCTTATAGCATGTTACCTGTCCTGGTATTCCTGTTAGGAATTTCTTGTCCACAAATTCTGCTTGCTGAGGGGGGATACCTTCTTTTAGGTATTCCTTCTCTTAACATATTGCCAAAAGCCTAGGAGAACACTATAGGTCAAGTGAAAAGAGTGTCTTCCAGGCATGTTTTTGGCCCTTGATTGCCAATGAGCCAGAGGTAGGTGGGAAGACTTAGAACGGACAACAGGAAAAGTAATTATTTGCATGGAAGCCTGTGCTGCAGGACAGGTACATTCAACCCCCTGTACTAGCATGGGGGAGGAATTTGCTCTTCTTTTTTCACTACTGTTAAGTTCTCCAGCTATTTAGTTCCCTGGCCATGATTTGGGAGGAAGCTGCTTTACACATTCTTTCCTATGCTCATTCTGAGACTGTAGCAGTGTGTGTGGTTTTTAATTTTTATTTTAATTTTTTCTGGTTTTATACATAAAACATTGTTCTGTGCTGGAAACTAAAATGACTTAAAGTCTCTCTTCCCTGCTGAGTGACCGTCATTGCTGTTGCAAACCACTGTGTTGACAGGAACTTATCAGTGGTGCAGTAAAGCTTCATAGCAATTGAGAGACCATGTATTGGTGCTAATGAAAAGCCTTTGCATGGTTTCTGGAGGCTTGGGCATCACCAGGCACGTGGAGAGGTTTCAGGGATAAAAATATAACTTGTCAGCTGCCGCACTCTAAATTACAGCTGCGTGCAATGCTTCCTCCCCTGTAACTTCTCTGCCACTTTATTCCGAGGTAGAAGCAATATAGTGAATTCTACAAAATTAAAGTGGAAGTGTTTGTTTGCAAGAATGCAGCAGTCAAGCACAGTGGGAGATGGGTAAGCATTGTGTGCACACATGATTGCAAAAAGAAACTTTAGCACCAGTTTGTTATTATAAAGTCTGAACTAATGTTGGCTGTTTATAAGAAGGAATGGAGTTTGTGGGGTTATTTTCCTATTTAAACATCAGCAGGACACTGGGAACAGATTACTGGGAGTATTTGAGTAAGTTGTGTTTGCTTAATGTGCTTGGCAACTTTTCTTTCAACGAAAGTTTAACTTTTTCAGCTACCCCAGTTCCATTTCAAAACTTTGGCCTTCATCAGGAAGGTAAGATGGATGAGGGGGGGGAAAAAAAAGGGTTTTTTCCCAGCTATGGATGTGTATGACGTCATTTGTCAGATCACTGATGTATATGTGGCCAGAAGTGAGTGTGTTTCATTATCTTTATTTAGGAGGACTTTGAAACATGGAATGGTAATTTATTCAAAGTCCTGTCATAAATATTGCTTGTTCCTAAGAGGATAATCTTTTGCTGGGATGATCCCAAACCATTAACAAATAGATCAGTCTACTGGAGATAGCATTCTGTGTCTGTCTTCCTCCCACGCTTGGCTGAGCGTGTGCCAAACGATGCTCAGACTCTCTTTGCTGGATTCTGCAGCTTTTCCAACTTCAAGTCCACCTGTTGCACTGACTTCAGTGATGCACTGAAAAAGCAATAACGGTTTCAGAATGCTTCCCAGTGCCTGAAATGACATGAAACTTTCTAGTTCTGACAGCTGTAAGTTCATGTTAGAACCCAAGCATTCCAAACTTGTCTGTTGGAAACCTCAAAGCTCATCTTTCTGTACAGTTGAAAAATTGGCACTAACAAAAAAGCAGGCTTCATTTGAATGGTACACAGAAGTTTATATGCAAACTCTAAATAGCCTAGAATTTAGCTTACCTTCAGTTTACTTTTTAGATTTTAATTAAATTGTTTGCTTCCCCAGAGGCTGATTTGATACCTAACTTGTACTTAAGCATTTCTCTTGTTGCTTCCTAAATTCTGGAGGAGTCGGTGTTTTCTCTCTCTCTCTCTCTGTTGTTGTTGTGTTTGTTTTGTTTTAAACAATATTTAGGTACAGGTCACTGCAAATGAGGTTGCAACAGTGTCACGCCATTCATGAGATTTACTAATTTTAAATGCTGATTCTAATGGGAACCTTTTCATAACTAACGGTGTTGCTTTAAGCCTGAACAAAAAGGAATTTGTTTGCAACACTTGGTCTAGATTAGGAAGAGGCTGTGTATCAAAGGGAGTGTTTTCTCCAGTGGTTTTAGTTTAAGCAGCATCCAGCTTCCATACCACGCCCCATCCAGCAACTGCACAAAAATGCATGGCCGTGTAGTAAACTAGTTTAGAGGACTGGGCTGAGGGGGAACTTACCTTTTGTTTTGTGGCACCTCTTTTTGTTGTTTAATTATTATTTTTCCCCCTCTCTGCTGCCCTTTCTTGCTAAACATGTTATAAATACCTGTGTCTGTAAGGAAAGAGAGTGGCTGTTTACAATACAGGGTAAAATATGATTTAAATCAAATTTTCTCTAGTCTAAGAACACTGTGATACTGCAAGATCAAGGATTTGATAGGTCTAACATATTCAGCTTTGAAGGAAGGGTAATGCCACATGTGTCCATGCAATTCAGATGTTACACAGCCTATGATGTTTTGTTCTCTGTGTTCTTTTTAATTATTTTCTTTAATAAACAAAATCTAAACTCAATGTGTTTATTTTTGCAAGCCTTTAATTGTTAGTGCTGCACCTCGTTAGTGACAAGAATAGCATCTTGGAGAATCTTCTGAACAAACAGAAGTGGAGCATGTGTTTGCATTTATAGTGTGATGTGATAGAGGGTTAATTGTATGGATTAACTGTTCTGCAGGAGTGGATAGATGTTTTCTCCTTTGATGTTGTGCTGTTCTGTGGTGTCCTTGGACAATTACTGCACAAGGTGAAGTTTTTAGTTTGAAAGCTTCAACTTAAGTAGCCTTTAGAAATGTTTGGTGTCATTTGATGTCAAGTATTGTTACCTTAAGTGCATGTGTATACATGCACACATATAAGTATGTATATATAAACATACTCTGCATTCTAGGGTTTTATAACAGAAACAACATAATGCTGTAATCAGCTGAGCACATTCTTGAGAGGTTTTAGATTCCCCAACTTCCTCCAAGTAAAACAGAAGAAAGTCAATGTTTTTCACATGTTGATACTGTAGAGGAAATGAAGTGCATGTCCGTGCTTTGGAGCTTCATGGTGCAATTACCGAGAAGTTAATGGACGGATGATAATGACATCTAGTTATTGGCTCCTCAGTGACTGACGAAATGAGTTTTGAAGCTCCTTCGTGGTGAGTTGCTAACGTGTCTTGCACAGTGCTGCTCTACGTTGCAAGTCTTTGTCACGGCAAAGGAGACTAAAATCCCTGTTCTCAAAAGTAAGTTAATTTCTATCACCCAAGTGAGGTGAGTTGATGGGAAAGGTGACTCATATTGCATGTAGTAATTAGTAGAAGACTGACCTGAGCTGTGAGTTCTGGATTTTAGGTGCCCTTTTTAAAGGAGAAAGGAGTTTCATTTTTATTTCTGTTTTCTTTAGTTAATTTCTGCTCTAGATGAGCTTGATCAAGTTTCTTGTTTACGTTTTGTACTGCTGTTATTGTAACGTTAAAATGTGTTCTATTGAGGTGCCTAAGGTTGGTGTAGTGAATGGGTTCTCTCAACTGTGCTTCAAGTTGGTGCTTGTTTGGTGTGGTAGGGTTTTTGTTTGGGTTTTTTTTGTTGCTTTTTGGGGTTTTTTTTTGTTGGTTGTTGCTTTTTTGGTTGTTTTTGAGGACAGAGCTGTTTTTCAAAAAAACAAGTGCTTTTGTGGTCTAGTTTACATCTAGTTTTTAGAGAAGGTAGGCTTTCCCTCTGGTATAACAATCCCCTGATTTTTCCATCCTTCTCTTTTAGAGGGTGCTTCAAAGGCTAGGTGCATGTTCAATTCACTTGCAGTTCACTACTGAAATTTAAGGTGTCTTTGGTTCACTTGTTTTTTTAAAATGATTCACATAAGGCTTGCATTCTGGGGCATTACATTTATATATATATATATATTTTTTTTTAAGCCAGGCATCCATCCTTAGTATGTAGGACGAACAGCACTTTACCTTTGCATGTGATTTAAATTGAGTTCATAAGGCCCTGTTGTATTTTAAGAGGGTATTTTGCCTTATTGTTCATACATGGAGGAAGTTTCTTAAATGCACGTGGTCCTTTCTTGCATATATTTCATGTTTATTAAAAATGTTCTGCAGGGTCTTGTTTAAAACAGTTAAAATGCGGTTCTTAATTGCTGACAGTGTGCTGGTGTCTGGCCTGGGAAATGTACCATGTTTGTCATCTTGCTGGGTTCAAAATGTGGTATTAGGCTGTGAGTAGTAGTTTTTTGTATTAACATTTGTATTTTATGATGTTTTTAATGGGGAGGAGGAAGGGGGGAAGCATATTAGGAAGGACAGAATCCAAGACATTTAAACGCTAAACGGTCTGCAACAACTGGAAGCAAAAAGGGTGTAAAAGCTGGTTGCAATAAACTTATTGTGTTCCCTCTCAGGCAAACACCTTATAAGCACGTTGCACTACTCCCTAGTCCAGGTCCCAGTGTGTTAAATGCCAGGGAGCGTGTTGCAGTGGTGGGTGTATTAGGCGTATTTTGCCTAAGCCTGGCTCCTGGTGGACAGCAATATTTGTTTGTTTTTCTCAACCCTAGCACAGGGTTGGAGTAGTTGTTTGGAATATCTTTTCATCTGAAATGCCCTGGACGTTTTTCAGACACAAAGGGAGAAGGCTTTCTGCTCTGAAAGTCCCAGGTCATGTCTTCATTGCTGAAACAGGTGTAATTAGTAGATTGATACTGCAATCTTGATGTAAAAATCCTTAGTCACTGCAAGTCCATACAGCTGATGAAATCTCAGGTGAGGAGTGAAATAAGGATGCTGGCTTTTTGCTTGATGTAAAAGTTTCCTTTGCTGGCATTTTTACATTGAAGTAGCTATCTCAATGTAATAATTACATCTTTCTCTTTAGCAATGAAGACAAAGCCGAATAGCCCAGTGCACAAAATGGAATAATCAGATCAGTGATGGGCATGCATTGTTTGAGCTAGTTTTGCTTTAGTATAAACAAATGCACTTTGCTCTCCATAATTGCTTCCCTGTGTAATGCTAATAGGCTTGTACCTTTCCTCCTGCAGAAACAAGGGGTAGGATTTGGACAAAACTAAATAAATCAAAAACCCTGCAGATATATTTTGTCACCTGCATTCTATAAGCAGTTTTAGAATTTGTATATTTTAATTTATATGGTTTTCTGTTTACCTTTCCAGCTTACATTTGTGGTCCTCTGAATTTGGAAATGAGCTATGTGACTTCCAAAAATGGCAGCTAAGATTTTCTTTGAAATGGCACTGTGACATTTGTGTCTTCCCTCCCCTTCCCTTTCTTTTTTCTTCTGTATTTGAACCATTTGCACTGTAGCACAGCCCTGGAGCTATTTCTCTTGGCACTTAAATTTGCTGAAACGAGAGCTTAGAGAAGATGGAAAAAATATTTAGTCACACTTCTTGAGAAGTGGTGTGCATCAGGAGTTCAGTTTCTTATTTGCAGTACATCTTGTCTAGGCTGTCAAAGGTGTAGGAGAGTTGGGGTGACTGGGATTTGTTCTTAAACCATTTGCCATAGCAACATTTATGCCTTTTTTACCCTATTAAAATTTGTTCATAAGGTAGCTTGACTGTATAAAAAAGGTTAAGTTGACTGGAAAGAAACACTGGTTATGGTTCTCCAAAGCACACTGGCTTCTTGTCATAGCTCTGCCATGGACTGCATGGCTTGCCCTTGGGTAAGACCCTTAATCATGGGCTTCCATGGGCTTCCTTTCATTCTTTGCCTTGTGAATCTAGATGGCAAGTTCTTCAGCTGTGACAGTCCTTCACAGTGTGTCCACATTGTGTCTTTCAGGGTGCAAATCTCATTTCTGGCTTCTAAGTGTTACCATACTAGGAATGCCAACAGTTCCTGTGCTGTAAAGCTGATGTTTTTGTGTGGTTTTGGTTGGTTGGTTTTGGTTTGTTTTGTGGTGTGTCTCTCCCCTCCCCTAGTTGCTTTGTAGGGAACAGATTGACTTCCTTCTGATTTTTGACCCCTTTCATGAGGAACTAGAAGATTTTTAGACAGTAATTTCCTTTCTTATTTGGGAAAGGCAGGTATGTTTATACAGATGGGGAAACGATGGGCAGAAGAAAATGAAATAATTGAGTCTCAGAAAGAACTAGGAATAAAAGAATAATGTTGTTTTGTTTCAACCTGCTGTTGCAGGTACCTCTAGTACCTCTCCTACTATGTGTTTCTGCAGTATGATAGTAATTGACGGTGTTGTGGCAGCTTCTATTGTGTATACACTGAAGACAGTTATTTCTTATGCCAGTAGTATTGAGAGTCATGAAAGTTCCAAGAGGTAAATAAGCAGCCTAACTTGAAAAATAAATAATGTCTAATAATTTATTGTAGCTCCACATGAAAATATTTTAAAATCTTAAATTTGTGAGTTTGTGGATGGCTAGGTCTATGCTTAACACATATGAAGAAAGCAAACATAGGCATGTCACTGCATTACTTATTTAAAGCTTAAAACCACCTATAGAGTTCCTTCTCCAGTACATTGTGTGTACAAGACACAGCAGCACAGACACAAGTCTGCCACCAGACAATGGTCTGGCTGCAACAAAGTTTGGAGAAGAAGTTGAGTTAAGGTTTTTTTTTTAATCTACATGCCTTTTAAAACCAAGATTCTTTTGACAGAATTGGCTCAAGGAAACCAACTATGTTTGCAGTGATGCTGGCAGATTTGAGGGCATCAAAACATCTTTGAGGTGGTAGGAAACTGGTGGGTGGGGTGTAATACGCAACTGGGGATGGGCAGGAAGGGGGTGGAAGAGGGAGGATGGGAATTCAAGCAGATGCAGCTGGAGGCAGAAGGAAGCACATCTGACCCAGCCCAATACACAAAGGGCATATTTAAATCAAGATCCCCCCTAACACAATGTATCTGGAGCTCGATTTGCAGAGTTAATGGTTTGGCCTTGAATACTGCACTTGTCAGGGGAGTATCTACTACACGCTGCGCTGCCCTGGGAATTTGGGGAACCCCTCCAGCTGCTCTGCCTCTAGCAGTTTTACAACCTTCCTTCAGTACTGAGCATCGCCACTTTTTTAATGTTGCTTTTAGCCTCGATTTTGGGTCCTTTATCCTTGAATACATGTCACACTAACACATACATATGTATCACACAGTTCTGCAAGCACCAGAATCCAGCAGATGTTGAGGAGAGTGACCAGTTCATAACCATGAGATTGTACAGAGCAGTCAGCTGCAAAAACAACAGGACCAAAAATGTTAAACAGCTCCTATGTAATTCATCTTTTAAGGCCCCAAATTTCCATTCTCTCTCAGATTTTCTTCAGTTTTAAATAATTATTTAGACTCAAAACCTTTTCCAAGAAAGCCAATGAGGCATTCTCGGGCTGAATTCCAAACACGTTCCCCTTCTTGCACACACAAGCTACCAGCCTATAAAAATAGGTACAAGGAGACTGAAACAGTCTGTTTTCTTTTGACTGTTACAACAGAAGTCCAAATGTGGAGACCCTCATTTATTCTGGAGCTTTGGAAGTGACAACTGTTTTTTCTGGAAATGTCCTTAAATTCCACATTTTGGAGGGACAAATAGTACAGATGATAATTTTATGTTTCTTCAGTTAGGTTAGTGTTTGTACTTTGCTCTCTGTTAGGCACCCTTTGGCAAAACTCGCTCCTCCTTTTTTTAAGTATGCAGTTTATGATCTTCACTAACGTGCGATCCAGCAGAATGATGAGTGAGCCATATGCACCTCCAGTTTAAAGGGAAAATAATTTAATGGGGAAAACATTGCTCAGGCTCTTCCATCCAACAGTGACATACTACCAAATCTTAGTTTAGTACTAATGGGACTTAGTGTTGAAGTCAATACAATCACTGGTGGAGATCTTACCAACAATTTTTGGACCTAGTGATAAAATTGTATCATCGTTTCAGGTGATGGCCACCAGGTGAATGACAACAGAATGTGATCTACCCTCTAAAGCAAGAATATAATCAGTTAATGAGCAATATTACCTACATTACTCAGATCAATTGGGGCTATTGATGCACTTCGCAAGTGTGTGAACTGCAACACTATCAGTGATAATGCCAGTGTTAGTTTGTATTAACAGCAGAGTGTCCCAAAGCGTGTAGGATTGTGTTCCATTATGTCCATAAAAATCATACACTATTACCAAAGACACATTAATTCAATTTATCAAAACAGCACTAGTCAGTGGCATCGTGACACTTCTTCCCTTCAGACCTTCGAAGAGTTGAATCTTCAAGTCAGTTTGTAATATACATTTCTACCCAAAAATAAGGGTAGTGAGATTATTTTTTTCCTGACCCTTGGCTGACTTCTGGCAAAAAATGGGGGAGAAGTTAGTGAAATCCTGAAAAAGCTCTCTTCCAGCAAATCCACTGGTTTTGAACAGATGTTTGAGAAAAAGCTGAATTATCAGAAGCGCCATGTCTTTACCTCCACAATACTGAAAACCAGTTAGATTTATAGAATAGTAATAATAAAGAGAGCAGAAAATCTTCCTTCATGTAGTTCTGGCAGGCAAACACTCCAGGTAACTTGCAGGACAAACACTGACTTCAGGAATGAATTTAATGAAATCAGTGGTCCTGTTTAAAACAGAATCATCCCCTGAAGTTTGCTGCGTATTACTGTGTGTATTTGCTACACTAAGAGGAAAATTAAGAATTATCAGTGATATAAATGCAAGCGTGCTATTACAGATGTCATTATCTTAACTAACGTCTCCTTTTTGCTCTCCTTGCTATCAAGCTCTTGCAAAACCAAACTCTTGGGTATTTGACTGGAAGGCAGCGTGCGAGGCTTACACAAAAATCAAAAGTCCCATCAACAGCTTGACACTTAAAACTTCTCTCATCTTGACACCCTCTAAAGCCCAGTATCATGTGGTGGGTTCCCTTGAACAAGATGGCTTTATTTGGGAAGATTCTTCCATTAGAAGAAAACCACATCAGATTGTGGAATTTACATTTGACTCTTCCACACCTGACTAGACTACACTTTTGTTCCAACGAGTAACATTTGCCAGCAGCTGAATCCAGCACATGCAATCTCAGAGTAATTTTCTTTATTTTATAAATGTGTTATGTTTTCAAGGGTGCATATTGTACGTTTGGTGGAGATAAAAGTCAAATGCCTTTTCCAGCTTTCTTAAGATTTGTGTCCTTTGGAGTTAACGTAACATCTGGAACTAGAACTATAAATTGGAAACAATTCAGATCAGAAACAAGCATACCTTTGTCAAGCTTATATTTGTTCAAGTCGTGGAGAATATTTGCAAGCCAAATTTTGCAAATGATGTAGAACCACTATTTTATCCATTAGAACTTTGGAACCATCATCGCTGGATAATCTACTATTATTGGCCAGACAGCTGTCTGCCAAACCCAGGAGGAATAAAATAAACTGAAAAAAAAACCCTCAGAAAATAACTTTGGTATCCAGAATCTAAAAAGAGGACACTGCAGGCTTTTTTTTTTTTTTTTTTTTTACAGTCAGGGATTGACCTGAGCTGTTGTTCACAGCAACAGTTGTATTTGGATGTTCGATGACACCCCCCGTCTGCATTCTTCTAAACTGGTTTATGCAGAAGTAGGACAAATCTTCTGTTTCCTAAGCAGTTTTAAAACTACTGAGCATAACATGTGGGGATAGCGGGAAGTCCATGCCTGTAGCATTTAAAATACCAGCAGTAAAATTATTGCCATATATTCTGCATCACAGAAAATGAAACACCCAAGTATGTTTTTTTACTTGCCACATGCCTCATCCTTATTTTTAAGCACTGCCTTTGCACTTACACATTTTGGCAAAGCCCAATGACATTGGCATGTAAGAGACTAATGCTACTTCTGCTTATTCTAAAAGCAAAAAATACCAGAAATCTCAATGGGCAGGCTGCTTCCAAATTTTGTGGGTACAAGTGGAGTGTCACATTAATGATCACAAAGAAAACTGTCATGAGCCAGCTGATACATAGCTTCAGTGAGGTTTGAATATGGTAAATAAGGAATTGAAGCTAGTATCCTAAGGTTTTAGACAAAATAAACATTTGTTCTTTGAAGAATCCCTAATAAAAATATGAAACTTTCTTACTGACAAGACAATGAAAGTATTTGGTGCTAAAGAATCAACAAAAACTTGAGTGATGTTTCAACAGGGGGGTCTGGTAGAATGGAAATCACGTCCCCATCTGCCAAGTTCCTTGCCAGTACCACCACTGCATGAACATCTATTCCTAACTCAGGGTTAGGAATGCAGGCACAATCCACCACCTTGTAAGGAGAGGGTAACAAGTGGACTTTGCTAGGATGCTAATACCACTACTTTGGTCAAGTTGAAGCCGTTAATTTCTGAAGTCCCATGTCAGTATAGATCAATGCAAAATGCTATCTGAGCAGGCAGTAAACACTTCTCAGTTAACCAGCTGGGATGCGTAACAGTCTTGGGAGAGAGGTAAAGTAACAGTGGGTAATAGAAGTCTGAGGTTTTATTTAATGAACGTTTGGACCAGTGCTGCAGCAGTCATACCAGTGTATTCTTTTTATAAAAGGGCCATGCACATGAATGTGCCTGCCATCAGCAACTGTGTTTTCCCAGGGATATCTTCTTGGTGAGTTACTTGCCTTAAAACATGGCCCTCGGAGACTTGTGAACTGAGGTAGAGTCACTGCAGTCTTTTGCATGAGAGACGCTATAAGGCAATACTCTTCTTCCTCCAGTGCGTGTAATTTGTCATTAATGATTGCCTCTATAGTTAGATTTTAGGAGCTAGAGTTACAAATTGGAAGTGCTTACAGCATCTTTCACTTTTAAGGACAGCAGCGTGAAGACCATAGCTCTGTATAGCTGAGATGAGCATCCGATGGGGTAGTCTGTGATGGATCTGGAGAAGTTTGCTTGTTATGTCTTGAGACAGTAGTTGGTGTGTGAGGCCTGTGACAACTTTACTTGCATGATGCAATTCTTTAACATAGAGGAGGTTTGGAGGCTGACTGTGGTGCAGGTCAGTAGATCACCCATGTGTATGTGGTGAGTCTCCCTCTGTTATCCCATTGCTCTGGGCACAGCTTTGGACTCAAACATCCCAGTGCAGACCTGTGAGGTACTGCTTCCTGGGATAAGTGGGAAAGTTTTCATCTTCCTTGTGGGATTTACTGTCTACATTTAGATTGCGATTTTCAGTGGACCTTGCAAGCTTTGGTCATCAGGGCTGAAGTTTGATGGAAGTTACTTAACCTCCCTTGGAGTTCAGTGCAGGTTCTGATCTCCAACCAGCATCAAACTCAAAATTTGACTTTTGAGATTGGAGAGTGCTTGGTTCAACAGCTGTTTTCAGAAAAGTGCTGCTGTTTTTAAAGCATATTTTTAATGCCTGTATCCATCTGGAGCCAAAGTGCCGTAATCCACAGTAGATGGTATATTTGTATTTAAACTGTTGTGTTCAGTGTGGTTCTTGAGTAGAAAATCTCAGCAGAATCCTCAGAAGAATAAGCAAATTGTTGTTAACAGTATAATCCTGCTTTTGAGAAAACGTTATGTATGTCCCATGTATGTCTCCTTTAAAATGCTCAGGTGAGGACCTGAAGTCAGGAAGAAGTGGGGGGTCAGGCTGCAGAGATAGTATCTGTTTTGGATTAGCTAGTCAGGATTGCATGAAGTTGTGCTCCTCACAACTGTTTGGCTGAGCACCAGTTGTGCGTTGTACAGAGAGAGATTGCCAAGAGCCCGTTTTGCAATGTTGAGAAATTTTTTCTAACAAAACAGACCAGATGAAAGTTGCTTTATGTTCTAGTAAATCTGTGTTCTCCTCTAAATGAAACGATTAACGTACCTAACGAGTATCTCGGCAACTTGATCTAAGTGTCCCCAAATCACAGCTGATATTCTGGATTTTGTTTAGTTTTTCAGTGGATCTCTAAATATGTTCTGTATGCTGCTTGGTGGTCCGTGTAGTGTTGGCTGCTCACATGCACTTGGCTGTTCTCCTTCCCAGCTGCTAAACTCTGTTAAAAGAAGATGAAATAGGCTGTTCCATGTAACCAATTTCAGTATTTGCGACAGGGGTATTAAGGACAGTCTGAGAGCCATCCCCTTGTGCACCGGGAGGGGAGTTGGTGTGGTGTGCTTAGTGGGTGGTCTGTGGGAAAAAGGCAGAAAAGTTCGAGGAAACCTCCTTTAAAATAATTTGTCCATAGAAAAGTGATCTTGAACACACGTAGCTGGTTTCCAGCCTCTGCAGAGATGGGAACGCACTAAATTGCACGCACTGAATCCAATCATTTGGCTTGCCTGGGATGTGAAGAGTTTTGCTTGGAGTAGGTAATGTGACTAGAAATAGGGCAGAACAATAAGGAGTAAGTTCAGAGTGCGCTGTTGGAGAAGTTTAAAACCTTTTACTACCATCCCAGACAATTCCAACAAAACCTGTTTTGTAATATGTACGAAGCACCTTTGCTGGACTTCCTTCTTCAGAGAAATCCTTTGGCATCTCATGACCCAGGGAAATGAACTAATTCAGGGCAATGGAGATGAAATGGTGTGTCATCAGAGCTGTATTTTGTTGTTACAGCTAACATTGTTATTTAAAAACTGCAGGCTGCCAAACAAAACCAACAGTCTGAAGTAAATTGTCTTCCTAAAATGCCATCATTACGGTGGGGGGGGAGGGAGTAACTATACACAATCCAGAAAACTCAACAAATCTTAAAAAAACTTAATGTTTGGCTATTTAAAAAAATTGTAAAAGGTAGCTAGCAGTTTATCTAATGTATTTTAACATTAGTATTTGATAAAGTGACTAAATTAATCTGCTTTGGGAGGGCAGCAGAAACAGTGATGTATTATGTTACTGGGAGAGTTTTTAAAGCTGTTTTGTATAAAACCAAGCATAAACACAAGCAAGCCCTCACCCTTGTAATCAAGATTTGCAGTGAAATGGTATGGGGAGTTCAGGCCACTGAGCTCTTTTTCTTGGGGTTGTTTTCAATTTCAAGATACACAGACGAAAATCCTTCACCAGGGCAGGAATTAATTGTACACAAGCCATACCTGGGGAATGGCTATCCAACCGTTAATAAAACTCACCTGCAGCTTCTGTAGTGTGCTCCAGTGCCTTCAGACCATGTTTCTGTGCGCATCATCTTTGCATTCCCTTCCCCATCCATGAAAAACCTGAAGCCTAACCTGATCTTATTTCTCCAGTGTCTACTTTCTCCAGCATCTTAAGAATAAAAGATCTTCAGTCTCCCATAAAAGTGTCAGTGGTTGGACCGATTTACTCTTCTATCTCACTGCCTTCCAGCTCTTCTCCTCGACAAGAAAAACAAATTATGTGTGTTTTCTAAACCTACTTAGAAGTGGGTTTTTTTTTACTTTTCTGTGGAACCTTTGCAGATTGCTGCTGCTGAATCAGATGTCCTTTAAATTTGCATCACTCCTTTACATAAACTTCTCCCTCCAATTTGTCGCTGAAGTCATGTCACTTCTTGTGACATGGATGGATGGATGAACAGTTTCCCTTTTATTACAGCCTAATGGCAAATAGATCATGGAGATCCAAGCTGCTTAGCACGTATAAATAAAGTAATAAACAAATAAAAATCACTGGCATACAAAAAATTTACAATATGGGATACTAGTGTGGATTGGGTTACTTTGCACTGGTTTGTACCTGGTGTGACCATGTAAACAATTTAAAGTACAGTCTGCTAGAGAGTTAAAATTACAAAAATTGCCTAACAACTGCTGCATGCAATGTCTGTACATGTGGGATAGCCTAGGTGGTGTAAAGATAACAATCCTGTCTCCCCCTGAATTTCAGACCTTGATTCTACCTAAAATCAGATAAAATGGAAATGAATCCTTCTTACCTGATAACCACAATACTTTCTTTCACAGTTTGGGGGGGGGGGGGGTGGAATTACCACAAAAAGGGTTGAGATGGAGGATTAGAGAAATGGGATGGAATTTGGGGAAGGAGTATATAGTTCTCTCAAAGCAGTACTGCAATCCAGCCATCAGAGAGTACCCATTTATTCACAGCCTGCTGGCCCACACTCATTCCCTGATTCACAGAGAGAAGTCTTAGCCGCGTCAGGAATCAAAAGCTGAATGCATCATGGAGTCTTCTGCTGGAAGATCTCCAAGTGCCTTCCTCAAGCACAAGCAGCCTTCATGGCAGCTCTGTGCAATAATTAACAGCAGGAGGAAGGGTATGTTTGTAGCAGGTGAAATGATTTTTACGAATCATTGGGCTGATGCACCTTCTCAAGTTCACTAAGGGGGTATATGTGGGACTGAAAGTGAGGAACCCTGGTTTGTTTTTTTAGCCCCACGCTGTACAAAACTGCCACCACCTACGTCTGTGTTGCAGCAGGAATATTCTATAATTTAGTAATTACACTGGGAATTCACCTTATCTACAGTAATGTGTTTTGAGGATGAAAGCAATAGCCTGCTATTCTTTGGAGGACTGTACCCGGCAAGTTTCAACTTGGGTTGAGTATGTGCAGTTAGTACAGGAAGATCAACATTTAATCTATCTTTTGAAGTTGGTGATTTCAGATTCTCTGCAGCAGCAGCTACCAGTAAAAAGGACAGGGGTCCAGCATGCAGAGCTTGGAGTATTTGAGAAACCTTTTTTCCTACTGTGAAACACGTAACAGTTGTGTTGAAAGAGTAAAATAAACTTTGTGCATGTTATATTCCTTTCTTGTGTAGCAAGGTCTCAGACTGTTTTTTAGTTGTTGAGTTTAGAAGACAAGTTTGGCTAAACTCTTCATTACCTTCCTTTCTCTTCCATGCCTGAATGTCTTTCCTTTTTACCTTCTTTCCTGTGCCTTTATGGTTCCAGTGGTTTTTTGCGCGTCCTGGCACGTGAGATTCCTCCTGCCACCAGCTGCTGTCTCTCCCCTTCAGCTAAGCCATGAAAAATGGGGATAACTCCCTAAAGGATGACAGTGTGTGGAATAATTTCCTTCCCTAAATGTTTGGAAGGAGCCTTATGCTACACATCAAAGGTCTAAGCCTCCATATGCTCCAAAAGAGTTAGAGCTGGACAAGAGGGATCGCTTTGTGCTGTAGAACCAGTTTCTCCAATTAATTTATGGCTTCGAAGACAGTACCTACGTGGTCGCCTTGCTGCCTAGCAGCTATTTTTAAGTACAGAAGGCTGATGCATGCTTACACCGTATTCTGCCTTAGAGTTTCCGTAAGACTGTACACCCTTGGGTGCAAAAGTTTTGACACATTTGTTTTTTTACCATCTTGTGTGCCTGTGGCAGGGGTGGGGGTGTTGTTTTTGTTCCTTGGTAATGAATGTTTTTGTGGTTTGGGACATTGACTGCTGCAAAAATTATATGCTATTCTCTCTGTCCAGAAGTACAGATGGCTTAACCGCAGAGGTCCCCTATGCATTTGTCCTGTTAAGAGTTGAAATAATATTTAAAATATAAGTTGTTGCACATACTGTAATTGTGGATGGCTATTTTAGCTTGTATGCTTGTTAAAATGAGATCTGCATCTTATGTTGGGTACCAGGCTCCCGACATCCTTGGTCACTTCTCTTAAAAGCACAGTTAAACCTTTACATGACCTTTAGCCTAGTTGACTGGCTTATGAATTGCTAAGTCAGGCTTTTATCCTGTGCTATACATAGGATTCCTGTGTGTTGTGCACTTCTGCTTTCAAGAGTAGGAATCATGCACGTGCCCCAGTATTCTCATATCTTTCTATTTCTGCTTTAAGGGGAAGGAGACAAAGTGTAGGCATGTCAGCAAGCATGAAGCAGTAGTATAAATATAACTTTTTAAAACTCTGGTGTTCAGCATGTCCCAGAACTGTTGCAGCTTTGCAGCTAACTAACAGCTGATGACAAATGATCTGTTGGTTATAATTTGTTATCATGTTAGTCTTAATGTGTAAATGAGTTGAGCCCCGCCAAACTGGTTTTCAGAACTATTACTGAAACTAGTAGCAGAGATCATATAGTGCAATTTTTAGTTGTTTGTTCCACATCACTTTGCTGAGGGTAACAGGTTCCCCTGCAACACCTCACAAAATTTAAGTGGTGGAGGTGGGATCAGTATAATTAAAACAAGAAATGAAAGGTAATGGCTGAGCTCAGAAGCAACGCACTGGCTTGTTCTGTTGGAGGGCAGTAAGAGCTGAGCAGATGTTTATAGTGGTCAACCAAATAAATTATAAATCAAGTCTACAAATCCTCCAGTCTCATATGACAGCTTTCCTGATGCAGGTAAAACAATTAACATTCAATAAACACAGACAAGGAACAGGAGATTTGCCCAGGAGCATTCAGGAGATCAAGAGCAAAGCTGGAAGTTGAACCCATGGCTGATGCCTAACCAGCTTGATCACGAGTGTTGCCTTTTCTTCAGTTCAGCCACTGATGGGAAGCTCTAGATTCGCACTGTTGAGCAATAAGCCTCTGTGTAGATAGCTCTGCTACCAAGTCAAGGGTGTCTTTTCCAATTAGCAGAAAGCCACTGGAAAATTGCTGGGTTTTAAAAATAGAAATAATATTTCTTTCTAGAATGAAGTATTGTTGATCAAGGGCTGCATGATCCAAATGAGATTGTAGGCTTGCTGCAAGAAGTCTGTAACTTTCTGTGGTTTATGCTGTTATCTGTTTAGAGTTCATTTGATAATTTGTGGGGTTTCAGGTCAGTTTGGTGGTTTGTGGGGTGACTTTTTGGGTTGTTTTTTTTTTTCTTTTTCTTTATCAAAGAACTCCAGCTATACAGAGACTTTAAATATTGCCTATTATGGAAAAATATGAATGGTTCTAATTTTACCGGAAAAGAACACAGCATTTTAAATTTTTGTTTAACATTAATATGTTGTCCTTTCAAGTGGGTGGTAATAGACTGGATATAAACAGATTGTCCTCCGCATTCATCATTCATCCTGTTACTGTTCATTTTTTTTTCTATTTTTAAAATAAAGGCTGGTGTTTCCCTTTTCAAGCAATTTGCAGTTGTTGGGAGCATTGCTGATCAAAGTGGAGCATAACATTAGGTCTTCCTCTGAGTGTCTCCTAACTTTCTAACCATGGAATGACTTCTCATGCCAAAGATACTGCCTCTTGTTGTACAACAGATAAGCTCATTTCAACGTCAATGATAATCAAAGTTATTGCTGTTTTTTGGGGGTCTCTTCCATCCCTCCATCCCTCTCCTCAGAAACTGCCAGCTGGCCTTCCAGTTTGCCTTGTCAAGAGTTGTGTGATTAAGAATGAAATGCACCAAGGATAAGTGTGTTCTTTGCACCTTCAAGCCCAGTTCAGGATTAAAAACGCAGCATGATTTGACAGGAGGCTAGTCTGCACATTCTTGGAAATGAACCTTTGATTCGACATACGTGTGGGATTCAAATTAAACTGATACCCTGTATCAGAGGGATGATCTTTAATCTCTGTGATGGTTTGTTGATGCACAGCAAGTCAAACTTTTGGACAGTGCCATTTGTTTTGTTGCTTTTTGAGCTTGCTTTGTTTTTCATTCTAATACCTTAAAAAAACCTGTCAGTCATAATCACACAGGCTATGAATCTGTCTTCTGAATAGTGTTTAGTAATTCTATGAAACTAAATGCTATGCATCTGTCCTTCTAGAAAGGCATTTGCTTTCTTGATTGCTTCTTTCAGATTTACTGCCAACCAACTGGGAAAGCCTTGGAAAGTTCCATAAACCTTTTTCTTGGGACATCTTGGAGGTTGCATTTAGTTGAGACTGCAGAGTTACCAGAGCTAGCTTTGCCTGCTAGTGAGCCATCCCATTCTGAACAGATGGGATAAATGCAAGGCCATGGAAACAAAGCATTTAATTGTTCTTCTGACTTTTGCTGTTAAAGGTGGGAGAGCCTGTGTTTCTTCAGCAGAATTCCAGTCGATAATTATTGTTGAGAACCAGATACTTGTTTTGTTCACTTTTTTCTTTCTTTTTTTTTTTTTTCCATACCAGTAGTACTCTAAGACGACTCTGCAACCATTTTTGATAAAATTTGGACAAAAAAAATAGGCTAGTGGGGAGGAGTGGAAAGTGAATATGGTTTTCTAAATCAGAGTTCTACTTGATGTCTCTTATCTTTCCAAAGGAAATTTAATAGTGTTTCTTCTTAAAAGGGATAAACTTTGTCTGTTTTTAATAATCAGTAAGTTTACTTCAGTGTACAGATGCAGTAAAATGCTAACACAACTGCAAGCAGGGCAGTGTGATTTCCCTGTTGGGCATTCATAGCCAACACAACGCAGCTGCACCACAATCAGGGTGATGAGGCACAGAAGTGGCAGGGAACACAGTGAGTAATGTGTTATCTGGATGCTGTTTCCCTGCTGTGAAGCTGGGATAATATTGATAAACTGGCTTAGGCAGTGTTCATGTCTGATCTTTAGTTAAGAAGCTGTTGAGTACCTTTGCTGTTGATTTGACTTGATATTTCAGGTTCGTTTTTCCTTTATAGTAGCACTAATAATGCCTTCAGCATGGAAATTTCTAGATGAAAATCTGTTCATATTCCTGAAAACACATTTTTGGGACAATACTTTTTTTTAAAATTTGTGTATAGACTTTTTACAGCTTTGTTCTTTTGCTGGATGTGGGGCTGCTTTTGCAAGGCAATGTGCATAACTTGAGAAGTTCTGTGCCCCAAAGAACTTGTGGCTTAAACAGAGCTTGCTAACATCAAACTTTCCAAGTGTTCAAATGGTTTGGTACAATGCCACTAAAAATAGACATGGTTATGGGGAACCAATGAGTTGCAGAGAAGAAAACAAGTACTTTGCATTCTAGACATTTTTTCTTCTGTTTTCAATACCTAACCTGCCGGGCTTTCGTGATATTATTCCTAGTGTTTTAAAGATGACAGGAGGACTTAGCAAGTCAGGAAATGAGACAGGAGTGATACTGAGACTTCATTTCTTGACAAATAATTCTCCTCAAGCTGTATAAACTTTCCGGGGTTAAATACTGTCTCAAACAAAGATATTACATTGTCAGTGAAACATTCATGATAACAATTGTCTATGCTTTTGCTGTCCAAGATCCTCCCTAAAATCACCAGCTGATTTAAATTTTCCTTATTACTTTCATCAGCATAGACTTCCTCCAAAAAGAAAAATAAAGCCAACTCATTCCTGACTTGGGGGGAAAAAAGGCCATGCAGAATGATAATAAAAAAGCTGAATTTTTATGCATATTCTTAAGTTCATCTGAAGCTGAGTTGTAGCTTCTAACTGAGGTCTTTGGACTTCACATAAATACACAAGCTGTTGTCAGAGATGTACTTCACTTTGGCCCATGGTATAGCACGCACTCTCCAGTGAGCATGCAGCCAGAGACAAAGTTCATGGATAAGGCAACAATATGTGGTAGGGCTGCCAACATAGCAGACCTGCAACTCAGACCTCATATAAAACATCTTCTTTTAAAAGTGCAGGAGGAATTGAATATGAAAGCTAATATCAAGAGCTAACTCATGTACAGTAAGATGAATTTGAAACTGAAGGTATTTATATCACATGTTTGAAGCCATGGAAGACGAAATAAGATGCCTGTTGTTGCTACTCTGTTCTGTGCATTCCTTGAGTTAGTGGCAAGTGTTGGGTCTCTTCTGGGTGTGCATTGGAAGTAGCAACATAAGTGAAAGGGTTGTATATGAAGCTGGGAGTCAGCGGGTGACTGGTGTAGAACTGCTAGCTGCTGGTGCTTGAGTTAGAATTGGGAGGAAGAGTGGGAAGGGTACTAGGGTTCAAGGTGACAACAGTAGAGGCAAATGAAAATAGCTCATTGTTTGATGACACAAGATCCCTACCAGAGCCTACCTGGTAAGAGCATTTCAGGGTGTTGCGTCCAGTATTGTTAGCTTCCAGCCTGCTACTAGAAGGCATCAGAACTTGCCTTCTGTGTATTGTTACTACTTCAACTTGGTGAACCAAGCTTTTAAACCATGAACACTTAATTTGTCCTAACCCTGAGTTTATCGATTAACCCTGAGTTTATGGATTGACAAGGAGATATTGTTGAAGGGCCTCTGTTTTAACTTTAACTGCATTGAAGATGATATCAGTATCCCATAGATAGAGAATTGGGTCTGCTCTTCCCTCTGCCCTTTACTCCTTTGCCTGACACGTGGAAGGAAGAGGTTTTTGGTAGTGCGTGTTTTTCTCTTATGTGAGACTACTACATTCCTTCTGCTATACTGCCTGCTCTGCTGGTCTGGGAAAAGAAATCTTTCTCTGCCGTATTCATACTCAGTGCTTTAACATCTGTAGATGCCAATAATGCTAACATGTTTTTACTTTCTTCTTCTGCAGCGTCTCCGTTTCTGCTTTTTGCCAACCGGCGGGATGTTCGACTTGTGGATGCTGGAGACACGAAGCTGGAGTCCACTGTGGTGGTCAGTGGTTTAGAGGATGCTGCTGCAGTTGACTTCCAGTATTCGCAAGGCATTGTTTTCTGGACAGATGTGAGTGAAGAAGCCATCAAGCAAACTTACATTAACCAAACTGGGAATGTGGTGCAGAATGTCATCATTTCTGGTCTGGTTTCCCCGGATGGCCTGGCATGTGATTGGATTGGGAAAAAACTTTACTGGACGGATTCAGAAACCAATAGGATAGAAGTAGCTAATCTCAATGGAACATCTAGAAAAGTCCTCTTCTGGCAAGACCTTGATCAGCCCAGGGCAATAGCTTTGGATCCTGCTCATGGGTAAATATTAATTTGACTTCAATGCTTAAATGAATACAGTGGTGATTTATGTTGAGTTTTTAGTGCTGAAAAAGAAACAGCCTTTTGTTTCAGTTTACATTTTCCCAAGGTATTTTTCTCAAGATCTGTAGCTGAACATATGTTTGCGCTTAAATATTTTGTGGCAAGAAATGACAGCCCAGATGTAGAGCCAAAACCAAAAATACAGCTGTTGTTAGGTGCCAAGCCAAATATTCAACCAGTATGATTGCCTAACTTATTCCGTTTCACTTCTGAAAAGTAATTAATTTTCCAAGCCTTTGTATTTTTTTTGCCTCAGTTATCTTGTCTGGTAAGTTAACTTTCATTTGATACGTGATGTCTATTTAATATATCTAGTCAGCAAGGATGTGCAAGTCTGCATGAGTTGAAACAGAAATTCTTTCTTACTATGCTCCAGTAAACAAAATTGGGATATTTTAAGTGGTGATGTTGAATAATGATGTTTGCCGGCAAGTTAAAGAATCCAGGTGAAACCAGGGGCTCTCAGTACTTAAGGTGACCAGGTTAGGAAGCAATAAGGGAGCAGGCTGCATGTGTCACTTCTATCGCTCTTGAAAAACATTTGTACCTTTGTATGGTTCCTCCCTCCCTCTTCACTACTCCCCAACATTTCACATGTGATGTTTGCTATCCCTGTGTACAAATCGTACAGATTTTGTGCGGTTTGGGCCCTCTATTTATTGCAGTGATGACTGAAGATCTGCTATGCTAGATGGGGAAAAGAGAAGTGAGTTGCACTTTCTTGTGTGCACAAATCCACACAAGTGAGGTGGTTTGCCACTAATCTTCTGTTTTCACAACTCTTTCTCAGGGATCGCTTTGTCTTCTCTTCTATGCAGTACACGTAGGTAGGTTTCTCGTCTGTAAGAAACTCTGGTGGCAACTGACTTTTTCACTGAGTCTGGCCTCCTCGCAAAAGGTTGCTAAGCTAATACAAAGGCTTAGGATAGACCACAAATATAAAGTATTTTGTGGTTTATCCTGCACTGGGAGACAGACAGTCTTGAGGAACCACCTCTTCTAATGCTGTAAGAAGGGAAAATTGAAACTGAGCAACAGGAGACAATTTGGGATTGCCATGCCAGCAACTGCCACGCTGAAGACTGGAGCTGTGTCAGGTTGTTTTTGCAGTGGTTCTTGCAGAAGGCTTCCTAGGTGAATGTGAGGAGTTGTGGCAACATCTGTGATTAATATATAAAGGACGTACAAATACTAAATGAAACTCTGTGAACCCAAAGAAGCAAAATCCCTAATTTTGTTCACACATCAAATGCTGGAGCTGTCTGTATCCTTCACATAACTGGTGGAAACGTACAGACATAAGCAGTAAAAAGAAAAATGGGGTGACTTTGCTGGACCAAAGGACTTTTCCAGAGGGTCCTCAATCCTGACATCACTACAGATGCATCGAGGTGAAAGGAATTCTTCCTGTATCAAATTGCTGTATGGAAGTATTTTAAATAAATTAGCATATATTTGAAATAAATCAGTGTGACCTGACAGCAAGTAATCTGTGCAGAATTAATTAATGCTGAGGACAAACTTTAGATCTAGGATTCAATAGTATAATTTAAAGGTGTAATATGATGTTAAATGGCATATTCTATGAGGTAGATCAAAGACAGTGCAGGGGCACTTTCTATGAAGTACCAATGCCAGGTTGACATCTCATAAGTGGATGCGATTCCTTGCCTTTTGACTATTTTCTTTAAGGTAGATTAAATATTGGTCATGGCAATGCATTTCATGCCATATTATGTGCTTTTTTACTACCCTGTTTTGAAAAACAGAAGGGAGTAACTGGGTGTTTCTGATAGTATATTGGTCTTATACTACAGGAAATGCAAAGCTTATTATTTTTCATGAAAACTGGATTAGAACAGCTGGGGGAGAAAGTATTGTTGGTACGGGTCAAAAGGAAAGCCTTTCTAAAGTCATCAGTGGTGATGGTGATGTTGCAGTGCTTCTGCAGATCTAATCCTTTCTGTTTGGAAGAGGGAGAAGACATGCAGGCATGGTTTATTTTGTGTGATTTTGAAAGGCAGTTCTTTGTAGCAATAGTCAGTACAGAACAGATGTGCAGCATTTCTTAAATATACACAATCTCCAGTAACAACAGAAGATGTTGTTTTAATGTATATCAGGAATCTTGGTATTGCCTTTCCATAGGTAGCCTGTTCTTTTCTTCCTGAAGGTCTACTTCGAAGTGTCTTACATTTACTCTTCTAGGGAAGGTGTGCAAGTATGAACAGTTACACTAGAATGGGCTAATAAAAAGGAACGAGATTATTTTCCAAAAATATAGTTGTCTGTGTGTAAACTGGTTGCCTTGAAACTTTCTGGTATCGATCAACAAAATTACTTGAGATGAGGAGAGAATGACAGTTCTTCTGACTTCTGCTCTGATCACTTCCTTGGGGTGCCAGTGCTGCTGTCATGAATGTTAGTTCAGTCTACCAGTTGGTATTGGGCGTTTTTGTTGGGGTGTTTTTCCCCCATTGGGAGCAGCAGCTTGGGTGGTTTTAACTTGTGGCAGCCGTTTCTAATTGTTAGCCTGTTTAGCCTGTTTGCAACAAAGCAACATATATAAATGGTCAGTGAAAATGCGTTATGAAGGTATCTGTATTCTTTATAATTAACCAGTTAATCCCCACTCTGGTCTATTAAAATCAGCCTCTGCAGAGCTGCTCATCCAGGTAAAAGTGACAAAACCCCGTAATATACAAGGATCCTATTGAATTTAAGGCAGGTTTACCCAAATAACTATTTAATACAGGGAACATAATAAATAAAAAAACCCCATACATCCTGTATATTTGTGGAATACAATATTCAAATTTAATTTGCTTTTAGAACCCTTCATTCCACATAGTAGTTCTGAAGTGTTTCATAGGTGCACCTAGGGAAGGTGACATTTGACATTGAGCATGTCAGACTCTGGGATTGAGCTCCCCTAGAACAAGTTGTTCCTTGTTTACTGGATTTTCTGGAGAAGGACAGCAGATGACAGTAGGACAAAAGAGCTGTTTACTACCTTTTGATTTGTCTTTATGCTAATAAGCTTTTGTGATCAGGTGGCTAATTGCAGTTATTACAATTGACAGAACAGTAAGAATTTGTGCGAAAATAGATAACAGAGAGCACTTGAGTAGATGTGGTTGGCTTTTTTTTTCTGGGACATGAAAGCTGATGAAATTTAGACTAGGATCCTTAAAACTGATGCAGTTGCTAGACATTTCCTTTCAGTCTGGAAGAATTTCCATGTATATGATTTTGGCCTTCTAGAAGTTTCTTCTAAAGAAATAGAATGAAGCTTAGAAAATGAAGAAAACTTCATTAGGCATAGGCCAGTCATCTTCAGTTTCCAGAAGAAAAATGGGACAAACAAGCAGTTTGTAAATGCTTAGTTGATGCTAGCAGTTCCCAAACATGAGTTTTTCAAGAATGCTCTGTGTCAAACAAATGCAGTGTTCTGGTGTTATCCTGAGTCCTGGAGGTCGAGGGTTCTTTGCCTTGTACACATTTATATACAGTGATCATCTCTTAGGACCATTATAGGTGTAATGACCAAGCCTTTGGGCACAGAAGATGGACTAATTTGCTTCTAGGGATCAAAATCTGATTTTCTGTGATTTATGGCTGACATTCAAAAGTATCATAATTAGGAGGCATCTGTTTAATATGTAACATGACATTCTTTCCCGTACACCTTTAAGCTTTCTTGGTTGATCCACTATCTATGCCAGGAATCAAAGGAGGCAGAATATGTCATAAATTATTCAAGCTTCCGTGAAATTACGGATAAACTAAGCAGAGGAGAATACAAAACTTTTTTCTGCAAATTCACTGACATTTTGTTCTGAACATCTGGATTCCAGACCTGGTGTAGGTTGTGGGAAGCTGAGTTTATTTAATGGAAGACATTAGGCTAAAATGCTTGGCACAGATTTGGAGAACATTAGCATTTATATACGTTCTTGCTAGGTGGATGCTGATGGGGGATTCAGTAGGGTTGGTGGTTTATTCAGTTTGAGATTGCAGCTTTTCTGTAAATATTTCTGTTTCCAGGACAGCAACTTCTAACAAAACTTAGTGTATGTAAAGGCTTTAATCTAAGGAGATAGCTCAAGTTCTGTGCAACATAGTAAAAAGAACAAAAGTATCATGAACATTGTGTGAAGAAGCAGGAGTGCATTTCAGAAGCAAGTCCTTATGTGTTGAGACAAGCAAACTTCAGTTTCCTGAAAAGACTTTTTCAAAAGAATACATGACTGCATAGGCAAAACAAATTAGTTCATTCTCAGTCCTATAGGAAATGACTTAGATCTGAACAGCCTAGACTGTGTCTTGACAAGGGTCATTAAATCTAGGACCTCTAAGTCTGAATCTCAAGGATTCCTACATTCAATCTGTGACACGGGGCTCACTGACTGGGAAACATACCCACTGTTTTTAAAAATGGGAAAAAGGAAGACCCAGGGAACTACAGACCAGTCAGTCTCACCTCTGTGCCTGGCAAGATCATGGAGTAGACCCTCTTGTAGACTGTGCTCAGGCAAATGGAGAATAAGGATGTGATCGGTGACAGCCAGCATGGCTTCACTAAGGGCAAATTGTGCCTGATAAATCTGGTGGCCTTCTATGATGGTGGACAAGGGAAGGATGACAGACATCATCTTCCTGGACTTGTGCAAGGTGTTCGACAGTGTCAAGCATGACATCATTGTCTTTAAATTGGAGGCACGTGGATTCGATGGATGGGCTGCTCATTGGATAATGAACTGGCTGGATGGTTGCACTCAAAGAGTTGTGGTCAACGGCTCAATGTCTATGTGGAGGTCAGTGACAAGTGGTGTTCCTCAGGGGTCAGTACTGGTACCAGCACTGTTCAACATCTTTGTCGGTGACGTGGACAGTAGGATAGAGTGCACCCTCAGCAAGTCTGCTGATGACACCAAAGTGTGTGGTGAGGTTGACATGCTGGAGGGAAAGGATGCCATCCAGAGGGGCCTAGACATGCTGGAGAGATGGGCCCATGCAAACTGCTTGAAGTTCAACAAGACCACGTGCAAGATCCTGCATGTGGGTTGGCGCGATCCCAAGCACAACGACAGGCTGAGCAGAGAATGCACTGAGAGCAGCCCTGAGACTTAGGGGTGCTGATAGCTCAACGTAAGCTGGCAGTGTGTGCTAGCAGCATAGAAGGCTAACCATCTCCTGGGTTGCAGCAAGAACAGTGTGGCTAGCAGGTCGAGGGAGGTGATTCTGCCCCTCTGCTCTGTTCTTGTGAGACCCCACCTGGAGTACTGTGTCTAGCTCTGGTGTCCCCAGAACAGGAAAAAGCTGTTGGAGTGAGTCCGGAGGAGGGCCATGATCAGGGAGCTGGAGCACCTCTTACGAGGACAGGCTGAGAGAGTTGGGCTTATTCAGCCTGGAGAAGAGAAGGCCTAACTACAACCTACCAATACTTTAAGGGGGCCCACAGTGAAGTGGGAACGGGTCTGTTCACCAGGGAGTGTAGTGATAGGACAAGGGGCAATGGCTTCAAGCTGAAATAAGGGAGGTTTAGATTAGCCGTCAGGAAGAAATTCTATACACCGAGGGCAGTGAGGCACTGGCACAGGTTGCTCAGAGAGGTTGTGGAAGCCCTATCCCTGGAAGTGTTTTAGGCCAGGTTGGATGAGGCTTTGGGCAACCTGATCTAGTGGAGAGTGTCCCTGCCCATGGCAGGGGGGTTGGAACCAGATGATCTTCGAGGTCCCTTCCAACCCAAAGCACTCTTATGATTCTGAGAAGCTGTAGGATATCCATAATTCTCATATCTGATTTTCAGTGCTAATGAAGTAGTTCATATTTTTAAAGCCTACAATGTATTAGAAACATGTACTTCAGTTAATACAAATCTTTAATGTGTTTCTAGTTGTGTGATGGCTGCTGCACTACCTTCTGCAGCAAGCTTACTGTTCAGGTTTAAGTTGTATTTCCTATAGTTCGGCTTATTCTGCAGACAGTACCACTTGAGATCATTTTCTGCCCCCCTCTGTTTGCTGAAGCACAAAGAGCTGACTGAACCAGACATCTGTGAAATAGTTATTTTAAAGAAAAAAAAAAATATTGTCTCAACCCCATGCTGTCTTGTGGTTTTTGTGTGTGTATAGCAGCAGTGTTCACTGGGGTTGTTGAATTGGCCATACCTGAGCTGGCACGCTAACTCTGGTGGGGTTTGTAGAAATTATGTTCGTGGAGGAGGAGAGCCAAGGATCTTTGACTTGGTTTGACTGGCTGAAGGAAAGCTGGAAACCCCTTTCTGCATTTCCTCCCTCATTTCAGTTCTTACAAATGTCTTTCATAATGTGCTGTGGGTCTGTAGGGCAGTGACAGTGCCAGGAGACTAGTGCAGAAGCCAGCTTTATTTGTGAAGCAGTCTTCCCTATTTGGAATGGCAGAGGCATTGGGGGAAGGAAATACAGTGTAAATTAGAAAACAAATTTTTAAAAAAATCATTGAGGATGAAGGATAAAGCTATTAATCATTAGATTTGGCATTCTGCTGTATGGCCGTTAGTTTAGAGGCTAAACCAAGTCTCGTCAGTTTCTGAACAGCATCAGGGAAGTGTGTGCCATAGCCCAGCTTCACAATGCTTGAGGCAAATTAGCCAAAATCTGCAAGCAATGACTGTCATTGACCTAAGGGATATTTGGTGCTGAAGGAAGGAAAGGATTGGGTGACTAAATATGACAAAAGTGATATTAAAAAATGGATTTAAGAGGGGCAGCTATCAGATTAGAAAGCTCTCAGTTCAGTCTAAAATTAAAAGCTTCAGACATCCCTGGTTGTTAATGCAGGGTTTCCTCAGTGTCACAGCAAAACCATGAACCAGACCTATAGCTGTACTTACATAACTCACAACTGTGTTTAAAGCAGCACTGAAATAAAATTGCAGGGCTGTTTGCTGCTGATTCACCAGGACCTTGGTCTCACACAACAGTATGTTGTGTACTTAAGGTTAAGCTTGTCGTTGGCTTTCTGTGTTGAAATCATTGGACACGTATACTGAAGCATGGTCTGCATGAGCTGCAGTAGACCAAGGCTTTGAATATTTTCATTTAAATGACTGTGAACGGTGAAATGTTTTTAACACCATATCTGATCTCCATTGGAATAGTTGAGAGGAGGGAGAATACTGAATAGAAACTTGAGACTGTTGCAAATACTGGCAGAGAAAAAACAGCAAAACATGGTATGGGTAAAGATGATGCTTTTTAGCAGTTCCTCCTTTCACTCATGGCTGCTCAGTTAAAACACAGAAGATGACCCAGTTTTGGGTGAAACATGGATATTGCTACCTTGAAAGTTAGACTTTAGTTTATATTGTGTGTCTCTAGTAATTAATTTCAAGTATAAAATTATTTTGAAGCTTTTTAATTATTTGAAATACTGTAATGTGGATGAATATGTGAGAGTTGATTTTTTTAGACTGTAAGAAAAGTACTCAAACATAAAATCGTTACAAGTCATATCCAGTGTCTTGGTGTGGCTGTAATTTCTGGGAGTTGGAAAGATTCTGATATGTTGTGTGACCAAATAGCTGCAAGTAAGTTGCATGCAGGAGAAACCTGGGAGCTCTTGTGGGAAGTGTTATTTACTGTAATTTCCAGATGGATGCCCTTGATAGTGGTAGCCTTTCCATAAGTGTTTCATCAGTTTCTTTTGCTTGTTTCTCCCTTTTCCTTATGATGGACATGACAGTTGACTTCATTTGAGAGCAGAGCTGCCTGTTCTGAAATGGCAGAAGACAGTAATTTACATGCCACCCCAAGTTGGAATTGTATGGGGAAGAGGTAGAAATGTGTGGAGTTCCTTAACAACCCCATTGAATTCACTCCCCTTTTAGCATTCTTTTGTTGGTTGTTTGGGTATTTTTCTAAAAGTTTGGTGATTTTCCTTATATCCTGAGTCCTGGAGGTTGAGGCTTCTTTGCCTTGTATACATTTATTTGTCTTAAGCAGTTTGGGAATCATGGTATTCTTACCTTTTTATTTCTACACTATTTCTTAAGGTAACAAAAGGAGCAGCAGGATGGCTTCTGTTGTCTCAGTGCCAGTGTGTGCTGCATTGTTTCTTGGGTGAAGTCAGGAATGTAGTTTTGGTCTTCTAGCTTTGGCTCTGGGACCAAAGGTATGGTGAAGGTTGGGATTCTCTTTCCTTACAGGACTTGATGGGTGCAGTTTATAGCTGCAGAGAGGCAGTGTGGAAGTCATGGCATATACGAATCTGTCTGGACTGGCAGCATTCGTTTTGTCATGAATGGGTGGTTTTGGTTAAAGTCAGAACACATTTCCAATTTTTTCATGTAAAATGAAGCAATAGTATAAGATGAGGTAAGAATTTTTCCATATAGCCTATTGAATATGTACTTAAACAGGGGTTTGCTTGTTAAATTGTGTTCAGAACTATGTGTGCAAATGCACATGCTTAGGCTGCGACAAATTTTAAATGTTGAATGTACTGTTTTCCCAAACATGGAGTTAAACTGCATCAGCACACTGGAATAGATAAAATGCATTGGCCTGAGCTAAATTTTTAAGGGCAGCTGTGAGATCTGTGGGTAAGAGAGCAAGGGACACTATACTTACACAATTACTGTTGTTCAATATGTTTGCTGGACCTCCATCCTTCATTAAGTCAGTATAATGTGTAGAGATAATTTCTTTGGCTGTTCTGACACCCTTTAATCCAGTGTTCCTTATGGAGAGAGGAAAAAAATCTAGGTTTAACTTTAGTTAGAAGAAGTTGAGTCAGAGGTGAAGCAGAAGGTGAGAGGTATCTCACAGGTGGATGGGCAGAGTGTTCAACAGTTCATTCTTCACCTTTAGATAAGATGATTCTCTGACACTTGAGTTGCTGCAATGTGTCTAAAAATGGGTTGAATGAAGTGAAATTTGGACTATTTTTTCCCTTTCCTAAAATAAATTCTATTTTCTGAAAGAGGACCTGGGGTCAACAAACTTAATATGAGCCAGTAATATGCTGTCACAGCAAAGAAAGCCAACAGCATCCTGAGCTTCATTAGAAGGTGTTCCCGGTAAATTGAGGGAGGCGAGTCTTTCCCTCTACTCAGTGCTCATGAGGCCACCCCTGGAGTATTGTGTCCAGTTCTGAGTTCCTCAGCACAAGAGAGATGTGGACATGGTGGTATGAGCCTAACAAAGGGCCACAAAGATGAATAAGGGATTGGAGCATCCACCTCGGAAGGCAGGGCTGATTGAGATGTGATTGCTCACCCTGGAAAAGAGGAGGCTCGGGGGATCTTTCCAATTTGTATAAGTGTGTGATGGGAAGGAATAAAGATGGTGGAGCCAGACTCTGTTCTCAGTGATATCATGAAGGGACTGGAGGCAATAGGTGCAAGCTGAAATAGAGGAAGTTCCACTTAAAGGAAAGAAAATACTTGTTTGCTAAGAGGGTGGTGAGTCACTGGAGCAGATTACCTAGAGAGGTTCGGGAATCTCCAACCATAGAAGTATTCAGAACCTGTTTGGACGACTGGGTAACCTGCTGTGGTTGATTCTGCTGAGCGGTGGGGTTGCAGTAGACAATCTCCAGAGGTTCCTTCCAACCTCAGGAATTCAATGAGTCTGTGAAGAAGCAGTCTTTGTGGTGCATGGCTCATGACCTCAGGAGGTCATTTCCCTGCTTTCTGCAACTTCTGTGACTGCCTTCTGGTTCTTTACCACCTACAGTGATATAATGCTGAGTTGCTTGTGAAGTGCTTTCAATATGAAATAATTTATATATAATATTTCTTTATCTCTCCTCGAAAATATCTGGGAAGAAAATGTTATGTTGTCTCTTGTGTCTTAGCTAGTGACTGTAAGGAGCAGTTATGAGGGCTCCTTTTAACTCCTTATCATTGATTTTCTGTTTTCTGTGGAATTTTTGGATATGAATGTGCTGGACCTTCTTTTAGGTGGAAAGTGCATAACACACAAAGTATGTGCAACCCCTTTTTTTTCTCCCAGGAGATCCTGCCAGTGCAGTTTCTTTTCCTCAAGGCTATCTGAGGTACTTGCAGTAATAATTGCATTCCAAGTTGAAAAATTCTCTTCCTAACCTTCCTGAGTAGTGTTGCAAGTATCTCCTTACTGCTGCCCTCCTCCACTAGCTTAAAGTGTTTGGAAATCTTCTTGAGTCCCTGTCTCTGAGGAGTCTTCAGCTTCATAATGGCATGTAACCTGACGTTTTACCAGGCTGTTGAAGATGTATTGAACTTAGAATACAGTTCCTCTCCATATGTGTGAGCAGGGTAAGATGTGCTCTTTCCTTGCAAACACTTCATTGTAATAGTAATTGAGCATCCTTCAGTTGACAGGCGATTGTTTTTCCTGTTTGTTCTCAGTTGCCAAATAGTATATATGTTTAAAAGAATAAGCCTTTCAGAATAAAAGACATTGTAGGAAAAGGGGTGGAGAAGGGTGGTTCTTGGGGTTTTGTTTGCTTTGCTTTAAATACATGTCTTTGAATACAGTGGGATTAGTTGTGATGATTACCTGCTGTGGCATATTTTTGGTTTTGATGTAATGTTTGTCAAGAACATTCAGGTCTCAAGAGTTCAGTGTTTGAAATAAAAATTTAAAAGAAGGTAATTTGAGTAAGTAATTTGCAGCTTAAAGCTGTGCAAGATAGCAATGTTTTTCCCTTATGTAAACGGTTGTTGCCATTTCATTTTGCAGTTGAGTTTTTATAACATTTACTTCCTCCATCCCACCTTTATTTTTAAACATGCAGGAATCTAAGCTTTGTGGCAATTTCCTGTAAAGTCCTGTTTTGTGCCCTGGGCTTGTATAAGTTCAAGAACATTGTTGAAATTGGAGAAGTTTGGGCTGATTTACATCATCTGTACAACTGGCCTCTTTTGTGTAAGCAGGTTATGTAAGGTTTGGCAACCACACTGCATTTTGGGAGGTGGAAAAAGAATTTGGGCAATGTTGGCTGCTTTTTATTATGTCCGTGATACCTTCCAGCTCAGATGACTGATTGGTTGGTCTTTGAGGGCATGGTCATGATTTCTAGTCTTTGCAAAAATGATGACAAGAGAGATGAAGCACCAGGAAATGAAAAATGACGGTCTTCATCCTGTTTTTCCTCCTGTACCTGGAATTTTAAAATTGGTTAAGCAGGCAAAAAGAAAAAAGAGACCTCTGGGGTACAGTGTAGCAAGGTGGCTTTCAGACCCATTCTTCTTAGAGTACTGAAGAACCATTTCAGTGCTGATTTAGTGTGGGAATTAAGTATGTGCCAAAACTCAGTGACTTGTTTACTGCATTTGTTTAATTGTCCTGTGAGTAGAAAGCTTGGTAATTAAGCTTGCAGCTACTGTGCTTACTAATAGAGTAGTAACTGGATTTAACAAACTCCTGTACTTGGCTGCTGGAGGATGGACTGGACGGACTGTTCGTGGCTGTATGTTCAGAAAGAAGCATTACATGTACATCTGCTTCCTGATGGAGCTTTGGCTTTTGCTCTGCTCTGTTCCTGCTGATTTCTTTGGCATAGCAAAGTGCATTCAGTTTAGGGACAGATTTGGTGCAATTGTTGTGAAATTATTATTAGATGTTAATCTCTTCTCCCCCTGCTCCCACTCCTATTTTCCGTTCAAAGACTGGAGGTAAAGGTTAAAACCCAGTAAGGGAGAAGATGCTTGCACATCTCTGGAGAACTGAATAAAGTAACCCAAGAGTTTGTTTCAGGACTGCTTGGGGTTTTTTGTCCCAACACTTCTGTTCAGTGCTTTCCTAATACCATTTGCTGTTTGTTTAAGAGTATTGATTTATGATAGCTGCTTAGCAGTGATTTTTGCTCACAATGACTTTTAAAAAATATATTTTAGGAACTCTTAAGGAATTGTTTTTATTCTCTTTTATAGCCCCAGTGCTGTTACACTTTTATTGATCTGCTTCAATCCAGGCGGAATACAAAACTCCTGGGATGCCAAATCTCCATCCTAAAAACGTGATCAATCTAATATGTACTAAGATACCAAATACTGGGTTTGACAGTTGTTAACAGTATGTCCTGGCCCAGGGGATATTTAGAACTGTGTAATTTACATTTAAAACTACCAACAACTGAAGAAAAAATACTCAAATAAGTGCATTAGGCTTTTCATTAATATTAAGATATATCTTTCAACAGGCTTCCAAAACAGGGAGCTTTTAATAGCACTGGTAGTTCTGGACTGAGATTCTACTGAATTTTTTCTGAAACCTTATCTGGGCTAAATATCCTTTTTTTTTTTTTTTTTAATAATGAAATGGAAATAGTAGGGATTGTTAATGTACTGAACATTAGCAAAGAAGGTTCTATTTGAAAAACAAACAAAAATATCAGTTCTGCACTGTCAGCAGTCCCAGCAATACTGATGACTGTTTTTGTTGAGGTCAATGAGAAATATGGACTACTTAGTGTGTTTAAAGAAAAAGGATTTTTTTTTTTTCCCTTCTGCAGAAATTATGTGTCCAGTACTGCTCCAGGCACCTGAGTCAGTCTTAACAGGTTTAAACTCTATTAAGGTTAATTTAAGTCAGGTTGATTTAAACCAGTTCCTCACATGCAGTGTGCAGACTGATTGTTTTCTCTGAGAAGCCACCCTGAGCTTTTTGCCCCCTGACCAAAAAGCCCCAACTAAAAATTTCTGCTGTTTGAGTACGAGTTGGTGCTGTGTTCTGGGACACTTAGAACATGCAAAGTCTAAGACATAATGGGTAGTACTGGACATTGCTGAAATACTTAATTTCTCCCCTATTTTTCCCGTATGGCTCTTTCTTTGTGAACCTGACAAATGCAAGCAGATTTCAGTAGTTTTGACAGAAGATTCATCATCTTAAACAGATAACTAATCACATCAAGGAAGCTTCCCCTCCCTGCACCAGATTTTGATCTTGTGGTGTTACTAGTCCAATTAAATTTGCGGTGCTGCTTTAGCTTGTGTCGTACCAGCAGGTATCATGACTTAATTTGTGTGCATCTCTGCTTTCTTTTCCAGATACATGTATTGGACTGACTGGGGTGAAACACCCCGAATAGAGCGGGCAGGAATGGACAGCAGCACGCGTAAAATAATTGTTGATTCAGATATTTATTGGCCAAACGGACTCACGATAGATCTTGATGAGCAGAAACTTTACTGGGCTGATGCAAAACTGAGTTTCATTCACAGAGCGAATTTGGATGGTTCCTTTAGGTAAGTTTCCTTTAGTCAGTATTATGGTGTAAGTTATTTCTTTCCTCCTGCATTCACTTTGAACTGAGGCGGTTTTTCCAGTAATTATAGAATCATAGAATATAGTATGTTGGACTAATCTAGCATAATGCCAGTACTTTATTTTTCTTTTTAAATGCAATTGTTAACATCCTTGTAAAAAGTAAAATAGCCTCACATCCTATAAAACTTGTTTTAAAAGTAAGACTATTTCTATCAATGTTTCACTATAGAGTGTTTGTAGTCTTGTTGTTCAGAAGGATTTTTCATTTTTAGGCTCATATTTGTTTTGAAAGTAGTTGGATATACTTATCCTTGGCCCTAGACAATCTATCATGTAACTAGTGACTGGGCTTTTATCGTGGTATTACTGTGTCCTTTTTCAGCATCAGCACATGCTTGTCCTTGTCCCTATCCAAAGATGTTCTTTGTGGCATGACTTTAAATTAAACAAATTCAGCTTATTTCAGGCTGCAAGTGGGCGCAAAGGAGATTTTCTTAAAGATTGGTGGAAAGCACAGTGTTTTGATTGGTGGCTCCTGCCTGAGTGTGCTGTTGAGGTTTGGCTTTGGTAGTTACAGAGAGGTGACTGACTCTTCAGACAGGGGAAACCTCGATGTTTGAGATTTGCACCTCTACATTCTGCTCTGGCTTTGGTCTTCAAATAGTTTAAAAGGGTGTTTTATTTTCATGGTTTTGTTTTTAATGTCTGTTATGAAATCATTTTGCTTTGATAAAAAGTTGGAGTTTTATGCATATCTCTGTAATAGAACAATATGCCTCCCCCCAAAAGGAACACTGCGTTTTCCATGGGGTTTTTTCAATTTTTTTTTTTTAGTGTGGTGCATTCTGTGCCTGATTTCCACACTCATAAAAGAGGAATAACAATATTGACATCCTTTATAAAGCGCTCTTAAGGTCCTTTGAGAGCACTATACAAGAGCTAGATAATGGTGGCTTTGTAGTAAGTGACAAGTACTGACTGATAGTCAAAAGTATAGACAAGGGAAAGGGCCTTTACAGAAGGGAGTGGTAGCTCAAAGGCTGTGTGCAGATTCATAGGCAGAAAGGAAATGCTCTCAGAATTCAGAATCTGAGAGAAATTTTCATTTAGTATGACTTGAATCTGTTTCTCTGGTTTGGGGGCAGGTGGCTGAGGGTAAGGTTCTCAGGCTGATCCTGCGGTTATCCCTCACATCCAAATTGTATAAAATTTACTTACAAGTATGTGTAAAAACTTAAAGTAAAAAAGGCTCACTGGTGTACAGTTCTTACATACACTCTTCAGCAGTTCAGTAAAGCAAAGGCACAGTTGATGTCAGGATATTCCTATGCAGGATACAGTCTAGAAATTCCTTGTATCTGACTGTACATGGACTTTTAGGGGTTGTCCAAAACAATAGCTTGATGTTGCTTAGCTGTGCATATTTGATGTTGTTATCATATGACAAAACTTCCTTCGTAAAATTTTAGGCATATTAATAAAATGTCATGAATATTGATCTTAATTTTCACAGAAAAAAAAAATAAATTATTTATTCTTTTTTCCCCCTCCACTGATCAATGTAGAAATCTGTGAAATTTGGACTCTCAGTTTCTGGTTTCAAACTGGACTTCAGTAGTGGTTCAAACTATATGATAACTTTGGAGGTTGCTTCTGTTCCTTAAATAGGAAATTTAAGTTTTACCCAGACTTGTCAATAAAGAAATATTATGGTCTTTCAAATGGATCTACGCATCCTATACCAGAATCCCTTCAGAATTCAAATAAAAGGGAAATTTGCATTCTGCATGGTAGATTAATGTTTCTGGCGTAATCTGATTACTACATTTTAGCAAGCTTCAGTTTGCACATAGGCTGAAACTGTTTCAAGGGCTGTAATTACAGGAAGCAGGGAGACTTGATATCTAAGAATGGTACAAATAGGGGCAATACATAGTGGGAAACAGCTGCTATGGTGCTAGAAGACAGCCAGTTACTAGTGAAGAAGCAACAGCAAAGTGGGAGTGGAAAGTGAAAGTGAAATGGGTATTTCTATTTATTCTATTGTGTTTTCTGGTGTGAGAAGTAGTAGTAATTTGAAGGACAGAAGTTTTAGAGCAGGTTCAATTTTATCTCTAGAACAAAAAGGAGAATAATATTTTTCTTTCTCTTTTTCCATGTTACCTGTTTGTACATTGCTGTGTACAGTGCACACCCATCCAGCAGCAGCCAAGCATCATGCAGCCCCTTGCTCATTCCCCTCTGCCCCCGTAAGGGAAGAAAGAAAAAGGTGATACTTGTGACTTGGGACAAGGATAGTTGACTGGGACTGTAATGGAAGAGGAAAATTACAACAGTACTTGGAGTATACAAAGCAGGCAATACACAATATAATGTGCTCACCTCCCAGAAACCTCATGTCCATGCCACCCCAGAGCAGTGACCACTCCTCCCCAGCCAACCCCTTTTGTATACTGAGCATGATGTCATATGGTATGCAGTACCCCTTTGGCTGGTTTGGGTCAGCTGGCCTGGCTGTTATCGCAGATGAAAACCAGGTTATACATATATGCAAATGCTTGCGTGTGTCAGTATGTTTTGAATGGTCCATGCTAGAATACCCACAATTAATTTTGGGGGTGTTTTTGATAACCTCCCTGCTGGAAAATACAAATGGTACCTTCATTGCTCAGAATAAAACAGAATCCTTTCCCTGCCAAATGTTAGCAGGCTTTTGGTTTGGTTTGTTGTTTGCTTTTTTTTTTTTTTTTAAATTTCTTCAGTGGGAACTATTTAAATGCAGATCTGAATATAGCTATAAGGAAAAATATGTTCCCCACTTTCCTTCAGGATGATGCTGAGGCTTCAGCTTTCTCAAAGTTGTATGATGAAAAAGTTTGCGTACTGGTTTGCTGTGTCAGAACAGTGGTTTGGAAGGTGTGCATATGCCTTTGTGCCTACATACAATTTATGAATTTTGTAGAAATGGAGTTCATATTATTTTGACTGAGGAATTTTTTGAGTATGTTTTCACTGACTTAGTAATATGTCTCCAAAGCTACTGAATCTAAATTACACAAATTTATTGCAATATGGATATATTTGGGAATCCTGTGAGTTTAGAAAACATGTTGGAAATATCATTTGTTTTGTGGCTTTCAGTTCAGCTAATAACCAATGTGGAAATGTATGCATCCCTAGAAGAGGTGTGGTTGAATGAGGTCATTGAAAAACATCTGGAATGTTTCTCATATTAATTATAAATATTTAGTCTTCGAAAAAAATGTAATGGACCTTTGCTCTACATTTAAAAAAAACAATGTGAAAAATAATTGTTTCTGCTGCTGACCTAGTTACGTGAGGTAATTTAAAGAGACTCTAGGTTGCTTCTTCCTTTTCCTGCTACAGGAAAGGACTGAGGGCAACTGAAGTCCTGGGCAAAGATGTCATATATTGCCTTGAGGGACAAAAAAAGTTATGCTTTAATTAGAGGAGCACTCTTTGGACCTGTGTTTCCTCCAAAAGGCAATTGTGTTTGAGAAGTTGCACAGCCCTGTTAAGGAACTTCACTGTAGCCTTTCAGAAGTCAGTGTGGAGCTGAATCAGGTACCAGGTCTTTACGAAATCTGGTATATTTGTGTCCTTATTGCTGTGAAAAGGCAAAGTTTTGGTTTACTTTTTTGAATCTGATTATCACTTTCAACACTAGATCAATCTCTTGGTCTGGTGAATTTGTTAGAAGATGACAACTCCTATATGCAATTTTGCAAAGCTAGATTTTTTTCCCTGCATGGTAACAAGTGGAAACAATGCATTCTAATCCTTCCTCTTTCTTTCCTCTAGGCAAAAAGTTGTTGAAGGTAGTCTCACTCATCCCTTTGCACTGACGTTGTCTGGGGACACTTTGTATTGGACGGACTGGCAAACACGCTCCATTCATGCCTGTAACAAAAGGACAGGAGAGAAAAGGAGAGAAATACTGTCTGCCCTATATTCACCGATGGACATCCAGGTCTTAAGTCCAGACCGGCAGCCATACTGTATGTTTTACTTTTCCCTGAAATGTTTTGCATGACTGTTACTTATTTACCAAGCAAAAGTTACTCTCAAAAGTGGTTAGTGTGGAGTTGAAAGGTTTTGAACACTTCTCAGGGGATTGGTTGCTGAAGGTATCCTGTACATTTCTTTGAAATTTCCAGCCTGAACTGGTATAAGCTCACTAGTCACCCCAGTGTGGAACCAAGTCCAAAATCCAGTGCAGTACTTCAGTGACATCTTTTGATTTCAGGTATCTGAATGGGAATGATAAAGACTCAGCTGGCATCTTTTTAACACCATTATTTTAAAGAAAATTGGGGAAAAAAAAGTGTTTATAATTACTTTGGGGTTTTTTTAACAAGTACAATTGCCACAAAATATGTAATGTTGATGTTGTACTGAGAACTGCGCATTTTGCAGTCCAGGCTTGATCATGTTTATTTCAATATGTAACAAATAGTTTGAGTGCTTCACTATGGAAGGGATTTTGTTCTAAGCTTTTATATGAAACACATATGTGCCTCTATCTTTTTTTCTTCATGTATGATGCTGCTTCAAAGGAAGGCAGGTGTAGAAAATCGTGAACTGAATGAGGCTGTCCATTTTGTATATGCATGTGGTTCCATGTGACAGTCTAGGTTGTTGGCTGTTTCTAGGATTGCAAGAATGGGACTTAAATGGTGTGAGAAGTTGAGTAGTTATCATCTCTTTCCTAAGGGACATACTCTTGCCATTTGGATTGTCCAGCTGTAAAGTCTGCTTCCCTGAAGATAATGTTTGTTATGCCAGTAAAGTTTATAAGATGTCAGTAAACAGCCTTGAAAGTAAGCAGGAGTTTGGAGATCATCTTGGTGATGGAACATGTGCAAGTTTGCATTGAGGATGTTGAGTATGCATGGCACCCTGGTTTATCTCACAGCTCCAGATAAGAGTTTGTCTATGCTGAATTCTTGTCATTGCTTTTAGCTCAGGGAATGTCCCAGCCTTGGGTCACAGTATTTCTGGGTCAGTCACAAAGAAAATATGTTGCATCGGGAAACAGCATATGCTGAAAATAGCTCAGATGCCCTTGACTTCATTAGGATCAAGCTCTTGGATTCCTTCTTCTCCCTTTTTTCCTCTTTATGATTGTCAGTGGAAGTAACACAAACCAAATTAGCTGAAAATGTTGTGGTTTTATATTGAAGCAATTCAGATACTTACTCAAATTGTGACTGATTTTGGAGATACCTCATGCAACTTACAATATTTATTTATTTTTTAGTAGCTGGCGATACTCCTCATAATTATATATAGTTACAGTTTCATCTCTTGCTGCCATTTTTTCCCCATGTAAATGAGATAGGTGTGTGTAGTTGTTGTCTGTCCACCCTCTGTCCCCTCCAATTATTACTTGTTTTTAAACATTTTCAAAATCGCTAATGTTACATATTGCTCCTCTTGATTTTCTGGTGATTCAGGGATATGTCTGTCTCTGAAAGCTTTGCATTAGGGAAAAAAAAAATCAAACTCAATACTACTGTAATGTGGAATTTGTACAAATTGTTATGTTTGCTCTTCTTTTGTAGAACTGACCACCCACCCCCCATCACCATACTCCAAGCTCTGTTTCCCATTTTATGATGATTAGCAGATCCAGCATCTACAAAATAACTGATGTTTAAGGCTCTTAGCTGTGTTCAACGTTAGAAACATTAAAAGAACTGAATAGTGACAATGTGCTCAGCTGTCAGCTCTTTCAAAATCAGCTTTTGCATGCATCTCAATTTAGGTGCCCCTAGAAATAAGATGGCTGTGGAGTGGGGAAATCAAACACTTTTTTATTTTGTGGTTCCTCTGTCTTTTCACATTAATGCTTGTTCCAGTCACTTGGGATCTATAATTTCTTCCTTGTGGAGAAAAAAGGGCTTTAGGGGATCAAGAAAAATAAAAATAAATCTGTTTGGTTTCTTAAAGTTCACACTCCATGTGAAGAAAACAACGGAGGTTGCTCCCATCTGTGCCTACTGTCTCCAAGAGACCCCTTCTACAGTTGTGCCTGTCCCACTGGTGTGCAGCTAGAAGACGATGGCAGGACATGCAAATCTGGTAGGACCTTGTCTTTTCTACAGCAACAGTGTTGACTTGGTTTGGGTTTTATGCTTAAATGTTGAATCTTGATGTGAGTTAAAAGGAACAGTCTGACATACTGAACTATCACTCTTGTGATGAAGATGGAAGAAATTTTGCACCTACATCTCCTGCCGTGTTACCAAAGAGAGTGATTTTTATGAACTAAGGTAGCCCTTTGTATCAGAAATCAGAGAATTTTAACTATATTTTATGTCTTCTGAGTGCATTTTGTGTTGCTGGTTCTCTGTTGGAATGAAGGAGTAGGTGGAGCCCATTGCAGAAAAATTTTATTAGAACTAAGCTATTGTAGGACACCTTTCCTTTTGGACAGTGGATCATGGATAGACTTCTGCTCCTTCCCATTCATTGTCCAGTAGTGGTCAACAATGCAGCAGTGGTGGCCAAGTTGTTGACTTCCAGTTGCATCTCAAAGTTAGCAGTGTACGCTTTAGGCATGTTCTGCACACAAATGTGCCAAAAATATGTTCAAGGACATGGCCACGTGTCTGTGTACTATTTTAGAGATAACCCAGTAAGTTGTCCCTGCTTTGGTTAGTTTTATAATGCAATAATCTGTACAGAAAAATTCAAAATTAAAATTTAAACTAAAAATATAGTTTTTATGGTTCTGAATATTAATCATCCTTCTTTGGGCTGCTTGAGGGAAGGATTTATGAGAAAATTGCACTGGGAATTTCTTTCTTCCTGGGTCTAGTTGGTGGTTTTTTGGACATAATTTTAAGAAGTGAGGCAAGGTTTTGTGTGAACGGGCTTATAAAGTTTGCTGCTTGAAATAATTAAGCTGGAGAAAATACTGTTCTAGATGGCTGCTCCATGTCACTGAGATGTAGAAGAGGCTTGTACATTACCAGTAGAAATCCGCTTAGGGAATGATAGCTTGAAAACTTGTAACTAAATGCATATTTCATATCCATCAGTTAAGTGAGACTAGTGGTACACTTTGAAAGCTTCGTTTTATCATTAATCAAAAAGCCTCTCTTAAAATCATGTCTTAAAAAAGCAAGCAGTTAACACTGAGGTGGTAGGGACACTATGAGGCAAGGTTTCAGAGAATGTTTTGCCAACAGAGTAAAAGACACTCTGCTGCCTGTCTCCAATGTGTTTTCAACAAGTCTGGTCAAAGTGTATAGCAGTTTTCTGATGTGGCTTGATTCCTCTGAGTACTAAAGCGAGCATAATAGATTTCTTTCATTTGTGAACTTGAAGCAGAATTCGAACACTGAACCTCCAGGGTTTAAGGGCTAGCTTTATTAGCTCATCCTGCTGCAATTGAAAGGCTTATAAGGTAGTTCTTGCAGCTGCTGAAAGACCTTTCTCTTTCCTCCTTCCAGCTTTGGAAAGTTTCCCTTTCACAGCTTTTAAGAAAACATTGCTGAATGCTCAGGACAACCTTTTTAGACGTTCATATTGACCTCATGTTTCTGGCAGTGGGAATGAAGGTCAGCCTGCTTTTGGCATTTTGGCGGATAGCACAAGCAGTGACTGCTTATACTGTGCTTTCACCTTGCCATTGTCAGGCCAGACAATCTGTCAAGGGTGTTCTGTCAAAGGAGGGCAAAAAAAGTGGGATGGGAACAGGAAATCTGGTTTTGCATAAGAATGTGGTCTTTTGGTTCAGTTTTATGGATTATTTCTTTCCCAAGCTCATCTTTTGTTGTCCTGTCTGCCTTATGCCAACATCCATGTGCTTCTCTTCCCTCTTATTAATTAACTCTTTGGTTGCAAGGAACTGACTTTTTGTTCTCTGCACGAGTCCTTTGTAGTGAAGTTCTATCAGGAGCTAGAGATGCAACAGTGCTGACCACCTCTCTATTTTGTCCCCTATTGGCTTGGGCAAAAGTACAAAGTCACTTGGACATAGCAGCTTCTTTGACATTAGACTTTTTAAGTGAGTTACACAAATGCTGCTGGGGATTTGTCTGCCGGATAAAAAAGCATCCTGTTTTCAAAAATCTGTGTCCCCATGGGGAGTTTTAGGGTGCAAATATAACTATATCATATTGCTGTGTATCTCTGTCAGAAATAATTCTTAGGCAGAAAAGCCCTGAGGCTCTTAGACAATTTCAACTCTCTTGGCTTTTGATGAATATATATACTGGTAATGTTCAGGTATGAGAGCTCTGCAGCTCTTTACAAAGAGTGTTGAACAACAATAGGCCAAGGTAATAAGGAAAACATGAATTCAAGGACAGGCTGTGGCACAGTTTGCTTTGTTGTGGGTTATCTGAAAAAAAAAAAATCTGAAACTGGATTTTTACACATTTTCTAAACATATTGTGTGACATGCTGAGGATGTAAGTATGATGTCTGTTAAAAGAATAGATCATTATTCTGTAGTTTTGGCTTATGTTTAATTCTTGCTTTCTCTGGTTCTAAAGAGTTGCTCAGAATAAATGAAAAAAACAGCTCTATGGTAGATATTAGTCAGTAATAATGGATATGAAATAGATGGATTGATTGCAACTGGCACCAAGTATAAGTTCCTCTCTAGGAAGGTATCCTTGTGTTGTGCAGGTATATGTTTTGCGTGGCTTTCCTCCAGATGTGTGATATTAAGTCTGTTGTTCTTTGCTGGCTGTGAAAATGCTCTGGACTTGTTTGAAGTTCCTGTATCAAGAAGCAGAGGGATCATAAGTTTGGAAAGTAAATCAGCTGCACCTGACCATGTACTCTTAGCAAAGCAAGCATTCAAGCTGTGCTCTTGGCAATTATTTAAACTGTCTTGGACCACTGCTACCTTGGTGGGTGTGTCTAAGCACACGATTTTTAGATAGATACCAGAACTCATTCTTGCCTGTGTAGAAGACAATAAAGTCACAGTTTGTAATGCCCATTGGAGACCGATGGTTCTAGTCTGAAGTGCCTGTGGAGGGTGGCCCAGTCAGCAGTAACTCTTAGCACTAACTTCCAGGAATAACTGACCTCTAAAATTTCATGTTTCAAAATGGAACTTCAGTTCTTAGATGAGGTGGCTTGATTGATTTGTGGTGTGGTTTTCTTTTGCTTGGTTGGTTGGTTTGTTTGTTTGAAAGTCTTTCATAGGCCTGTTTGAACAATGGCATAAATTTTTGAGAAAGGAACAAAGGTTTGATTGCAGTCATTAAAAAGGGATGTGCCATTCTACTCAATTAGCACTTTATTCATGCAGTAATAAGATTCTAAGCCTGCTGTAGTTACTCTTCAGTTTGTTGCTTTAGATGCTTTCTGATGTAAATATCAAAGTCTTAAGACCAAAATGAAACTTACCTGTGTTCTATGCATATTTTCAGGGAAGCAAAGTTTGGTTTGATCTGCAGTGGAGAAGCAAATATGCTAGTTTACAAAGCAGAGCACAAGCATGGAAATTTTTAAAGCTTGGAGACCTTCTTTCAGTCACTTTTGCTGACTTAGGGCTCTGCTAAGGTTTTTCTTTGTTTGTTTAAAGCATCATTTGTGTCTTCTTTATGAACAGAAATATTTTGATTCATGGATCTTTTGTTATCTGCAAGAGCTCCTTTCAGGAAGCTGCTCCTTCTGTCCCGAGGCTCACTTCCTAGGATTTAGGGAGTTCTGTTGTTGGGCTACTAGCAGTTGGAAGTGTTGTGAGGAAGAGAAATGTATTAGTAGCTTGTGTCCTGTCTCCTGCAGTAAGACATTTTAACCATTTCTTACCTTGCAGGACAGAGTCTTTAGTGGTGGCTGAATGTCATCTCCTTGGAGTGGCTTCGTTTTCCTTGTGATTCTCATTCATGCTTTCCTTGGTGCTCAGTGAATGACATGAACGTATCTGTTTCTGGCTACAGCTCTGGTGCAGCTAGTTGTCCTGGTTTCTGCAGGGATAGAGTTAATTTTATATCCAGCAGCTGGCATAGTGCTGTGTTTGGAATTTAGGGTGAGAATCGTGTTGATAACACATGGATGTTTTTAGTTGTTGCCAAGCAGTCAAGGGCTTCTTATAGTGCCCTGCTAACAGGAAGGTGGAGGGCACCCAAGAAGCTGGGGAGGATACATGGCCAGGACAGCTGACCCAAACTGGCCAAAGGGATATTCCATACCACGTGACGTCATGCTCTATATAGGTGGGGGGGTGGACCAGGAGGCAGTGCTCGGGGACTTGCTGATGAGCATCAGCCCTGGGTGGTGAGAAATTGTGCTGTTCATCGCTTGTTCTGCATATTACAGTTATTAGTAGTAACCTTGTTATTAATCAACAGCAATAAAAACTGGGGTAAAGGAGGAAGAGGGGATATTTGGGGTTATGGCATTTGACTTGCCAGGTAACAATTACATGTGATGGGTCCCTGCTTTCCTGGAGACGGCTGAACACACTGCCTGCCCATGGGAAGTAGTGAATTCCTCACATTGTGTTGCTTGAGCCTAGAGCTTTGGTTTTACCTGTTAAACTGTCTTTATCTCCACCCGTGAGGTTTTTACACTTTTACTCTCCCCGTTCCTTCCCCAGTCCCACTTTGGGGAGTGAGCTATCAGCAGGGTGGGGTTAAGCTGCCCACTGGGGTTAACCCACTGCAACTGCACACGCAGTAGGTCTGGTTTCTTTACCTTTTCTAGGGTTTGAAGGGGAAACTGTTAATTTCTGTAAAATTAATTTTGCATGATGTATATTACTTTCTAATGTGAGGGGAAGTTCCCTGATGACATTTTGTTTGCTTATTTTGTGCTGGGTAATTTATCTTGTTTCCTGTGCAACCTGTAGCAGATGTGCTTTTAATAAGTCAAATATTACAGAGTCTTATACTAATTTTTATATCTAAATTCCTCACCAATGACATTTAAGTCTCCATTAAGAGGAATCTTTTTGTGCTTGCTTCCACAAAAAAAACCCAACAACCCAAAAAACCCAAACCAACAAAACCCAACCACATATTTCTGTGCATTTCTGTAGGCATTTTTAATACTGAAATCTCTTGGAGACTTAATTTTACACTGATTTGTATTGGGAAAGATGATGAGTCTATTCCCTTTCCTACCTTCTATTGCTAAATCCAGGCTCTGATCTTTAACATCAATAGGAGCTTGATGTTCATGTGTATGAGAGATCCCTTCTCTGCCCATGACCTCCAAGATTGCCATACTCTCAGATAAATGATCTTGGGATTGGCACAAGGGAGCGATGCCTGGAACTAAGGGACAGTCCCAATTAAAGTGTGTGCCTTTAATACACTGAGCATTGCTGGGCATAGTTTTATGTCAAGGAGCATCTGCATGATGCTCTTAGTCATATGGTTTAATTTTAAGTAGTCCTGCAAGGAAAAGGGTTTTGGACTTGATCTGTTCCAACTCCAGGTATTATATGACTCTTAGCAGACTGAGCACAACCATCTCCAGAAAGGGCTATTAAAAAATCAGTGATTTTCTGCAGTAACGGAAAACAAGCAATTTGTCTGCAAAAGCAACAATATAGTGGTGGTACCTTAGCTTCTGCTTACCTTGGTAGTATTACCAAAGTAGGAAAAAGTAAATGCCCATATACTGTGGACAGCTTCGTGAGCTTGATGCCATACTGTCCTGGTTTCAGTTGAGGTAGAATTACTTTTTCTTCCTAGTAGCTCATATAGTGCTCTGTTGGATTCAGTATGAGAATAGTATTGATAACACACTGATGTTTTTAGTTGTTGCTGGGTAGTTGTTGTGTCTACACTTAGTCATGGACTTTTCAGCTTCTCACACCTTCTCTGGTGCACAAGAATCTGGGACAGCTGATCCAGACTGGCCAAAGAGATAGTCCCTACTTTATATAGTCCCTAGTTTATATATATATATAAAAACTGGAGAGGCTAGCCAGGAGGCAGACTCACTTCCCAGTAACAGACTGGGTGTTGGGTTGGTTTATTTTCTTTTCACTTGTGGTGAGCAATTGTATTTGGGCACCACTGCCATCTGGGACTAAACCACGGCATATACTTGCAGCAGCAACCTGCAGTAAGCAGTTGCTGCTATCAGGGCTCTCTTCCTAAAGATTGTGTTAAAAAATATTCAGTTGGTTAATATATTAAGGATAAATGTTCAGGATCACGTTTACTCCTACTACTTTTTAAGATTTGACAGATGGGAAAGTATAGAGCAGAAATAAGGAAATTAGGGTATTTGCATCTGTCTAAAGAGCAGGACCTATTGGATACTGCACCTGAATACAGATACTGAAAATCCTCTGGTGCATTGTTGAGTGTCTTCCTGGTCCCCTATGTGGATAAATTACGCTATTTTGCTTGTTAACACATATTTTTTCTTCTGTGACTTGTGGTTCTTTCTGCTTTCCTCTTTTCAGGTGCTTTTATATGAAGACATTTCTCCAATTGAAAGCAACTGTTATTTGCTTCGAAGTGGGAGAGCTTTGCTGTTGAGTCAGTCTTATATGGTGGCAGGAGCTGCAGGTTTTCCGCTGAGAATGTATGAGAGCTGCAGCTTCTTACATAAATTAGGAAATTCTGTTTTCTATAATGAAAACCAGAAAAAAATAATCACAATTTGAGAAGGCAGCACTAGCTTCAGGCATTTCTCTAATTTATCTTTGATTCTGTGGTTGAGGTAGGTCACCAAGGTTGGCTAATAGTCATAGAGTCTTGTTTCTCCTTGCCATTCTTCATAACACAAACCAGAAAACAGTGGTATTTTGGAACCTGCTGGCTAATGCTATAAGGCTCATGCTTTTTTTTAATGCAAGAGAGAGAAGAGTATCCAAAGAAGAAATATTAAGGTGCTTTCTTCCTGCTTGTTCCTTGATGCACATCATGTTTTAAAAGTTTTGTCTACAGTTTCTTGGCTGAACAATCATCAGCTTACTTGAGGAACCTTCAACGAAGACGAACAGGCAAATACTTCCATTGCAAAGTTTTTCTTCTGTGATTTAGCTACCAAAGAAAGTCCCTTTACTAACATGTCTTCCTGATTAACAAAGAGTATGGGCTAATCCAGACTTGCTGATTAAGTAGATTGACTGCTAATATGACTGTCTTTTTTGTGAAAGGGAAGGTTTAGGGAGACATTTGTTATTTAGGATAATTGCTATAAACCAGGTTTTTCAAATACTCAAGAAAGCTTACGGTGGCATTGTGTTAATGACCTAAAATAACTGCCAGAAGTCTTCTAGCCCTTGGAAGATGCTAGAAGAGAAATCTTGCATATCAGTAGATAAACTCTGATTACATTCTAGCATTGATTTGGGTTTGTATTGGGAAGGAGTGCTCGTATCCTAATCTGTTTGTCATGAGGAAAGTAAACAGAAGGCTCTATTTTCTCTTATTTCCTAGAACCCTGACAGCTGCCTGCGTATCTTTCTCTTCCCTCTTGCCCAAGCTGTGATTGAAATGGAACTGTGAAAAACCACAATCTTTTGGTTTTCCACAGACCAAGATGCTTTGACTTCATAGGTATCTACTGTCCTGTGCCTGGTGTCTGACTGTCATAGGGAGATGTTATCCAGTAGTCCTGGAGGTCTTTTTCCTGATTCCCCCTCTCCCTACTGTACTCCCAGAATTGTATTATGCTTCCTTTGCTTATCAAGGAATTGTCAGTCTCGTGTTTTTCTTTTGTTAGGCTGAGATGGGGCTTCTTAAAGATTACTGTGATCCTTCTCTGAAGGAGGGATTTGTGTAATTGGCATCTCCCTTAATGCCTGCAGCCACATGAGCTCCCTAAATAACATCAGTGCCTTCCTTCCAGCCAGCAGATGATCTACTGGAAGGATCTGTGGGTGTTTTGCACCAGAAGAGAGGGAAAGTCAGGATAATAGATTAAATGTACAAGTAGTCTACAGTGGTTCCTGCAAGGTGGAAAATTATCCAGGTTCCAGGCTATGAAAATGAGATGCAGTGGGTTGGGTGAGCAAATAGCATTTCAGTTGCTGCATCCAGCCTACTTACTTCAAACACGCCCTATTGATTCTTTATCGCTACAACAATGGGCTGGGGTGGTATTTACTCAGTAAGAAATAGTATTATATGGAACTGTGTTTCACTGAGATACATTTGCAGTACACCATAAAGGGCTGTAAAATCCGTCCAACAAAGAGTACCTGACAGTCAAGGAAATCTAGATGCTACCTTCTCTATTTCTTCTCCTTTTCATTATAATTTCATGAGGGATTTTTTTTCTTTCATTCATGTGTAGATCTTGTTTGTTTTGAGTCTGTTTTCCCCTTGCTTTTGTTAGCATGTTATGCTTATGATTTTATTTGATCTGTATGAAAAGATTAGATTACTTTCTATTCATAGCAACTTTTATCCTCCTAAATGGGGAATACTTGGTGTGGCAACAGAATGAAATAGCCTCATATGGAAATGGCCTTGCTTATAATTGCATTGGATTAAAGCCATTAGAAACATGCTGTGAGCAAGAAACTGTGAGGGAGCAAGGAGCATTCTGGATGGGCTGCCATATCATCTTCTAGCTCTGTTGCTAGAAGCTTTGGTACATGTTTCAGATTGATGACTACTTTCCAGGACTGAAACTCTGTCTAGTTAGAGATTGCAACTAGCTCATTTTATGTGTGTTTTGGGGGATCTGTGTGTGCAAAGGAAAAAGCTACAGTCTCCCTTTTCAGCCCTGTTGAGTCCCTGGATTGATTCTGGTTTTATCCTGTGGGAGAACTACGCCCTGGGTCTCTGTGGAGAAGGTTTATGTGTAAACTTTGTTATCTTGTGTTCACCATGGTCTAGGAGCATACACATAGAAAGTTACCAAGACCCAGTGATAACTCATTAACCTGATGTATCTCAAATGCTTCTTTAAACTTTGGGTGGCCAAGCTCTATTTTACTGCATCACTGTAGCAGCAGTGAGGAGAAGATGCCCTGTAGATTGGCAAACCCTAATATACAGCTGTTTATAACTTTTCCCATGATATTCACCCTCTGACAGATGATTGTGTTAGCTCAGAGTTGAATTTCTGGGGGCTCCATTATACTTGAAATGTAATAAATAATGCTAAAACTTCAAAGCATTGTATGGCTATCAGCCTCAGAGAGGGCCAGTGGATGGAAAGTATTTATATCTATTTGTGGAAGAGGACAGCAGTGCAGAGAAACTGATGTGGTCAATGTTTCTTGGTAAGTGGGAAATATCTGCAGTTAGAAGTCAGCAGAAGAGGGATTGTAGAAAAACCCTTGAAGGCGTATTTCTTTTAAGTTTTGGGTTGTTTTTTTTTTTTAAATTCTGTTTCTTGTTGGGTTGTAACAAATGTTTTATCATGCTCTGTGTGCTTGAAGGTGTCACTGCCGAAATTGTTTAACAGATACTATGTGGTAAAATGACCGTCACTTCTCAAGTTAGTGATTCCTTACTCTGAGCCAGTGGGGTTGTATATCTGCAGCAGAGAGTAGGTGCATTTAAACTTTAAAACCATGCTTTGCAAGGAAATACCAGATTCCAAAAGGATATACCCTTTTTCTAGGGGTGGGGATTTCTGACAGACTTTTTCTTGGCCCATCTTTTTTCCTATGGCTTGCGATGAACCATTACGAAGAATTCTGTGTGAAAGGGTGTTCTTTTATTTATTATTAATAAAAAGTACAAGCTGGGAATACATGTGTATGCCAACATTCAGATTTACCACCTAGCATTTCCAACTCTCTCTTCTCTTTCTTTAAAGCACATATAGATAGACCTGAGGGTGTGGGTAAGACTTAATTGTTCGAGATTCTTTGCTTGATTCAGTGGTAGCTGGACTGTTGCGCTGATCTTTCATTCTGGTTACTACCAATGCAGTCGTGTGACTCTATAACTTAATGCTGTTTTGAGTAAGTTCTCATAAGAGTTATCTAATCTTCTCTCAGCAGGAAGTTCACAAAGCTTTGTGCTCTCAAGCATAGAACTGAGTATGTACAAAGGGTATGGTCCCTCACAGAAGCTCAGTCCTAAATGAGAGTACAGTTGAGTATGACTTCTGTATTGCAACAGTGGCTTTCTCTAGAGGAAACATAACTTTTGCCTTAGTCAGCTGTTTTGTCCTGATGATCTTATCAGCTGTACAGTTTAATTAATATTCTGTTTGTGGGGCTTTTTCAGTGCCTGTATGAATGTGTCAAAAGGCTGAATTGTAGGGGTGGTTTTTTCCTGGTTCAGGCAGCCTAACAGTTAGAAGTCTGCTACTGAGGTAATGGAAGAAACAGTAGACAATAGCTTTTCCCTGTAACATGCAGACAGATATGATGTAATTTACGAATTACGTGAGCTCTCTGGTATTTCCTTCCTTTGTCACAAGTGTTAGTTTTCCTTATGCCTGCTTACCTTTCAGTTAAATTGGGTCCTGCCTTAACGTGGACACTCAAAACATTATTTCAGAGAAACCTTTCCTGTTCCTACTTTCTTGGTTGTGTAATCCCACCATGCACAGCTCTTGGTTTTAAGCTGGTAAATCTGATGTGCACTGCATGCTCTCTCCAGTCTGCAGTGGCAGCTTTTCCCAGCCCACTGCCACCACACAGTATAAGCTGGTGCTCACTGACTCTCGGACTGGAAGATTATGTAAAGACCTGAGCTGGGATGCATAGTTCTGTTCACATTGCAACCAGCTCTGTTCAGGTACCCCAGGAGAATATATAAAAATATTTTCTGTTTATTTCTAGGTATTACCAAAGTTTGTTTTGACTCCATAAATGTGTTTATTTTCTGTGGAAGTTGAATAGCAGGAATTGGGTTTTATGCAGTGTTGTTGATTTAAAAATCCTCTCATCATGGGTTTTGTTACATCATTTTTCCTGTGGTGTGAAGAGCAGCTAGTACTAAACCTTATGCAAGACCTTGTAATTGCTTTGAGTACTGGTAAGCTTATTAAACAGCATGGCAACATTACCTGTATTCATTCGCCATGCATACTAATGTTTTCTCCCACCCCCATATTCCCCTCACGCGCCCCCCCGCTCTTTTTGCCATACACCGTAACTTTGTGATGTAATTCAGGGTGTTACAGCAGCTAGCAAAATTCCTTGCTTTTCTGCTAAATCTTTTTAGTTTATCAAGAGTGCTGAGACAGCTGCACTCAGCTTGTAAAAGAGATTCCTGCAGTCAAAGTGCTTCTGACTCTTTTCGGAAAGCGCTTGGCTATTTCGTTCTTCAGAGAGCAGCTAAAAGCTTTCCAATTTTTACAGTTTATCTGATGATTATTTTTTTTCTTCCCCCCACAAATACAGAGCTTTCTGAAGTTGCCTGTAAATAGACTGAGTCTATACGTGCAGATGCATGCACATACATAAAACTGGGGCAGGAGTCCCACAATGGAGCATTGTTCTAGCCTAATTAGCAGACAGACAAATGGGAAAGGAATAGCATGGCGTTTTCTGGCATAGATTAGCAGAGGCAGCCACTGCAGTCTACATTTGTTTAGGTTGGGTGAATAAATTGGAGCATTTGTTACTGTATTATAGATGTCTTGTCACTTGTCAAATGTGAAGTGGGCCAAGGGAAGAATAAAAAAAGGCTCTTGTCAAGCTGGTGAAATGGCCTGCTTTGCTGCTGTCAGCTCTGATTGCAGTTAATTTTGCAAATAGAAGACAGTTGCCATTTCCAGCGCTGAAGCATGAATTTTTAATAACGAGAGCACAGACCAGCCAAATCAAAGCAAACACTACACCTTAGCATGTATATGAAAAGTAATTGATTGCTGGGTACGGGACAAAAGCATTACACGTACAAACGAGAAGAATGTCTCTTAACCTGTTTCTATAGGATTTCTTACTTGCAAAGAGAAAATACAGTTTTCAGGGAGTGAGAATAACTGCCCTGAATGGTATTAGTTTGTTTTATGTTTTCTGGGTGTTTTTATCTTTTTTTCTTTTTCCCCCAATTTATTTATTTATTTAAATTCAGATATTCTGCACACTAACCAGAACAGTTAATCAGTTTTATGGGTATTAAACATACTGAAAAGTTCTGTGGAAGGCCTGCAGAAAGCTTTTGCTGGATAAAGAAACCCTACTAGACAAAAATAAACAGTTAGAAGTTTAAACCAGTTGGAAAAATAAAACAGCAATTTGAACTTGGGATTTTCAGAGCACTTCCTAAGTGGAAACTTTAGAGTGACTTAACTCCTGTTTTTTTGATCCGTGATTTGCTTAGAGGACTTTACATAAACTTCTGCTGAAGTGTTTGGTTGCTGCAATTGGGATGTTGGAATAGCTTGTGTTCCCAGTCCCCCCCCCAAAAAAGACTTTTGTTCATTGTATGGTCTTATGTGTGACCATGTTGTAACAATTAACAATTCTGCTGGGAATCTCTTAATCATGTGGTTACAAAAGTGGCTGTGGTGAGAGAGGTTTTTGAAGATTAATTTAATTAAATAAATGCCATTGCACTTCAGAACTAGGTAAATAGCTTGCTGTAATGAATTTAGGCAGGTTCTAGGATAACACTAGGCATGTCACAGCATAACGCTTCTGTAGCCTTGAAAACATTCCTACCAACATTAATAATCAAAATACCTCCATGATATAGATAAAACTAATGAGCCAGACAAGCTTGTTTGTCCAGGTTTTTAGAGAGAACCAATGTCAAGTTCTCATCTCTTAGTGATGTGCTCAGAGCCTGCTGCCAACTCTTTTTTCTCTAGCAGAAACTTGTTAACAGAGTCAAATATGGTTATAACCCACACTGAGATTGACTGCCTTGTAACAAAAGCCAGGAGTTTTGCATCCACAAAAGTTACCCACAGTAATGATCCTTTACCATCTTTCAAGCCGTGTTAAAACGGGGAGATAGACTGTGATAACTTTTTCTCTGTTTTTTTAATGTCCGAGGATGTAGGTGCATGTGTGTCAGGAGTCTTGCTGTGTAATAATTTGACTTAATTTTAAGTATCTGTTCAGTACAAACTGCCAAGCAGATGGAATTTTGAATTGTCCAAGTAGCTCATTTGCTGAATTTCTTTTTCCTCTATCAGTTAGGGGTATGCTAGAAATTAGAAATTAGAAGCATCCAGTTCAACTACCAATAAACTGTCTCAGCTGTCAACTGCAGAGATGATTTTTCAGAGAGAAGTTTTCATCTCCTTATTTGATTTTAGTTGTGTTCAGCTGGATGGGACAAAACTGAAGTTGGGCCTAGTTCTGCAGTAGTGTTTGCCTGGAGCAAAAGCCAGAGCAGCTGAGCATGTGAGAAACAGGATTCTTTTCTTCCCTTTGCAAGAAGACTGTAGCTAGTATGGAACTGCTGATTCAAGGGGTTCTGTCTGTCCTGCTCTTGGTCAAAATATCATTTTGTATGCAAGCGAATGTGTGCTGTGACAGAGCTGGATGAGATAAAACTGAGGCCGATTATTGCTGCTGTGAGGAACTGAAGACTATCTGGAGACTATTTTGGTATTACTTGTGAATTTTGGGGGTGGGTGGGTAGCAATAGTGTCTTTCAGCCTGTTGTCTACCCAGAGTCTCTAGGCATATTTTGGGCCTTAGGGTGTCAGCTCCTTTCTCTGGTACATTCAACTTTGACCTTGTTCGCGGTGAACCAAGGTGAAGCTGCCATCAGTTTTGTGAAGAGGCAGACTGTATGCATTTGATTGTTATCTGTCTGTTCCCATGCAATGCTGCCTGTAATGTTTGGCATCTCAGAAATACATGTAATATTGGTAATTGCTGTGTTATCAGTTGCTAGGCATGTATTTGATATTTGTCTACCTCACACGACTTGTGCTTTAATATTAAAATTATGATTGCAGACAATAATGCAGGAGAAATCCAGGAGTTAAGATGGATGTGAAACTCAGTGTGCTGTGGGTGATTGAACAGCTGCAGCGCTGCTCACTTTTTCTGAAATATTTCAGAAACATAGAAGCAAAGCATAAAACTTTGCTACATGAGGTATTTGGTTTTCCTGTAGTTACTACACCATTGTATCTTGCTCCATGACCTCTGCAGTTGCAGGCCAGTGTCCTGGTTTGCAGGTGCTCTCTCTAATGGTGGGGGGTTTTGGGGTTTTTTTTTTGGGTTGGGGTTTTTGTTTTTTTTTTGGTTATTGAAGTGCAATTTTAATTTTCCATAGAAAATCCAAGTTTTTTCTGTGTGTTTAAGTGTATTAAGAAATAAGACCTTCTGGTAGAGAGACTATTTGTTGGTGGATACTCTGTGCTGTTGGAGGTAATATGAGGGAAATGTTACCAGAAGAATACCATTTTTACACTGCATAGATCAGTTTTTAATACTTTTAATTTTGAAGATCCTCCCCTTCTGCTTAAACTAGTTTCTCTCCCTACTGTGCTGGTTTTGACCTCATTTCTTATACAGAGTTGTCAGCTTAGTCCTGAGACTGGTACTCTTCCTAGGGTAATCCTTAGTGCAGAGAGTAAGAACAGCATTGTGGACTGTGGACTGCTTTTGTTCCCAGATAGCTTTTTAAAATAGTTGTCTGGGAACTGTCTTGTGTGTGATTTATTCTGAAGTAGTTACAGTGAAGTAGTTGACAATGTCACCTTTTGTTCATCTGTTTGGCACTATATATAGCAAATCTTTTAAAGGTGATCAGTCGGAATATACATCTAGCAAATAAGCTGGTAGAAGGGGAGGTGTAAGCTATATATTTGATTTCTGTCTACCGTGGCCTTTTTGAAGAAAACAATTGATTCACTTTTCAGGAAGTAAACCAACATTTTAAAGCATGATGTAAAATATCAAATAGTAGTTTAGGTATCCCGTTACTTTTATTTAGTGAAGGTGCTAAAATCCGGGACATTCATAAAGCTTTTGAAAATTAATACTTTTACTAGCAGTGTCTTCTAAGGATTGTTGTTCTCTTTGCAGAAAGGAAACTCAAAAAAAAAAAAAAAAAAGCAGCCTGTTGCTGAGCTTGCCTAATGGGGCAATGGAGGAAGGAAGCCTCATAAGTTACCTGGTTGCCTGGGGCTGTTCCCTTCTCACCTTGGGCAAAAGGTTACTAGTTGTGCTATGTCCAGAGAAGCGAACAGAATTTTCAAGCATAAGAAATGCTCTTCCTGAAATCCTGTTTTTATTTCACAATCTTTGCATTTAGAAAATATGTATTAAGGAAATTTTGTGGGAGACAACTCTTCTCAGGAATGCATGGACATTCCATATTCCCTTTCTCCATGTGGTGTTTGAGCTGTGAGTTATTGTTGCTTTCCTTTTACGCAAGCTTTCCCTCAAAGTTTGTTGGTGCAACTAATGCTGTAATTATCAAACATTGACAGCTAATGCTGACTGGGAGAATCTTTCTTGCTGGAGTCCATCCCCATGCCAGCACAAGTATTTGTGGAGCTCCACAGTGACCTGGTCTAGTTAACTTAGGCTGATGGCTTGCTTTCTGTTGAGTTGATCAACTCTTTAATGCAGTTTGCAATGCACTGCATGTGAAGGAGGAGTGATACAGAAGGGAGACCAAGCAGCCCATGGGAAAGAGAAGGGTAGCACCACTTCATTCAGGAGCTGTGGTGACTTGAAGTAGTTCAAAGAGCACATCAAACTATGTAGTCTGTGCTGTGCAGTGGTCTGTGGAGACAGGACAAGGGGCAATGGCTGCAAGTTGGAGCATAGGAAGTTCCACACCAACATGTGGAAGAACTTTTTCACAATGAGGGCGACAGAGCACTGGAACAGGCTGCCCAGGGAGGTGGTGGAGTCTCCATCTCTGGAGATATTCAAGACCCGTCTGGATGCCTATCTGTGCAATATGAGCTAGGGAGCTGCTTTGGCAGGGGGGTTGGACCCGATGATCTCTCAAGGTCCCTGCCAACCCCTATGATTCTATGATTCTTTGGGTGATTGTACAATACTGCATTTCTAGATGCTTTCCTTTTATTGTACACTAGCAGCCTGAGTACTGTCTCTTTTGAGATTCCTATTTAGCGACCAAGCTCTGGTTTCCAAACCCGAAAAGCAAACAGCAGCACAGCCCAGCTCCCAGAGTGAACGTGAACTAGGTTTTGATGTGCAATAGATTCAACTGCTGAGTCTCCAGAACTCCACATGCATGCCTGTGTGAGAATTATTTCTAGAAGAACATTCTCATGAGGATTTGAATTTCCGTTATTCTTAGTGGGCTCAAAATATTTGTCCCAAAATTGGCCTTTTTCATTCAGTCTGTTGGTGGCAACTGGAAGTTTCTGCCTCTTTCTGCTGTTTGCTGGTCTGGATAAAATGCGACAAGTGACTTTTTTCTCTGGTTTCCAGTTTTGGAGTGTTGCTAAACGATAAAAGCTTCCTGTTGGCTTTCAAATTATATGGCATTGATTTAGTAACAGACTAGGAAAGATACACATACTTGGATCGCTCTTTTTGTGATGAATGTACTGTAAAACAACTGGATATTTTACTGTGTTTCCTGGTTTTGTAATGATAAATGAAACTGAGAAAAAGACAACACTGAAGATGCTATTTGTCTCTAAATGTTCTCCGGGTTGCTGTTTGGCACCTTTTCCACAAGCAGGGAAACTTTGCAGTGGGAGGAAGAGCAGAGGAGAAACAAGAACAACAATTGTATTGCCTTAGAATTAGTTTTGCGTCAACTTTGGCCAGATGAGAAATACTTGTTGTAGTTGTGACTTGCTTTCTTGTTGGGCTGTCTGAAGCAAATCAGGAATGTAATTTGTTTACAAAATACTGAAGTGTTCTGTTGGCCCTTGTCATTTATTATGTAGGGTTTGTGTGTGAAAGCCACACCTAATGTACTGATAGAACTAGTAGGAAGTTTGGCTGAGCTGAAGAAATCTATATAATGTGATGAAATAGTTGAGCCTACCCCACCAAATTTTAATTAAAGAAATATATAGATTCTGGAGAGAGATTGCTATATTCCATATTAGTTTAGGAGGCTGGGAGAAAAATGCTGTGATTGTGAAACAAGAGTGCCAGCACGAGTAACTGGTTGAGAAGAACTGATTAGAAATAACTTCCTGCTCAGACAAGACTGTATTTCATTGAAAGTTTGATGTCCTTATTTTAAGGAAATATCTTATTATAGTGACAGTAGCAGTTCACAGTCTGCTGTTCTGTGTTGAAGTGCGTACATCAATAGCAAAGGAAATGATACCATGAATGTTTTTTCCCCTAGGTGCTGAAGAAGTCTTGCTGCTTGCTAGAAGGACTGACTTGAGGAGGATTTCCCTGGATATGCCGGATTTCACTGACATTATTCTGCAGATAGACAATATCAGACATGCGATTGCCATAGACTATGATCCTGTGGAAGGCTACATCTACTGGACTGATGATGACGTCCGGGCAATTCGGCGGGCCTACCTTGATGGTTCTGGAGCACAGACTCTGGTAACCACAGAAATCAACCATCCAGACGGTATTGCTGTGGATTGGGTAGCGAGGAACCTATACTGGACTGATACTGGAACGGACCGCATTGAAGTGACCCGGTTGAATGGAACATCAAGAAAGATCCTTATCTCAGAAAACCTAGATGAACCTCGAGCAATAGTGCTCAATCCTGTAATGGGGTAAGTTTTGTGCTTATTCACAGCCCTGTGAGAGGTCTTTGGATCTTGTTTATGGACTCCTGGAACTGAAAACCTGACAAATGCTAGAAGATGTGTATATTGTCAAATATTCTGGAAATAACTGACTTTCCCTCACTTTATCCCTTTAGCACTGTTTATATAAAAGATGACTTCTAAATACAGCGTTTTTCAGTGAACTTCTACATTGTTTGATTGATTTTTTTTTTTTGTCTGTGCCCTCGTGTTATTGTAACTGAAAGAATTGAGCCACTGCACTTTTTCATTAGTTTAACTTATTTAATGCTTAAACTTTATATTGTCATTGCTGATTACAGTTTGAGTTGTCTTGTTTGCTGCAGCTGGGGAAGTAGAAAGTTAGTAAATTCTTTCAAAAGCAGAACAGATCTTGACACTTTTTTGTCTTGCATGTGACTTGCATGCTACACACATTGACTGTTTCCCCTCTTTTTTTGACAGCTATATGTATTGGACAGACTGGGGTGAAAATCCAAAGATAGAATGTGCTTATTTGGATGGTTCAGAAAGGCGAGTTCTGGTGAATACATCTCTAGGTTGGCCCAATGGCTTGGCACTGGATCTTGAAAAAGACAAACTTTACTGGGGAGATGCAAAAACAGATAAAATTGAGGTGAGTAATAGAGCCATACTTGGGCGCGTTCTTCAAAACCAAGTGCTGTTCTTGGGTGCCAGTTTAGGTCTTGGATACTTGTATTGCTCTGTTTGGAGGTCTGTTGTTTCATCAATATTTACATGATATCTAACACAACAAGACATATTTGAGAAGAAAGGCAATGCATTCATGTGGTTCAGAAAACTTTAGTGATAAATGTTATGATTGATATGTCTACATTGCTACAAGTGTAATTTAATTACTTGAAATCTCTTTAAAAATGGGTTTTGACCTGTCTCTGGTGTTTTGAACAAGTATCTAAAATTGCTGCATGCGAAAGACTTCATGCAAGTTCATGTACAGGAGATGGTTGATGTGGAAGTCCTAGAGAGCCGTATTTCATGTCCTTAGTATTTCTTAGTTTTTGAATGTGTGATGGCACATGGTGTGATTCCCTTGTGCCCCCCACCCTTCTTTAGGAAGACTTTTCTTAAAAATACAAAAAAATCACCTCCTCTACCTATTGCTCAAACAGTAGACAAAGTTGGACAAATAATCCATTTGATTGTTACTGTCTGCCTCTAGGAGTAAGGTTGTGAAGTATCTCCAGATTCATTGGTCAAAGCAAGCATCTGTGCTGCTCTAGTTGTGGATATTCAGTTGCATCAGGGAGGCCCAAGACATTCCAAGAGAAATTCTCTTAAAGGAAATGCTCTTCTCCCCATTGTTTTTGCATTAGTATCCCATGATAAAATCTTAACCTAAAAGAAAAATTGTGCTGCCACAGAAGTGAAACAAGTCTTAGATATTGTGTAGAGAACAAAGTAGTTTTACTCAAAGTAGAAGGTGATAAATTAAATACCTGATAAAGTTAAAATGAAGGTTTGGGGCAGGGTTTTGGGGGGCTTCTGAGTGTTTGTTCATAACGTTCTGAGGTTTTGGAGAGTTGCTAACAACTAAGAAATCCAGCAAATGGATAGAGATTAATATTGTGACATAAGAGAGCCAGTGGCTTTTGTGTAATCTAGGAATACTGGCCAACAGCAATTTTATACATTTGTTGTGGGTGTATTCGTGGAATTGCTGAGGGCCTGTATGTATTAGTGGACTTACTTGTGTGAGAGTGTCCATTTAGTTTGAGACAACTGAGAATACGGATACAGCCAGATGTTGTGATGAAGTCTCTAACAGCTGCTTAAGATCCTTTTCTCCACCATCCTCAGTGCTTATTTCCTAAATAAAACAGTTGTTTAAGAAGTGCATCTGCTTGTTGGCCACTTACACTTATATTTCTAAGAAGAAATAAGAGGATTTTGAATCTCAGTCTAAAGTTGTTATAGTAGGTTATGATTAACCCGGGGGTTTGGATGACAGTATGGGATGCGACCCAAGATCAGGCAAATTTAAAAAATCCTGCTCTGTTATCATTAGATTTGTCGACCGGACAGATTTTCCTTTTTAATGTCTTGTGAAGCTCTGGGTGATAGGTGGCCATAGGTGGCTTGGCCTGGTTGTGGTATGCTCTTAGAATAAAGTAGTTGTTTATCTTCCACAAAGGTGTTAGAAGTGGTCTGAAAATGAAAGATGTTAAACAATTAACATTGAGTATTTTAATTTGAAAAATGAATTCTCCCGGGAATTTGAATTAGCTTTGAAGTAAGATGAGGGGAATAACCAGCTAATTGAAATCAATTCATAAAAAACAATTGTCAAACCAAAATGTGAGAGTAAAGACCCTATAAAACATTTTTTCTCAACAAAGGTATAATTAAAAGTTTTCTTCCTATGGTAGAAGTTAGTTTGCTGAAATTAGATGTTGACTATACTGTTACAACAGTCTGTTTCTGTACCGATGCTGAAGAAAAGCAATATAGAATTTTTTCCTTTGGTCATGGCCTGTGAAGTCAATGAAGTTTTAGTGTTGTTTGGGGGAGCAGCATGTGTAACATTTTTAGATAAATAAATTTTGAGGAATAACTTCTTTTGCCCTCATGAAGAGGGAAAGCAAGACTATCTGCTAGCTCCAGAAATGTAACTTCGGTGTCTGGCAGTAGCAAAGCACTGGCACTGAGGTCCTGTCGCCCCTCACCTTTCAGCCGGCAGGGCAGGGAGTGTTCCAGATGCCACTGTTACAGCTGAGGCCGGAGCTGTGCAATGTGTTTCATGGGTTTAGGCAGTCTGTTCAGTCTGTCTCACTTCATTGTAAGGCAGCGAAGCCAGTGGTGCTGTTTGGTTTGGCATCAAAGTTTAGGAAAATCAGAGAAGCCAAAGTAAGGGCTTTTTATTCCCTCAGTTTTGCATATTATACTTACTTTTTGTGGTTCTCTTCTATTTGCAAAAATAGAAATAAGAGGGTGGTTCACCTGGTCTTGCAAACAGAAGGTATTCTTTATGTGAATTGGATTGTGGCATCAGTAGATACTGTGTATTGTGTGACCTCATTTTAATTGTTAGCACAGAACAAACTCTCCATGCTCCTAGCAATGGTTTCCACATTTTCTTAGATTAAAACAGGTGTCAATTTTCTCATTTCTGTTCTTACCCTCTACCTCCCCCCCCCCCCCTTTTTTTCTCTTTTTGCACTTTCTCTTTGTGCTTGAAGTTTATTTTCTAATTAGCTAACACCAACAGACTCCCTCTCAGGCTATGATGGAGAAAAAATTCTTGTGTGTTTGTCTGCAGCTCTGAACCATGCTGTGAAGGAGTCTGTCATTGTCCATTCTGGACTGACACGAGTTAAAATGGCACTGGCATATTGTCAGTAGAGATGGATGTTAGATGTCTATTGCAGAACTTCCATTAGAAAACCAAATTTCAGTTTTCATTTTGGCAGACACGCCAGGTGCATTTATATATTCTGCTCACTTGGGAAAGGGCTGCGTGACTTAAGCAGTCACTCACACAGCTCAGACCCTGCCCAGTTTGAGACTGGTGCCTAATAGAGCTTCTTTTATTAGCAGTACTCTACAAGATGAAAAAAAATTGCTCTAAGGAAATACTTTAGAATTGAAGGAAACTGATCCAATGGATTGCCCATCTCACTGTATTTGTTATCTAATAGTGCTTTTGGTAAGATTTCCGAGAGGTTCAGTCGATAGCCTGGATTTTCACAGTAAGCCATAGTTTGATGTGCTCTGCTACCCCTAGCACATGTGAAACCTCACTGTAGGGTGCATGAGGTGGGGACTTTCCACTCTTACTTGCTGTTGAAGTTATTCAACATTAACTCATTCTCTCATGCATGTGTTCCGTTGCCAAGAGCGTGCCGTTCAAGTGGCTTGCCAATGCAGCTGGTGTCTTGGTGATCTGTTCTCTGTATGTGTGTTTGCTGCATCCACAGCTTCTCAGAAACAAAAAACAGCTGACTGAAAGTCAAAGATATGCATTTATATTTCATATTGTACTCAATCTTGCTGAGTATTAGGATTTTTTCGGGTTTTTTTCTGGTAAGCACCTAAAACTATCTTGAAGCATGTTACTGCATAAATTTTGTGTATGTTAACACCTAAGCCCAGAATAGGTGGGGTAGTAAAGAGCAAGCTGTAACTACATTTTGTAACTCATTAGGTAGAGAAAAAGAAAAGTTTAAATATTGGATCGTTTACTCTGTTACTGTGCTAAAAAGAGAGAGTTCTCACTTCATTAAAAATGACAATCAGATTTATGTCAAGCGCTCCTGAAGGAAGAAGCCCTCAACTACCTGGAGGGCCCCTATGTGGTTGAGAAGGTGGCAGCACTTTACAGCTGCATTCTGCTGCAGAAGGCAAAGAAGGTGGCTAGTGGTATGTGGATTGCTCTGTGCTGCCTTGAATCTGCTGAAGCCCCGAGGCCAAAGAGCTATTAGTTGGTAATGGAGAGGGACAGTGGCTGGGCCAGGATATTCCTCTGCATTGGAATAGTTGATTTTAAAGGCACATCCTCTAGTCCCATCACCTTCTTAGTAGAGCAGTTAGTTTTTCTTGGACTTTTGCAGTGCTGTCACTTGACAGTTTTCTCATAAATAAACTGTAGTCTCAGATTGCATGAAGCAACTGGAAATTTTCCAGAGACCAAAGAGCTGTGAAACGTGTAACGTAAAGGAGAAAATTCCCATCTCCACTACTTTCCTCTAACCATCTACTTTCTCCTGTCTCTACTACTGTGCAGAGCATGGTTGGACTTAAAGCCTGTTGGGGAAGAAGTAGAATTAATATTGATGCCAAATAATGTAAAAACATGCGGACTTTTCTGAAGCTTTCTGATAAGCTGCTTGTAGATGAGAATTGCTTTCATCGCGTGTCATGCCTTCAACTGCTTTCCCTACAGAAAAAACCCCTAAGACGGAATATAGCTGGTGCATATCTCTGCTTGGTATTCTCCTCTGGTTGCTGGTATTTTAGATCTTCAAGGAGTCATCTTACTCTCCCTGGGAAGGACTGTTCTTATACAAAGTTCAGTCGCTGTTGAAGAACTTTGTATGGCTTGGAAATGCAATAAGCTCAAGACATCTGTCCTATTTTTCCTGGACCTCGTATTTAGACTGTACCTAAACGTCTCTGGCTGGCTGGTTAGCTGGCTGGTTTGTCTGTTTTGAGGAAGGTTTTGTTTAATACATTTTGACATTACTTTTGGGTGCATTCTTCCACAATTAGAAAAGAATCACTGCAGAGCTGTTGAGGGTACCAAAAAGCCTCCTGTGCTAGGAGAATATGTTATTATTTGTGCGTGTAAAACTTCACAGGGTGATGACAGCAGTTACACTTTCCTGGCAAAAAACCTTCCCTAACCTTCCCATCTGCAGCATTCAGCTGCAACACAAAGGGCCCAGTCACTTTGCAAGCAGTTTGCATCCTGAAGAAAGCATTTGGCAAGGCTTGTCAAAATTTTGCATGACAGGAGCCTATGGGGCTTTCACTGCAAATTTGGCACCCTGTGGTAACATTGTTTCCAGCTTTTGATTTTTTTTTTTTTTTAATTAGTTTGGTAAAGTGTATGACAAGGAAAAATATATAGCAAATTTTGAGTCATGTCTGTCAAAATCATGTGTTTGTCCGCACAGCTTCAGCTATGACTAAGGGGCATGGATTAATCCAACTGAACTCTGGATTTTGCTGACAGAGAAAAGGTACTTTTCAGGAACAAACAGCAGATTAATAAGGATTACAGGGTTCCAGCAGAGAGAGAAGCAAAGACCCAATGGCATCCACGCATAGAGTTTCCTAATTCTCCTTAAAAACAATTTTGTGGTTAGCCAGGTTTTCCCATATATTATTTTTTCAACATTTGCTTAAAATGCCTAAGGTACAATTGCATAATGAGCAATTACTGAATTCTCAGGTGCCTGTTATTACGTATGCATTTTACTTAAGTTTGTGCAATATTCTTAGAATAAATGATATGCAGACTATCCCTTCTGGCAGCTCCCTCTCCCAGCCCCCCTGTTCCCCTCTACTGACAAATGTCCTTCAGTTGTCTTTGCAGAAGACTCATAATTATGTACAGTCATTCTTTGCAAGTTTTTAGGGTGTTTAAGTCTAAAGCTTAAGTCAGCACCAGATGACAACCCTGGAGTTCACTGAAAAAAAATTCTGAGATGCAGTTATGTGGGCTGCCCTTGCAATTTAAGGAAACAATCTTTATATAGTTTGTTGTTGATTCCATTTTACACTACTTATGTAGAATGTAAGGAGGCTTTGCAGAAGTCAATTGCATGGGGGGAGAATAATTAACAACTAAACTAACTTAAGGCTGCTTTTTCTCAACAAATCCAAATATACACTTTATATATATTACACTTTGTTTCCTAGTCAATTGACCTTAAAATGCAATTTTTAATTTATACGTAATTTTCTCATAACTGGTACTTTTGTGTGTGTGTACGTGTGTTTGCATTGGCATTTTTCACCAAATGATTAAGATGACTATGTAGTGTAATAAACTACTTGGGAGATATTCTGGACTGTTTATTGAAACAGGAAAGTCTTAGAGACATCAACTAATTTAAACTCATTGTCACATGCAAATTAGATATAAATAAACCCCAAAGTATAATGTTTCTATAAATACAGTATATTTCAGAAGATCTAGTTTATATTTATATTAATGTAAATAATGCCCACACTGCATATTTGTGTTAATACATGAGAACAGACGAGTGAAATGGATATAGAAATAAGAAATAACAGGATCTCCATGATCTGATTAATTGGTATTAGACTAAGTAGACAGCTACAGTATTAAAACCACTTAAATTGATGATAGTGAAGGAAGGGAGCCTTAATTTCAGTAATTTTTTAGAAACTTCTGAGTGACATTTGGTTCAGTATATGACAGAGAAATGTCAACTAATGTAATTGTTAGAAATGAGTTATTGATTGAAGCTTTTACTGTGGTCTCTAAATGAAGGAAGCTTATCTACCTTTTTCCTTACCTTTTTGCTTCTGATATATTTGTAAATTACATCCTTTCTAGATGCCAGTGCTACTTATCTAAAGTGATACGTATCATATTATATTGACATGTAATACCCAGAATTGGGCTAGCAAACTGTGTATACACCTCTGCCGTTTGTATAGCCTTGTTCAGCAGAGTATTCCTGCAAACTGGGCTGCTCCTTCGAATGCCGACGTGAGCGGTGCTTCTACTTTTTCTTTTTGCAATGTAGCACTCCCCTGCCTGGGGTTAAGCTGTGTTATTGGAAGCGTGACATGCGTACGTGTTTGTGGCCATTTGGGATGGGTTTTTTGTTGGAGGTTGTGTATGTGGTTTGTGAGCATTATATGCCACTGTGTTTTTATTAGTTTTAAGTAGCTGTTAGGCCTTTCTACTGCCATGTTTTGCTTGAAGAACCAGTGAGCACAAATGCTGTCAGAGGTGGATGAGTATTTTGTTTTACTTGAAGGGAGCTGCTCAGCAAACGTTGCATGTGAGCTATATTTGTATATTATTTATTATATATATTTGTATATATTTGACATGACATATAACTGTCTTTTAGTGTTCTGGAGAGGAATGATCTCTGCTAGTGAGATTGGGATCAATTTTTGCTAGCAGCCAGACAGTTGTTGTAGAATGGATGGGAGGAGTCATTTGGAGGAAGGACAATCTTTAAAATGGTGTCACAGGGTTCTGACAGTTCTTGGACTTTTAAGGCTGATGAAAAATTAGTTATGATTGCTTTTCCCAGAAGAGCATTGCTAGGGTGGAACATAAGCTTTCTGGGAGGGAAGAGAGCCCTATCTTTGACTTCCGTGCTTTAATGATGACAATTTTAAGTATCTGTGGAAAATTGCATAAAGAATAAAACAGGCTCTCAGTAATGCTGGACAGTTATATCAAGCCTGACAGGGCTCCTTCAGTGAAACAACAGCATGCATCTTTAGGAAGAAGAAAACCTGGCAGCTAAGGGAAGAGGGTCTTTTTTTTTTCCCCCCTCTCCTCTTCAGGAATCCCCACTCTCATCAGCCTGTTGGCTATGTTCTCTGTGCACCACCAGACCCATCACCAGATTTGGAGTTAATAAGCACCTCAGTTCAGACTAGCAGGGATATTTGTGGAGTCTCAACTTCCTTGGATAAAAGAACGTAGAGTTTTCTGCTCAGACACGGTTGGAATGATCTTTCTTAACTAGTTCTCTGCTGTAGAAATGATATTGTGGTTGGTCCAGCCTTGTACATGCCAGCCTGTAGCAGGGAACAGGAACTGCTGAGATGACATACAAGGATCTGTAGTGTTCAGCAGGTCATACCACTGAGTGATTTCAGACCCTAATGGTTTCCTGTGAATTTAAACTCTTCTGGCCAAGTTACATGTTTTTAAACCCAGAACTATGGTTCAGGATTTGCTGGTGTGAGACATCTTGTTTCTGGAACTCAGGTATATAGCCAGCCTCTACCTGCTAAAATGCTGATATCCAAGTCCTTCTTAGAAGTGTTGAGCCTTCTAGCTCCAGTCTTCTAATTACAAGATCAAGTTGTCTACTGCCCACTGTTTCAGTAGGAATTTCAATGTTATTTTACACTTTGTACACCATGAACATCATTTACTTTTAAGAGGACTGTTACCAAGTGTGGGAGTTGCTGAAGAAAGTCAGATCCAGGTTCACAAAATAATAAGAAGCTGGTCAGAAGATAAGTTTCTGCGTTGACCTATGCAGTAAGAAAGCATTCACAGAGCAGAGAAACTCATTGACCGAATGGAAGAAGATAAGCTTACCAAGGTAAATTCCCTCCTGTCCCTTTTCAGCATTCTGATTCAGTGAACAGGTGAACTTTTCTCTGAGCCATGAGCAAGAGACAGTGTTGAAAAGGAAAGTGTTTGGTATAAAGTTCACAATTGAACTTTGGCAAATTCTGTCCTGTGTTCAGTAGTGTTTCTGGAGATAGATATGTGAAATTTTGTATTATTCAGTAGTCTTGAGTAAAACTTTTTCTGCCAAGTAGTATGGGATGGGGACTACCTCTGCAGGTGGGTGATGACTTAGCCTCAATTAGCCTTGTCTTCATTGCTTTTTGACTGGAATGCAGCAATCAAGTAGATAGGGCTGTGGAACCTTCAGTCCTTAAGGCCAATGTCTTGGATCATAACATTGTACTGTGTCTTCTGAGGAGCATGTGGTGCCAGGAGCACATTCTTACTTCTTTAAGCTGAGATTTTCCAGAAAATTCAAATCAAATTCAAGACTCCAGTTCTTTTCATCATCATCTAGTCCATGCGTATGAAAAAAGCAGCTACACCTCTGAAGTGAAAACCCCTTGCTATCTGGGGTACTGTTGGACATAAATGGATTTTCCATAATAAAGATGATTATTTTTTTTTCTGTAGTAAAGAGGATTTTTCTTAAGGGTTGTGCTGAAATATTCCTCCCCACTTCTCCCAATTTCCAGGAATTAAAAAACATCAAAAAGTGCAGTAGTCTCTGTTCCAGGTGCAAGGTTCATATTAGTTGACCTTGCCTTCAGTGTCATAAATAACCAGAAATGTCAGTATGTAAAGAAACAGAGCAAAACCAGCCTTGCAGCAAAACCCCATTATGTGGAAGCAATCGCAGCATGGGCTTCTTGTTCCAAGTAGAGGATACAGGAGATGATGCTGCCTGTGTTAGTCATGCCACTTAATGCACTCTCAAATAATTATTTGATTGAATGACCCTCCATAGGATGCTCTTAATCAAGGATTCTTCCAAACTTTTATATATACACAGCTTGATACTGTAGCCACTAGCTTCAAAGTTAAACAATCCACAAATATTGACTGCTGCCAGTTTAGATACTCCTTTGAGTCTTTCCACAGTGGAATCTGTACCAGTATGAACTTACTTTCATCTACAACCATTTATGGTTTATTGGGGTTGCTATATAGGCATAAAGACATCTCATTCTTGTTGATTTTCCAGGGACTATATTGCTTTGTACTACTTCTTTTAACAGCACAAATTAAGAAACAAGCTGACAGACAGCTTCTAAATTTGGTCTGTGTGGAGTTCTCAGGAATTACTTCTCTCTGTGCAACTTTTGCTATATTTATCAAGAGGAAATCCTGAGGATGTATTAAAATACAAATTTGAGGAATTATTTGAGTTTTACATGCTTGAGGCTCTCCTTTCTCCCTGAAGAATCATTTTAGGCTATCTGGTATCAACCCACCCTTTTCTGCTTGCTAGGGAGAGAATTCTGCTTTACTTCCTCTGCTGGGATCCACTGCCTGTATTTAAAAGAGGGATTTTGTATTTAGTGGTAGGAAGGCTTCTGTACCTCTGAAGTGTGGCAGTGGGCCAATCTTTATGAGAACCTGATGTCTTTTCTGATGCAGAATAAGTATATCTTTCTCCAGTTGTTAAGTAAAAGGTGGCTTCTGTGGCAGTCGGAGGTTCTTTGTCAGGCTAACAGGTAGGATAATTAAGATAAATTTAACTTCATAACCTTCTTGAGGTTACTTGCTATATTGTCTCCAGATAGCTATGAGGAGTTTTCTTTAACTACTATTCCCTATTTTGCTTTTGTTTTTTCTTTATCCTGTTCTCTTCCAAGGACTTTGCCATACAGCTTACCCCTGACCTAAAGGGAAGGTGATCTGTACTGCCCAGGAGTTGACCCCATAAATATTGTCTGATCACAACTGTTTCTCTGATACTTTAGTGATCATTATGTCGATGTGCACAGTGTGCCCTATCAGGTTTGTCACCATAGCATGGGAACTAATGTTTCACTGGGAAAAAAATCCTTTCCCTGCTCTTATTTTCCTATTGCTGTTTTGGAAGGAAAGTATTGGTCATACTTGACCTTGTCTGTAACTCTCCTTCTCATATGTAATCCTCTGAAGTTGCTGGGGAGGAAAGAGCATCCTTCTTGGCATTCAGTGACCATAGGCGGGAGCTTTTTAGATGAAGAATGCTGAGTTTTTTGCCACAAACACAAATTGTAGCTGCCTTCTCTTTCAGCTCCATTGGGTTTATTAAGTGTTCTGCATTTTGATGGTCTTTCACAGCACCACAGAAAATTATGTTGGGAAGCATGAGCTGGATTGTCTTAAACAACACTGGGAGGGCAGGTAGTGGTACCATACATGTCTTTCAGCAGAAATGTCTGCAACCTTTGGTTGTGAAACATGTGAACCTGGATACTGTTAGAAACAGGAGACCTGGCATGATGGTCTGGCCTGGTGGTTCCTGTGTTTCTGAAGAATGCACACTAAAAGTAGAGGTGTAGAACTTGCTTTTTTTGTGCCACATCTTATTAATGAAATCTTCAAAGCTGTCGTACCATTTTTAGACTCAAATCATCCATCCCTAACAAGAAAGAATTCCCACAGACATACATGCCAGTCACCACTAGCCTACCCTACTTCTCCCAAGATTCCTTACAATGGTGGAAAAAAAATTCTGATAAATGTCGGTAGTGTAGATGAGACCAAAGGTTTTTGTGCCTATCTGGCCTTTCTAAAAATTCTTCAGTGCACTGATGGTATAGCAGTCAGTCAAAGGAAGACTTCCTTTGCTTGGCTTGATTGACCAGAGTCATTCTGTGGGAAAGGATGCTAACTTATTCTAAACTGAAGGTGACCCTTGCCTTTTTGTGAGCAATAAAGACATAATAGAGGCCCAGTTAGGGTTCAGTGGAACCCCCACAGCCATCTGCACACTTCATTGGCAGAAGTGGCTTTCACTTGAACTTGCATTTGACAAGTGTCTTCTGTCTCTTTCTCATTCAGAAGGGTCCTTCAAAGCCAAGTAATTGAAATGCTCTCACCCCTCGCTCCTTTTCCTCCTTCCCCCAGACTTCCCTAAATTGCAGAGCAACTGGCATTCAGTGTTAATGAGTAAAAATGCATGCATTCCCAAAGCTTGCACTTTTTTTCCTTCCCATAGGAAAGTTTCTAAAAAAACCCCAAACCCTCTTTTCCACACTCTTGAGCACCAGCTTCATAAAGCAAAAGTTGGGGAGAAAAAAGTGTTTCTCTTGCATGCTGCTTTGCTGTTTCTTTCTCCCTCCCCTTCTTCTTCATTTTTTTTTTTTTTCCATAGGGCTGGACTTTTTGAAATGAAACACAAATCAGGTCTCTGGAATAAAAGGTTGTGAGTATGCCTTGTGGCATTTGGAATGAGACTATTCACTGCCTGAATGACTATAAATAGAAAGCAAGGAGCTGCGTATTTCTCAGTTCAGGCTCCCTGCAAAGAAGCGCCCTTCCCAGTTAAAGGGTGACTTTTTGAAAGAAACCTTGTTCCTTGCACTGAATTGAATTGCTCCAGGAATTCTCCTCCTTGCAGCTTGCATAAAAAGGCATTAATCTCTAATTTATTTCTCCTTTTAAAAGGCTGTATCCTCCATCATAAATGTATATTCTTTACCACATCACGAGATATGCCCGTCTTGTCTGTACAGAGTTGCATGTAAAAAAATTTCTGAGCGTAGAACAAACATTGTTCTCAGCAATCTTTGTGCCTGAAAGCTTTCGTTTTGGCTCTGGGCCAGCTGTCGGCTCCCTTTTTATCTGGTATTCATTCTTCAGTGAGAAGGCTAAATTAGCAGCGCTCAGGTTTTTTGGTTTTGGGTTTGTGGTTTTGTTTTTGGTTTTTTTTTTTTAGGGATTGAGGAACAGAATGGGAATTGTGATTGATTTTTATAATAAAAGATGTGATTCTTCCAACACACTTGTGATGTTGCCGACGGTAAGAACCCCAATAGCTTACTGTTGCAGTTCTGCAGACAATTTGTTTGGCTGATTTGGCTGTTAAAAAATGCTCATAAATCTCCTGCCTTGTGCAGTTATGCAAATTTAGTGCAATCATTTTTCTTCTGCCTCCCCTTTTCAGAAGGGCTGTAGTATTAAAGAAAGAAGCATAGTAAATGAGAAGAAAATGTTTGATGGGTTTGTGAGTTGGCAGTGTTAAAGATCCTAGCACTCAATCTGTTGTATTGACTTTTTCCTCTTTTTTCCCCTTTTTTCCTTTTATTCCCCCCCTTTTTTTTTCTTCTCCCATTCCCCCCACCCCTTCCCCTTTTTCCCCTCTTAACACAGTGGTGTTTTGTGCTGTGTTATTTTGAAAGAGGCGTCTAATTTTCTCCTCAGACCTTTTGTTTCACTCTTTTTTTTTTTTTTTCTTTTTTTCTTTCTTTTTTTCTGCCTTCAAAAGCTAGCAAGGGCAGCCTTCCTCATAGGGTCGTCTTTTCCTTGTTCATAGTTTGTAAAGAATGGGTCTACGGATTCCTTGCATTGCTCTTTCCATTACTGATGGAACCCACTAGTTGTGTGGGTTGTGGTTAGTTGGTTTGTTTGTTTAACAGAGGAATTATGAGGTTGAAAAAATACCCACCTTAATTTTTTTACGCTTTAGCCTGTGCGTGATTTACAGTGGTTTTTTGCATTAGTGCTAATGTAAAATCAGAGCAACAGCAAACAGACAGAAAATAAAGGGATTAGTATGAGGTTGCTGTTCATACTTCTAATAAAACAGGAAAAAAAGTCAGAAAAATAAATGTGTTCGTTGGTAAGACCAGGAAAGTAGATTTTAACTGGCTAAGGAGAGAGCAGATTCCATAATATTTAATTTTTTTTTGTAGGTTTCTAAAATGTAATTTTCTTAACTTAAAACTGACAGCCAGCGTCACTCAACAGGATTTTTTATAGCTGGACACATGAATAACAGACTTCGTAGAGAAACATATTCAAGTAGGTAATTTCCTTCTTTTGATCCTGACTACCAGGACATCTTGATTATCCTTGTCATTTTACATTTTGCCTGTGTGCTGGTGTCTGTCTGAGGTGCTGTGTGTTTTTGTTGTCACCTTGTGTGACCAATTTACCTACGATGGGCCTCTGTTGTCCCTTGACTTTTGCAGCCAGGGTAGGTATTTCTGTTGCCTTTTCCCTTTCCCTTGGAAGCCTCTTGTATGACCACATTGGTCTCTTTTTCATCTTGCCTGGACTCCAGTGAATTTTGTCAAATGTTTAAAGCCTCTTTGTAGATGTCATCAGTTATAAAATTTGCCTGCTACTATTTCCATCTTAGCTCATATTTTTTACAGTAATTTTTTCCCCTGCTTAACTTGAAGTGACTTTGCTTCATGGGATGCTTTATCTTTATGAATCTCCTTGAGTGGAGACCTTAGTTGAGAAAGACAAATGCTTGCTCAGATTATGTGTTGCCAGTTATTCATTTGAGTTGCCTTATAGTTCTTCCCTTGACTTAAAGTTACTTTCTAAAAAAAACCAAATAAGCAAACACTTGCAATTTTTCTTAGATCAAATACTGCAGTGGCTTATTTTTAATTATGATGCCCACTAGTTTATGGTTATATCAAATTTTGGATCCTGTGTTGCTTTGAACTTATTAGTAAGGTATTTTTATATTATGTTTTAATATATTATATGCATATTTGATAATTATATATGTGCATCCTGATGAAAAGTAAAACATTAACAATTTGTAACATGGGAGGCAAGCACAGAGTCCATTTTCCTTCTAGGTCTGAATCTGGTTTTATTCCTTGTTAAAATACCAGACAATTTTGTCAAACTTAAGACAAGAAGAAATTTTCCATGAAAAACATTAGAACCCAGGTAGTTGCATCTACCATAAATCTTGTCTCCTCACTGTTATATATATATATTGCTAACACTGAGTCTTATTTCCCATGCCTGAAACCCCCATTGCTCTGGTGTAGCAGGTGAAGCAGCGGACAGTCCCTCTGCTTTACTAACCACTAGTTATGAAAACTGTGTCCTCAGAGAGGAGGCAGGTGAGATCTGTCTCTAGAACAGCAGAACTGTCTTTTGTTTCCCTCCCCTGAGGTTTCTCTTTATTGAGCTGATTAAAGCAGCCAGGGTGTAGACCCAGCTACCCAGTTGTCATCTTCCATTCCTGCCACCAGTCCTTCTGTTTTAGCCCCAAGCAGGTAACATAGATCTATGTGAGGAGAGTCCCCATTCAAACCCTTTGTCTCTTGAAAATGTCATAGAATGGAACTTCAGTTTTTCAGATAATCTGTTAGAATTAACAAACTCAGTACATCAATTTTGTCAATGTCTATAGTGAAAGATCTGGTTTGAGGCCTCCCTCCCTTACACAAATAGCAATAAGGAGGGGTTTACAAATTGTACTGTGGGAGTGTGAATACTCAGTCTGGTGGCTTACCTCCTCAGGTTCCTCTCTGCTCTTGTCATGATTAATCCAGAAGGAATTTGATGTTTAAGTCTCATCCAAATTCTGTGAACAGTAATAGCTATGCAGTTGCCTTTTCAAGTGATATAAGGTATAAATAAAAACAAGTTTTTTGCTTTAATACTACTTTTACTGGATTCTTCTCTATATTCCTTTGTTTTTCCTTAGTTTAGCTTTCTTCAGTCTTAACCTCATGAGGTGTCATTATTGGGCTCCAGTTACATGCCTGTAGGAGTCAGAAGATTTGTCTCTTCTAACTAAGAAAACCTCTTAACCTTGGCCTCCTCTGGAGACGTGACACTGAATCAGTGGTCTGAGGTGGTGCAGATAATCCTTTCTTAATAGGTACTTGATATACCATGTATGTGCAAAGTCATAAGAATCAGGAGTTAGGAAGGAATATTCTATAGAACTTGCTGTCCAACCTAATATATGATAGTCTTACCGTTGTATTGAAGTGGGAGCCACGTCTTTGTGGCAATGTTGGTGTCATCCTTCTACTTTGCCTGTGGCATGCTGATTAGTCATCTTCAGTGGAACAAGAGGGAGCTCAGTATGAAGAAATGTGGATGAATTTAAGTTGCCCCTTCTCTTGAATGGTTTTGAGATTGAAGTCTATGAACCATTTAATGAGTTGGTGACTTTAACGTGAGGCAGGCAAAGCAATTATGTTTCAATATGTATGTGTTTTTAGTATGTGAAAACAATTCTCTGTTTTTCACTGATAAATAGTATCATCATATAGCAGCACAGGATAACATATGTATTTCCTCTTCTCAGTGTATAACTGTATCTGAACACTACATTTCCTGGTGCAGTTTAATACTCACTGGAAATAATACAACTATCCAAGTCTGCTGTCAGAGCAGAATACTAATGTGTGGCATATTATTACATCAAATTAATAAAAATGCTTAAAAGGAAGCTGCAACCAGCAGCTGAATATGGAGCCTGTACTACCTGCATGTATCAACATGAAGCAGGACCTGGACTAAAAGCATAGAAATTCATGTCTTTGTTAAAGTGAAACATTTGTCATGAGTATTAAAAAGAGACTTGCTTTGGTTTGTTTGCACAGCTCCCAGAAAAATAATGTCAACTTAAGTAAATTTTCGACACCCAACTTGTCACTACCTGTGACAACTTGTGTAGGAATCACTGCAGCTGGGAAATCTCATGCCTGTGGGTTTATGCTTAGATTACACCTGTGCCCTGCTTCAGCATTGCCTTTTTTGTTAGTCCAGACTCATACAAGAGGTGTACTTTGCCCTGCTGAACTCATGCTCCAAAATGGCAAGGCCCAGGCTAAGGTGTGACATTACCATAGTGATTTGGAAATGTTTGGCACGAGAAGAATGAGCAATTAAAGCCAGATTCCATGGGGAATCAGAGAGGTCACAGAAGTCAGAACCAGGATGTTCTGAAGTTTCTTTCAGAGTACTAATTACAAAACTCATAGGTTTGGGGTCTTTGGGGTTTTTTTTTGTTTATTTTTGTTGGGGTTTGGGGCTGATTGCATTCTGATGGCTCAATAGAGGTTTAATAAAGCCCAGCCTTGGATTTGCTCCCCTAGAGAGATACTACATTTTGCAGTGACCTTTTGAGAGCATCCTGTGAGGCAGCGAAACGTAAGTACTTTCCTTTTAGAGAAGGATTAAACTTTGCACCACCCACTTTTAGAAGGTCGAAGAGCTCTTGTAGGTAGGGAGCATCATTGACTTTCATGTTATAGATGATTAAATCGAGACATGTTTCAGTTAAGTGAACTGCCTGGAAGCGGTTTTATTTGGGACTCAGGCCAGGTATAAGAGTTGGGAGGGTTAGGAGTGTGGAAGAAGTCATGCCCCTCAGCTTATGCTAGAGCTGGGAAGGTCATTTGCTCAGAGTGCATGTGTCATGCAGAGAGCACCAGCACTCCTTCCTTTGGTATGAGATGTTTCTCTGGTCGTGGGTGTTTCTGGCAGAGTTGTACTTGGGAAATCTTCCAGCATAAAGTAGATCCCTAGGGGGCAAAAGTAGGCGGTACTTGTACTGACTTGCTGCAAGAACTTGGGTTGAGTGTTTCAGTATCACATGCCCCTCCAGGGGAGGAAGGTTAGTGTTTTCCTGCTTGTTGAAGCCTTACTAATTTAAGGTTTGTGAAATGCCACCGAAACGCGGGCTTACTGATGCCAGGAAATGGGGAGTATTAAAGTCGTCTTTGCAGAGTGCAACCACCTCTCCTTTGTCCTCTGCTCTTTCCTCCTTGTGGCTTAGTGGTTTTAATGTTCTGATTTTATGAATCTACCTTTGAGGATTTAGTAGTGGACCAAATGCCAAAATTGTTCTTAATTTTAAGCATTTGCCTTTCATCTTGTTTTATCACAAAACCTTCTGGCATGACCATACAGGCAGCAAAGGAAACATCATCTTCTTGTCTTTGACACTTTGCATTCATGGCATTATGAAATGAGGGTCTTTGATACTGCTCATGCATTAACAGGGTCTCCTTTTGGTGTGAGGTAACACCCTCATGACAGTTTTACCTTGTCTATAACCTGCTTATTTCTGCTATGGAGACAATTCACAGGGAGGAGGAAACCCATTTATTCCATGGAATCAGTACACTCAATGCCAAGGGCTTCTCATGCATGGTTTGTTTTTTTTTTTTTTCTCCTGAGATGGGAAGGATGGACAGGATAACTGACCTTTTTTTCTTTAATTTTCATAGTTACCACTAGTCTCTTGATTCTGCTGCAATATATGGAAATCGGTGCTGTTACTTCCCATTTTTATGAACATAGTAAAGTTTGTGCCTTTGTTATCTGTTTCCTGGCTTTTTTTGAACTTGTGATTGCAATAGGACAGCTTTGTCAATGCAAAGCTAAAATTGGTTTTGTTGGTGAATATCTCAGTTTGCTTAGAACTTGGGAAAGAAGTTGGAAACACATAGCAAATAGGTCTCCGAGAAGAAGAGATTGCCAATAATGTTTGGGAAGAGGAAGACAGGCTGAGATCAAAGATAATTTGCTGCTACAAACTGATAATAAAACACAAATAATTTACTTTTGGAGGATCAGACTAAGTTCTTAAACATGTCAGATGAGTCCGGTCTCCAAAGTCGAGTGGGATACCTTATGCTATGAATGAATGTGAGATACTTTCTTTTTCTCCAAATTGAACTTGGGAGAATTGCTCTTTAGGTTTGTCTTCCCATGCTGAAACAAGCATTCTGAGGAGAGACATAGATCCAAGTGAAGAGGTGCTATGCATCTTTATACTGTATTAACATCTGACAAGTTGTGTGGGAGCAGATGAGGATCAAATATTCTGATAACATCCAGGTCTTTGCCCTTCTTTGAGTTCATGAGCAATTAATCCATTGGAGAATCAACTTGAGAATCTCTGTCTTTTTCAGCCTTGGTGCTTTAAAAGTAAAGGGACTCGAGACCCCAGCAAAGTGTGAAATTAAATTCTTTTTAACAAGTGGTCAGATTTCTTCTGCTTTGAAGAGGGGAGTACTGGACAAGCTAAAGCCATATTGCTTGTCAACTTTTCACCCTGGTGGTACCTTTCCAAATAAGTGGGTGAAAGCTTTCACCATAGCTTTTTGCATGTATTCCTTTCCCTAAGTTACAGCTGCTTTTGGCAGTTCCTTAGGGAACCAGCTGAGTGGGCAGTACCAGCTGTTCACAGTCAAGGGATAGGTAAAAGTCTCTTGTGGTGAATATATGGTTGGAACTCACACGTTGGCATTAAGATACAGGCAATGGAAGGAAGTCTCCTATTTCTGATCAAACCAGCTTCAGCTTCCTTTTTCAGAGGGACTTCCTTTGAGCATCTAATAGTTTACTATGTAACAGCTGCATAGTCGAGGCGTTCCCAAAACTTGAAATATTTTTCATGTGCAAATGACCAGTTGTTTTTAAAAAGGAATTGGGATTGGATGTACTGAACAAATTCACCACGGGCAGTGTTTTAGTAGTTTCATCAATGATTTTTCCCCCCTGCCTTCCCAGTCAGCATAAAATTGACAAACACAAACACTGTGACTCCAATCAGGAAACTGCCTTATCCCTAGTGCAAACAAACAAACCTTCCCTCTATCCAGAGAAACCTCTCAGACGATAAGCCATCAAGTCTAAATACAGTTCCACATTTAAACAGGAAACTGGTATTTTTGTAGTCACAGTGGCTGCCTCCTCCCATGTCCTCAGGCTTAAAAAAAGCATACGTTTCCAATAGATGCATGAAAGGGTTGTTATAAATGCTGTTCTTTTATCTTAACCCAGTAACTCTGAGCAGAAAATTAATTATTTTGATCTGTTTAGATAATTGCCTCTGGTTTTCAGCCTCGTTCAATAAAATCAGTGGGAGAGGTCCTCTGTGAGTCTGTTCCTCTGCTGACACACAAGGTTCTCTGCAGCATCCTTGTGACCTGTCTTGTCATCCTAGCTGGGAACTGGAGCCCAGACAAGGCCATAAGCCATTCTCTGTAGCAGATAAGACCCTGTGTGCTGAGCTGGCATTATCTCAGTGGCAGGTGTACCAGGCTGGGTAGGTGTTCATCTGTCCTTACCCTCTGCTTCAATAAGTCACAGTCCCACCTCATTTTGGTCACTTGTGTCAGGGAAGAATGAGACATTTTAGTCCTATCCAGCAGCAGTACTGGGAGATTTTAGTCAGATGGAGTTTGCATTCCTTAAATAAATGAGTGATTGCAGCATCTTTCTTACTAGAGTGCCACTCACTGGGTCAGAGAAATACTCCATTTTTCTCACATACCCATGAGTGAAGAGTGCAGCCCAGGAACATCCAGGTTGTCCATGTATTAACTATGAACCCTCTTCTTTCTGTAGTTCTGCAAGGAATTAATTGTTTTCATAAGATGCTGAAAGGTCTACAAAAGTGTCTTTATTTTAACACTGTCACTGTCCTTCTCCTCCACTTTCACCCTTGTAATTTCTTTCCACCAGAATGCTATAATGATCCCGCACAACTAAATCATTCAAAAACAAAACATTGAATAAATATGAAGACACAAAAATATACCCCAAACAAAAGTTTCATTCTAAAAAAGCAGCTCTGGAGAGTCCACAGGGTACTCTGAGATGTTCTTCTGTCAGATACTGTAAAATTAAAAGATTCTTTAAATTCAAAGGTTTAAATGAGGCTAAGAGGAATTTGTGAGACTGAAATGACAAAAACCCACATGGGGGTTGTGGGTGGTAGGGGTGCTCCCGAAACAGTCATCTCCATCTTGGGTACTAAGTGCTTGACCTTGGAGATTAGCAAGGATGATACCATATTTCTGTATTGCAAGGGTGCAGTTTCATTCTTGCTTCTGGCATAAATGCCTGGTTTCAAGAGCCTGTAAGAGTTTTTACATGGACTTGAAGTTTCTGAAGGGAGAAAAAAAAGTAGTGCTGTAGCTTGTGGTCTCAGCATTTGGAAGTAGGAAGGGTAACAGGAGTTGTACGTATTCCCCTGGCTAAATTTTTTGTGTCCTTTTAAAAAATGTCTTCAGCCAAACCTTCTGCTCAACTTTCTGCCCTCCTATGAACTGCCTGTCTGGGGATATGAAAATTACAGATCCTTATTTCTGGTAGTTCCTGTGTATTTTTTTCGAAGTGTGTGGGTGGTGGTGTCAATCTGGAGGCAGCAGTGGGTCCTGTGACTCTACTAAAGCTGCATTAACCATCCATGTGACCCACAGCAGTGTGTGGCAGTGTCCTGACTCAGTTTCCTTGAATGCAACATGGGAATAACTGATAGCTTTATGTACAAAGTGTCTGGATCCGTGGATGGAAAGAACTGTGAAAGAAGCTAAGCACTGTAGTTTGTGAGTGGAAAATTGACCTCTAGTTAGCCTTCCCCTTCTTCTAAGTATATGCTGTGTTTGTTTGATAGTGGAAACCTAATCCCTTGGGAAGCACAAATTCCTATAACAGCTCTGATATGTATAAATAAAAACATATTCCTCGTTACAAACAACATCAAAGAAATTGCAATATGGATTAAAATACACCGCCCCCTTCTCCCATACTAATATGCAGCAATGTGGAGTTCAAATGAAGCCATTAGCAGTATCTCCAAGTATTTGGCAAAAGCGACCACACTTGTGTAGCTACAGGCAATGAAAGTCCCTACTACAAAAAGGGAGGGACAGGGGGAGTAGCCTGCATTGATCTGATTAGTCAGTGAGGCACAAAGTATGTGAAATCTCATTATACATCACCAGGAAAATTTGGCTTGAGAAGTAAAGAATATGTAACTGATTTGTCCATGGGTGGGTTATTTGTGTCTTTGACTCTTCCAGCAGGAAACAGGATTTCTGAAAACATTTTAGAAAGACACACGTAGGCGCTTCCATGCACGCACATGCAAATGTGCATGTGTATATGTGTGAGTGCAGCTCTGTGTTTACGCACACGCGTACGTGTTTCAGATCCTGGAACTGTTTCTCAGCCCTCACTCAAGGCGTGCTTCCATGAGAGAGCTCCTGACAGGAACAAAGTGGAGATTATTTTTTTGATTTCTAATGAAGACTGTGAATCTTGCTAATGCCAGTCACAGCCTGAAAACACAGTGTGTGGCTGTTCCACTATTACTAAACCCAGACGATGGGCTTGTCCCATTGCCCCAGGCAGTGCAGCTCACCCATGAAACTGCTCTTCTCCCTAAAGATGATCTGCTTAAAAATGGGGACGTAAAATGACTTTTTGTAACTTGCCTCTTGCCCTTTTCTTTTAAGCCTTTCAGGAATTCATGTTACATTTTCTAAATTTCTCTGAAACCCAGAACACATTTGTACAAGAATTTAAGCCAAGATTCCCACCCAGCCAGTGTGTCTCAAGAGCTGAAGATTTAAGTAAAAAGCCAAATGTAAGTTACAAAAAACCTCAAACAAACAAAAACAACTACACCCAAGCAGCCACCCACCAAGCCCCAAAGCTAAATGAACAAAAGAGGGGAGACAGAGGAACGGGAATACTGATGCAGTTGGTCAGAAGCAGGAAAAAAAGGAAGAAGTCTTCCTCCTCTAGCATCCTATTTCTTCTGCCCATTGAGTGAAACAGAAGGTTTGTGAGTTTCCAGAAGTTTGTAGAATCAGGAGGAGGAATGGGATTTGTAGAAACTAATTTAGTTTTTGTTTGCAGTGTTAATAGTAATTTAATGTTGGCTGTGTTCCAACTGCATGCTGTCCTGCCCTTTCCATGCTGACAAGATCATTTGTTTAATTCTATTCTGGTAGAAGTTGTTCCTGTTCTTTAATTTAGATGTTAAAACCTGTGTTGATCAAGTCATCAAGTTCTCCATCAAAACATAGCAGGGCTCGTTCTTTTTCCTTACTCGCTTCCAATGTGTCTCTTAAATACAGGGAATTTGGATGTTCCTTACATGCTTCCCCCTTTTGTCCTTTATTTCTATCTACCCCCCTTCCATAAATAACATTCTGGAACTGATGGACCAGTGCGCTGGGAAATGGGGATTTTTGTTCCCTTTTTGATAAGTGAAGACCAAGGCCAGGAACTTCCCACAGTTACCAGTTGATAGTCAGGTGCGGTGATGATGGTTCTGTAACCCGCTACAAGATCTTTGCAGCTGTGTATGCAGACATCCTGTAAAACACAAGAGGGAATTGTGCATGTTTAAAATGTGATTCATCCCAATTCATGGAGAACTGTTGTAATGGACATGGACAACTAATTATGATCATTACCACTTCCCTGCTCCAGCTGCATGAAGCTTACCTCCCTATCTACTCTGAGTGTCAAGAACAAGAGCCTTACATAGTAAGCCTCTTACAGCTCCATGTTATATTGTACAGCCTCCGTATTATGCAGATCCTTGGTTGGAGATGTCCTTTCCCATCAGGTCAATAAACTCAAAGCCAGCCCTTCTTGATCCTGTTATGCAGCCTGTTCTTTAGGAGATGGAATCTCCAGTAGGTCTGCTCTTCCCTGAACTCAGCAAAGCTGCAGCTCTTAGCACTGATGGTGTTCTGTTGGTGATGGTGAAGGCATGAGGAGTGCCTGAGTGGGCAATATTGCACTAGGTAAACTTAATTGCTGGGAGGCTATATGACGTGATGACTTTCGACTTTCTCCAGGTGTTGATGTGTATCACTGAAGGACACAGCATGGATTACTTACTGATGCTTCTTTGCTCTCTATTAATGATGTTAGGCAGAAATATATCAAGATGAAGCTGGCTGCAGGTTTTTCCTACGTATAAGATAAATTGTGTTTTATCCATAGCTGTTTAGAGAAGTCTCGGGAGGTTTTTTTGTGTGATATGTTTTGTTTTGTTCCCCGGAGAGCTTCTGAATGGTTTGTCTGATTGGAGAATGCCTTCATAGCCCTTTTACTGCAATTAAGAGTGTGCATTTTTTGTTTAGCAGCTATTTGCTTTTTGTAGATATTTCAGAGTGGTTAAGAATGGAGTTGTAAACCACTACTGGTGAAATAGTGTATAGAAACTAATCTCTTTCAGCTAATTATAAATAATAATAAATAAATGAGACAGCAAAACCCAGGTGTGCGGGTGGACATCTGAGGACCTAGGTTTTTGATGAGACCAGTCTCATCCCTGAAACTCTTATGTTCTCCTTTCGTTCTGTGCATTCCACTGAATGGTACAGCAACCTTAATGCCAGAAGTGCTGTGCAAGGTACGAGATCAAAAGCATAGCTGGAGCTAAAGCAGGAATGTTGAGCCCTTTTTGGAACAGGGGAAGAATGCTTCACAAGTGTTTGAGCCAAAGTTTAAATATAAGTTCAGAAAAGAAAGGTTTTTGTGTCCATGAAGACTGAAACCAGGTCTTTTTGCAGGCCTGAAAACTTGCTGCAGATTGTTGTGGAAAAAAAACCCCAAAAGCCCAAACCACAACCATTGCCGATTACTGAGGTTGCTAAATGAGCAATTGCTACCCTGTGGGGTTGGCAGAGATCTCTGGTAAAGGGTAGAGGGGGTATCTCCACAGTCCATTAATATATTTTGGCTCATACTGGGAGTGTATACCTAGAGCTCTGAAGGTGGCATGTTTCCTGGAGTTGGACTTGCCCCATGAGTGAGAGAATGAAGGGATTAATTTATACATGTGAAGTAGGAATGCAGCACAGTGTCTCATTCTGAATTGCTGGTGTGCTTTTGCAGCAGACTTCTTAAATGAAAAGGCATAAGGTGGCTACAGCAGACTGTCTAGCCTTTTTATGAGCTGCTTTGTTTTAAAGTTGTCTGAAAGAATGAGAGGAATATTAGTTGTGGTATGTTCAGGAAGACTGCATCTCGACTCGACAACCAAAAGAAGGAGCTCGGGTACTCAGTACAGTTTATAAAAAGAACATGGCAAGCACAACACCAAAATCAGATGTTACACTTTTTTGCTAAAAAAGTGTATTTATTCCATTATAAAAATACACTTTAGAGGAGAAACACTCTTACACTGTCTGCAGGCATATGCAGAAAGGAAGTGCATAAGCCTGAGAGACTGGGGGAAATAAGTCTTGTAGCCAGTGAACAGAGCACTGGGAGCCAGTGAAACCACAGTATTGTGTTAGGAAGCTTTCCCTCACCCTCTCTTCCCACCCATTCATGTGCTTTTTCTGTAACTCAGATCATGGGGCAGCTAGGTCACTTGCTTTCATTAACCACAAGCTCTAGGAAGGGCAAACTTAAGAGTACGCAAGTACTTTCCTAATATTAATGCAAAGTAAATGCTAAGAGGTGGTTAGTGATATATCTGAGAAATATTTGCTAGCTAGCAGTCTTCTCTCTGATCTTTCAAATGGTGGGTCTGATACTCATGTCTCAAACCAAGATCGCAAGAGTCTCCTGAACCCGTGTCTGTTGTTGTCAAAAGGTTTTTTTCATTACCATGGCAAAATTACATGTCCTGATCCAGACATCCTTAGTATGAAGTATCTTGGGTAGTTTGACATATGCTATGCAGGTTTGTGCAGCTATACCAACAGTTTCTTATTTTTTTCTAAAATGTGATAAGGTGGGTTTGTTAACTGAAGGGAACCACATAGAACAGAGAAAAAAGAAGTCTTGATTAAACCTGTGGTAGTACCACAGTTGTTCTTCCTTCTCTCTGCTACTATCAAGTGTATGAAAAGATGGGGAACCATGAAGGGAAAGAATATTTCAAGAGTGGGTGTGTCACCTATTATAGGTTATTACTTCAAAATACGCTTACAAATGCTATCTAATAAGATGCAGCTTCTGGCTAAGTATGGGGGACTTCACACCTATGGGATGGGAGTAACCTGTAGAGAACAAAACCAAACAGAAATTATATGTTGTTAACAATGTACTGTTAACATTACATAAGTCTGGAAATATATCTGAAACCTGAGTTTACTTTATAAAATTAGGTTTTAAAAGCTTTGGGGGTTTTTTAGCATAGAAGAATAAGGAGAAGTTCTGTAACAATTTGCCAAGGTGCAGCTTTTTTCCCCCCTCCTTAATCTAATTAAATCAGTCTAAAGAAAAAGGAAGTGCAAATAATTTTTTCTTGTTGTTATGGTTATGTTTGCAGCTTATTAACATAATTGCACCAAATCTGGGATTGAAGTTTCTTCTTTTATAACAGTGTTGTGGTTCTCAGTTGGCAATCTGGCTGATTGTCTGTTCACAATGCATTCCATATGTGTTGGAGACCACAATGTGGAGGGATTCACGGAGTACCAGATAGAGTACAAATAATGGGGGTGGGAAGCACTCAACTCTGTTTATTTTTTATAATAAAAAGGCTTCATAAAACAGCAGTAACACAGAATGGTTGAGGTGGGAAAGGACCTCTGTAGATTGTCATGTCCGGCCTCCATGTGTTCCATCCCAGTTGGTGAGCTTTTTAATTCCCTGTGTAGTAACCAATTTCTCAAGAGGTTTAAACAAATCACAACTTTATGTAAACTCAGTGGAAATACAGACTTGGCAAAACTCAAAATGATGCTACCCTTAAGTGCCTAAAAATGAAGTCAGAGACAGACAGATATGCAAGAAATCAAGGGAAAAGAGATCTCACCACCCTTTGATCCAATGATGGTCTCTGCTTGTGCTTCTCATCCCACAGATATTAGATAGATAGCTGATTCCTCAATGCATTTCTGTGAAGAGCCCTGTAAATTCTTACAGCTGTGCCACTGACCTCTTCTTAGTTGAGAATAGGCTTCTCACTAATTCCTTATTTTTAAAAAAAAAAGTTTCCATTGTCTGTGTTCTCTGTACTGAGATTAACTTTTTGAAGGCTTGATTTGGGAAAGGCCGACTAGCTAGGTTCAAACTGAATGCAAGAGAGGTGAATGCTTCTGTGTTACTCAAGTAAGATCAGGTTTGATCCAGCCACCCTTGTAGAATGACTTAAATTATTGGCCCAGATAAATGTTTTAGATTTTGAGGAATCAGCCAGGTAGTTAAATTAGGTGGGGATATCTAGGAAATGTTAATAAAGGCTGTAATTTCCATCTAAAGCTAAATCCCTAATCATAGAACCATAGAACGGTTTGGGTTGGAAGGGACCTTAAAGCTCATCTAGTTCCAGCCCCCTGCCATGGGCAGGGACACTCTCCACTAGCCCAGGTTGCCCAAAGCCTCATCTAGCCTGGCCTGGAACCCTGCCAGGGACCTAGAGGCAATCCCAGCTTCTCTGGGCAGCCTGTGCCAGGGCCTCACCACCCTCACAGGGAAGAATTTCTTCCTATTATCTAATCTGAATCTACACTATTTCACTTTAAACCTGTTACCCCTTGTCATGTCACTACATTCTCTGATAAACCCCTCCTCATCTTTCCTGTAGGCACTTTCAGGTACTGGGAGGCTGCTATAAGGTCTCCCTGGAGCCTTCTCCAGGCTGAACAAGCCCAAGTCTCCCAGCCTGTCTTCCTAGGAGAGGTGCTCCAGCCCTCTGGTCCTTTTTGTGACCCTCTTCTGGAATTGGTCCAACAGGTCCATGTCTTTCCTGTACAGAGGACCCCAGAGTTGGACACAGTACTGCAGGTGGGATCTCACAAGAGCAGAGCGGAGGGGCAGAATCATCTCTCTTGACCTGCTCATCATATTTCTTTTGATGCAGCCCAGGATGTGATTGGCTTTCTGAGCTGCAAGTGCACATTGTTGGGTCATTCATATTAGTGGATGAGGCCACTCATGACAGAGGTTGTGTTTAAAATGGCCTTGTGCTTTTTGCCTTGCTATAGTTTATAATTTTGTGTATGTGAAATTTGACTATTTTAACAAGGCTAAAATAATTTTCTGTAATATATGTTGAATAAATTGCTTTTAAGATTAAATTAAATGAACATACTTTCTTTGTAAATTAATACTTGTGGCTCAAATCTTTGTTTGGAAGTAACCCTTTTTTGGTGACCTTCTTCTCTTTTTGTTTTTCCTCTAAAATAAATTCTTATTTCAGGAATTTCATGCAGAATTTTAGAATTTTTTTGTGTGTTTTCATAAGCAGCTTACCAATGATGCCTTTAAGCTTTTTCTATTGTTGTCAAAAATTCCAGCAGGTTTACATAAAGCTTAAGCATATGTTTCTGATTAATTTGTAAGCTTTCTGTAGGAATATTGGAAAGTAGACCAGTAATATGACTGCAAATATTTTTGTTTAGTTTAGAATGCATGCTTTTATGCTATTTTCAAAAACCAGTGTAATACTGTATATTCACATAGATACTCACACAAACAAGTGCTGAAGTAGAGTTAAACCTTTGTTACAGCAGCAGATAAAAGTTGCATCTCTTTGAAAGTATTGTGGACCAGAAACATCACATCCAGTTTAGATGCAAACTCTGCCTTCCTACTAATGAGACATGCAGCTTTGGGTTTGCATTTATCAGTTCCAATTATATCTCTTCCTCATGCTTGAGAGTTGCATTGTTTGAAGAGGCATTAATTAATAAGATTTTGGGAAGAAGTGGGTACAGCTGATTATCTCCTGTGATCCCTCTCTCTTATTTGAGAACGTGAGGACTACAAAAATCACACTCGTGCTCAGTGGCATGGGATTCTAATTTGGACACTCTTCCTCCCATAATTAGGATCAAAAGGTAGGAAACACTTTGGTCAGATGATCATTTCCAGTCTTTCTTTCTAAGTCAACTTTTACTTCTTGTTCCTTTCAGAACTCCCTATGACATTGTTGAGTTAGAACTTAAAAAAGGGCATCTGGGGTCAGGCCAAAGACCGTCTACTCCTAGTATCTGGTTCCATCACTGAAACAAAACAAGTATTTTTTACAAAAGACAAAACACTGGTTATATATACCTGAGCCACTCTCATCTTTGAAGCACTTTCAAACTGAGGGGTTTTCCCTTAATGCGGCAGCAAGTGTTGATCCACATAGTTTGGGTACCTGGGAGCTGAGAGTTCAGTGATCAGCATTTCTCCCTCTGCCCTTTACCTATCTTAAAATGTACTGTTAGAGGAGTTTATTTGTGACTCATATGAAATGATTTATTTTTTTAATCTACTGCTCCATCCCTGTTCTCGCCTGGGCCGCAGTGATTGCAGGTGCTTGTATGCTACAGAAGAAATTATTTTCTAAAATAACCAACCTTCTAAAAAAAAGCCCTCCAATGCAAAACCATAAACATGTAATTACTGTTGTTTCACTGTCCTTTTCTCATAAGCCAAATCTCCTGTAATATCAGACTTTCAGTTGTGCTGGCCTTCAGAGGGGAAACACTGTCATTAATTAATTCTTTTTAAAAAAAATACTCAAATTCACATATATTTCACTCTCTACCCAATTAAAATTCAATCCTGGTTTTCTGCCAGATCTTTCTAGGCTTAGAAACATGTTACAATCTCTGTTTGGAAAGATGAAGTTTTGCCTGAATCCAGCATTTGCAAGGTCGAGGGAATATGGGGCAGAAAGATAGATCTTGGAGTGCAAGAAGGCAAAACCTTTGCCTCCTCCACAAGATCCAGGTGAAAATAGTGTGCTCTTTTCCTGTGCCATCAGGCTCCTTGCCTTTCACACATAATAATTTGAAGAGGAACCTGGAGTTTTCAGTTGGGGTACAGTTAATTTTCACCGGAAGCTGGGAGGGGAAACAGCCAGGACAGCTGACCCAAACCAGCTAAAGGGATAATGACCAAATGATTATATGATGTCATGCTCAGTGTATGAAGGAGGCTGGCTGTGATGGAGGGGATGCTGCTCTGGGATAGGGTGGGTAAATCACATTGTGTGTCCCCCACTTCGTATATATGCTGAGTACTGGTAGTGGTGTTTTTTAATTCGTCCTTTGCTGTCCCAGTAAACTGTCAGTAGCCCAACCCATAGGTTTTACTTTTCTCCTCCCCATCTCATTTGGGGGCAGCAGGGAGAAGAATGAGTGAGTGGCTGCATGGTCCTTATCTGCCAGCTGGGGCTAAACCATGACAAGGTATTAGAGCGGAAAGTCATTAGTGGGCAGATTGCAGGGGAGAGTCTGTGTTGGGTCAGTTTTTATTGCTTGGCTTTGCAGAAATGCCCTGTGGGTGACTCAGTCACATGCACAGGTTTTATTTAGCCCTTTTTACTTGTGATTGAGTGTCTTCAAGTAGTGCTGGTTTCACATTAAATATGAGCTTTTGGGACATTTGCATAGGAATAAGAGAGCACAAGCTTTATGATTGGTGTCATAATTAACTGTCAGCCTTCTAAGGTACCATCATCACCTATGTAATGTATAAATCTTCAATTATTTAATATATTTATTGTTATATAGCATATCCTCCAATTAATTTAAATTATAAAATCATTCCTCCTGTTTCAGAAGGGAGGAACTCCTCTTGTTACCCAGGGAGGCACGCTTCAAAGACTTTTCCTGAAGATGGTGTTATTCAAGTTCTTGCATCAGTGCCTGGAACTGGTCCCTGAACTCCTTCTCTCACAGTGTGTTCCTGCTCTGTTCTGGCTGGCATACCAGGCTGTATAGCCACATTGAAAACCAGACCAGGGAACTGAACCAGCTGAAAAATAACCATCCAAAAAATTTTATATTTTAAAGTCATAGAGATTTTCTGCTGCAGAAGTAGTTATGCTGGCAGGGCAAGAAGGTGTCAGTGTGAATAGTGCAATGAGAGGCCAGAGATAAGGTGACATCTGCTTGAACTGGCCTGAGCCAGTTGAACCTGTCTGCCAAATTTTAAGCTGTGCTCTAGAAGATGTATTAGTTTGGGTCCTTTCGGTGCTATTGAGAAGCAGTTTGAGCAGACAAGGCAGAGTTTGGAAAAGAGGAAGAAATTTTGTCCATGTTATTCACATGGACAAATAGTGATTGGAAAGGCTCGGTGACTGACTTGAGGTTACGTACTGCAATCCATCTTTGTCTACTATTTGAGCTGTAAACCCAAATCATCCTCCCAAGTTAACTGCTCAACTTTGAATAGAAGGCACTGTTAGGTACTTTTCTTCTCAAGCGGAGTTAATTAATGATCTTACACCAGCCTGATAAAGGCAGAGAAGAAGCTTGCAAGTTGCAGTTTTTCATAGCTAACTTCCAAAAATGTTGTGTATGTCTGCTCTTGTTCTGTAAGTAGATTCTAAATATACCTCTTCTATTTACTTATGTTGGGGTACAGAGAATCATGACCTTAAAAAATAATCTGGTTTTTAATTTAAAATGACAGCCTAAATTTCAGCTGAACTCTATTTCATATTGGTTTGATCTAGGAAGTTTTTGATGAACATCCTTACTTATATCTACTCTCAGGAGCCTTCTACACAGCTGTTACTCTCTGATAATTGGGCCTATAGCCTTGGATTGAATATAATCTGTGTGATAGGGACAGAAAAATTTATAGTGAAACCAACCCTGTATATGAATCACGGATAGACTGCCTGTCTGTCTGTCTGTCTATATATTGACTTATTTTTCTTCTAGTTAATGAAAGATACTGCACATTAACCTCTCTTGAAAGGTTGTTCCATCTGGCAAATGCTCTCACTTAGCTAAGTGTGGGAAGCAGGGGAACTGTGGTATGGTGAGTCCAGTGTTAGTTTGGCCCTGACTCTCTTAAGTTCTTGGTGTTGGTTGATAATCTAAGGCAACTTCTTTGCTATGCTTCCATTGTTGTGTCTGGAAAACAGGGTGGTGTTGTTTTCATTTTGTAAAAGCACACTGAGCTCATCTGGTGAAAAAGCAGTTTAAGAACTGGGGTGGACACGAAGGAGATGAATGTCATGGGATGGTACAGGTAGCTCATACAATTGTGAGTACAATCGTGAGATCTATTTGGAAAATGTAACATTCTCAGCAATTCAACTGGTGGTCTGACCTACATAGAGGGCTGCTGAAGAGAGAGCAATGTAATTGGAGCATCTTCCTGTGTTACATTTCCCCCACAAGAGAGTTTGAATTTTGGCTGCAGAAGTAGTGGCACCCTCCCTGTGTAACACCACAAAACACTTTCTGTACCACAATCATTGGAGACAAGGCCTTCAGTTGTGCAGGATTTGGTTTCCTGTGGTAAACCCAATGTGCTAAGCTTCAGAACATCCTCTAAGGGTCTGTCTGTCCTGCCAGGCTTCCCGCGAAGGAAAAGAGGCTTTATTTGAAAAGAGCTCAAAATTAGGCTGGCCAAAAAGTTGCATGTTTTGCCTTTTTAACTATTTGCAGTGATACCATCTAGTAACTACATTTTGTTGATACACTCTCTGAATGCCACCTTTCATAACTTACTAATATTAATAGTGTCTCAAATAAGATTGATAGTATTGCTTATCCCAAGTTACAGTGGAGTGCAGGCAGGAGGAATCTTGCCATTACCTGTTTTTTCAGCAGATATATTTCACCTGTGAGAGGGCTTACGTGTGTCAGAGCTTCCTGTGCTGAGGTACCTGGCTTAGTTCTGTGGGAGCAAGCCAGCTGTAGTCCAGTTACCACAGTATGTTAGCCTGGGCTCTGCACAACTATTGATACTCCAGTTAATTGCGGGCGACCTAATTTAGGTTTCTGTACCTGGCTTTTACTTTGTGTTTTGTTGGTATACATGCTACATGGTGGTATGTAAGACTGGATTTATTGGATTAGTTTAGTGTAGTGTTTCTATAAACCACACAAATAAGACCTGACATCGTCTGTAAAACAGATGGTCATCACTAGACCACTGTGTCTCAATCAATTGTTCATGGACCTTTCATTGTCTGTAAGATAAAAGATGATAAATTTTAAAAAAAACCCATACTTTTTCATAAGCAATCAAAAAGAACAAAAGCAGGAGTAGTAAATTCTATATTTAGCTTAATTTTTATTTTATTGTAAGTTAATGTTAGCCTGGTAGCATGGAACAGGAGGCAAGTCTTTTCTTTGGAAAGGTTGACCAGCACTGGTGCCACTTACTACTGAAGATGAAGTGTAGCTGCTATTCTTGACATCTTTTTGACTTTTAAAGGAATTCAAGTTGGTTACTGAAATTGCTCATTAATTTCTTGGACTCAGAAGCTTACCTTAAATTTTCTTTTCATATCAAGCTCATTATTTTACATTTTTTATCTTTCTTTCATGTTGTAAACATTTTTGCAGTCCCAATTTCATTATCATGAGTACAACATAGTAAATATTTATATGATGTGCTATTTCCACAGATTTTTAGTTGTCTGTAGAATTAAGAGGATGTTTGGTTTTTGAAAGGAAAGAGTAAAGATCTTACAGGACTATTCAAATCCTTTTGAAATAAAGAGTAATCAGGAGAAAAATTAGAAAAATTAAGATAAGTGCATTTTATAAGTATACTGTAAAAAGCTTAAAGTCTTCTTCACCTTTCCGAGACTAGTTGATTACAAGTTGGAAAGGCATATTGTTTTCATAACAAATGTTAGCTAAAATCCAGAGTTATTGCATGCCCCTTTAAAATTCACTCATGGTGGTCAACATTTTCAGAATGAAAAAGCATTTGCAGAAGGTAAAACTTCCCTCAAGTGTATTAAATAAGCAATTTCTACCCAAAAATAAAAGTTAAATACCAATTTAGATCTAATACTAGATCCTCTGTGCTTTAGGGTCTAGCTACCAGTTGCCATAAATTATTTTGAGAATGTTTGTGTTTAACTTTTTGCCCTTTTAAGGAGTTTCAAAGCATACCCTTGTGTTCATCCTTATGAAAGATAAGTTGCAGAATTGACCAGCTGCACCCTCAATCCTTTGATATCTTGTAAGCAGAACAAAGTTCTGGAAATGTCAGTCTGATGTAAGTCATATGGAGAACATTAGCTACTCCTATACAAGGCTTACAGAATATAAGCAGGTTCAAAATCACAATCATGTTAACACAACCTTTCGAACAAGAAGAAATTTATCCATCGATCAGTGCCTGTTAGAAATGATTACATGTGCTTGTGTTTTAAAAAGTCTGTCTGGAAATGCAATACTCTCTCTGGAACTAATAAGATTTTGTGAAGTCCTCAGAGAAAATCAGCCGTGGTGGTGATTTCATACTGAAAAATATGAACAGATCAACACTGCAAATAAATAACCACTTCACTTGGTGATAATATAAGCAAATGGATAAAAATATATTTTGTTTATATTATTCCCAGAGAAAATGGTAGATTGCTGTAAACAACTGTTTTCCATAACGTAGATTTCTACTCATGGCATGAGTTAGAACAACCCGTTAGGTGGGCGGGTTGTTTTTTCTTAACAAGACACTATTTATCTGTATTACACTCGTTGGTGAGTGTAGGTTTTAATTGATATGAAACAGGAAAAATTGATACAGAAAGTGTGCTGGAGTCATTGCATTTGGAACAAACAGTTTTGGAATATCCAATCAAGAAGACACCGTTGACAGTCAATTGTTGAGACTTTGTGTTGTGTGTAAGACTCTCAGAAAAAGTTTGAGTGCAGGCTCTTTTACCACTGGCTTTAATTTGGTATTACACACCAGCTCCTTTGCCTAGCTTGTAGGAGAGGCACGGTTGTCCTACTGGGTGTAGCATACCACCTTGGCTTCAACATAGAGACTAGCATCTACAGGGATGGTTCGCTATTACTGCTGTGCTTTAAGAGGCTGTAAAGGTACTTGTGAGGGAAGGTGTCAAAAGAGTACTGACATTCAATCACCCACCTTGGAATTCTCTTTACTGAGCATCTTGAAGTAGCTTTTGTGTTACAAGTGGAAACATAACCCATATGTACCACACTAGAAAAGTATCTTGTCATGCTGTATCCTCAAGAAACTAAACTGACATGTTCTGCTCCAAGAGATGAGGAAATGTCTTTTGGAGAAAGGAAAAGAATGTGAGGAAATGGTGGTGGTGTGTCACTGTGTATTTGTGAACGGCACATTATTACCCTCAGTTCAGTGGGGGGGTGGGGTCAGCCATGATATTATAGAGATTCGTTCTTTGTGCTCTCTTGGTTCGTAGCTTATTCTAGATTTGAGTGCTGATAGTTTGCAACTGGCAACCAGTGCTAACACCTAAGCAATACAACAGTTCAGAAAAGAATAAAAATGAATGACAACATCAGATCTTACCTGAAAAAGAAGAGCCACAATAGTACATGTAGTACCTTAAAAGTAATGACAATAGAAACCTTATTAATTTTATTTATGTGGCAGGTTTTACTGGGTAGCCTAAATACTGTCAAGGTGCACAGAAATAACTGACAACAATGAGGAAATCCTATCTAAATTCTCAAGCATTACTCAAGTGTTTGAGGAAACAGATTGCTAAGAGACTGAAGTAGTCTGTTGTGGAAAATGGCCAGATATGTCAGTTATCCATCCATCCCCATTCTTTTGCAATATATGAATTGTGGTACTGTTTGTTTTAATGTTATTCTCTTTTCTGCTTGCCAGTGTGTGCCAGTACATGCCTGGCATTAAGGTACTTCAGATGGGGCTGGGGAGGGGGCAGTGCAGGGAAGAGTTCACTTTTATCCCAAAGCATTGATGAGAGGTGGTTGTGTTTCAGCTGTTGGAAATGTTAATGAGTGGCTTATACTTAGCTGAATTTAGACTGTAGTACAGACTGCTCGCAGCTGCTTCACTCTTCTCTTTTTTGGGGCAGGCTTCTTTACCCTCCAGAGTTTTCTCTTTCTCTCCATTTGTCATTTTCTTTCCCTGTTAATTACCACCCACATGATGTGTCTCACAAGTTCTTTGTCTAGCCAAACAGGGCTGGGAATTTTTCACTTGGGATGCCTTTTTAGAGTCTTCTAGTGAGAATTATTAGAAGCCACTCATAGAATCACAGAATGGTTGAGGTTGGAAGGGACCTCAGGAGGTCATCTGCTCCAACTGCCCTGCTCAAGCACCTAGAGACAGTTGCTGAGGACCATAACCAAATAGCTTTTGAATATATCCAGGACAGAGACTCCATAACCTCCCTGAGCAACCTGTTCCAATTGTCTGTTACCCTGACAGAAAAAGAGAGCATAGCTCTCCTCTTACAGGCAAGAAGAGTAGATTCTTAAGAGAAGTCATAGACCCACAAGCCCACCACATGGGTCTCCTAATAATATGTCATTTTACCATTGCAATCCTGCTATGTCTGTTTACTGCTCAGCCCAAGAATTGGTTTCCATTTGACTACATCTTTGTAGCAACTGAGAGATTTTTTTTTATCTTAACGAATTAAATATAGGAGCAAGAGGTCTGCATTCCCTTTGTTGTTCTGTCAAAAGACATCCTATATGTATGCCAAATAGTTGTTTTTTTCACAGATGCACCCAAAATATAACTTGACTACATGGATGACACTGATGTGTAGAATTTAATTGCATTGTTTTACTTTAATCTTCTTCAAAGAGTTAAGAGCTTTTGAATGTTAAATTTGGAAATATTTGTTAAATCATTTTGCATTCACTGCAGCAGCATCTAAAAAGAATAAATCACCCCTTATCATCTTATCATGGGTTTTTTTTTGTGTAATTCACTTCTTTAAGGCATTTGATGTTGATTTCATTTTGCCCACAATGGATTTTAGCTGAGCTTGGCAATGTATCTTTGGATTTGTCATTGAAGTCTTAAGACTAATCAGGGGCTTTTCATTTGGGGCTGTGTTCAAGGGGAGCTTTCAGTGTTTCCTATAGAAAGCACTGTAGATTTTAGTGTTGCATTTATCCTTTGACCCAAGTCAAGATCTGTTTATAGGTTATAGAAAAAGGATGAAAACTCTTGAGTAGAAAAAAAATCCCATCCTAGTCTTTGTGTGCTGCAAGCATGCATTAGCAGCTCAATTGTCCAATGTCAATTTTTTGCTGACCAGTACCCTCAAGTCCTCCTTAGCCAGGCTGCCCAATTCATTTGTCCACAGCCTGTATTGATACTGGGGAATGCCCTTACCCAGGTGCAGGACCTTGCACGTCAGCTTGGCATCATCACACAGATACGTGTGAATTTAAATAACGTGTGTTCCTGTATTCTTAGACCCAGTCTTCATCTGGTGTATTTCAGTGAGCAGCTCTCACAACTGAATTATACATCTGCTGTCCATAACTGTAAAAGTAGTTGGAAATGTGGTAGTTTGATCATCATCATGCTGATGCATTGTTTTAAAGGAAATGGTGTCTTGTTTATTTAGTGTGGCACCAGTTTGGCTCCTGAACTTGAGTATGCGTGATGAACTTTTGAACCCACAGTATTGCCTGTGGGGCTGATACTGTTTTAAATAAGTGAGCATTTGGGGTTTGCCTGGACATGATGTAATGAGGTAATTGCAGAACCATTTGGCTTTTAACAGCAGGTATAGTTTGTGTGGGTTTTTTATGTACTCTGTTTAGTTTAACAAAATAAAAGACATTTATCTTCTGCCTCTGCTACTTCACCAAGTAGTAGAAGAATTGTAGGTTGATGGGATGACAAAAACCTTTGTTTTCAGGAATGCCAGTGTTATTTTTAACTGTCTCCAGCAGGAGGCTTTTTGTCTGGAAGGAATCTAGAGGTTTATATTGCAGCTTGTGTTCAATTTCACATAAGCTACTAGATAGTCTTAAAGTTCTCTTGAAGTTGTTTTCCTCTGCAGTTGAAGACATTCTCATCCTGGCATTGCAAGATAGACTGTTAGAGTGATGGTGATTTTTGTGTACAGTGTAGGTGAATCTAGGTTGTAGTAGTTGACTGTTCACTTCTGCTGTTTGGGAGGCATGGCTGGAAGATCTGATATGTGTCCTTTGTGTGTGTGATGGGTTGACCCTGGCTGGATACCAGGTGCCCACCAAGCCACTCTTATCACTCTACTCCTTAAATGCACGAGAGGCCTATGGGTCAAGATAAGGACAAGAAGAGATCACTCATCATTTACTGTCATGAGAAAACCAGACTTGACTTGGAGAAATTAATTTAATTTATTGCCAATCAAATCAGAGTAGTGAATAAGAAATAAAACCAGATTTTAAAAGCACCCTCCTCCTCTTCTTTTTGGGCTCAACTCCACTCTCAATTTTCTCTACCTTCCCTTCACCTCAGCAGCACAAGAGAATGGGAGTTGGGGTCAGTTCATCACACATCTCTGCTGCTCCTTCCTCCTCAGGGGAGGATTCCTCACACTCTTCCCTTGCTCCAGCGTGGAGTCCCTCCTATGGGAGACAGTCCTCTGCAAACTTCTCCAACATGACTCCTTCCCATAGGCTGCAGTTCTTCATGAACTGCCCCAGTGTGGGTCTCTTCCATGGGGTGCAGACCTTCAGGACCAGACTGCTCCAGTGTGGGTCCCCCATGGGGTCACAAGTCCTGCCAGCAAATCTCCAGTGTTGGCTCCCCTCTGCATGGACTGCAGGAGCCTGTTTCAGCACAGGTTTCTCATGGGGTCACAGCCTCCTTCAGGTACCTCCACCAACTCTGGTGTGGGGTCCTCCACAGGCTGCAGGTGGAATCTCTGCTCCCCACCGTCGTCCATGGGCTGCGATGGAACATCTTGTCTCACCATGGGCTGCAGAGGAATCTCTGCTCCAGTACCTGGAGCACCTCTTTCTTCCCATTCTTCACTGATCTTGGTGTCTGCAGAGTTTTTTCTGTCACATATTCTCACTCCTCTCTCCAGCTGCAATTGCTCTTGTGCAGTTGTTTTTCCACCCTTCTTAAATATGTTATCATAGAGCTGCTTCCCCCTCTGATGGGCTCTGTCTTAGAGCAGGCTGGCATTGGCTCTATTGGACAACCTTGTAGCAGTTTCCCACAAAAGCCATTCCTGTATGCATTCTCCTCCCAGCCCCCCCAACCGTACCATACAAACCCAGTAAGGACAGTGTACTAGCATGTAACAATTTATTCAGATAGAATTAATATGATAAAATTGGTGACCGCATCTTACTTGCATTTCTCTAAAGGGAAAATGTGCCCCAATTTAACTGTGCCACAGAAGGAATGCATGTTGTTTGCAAAAATGTGTATAGGATGGTTAGTTTCCAAAGTGGAGATTTTATTTTTTAATTTATTTGGATATCTACTGTGGGTATGTGTGAACGATCTGAAATCCGGATGCTAATTCCCTAAGGTGTAGTGATTGTCGTTGGTCATGTTAAAACCAGAATCGTAGGTGCCACTGCTGCTTTACCATGTATGGGCAGAGCCTTACAACTTACTGGTTTATATTTGTTTTATAATATCTGTATTAAAATGTGGCAAAACCGGTGGTTGATTTTTGACTGCCTACAGTATTGTCAGACATTTAATGGTTTAATAGTACATTGCATTTAAGTCATGGGCTTTTTAATAAGAAATAAATATTGCTCTGAACACTGAGCAATTGAAATGTTGGGGGAATGCCCACATGATTGAAATGACCACAGCTGTCTTTAAATGACAAGAAAATAGCAAAGTTGCATGGTGAAGGCAACCTAACTGCCTATAAGGTACAGGTTTAATATCTTGAGTCTGAATAAACAAGTCATTTCTAAGTAATAGTAGAGAGGAGACTATTTAAAAACTCACAAGCAATGGTAGCCTAAGTTAAACCACAGCAATTGTCCACTTGTGAAGCATTTCTAGCAACAAATGGAGGTTTGATTGAATCAAATTGGAAAACAAATTCTTTTAATCTGTGGCATTTTGGTTTGGTTTTAATGTGATACCGAACTTGATGCTGCTTGCAATATTTAATTTCAAGTAGCACCTTAAAAAACTTGTAGTCACGTTGCAGCTACAAACTGCAATAAGTAGGATGGGGAGGAATCGGGATTTGTCAGATAAATATTGTGCTTAGGTCTTACATATATACATTCTTTGCCACGGGTAAGAGGTGTAAAATGTATGTCATGGGGAATTGTATACGGACATTTTAATTTCCTGTCTTGCACAATGTTTATTGATTGGGGCAGATATGTGAATTTCTTTGCTTATGCCAAGCAATGTGAGGTAGCACAAGATCATTGTAGTAATTGGTTATGAAATAACAAAACAATAGCACATATTTATATATATCTTTGGGGCTTATCCCATCTCCAGTAATGTTTTGCAGTTTTAGGAATAAAACTTCATATAATTCAATACTTATTCTGTATCTTGAAATCCTTATCTCAAGAGTGAGAAAAACTTAATTCTTTCATGGTAAAAAAAGGTGAAATTCAACAAAATGAAGATTCTATCTGGCCTTCTTGTGCCCTTAAAATTTATAATGGCCCCTGTTTTCTGTGACTGAGTGCTGCAGGTCATTCCAGTAATCCCTTGTTTCTGGGAACAGAGTTCAGGAGTGAGACCAAGATGTGAATGGAGATCAAAAACCTGACCCTCACTCCCATACCAAAAACTACTCTTTGCAGTGGTCTTTGCAGGTTTGAACAGATGCAAATTAAATTCACGTTACTTGGGTTTTTCAATGGAGAAAAGTGAGATAAGCCACTTCCAGTCTCGTCAATCCAATAAATTTCTGTTTCAGCAAATCTAGAGATACAAACTTTTAAAAGAAGCATGCTGTGAATTTCAGGAACCTCTTGCATAAAAAGAAGTTGTCAAATTATGGTTGATATTGCCATTTTAATTATACTCCTGTTAAGAGAAGACTATTCTTTCGGTTTTTTCTCATGCATTCCACAGGTCATAAATGTTGATGGAACCATGAGGAAAACCCTTCTAGAAGATAAGCTTCCCCATATATTTGGGTTCACTCTGCTGGGAGATTACATCTACTGGACTGACTGGCAGAGACGAAGCATTGAAAGAGTCCACAAGATAAAGGCCAGCAGAGACATCATTATTGATCAGCTGCCAGATTTAATGGGCCTTAAAGCAACAAGTGTTACCAAAGTGTTTGGTAAGTGTGAGCAATTATAGGATGGATCCATAGGAGTTTCTAGGTAGCTTTGCTTTCATTAAGTAACTGTTGATCACTTGTAATAACAACAACTGTGGCCACATATGTTTGTTTAACTTTGAAGGAAAGCTGCACCTATTGTTTGTAAATTTGAGAAAATACAGTGTTGCAAAATAAATATGGGCTTCCATTGTTTAGTGGCAGTTGACATGTCTTCCACAGCTTCCACTACGCACTTTGAATTTTCGAGAGAAGTTTATTCCTGCTTCCAATCCGTAGGAATCATTACTTGTGGTGCTCCTAGCATTGCTTCATTTTCTGTTGCTTTTTTCTTCCAGTGCAAAGTCCCAGTGATCTTCAGCTAGCAGATGGATTTTACATGTCAGGTGGCATAAGCACTTAGTGGCTGTTACAACGTCACCTGAAAGCACGTGGCACTTAAATATTAACTTTAATACCTTTAAATCATACTTAAATCTTAATAATTCAATCTTGCCCTTAGCATGGGATGAGCAGCTGGATTCCATGTTCTACTGCTGAAAGATGCAGCCAGTGGTTTAGGACCTCTGCTAGCATTCTGCAGAGGAGTATGTCACAGGACCTCCTGGTAACTTGAGAGGTGTGTCTTCACCACAGATCTGTCTGCTATCTGAACATTGGAGTCTGGACACAACAGTAAATGGATTTGTTGGGTGCTATTAAAATTACTGAGAATAGTTGTAACAGAATCACATAAATCTTTACTAAAAGGATAATCAAGTCCTCAGGCCGCAAGTTCTGGTATCAGGTTGAAATATGGATGCCCTAAAAAAATAAGAAACCTGTTTGAGTCTGATCTTGGAAATTTTTATTTTATTTTGTTGTAACAGTCCTTAAATATCTAAAACCTTGGCTCCAGCAGATGGAGAAAGGCACCCATTTATGTTTTGGTCCTTACTTTCCCCTCCACATTCCTTCCCCACCTAGGCGTGGTTGTTCACAAAAGCAAGTAAGTGTGAGATTGTGGTGATCTTGTTGGAACTGCTTCTGCTAATGAATTTTCTCCGCTTGAAACAGCTGGGAAAGAACTGCAGTTACCCAGCTCTTTTCTCACTGTTTGTATCACTGAATGTTTGTAAACCTGGTGATTTCAGAGAGATACAAAGATGTGGTACTTGGCCAAAAATAACCAGATTGAACATGTATGTAATTGCCTGCCTTCAGTGAAACAATTTAATCTTTGGGGATACGAGAAGGGATGTTTGTGGCTGTTACTTGTATTACAGGAGGGATAGGACCAGCTTCTTAATCCTTGCCTAGAAGAAAAGAAAGTTTTGAATGTTTATTTTTAAGAATTCCTTGTTGACAACCCACAGGGTTAACTTGTTTTGAAAAAATAATAATTACACTGCATTTCCACTCAGCCTCCCCTCCCCCCTACCTCACCTCAATGTTGTAATATCTGTTTTTCTTTGTTTTGTTTTTTTTTCTTTTTAAGGAACTAATTCATGTGCAGAGAACAATGGAGGCTGCAGCCATCTGTGTTTCTTTACACCCCAGGAGGCCAGGTGTGCCTGCCCCATTGGCCTTGAGCTGTTGAGTGACATGAAGACTTGCATCATTCCTGAAGCCTTCTTAGTTTTCACGAGCAGAGCAGCAATTCATAGGATTTCCCTTGAAACCAATAATAATGATGTTGCCATTCCTCTTACTGGAGTCAAGGAAGCATCTGCTCTGGATTTTGATGTCTCTGATAACAGAATCTATTGGACTGATGTTAGTCTGAAGGTATTACTGACGTGTGAATTCCCTGAATATAAAGCCACAGAGCAGTTACTTTGATCTAACAAAGGTCTCTGTTACATGATCTGTCCTGCAGTTGCTAATGTTGTCATGAATTGCATCCAAGGAGACTCTTGGAGATGAAGACAGTTGCATTGTTGAATGCACAGTTGGGTGACAGGCATCTTCCTGCTTCAAATAAAAATTCAAACTGGTGTCTGATCATACTGAATGCCCATATCGTGGATGCTGCATGTGTTGCATCCATATATGTATCTATTGTAATTAGATATATGTGTCTATATGTATCTAATGTCACATAGAGTAATTTAGGCCTTAAGCTTGGCAACCTCCCAAGCTTTCTATCTTCCAGTTTTGACTTGCAAGGCAGCCTTACTCAATATTACCATTTAGCATGTCAGCTCTGGATAGGGTGCTGTTTGTCTGTGTCTCCAGTTTGGCACAGAAAAGGCTGAAGAACTTGTCCAGTCCCCTCCACACTGTGTTAAGCCCCTGCTTGCCCTCGATTCTATCTCCCTGTGTTCCTCAAGAGTTTGATGTTTCCTGTGACACTGTAATATTTTTTTAAACAATTGTTTTCCAGACCATAAGCCGAGCGTTCATGAATGGGAGCTCCGTTGAACATGTCATTGAGTTTGGACTAGATTATCCTGAAGGAATGGCTGTAGACTGGATGGGAAAGAACCTCTACTGGGCAGATACTGGAACCAATCGCATTGAAGTAGCCCGTCTGGATGGACAGTATAGGCAGGTCCTTGTGTGGAAGGACTTGGACAACCCAAGGTCTCTGGCTCTTGACCCTACCAAAGGGTAAGGGACAGTGTTGTTTTTCAAACCTTTGCTTGCATATTATTGTCTGTGACAAGTTAATTATTAAAAGACAATTTTTATAGCTCCATTTCTCCTTTGAAAAGATGATAAACACTCCACAACCCTATGGGTGTAAATGAAAACTTGTCAACCATATTTTTCTGCCTTTGTCTAAAGAAGGAGTACTATGATACGGCACATAACCACATGAGTTATTCCTTTTCTTGAGAACTGAAAATAAATGTAGAAAAATCAAATTGTGCAGCTAAAGACAATCTTACCTAGCTGATGTACTCTTTTTATTCCACTTTTAATTGCAGATACATGTACTGGACTGAATGGGGAGGCAAACCTAGGATTGTTCGAGCATATATGGATGGGACAAACAGCATCACTTTGGTGGACAAAGTCGGTCGTGCCAATGACCTCACTATTGATTACGTGGACCAAAGGCTGTACTGGACTGACTTAGATACGAGCATGATTGAGTCATCAAATATGCTAGGTAATCTAGTGTTGCATTACACTGGCCAGTAGAGAAATATGCACTGATCATAGTAAAGCAACTGAGTAGTATAAAATTGCACTAATACAGTTGATGCTAAATCTTTGTGTGTGTTTTTCTTATAAGAGGAAATGGAGAGTTAAATGTTGAAGGGGATTTTGAAAGCTAAATTTATCACCATATGATGATTTAGAAAGATGGTGAGATACGATGTGAGTTCTCTGTATTAATATGAAACTGGCTGTGCTTTACCACAGTGGAGATCACCACTGAGTTTCTTAAAGTGAGGACAAACTTACAGGTTCACTGTGAACTATATCTGACATTTCAATCTGGACGCTGATTTTCTGTTGAAGTCTTCTCTCTGTTTCCAACTTCCGACTAGTTGTATTAGTTCAAAACCAAAACCCTGCTTACATTTCCTGCAGTCTGAAAGGCTGTGCAGCTACTTCTGCAGTGTACATGTTTTGTACACACCTTTACACATTTTCCTCTCTTCCGTTGGAATTTTGTTTATACATACAAGGGGTGTGCTAAGATTTACTAAACTCTCACATTTATATTGACATGATAACTAACTGAAAAATAGAAGGGAGGTTTGTTTTCTGGAGCTGACATCAAGCTTTTGTATCATCCAGATGTTTTGTAAATATTAGATGATCTTCCAGGTTTTAGCTGAGGCAGATATGAACTCCTTTTAAAAAAAGAGAGAGTTTACATAAGTTTCCAAATGCCTCTCAATGAATCAGTGATAGGATCAGAAGTGGAATCCAGAAGTTCCTGACATGATATCATATCCCTGTCCCAAGAAGAGGACTTAGTGAGTTTGGAATTAATGCCTCTGAGATTCTAATGTAAAAACCAAGGTTTATGTGTCAGAACATCTGGTATTTAAGCAAACACATACAGAATACTAACAGCAATTATATGTCATCTGACTGATGACATACATAATTTCCCTGCAACTCTTTTTTTTTTTTTTCTGTGAAAAACTACCATTAGAATGAGGTTTATTTTTTAAGGTGCTATTGTGTGCACGTATCTTCAGAGTACAGAGAGTCTACTAAGCTTAGGAAAATAGAGCCCCAGTGCAGTTTTAGATTCTGAGACTATAACTGATTTTATATTTCCTGTATTTGTTGCTTTGGGATGACAACTACTGAATGAATGATACTGTTTAGAAATTGCAGTAAGATTGTTTATTTAGGGGGGGTTATTTTTCCACAGAGAGTGCATGATCTATCAAAGCTCTTACTAAGCCTCAGCATTATACTTACAGAAACAAAATTGCTAGAGGCAAGCTTAAGCTAGAAACTGATTGTGGCATTGAGAAGAAACATAATGTTGAAATTATCTGCAGTAAATTAAACTGGTTCCAAACCTGAACCTACTGTTAACATTTATTTGTGGTGATAAAGTAGAAGGGTAACTACTGAAGCTAACAGTATTGTATGGGGATGTTTTATTTAGCAGATTATAAAGAACTCAGGTAGACTTCTAACAAGTGGGGTCATTGGTTAAGGAAATGTTATTAAACTTGCCCTATGTTATGCAGCTCCATTTTCCTTGCTAGGAGACATCTGAGTGACTGTTGATGACAGCAACATGCATCCCACCAGTGATGGATAAATCTTAAGTGGGTGAATGAAAGTGGTCCCAGCTTAATGCTCTGCATTATAAACATTACCCAGTAGGAAAAAAAATCATTCTTTTGGGAGATCCTCCTCCATCTACAACTATCAGAATTCAATTAGACAGCTTATCTGTTTTCTTCAAAAGAACCTATCCCCTGGATTCATCACTATGGACCAGAATTATTTCTAAGAAGTATCTGAGAGTGTGCAGGATTTCAGTGTCCCTAACTTGGACACTCTAGATGCCTAGAAGCAGTTGGGAACGTTGCCTCAATGCTTACTTCTGGTGGTTTATAGAGAAAAGGCTTCATGTTCCATTTTTTTGATTTTTCATTCCTTCTCCAGTCCTGGCCAAATGGGAGAGGGCATGATGGAAAATAGGGCAGGGAAAAAAAATGTGGTGTTCTGTAGAATGTAGCATTGGACATTTGTTTGAGGCAGGAAGAGATGATGCTGGTGAAGGCTGCATCTTCATTTGATATAAAGTGACAGAGATTCATAGAAGTTTGTGCTTGAAAATGTTTAGGGAGGTGATTTACAGTAAGACTTTATCTGTTTTAGTAGTGCATCTTTGGCAGAAGACATCTAATGCTCTAGAAGGTGTTAAATCTGTTGTGAATGTTGCTAAATGAGCCACTGAGTGTGGGAGTATCAGGACTTCTGCCAAACAAATGGTTTCCTGGTCTCTTGAGGTAGCTGTATGTTAAATTGCACTGTGAAAGATTTGTGGGTTTTGAGTGAATTTCTCACAGCAGTTTCTCTGTGAATCTCAAGTTTGTTGTGTGTTGTTGCTTTCATGCATATTAACTGGGGCTTTTATTTCTGGAGCTGATAGTATTCTTGAATATGTTTTCTAATATTTATTGGGGATGATAAGCATGAGGCATATTGAGTAGTAGTTATTTAAATGACATTACACTGGCACCATTTCAAATTGCTCTGTAGGCAAGAGGGTATCAGAATAAGGTTTTTGAATGCAAGTGTTTAGCATACATCTTGAACAGACATTGCTTACTAATGAACCCCATGATGCTGACATGGGAAATGAGGTTTTATTTTGAAAAAGGGAGGAAAAAACTCTTTCTTGATGCCAGTCACACTCTTCATTTCATGACTTGGGAATTGCCCTTTAGTTGATTATCCTTATTTTTGCAGGACAAGAACGAGAAATCATAGCAGATGATCTACCTCATCCATTTGGGTTAACGCAATACAGTGACTACATCTACTGGACAGACTGGAATCTTCACAGCATAGAAAGAGCAGACAAGACCAGTGGGAAGAACAGGACACTTATTCAGGGCCATCTGGATTTTGTGATGGATATATTGGTCTTTCATTCCTCACGTCAGGATGGTTTGAATGATTGTGTGCAAAATAATGGCCATTGCGGTCATTTGTGCCTTGCGATACCAAATGGATTTAGGTGTGGCTGTGCTGCTCATTATACCTTGGATCCCAACAGCAGGAACTGCAGTTGTAAGTGTTTCCTACTATATTCTTCAGTGCTTGTGGCTCCAAGGGGCTTGTGATCGCTTTAAGTATAGAAAGAATATCACAAGTCCATTTCAAGGATTCTGGCTTTAAAAGTGATCTTTAAATATGAGGACAGAGTAGGGAGTTTTATAACCATTTTTGTGACATGAATTAGAGCTAAAGATTTGTATTTCAAATCTTGGAAATACCAGCACTGTCAAGTCTGGTCTTGTTTTACTAGATGTGTTTTCTAGGTGATTCAACGGTGTGATTGAGGCTTTCCCAGTCCTTACCTAAGTGTGTAGGTGGGTTTTAACAAAAAAGTCTTATTCCCTTAAGTGTTTAATAAAGTCAGCAAAAATAACGTGGAATAAAACTGCCTCCTAACTAGTCTGCACAAGATGCACGTGCACTTAAAAATCATAAAAGTCTGTTTTCCTCATGCATGTGATATTATGAGCCTGCCAGGCTGGTTGGACACTGGTTGTCCAATAAGAATTTTAGGTTTCTAGTAAAAATTACAGATGAATAGAAAATGGACTGATGACTTCTAAAAAAAAGTCACAACAAAAAAAAGCACAACAAAACTTTGGTGATCCTGGCACAATAGCGTATAAAGAAATTTTAACTGGCTGAAAGGATGGGTTTATGAAAGGCAAGGCCTGCTTGACCAGCTTGATCTTCTATGACAAGATGACCTACTTAGTGGATGAGGGAAAGGACTTTGACACCATTTCCCACAGCATTCTCTTGGAGAAACTAAATGCTCAAGTATGAACAAGTATACTTTTCACTGGTTGAAAAACTGGCTGGATGGCTGGACCCAAAGGACTGTGGTGAATGCAGTTAAATCCAGTTGGTCACAAGTGGTGTTCCTCAGGGCTCAGTCCTGGGGCCAGTTCTCTTTAATATCTCTAACAATGATCTTGATGAGGGGATCAAATGCACCCTCAGTAAGTTTGCAGATGACACCAAGTTGTGCAAGAGTGTTGATCTGCTTGAGGATAGGAAGGCTCTACAAGGGGGATCTGGACAGACTGGATTGATGGGCCAAGGCCAATTACATGAGATTCAACAAGGCTCAGTGCTGGGTCCTGCACTTGGGTTGCAACAACCCCAGGCAACGTTACAGGCTTGGGGAAAAGCAGCTGGAAAGCTGCCTTACTGAAAAGGACCCGAGGGTGTTGGTCAACAGCTGGTTAAATATGAGCCAGCAGTGTGCCCAGGTGGCCAAGAAGATCAACAGCATCCTGGCTTGTACCACAAATAGTGTTGCCAGCAGGACTGAGGAAGTGATTGTCCTACCCTGTACTTGGCACTGGTGAGACCGCATCTTGAGTGCTGTGTTCAGCTTTGAGCCCCTCAGTATAACAAGGACATTGAGGTGCTCAAGCGGGTCCAAAGAAGGGCAGTGAAGCTGGTGAAGGGTCTAGAGAACAAGGCTTGTGAGGAGCATCTGGGGAGACTGGGGTTGTTTAGAAGAGGAGGCTGAGGGGAGACCTTACCACTTTCTACCTCACCCAATTGGATTAGCGCAATACGGTGACTACTACAAAGGAGATTGTAGCCACGTAGTTGTTGGTCTCTTCTCCCAAGTAAAAATGATAGGGTGAGGCAAAACAACCTCAAGTTGCACCAGTGAAGGTTTAGACTGGATATTAGGAAAAATTTCTTCACTGAAATGGTTGTCAAGCATTGTAACAGTCTGCCCAAGGAATTGGTGGAGTCGCCATCCCTGGAGGTATTTAAAAGCCAAGTAGATGTGGTGCTCAGGGATATGGTTTAGTGGTGGACTTGGCAGTGTTAGGTTAGCAGTTGAAGTCAATGATCTTTAAGGTCTTTTCCAACCTAAACAATTCCATGATTCTATGATGATATGGGAGAACCCGGACTGTGTATTGCCCACTGTCACTGGTGTTAAATTCCACGTGGAGAACATAGTATATATAATATGAATTAGAGTATATATAACAGTACATATATTATATTTCATATATAATAGGAAAAGGAAATACTTTCTGGGTAAGGGTATGTAGATTACCCTCCAAAAGTACACAAAGAAACATTTTCAACTTAATAGCAAAAATCTCCAGTTATTAAATACCTTGGTTTTCATTGTGAATATAATTGTCTCTCTGGGATTTTGCCCTAAATATTTTTTGTCTTCTGTGTGGGTGTATTTTTTGCCATGTGACTTGCATTTTCTTATGCATTCCATCTTGCTTGTTTCAGCCCCTGCCAACTTCCTGTTGTTTAGCCAGAAATCTGCCATCAGCCGGATGATACCAGATGATCAGCAAAGTCCAGACATCATCCTGCCTATGCATGGTCTAAGGAATGTCAAGGCTATTGACTATGATCCCTTAGATAAATTGATCTACTGGGTGGATGGACGTCAGAATATTATAAAAAGAGCGAAAGATGATGGCACTCAGGCAAGTTTACGTGCTCTATATAGTTTTGTGTCAGTCTTTGTGCGCCTTGTACTCTATGCCTGACATTTCCCTTCCATCACCTGCAACAAGGAATCATCTGTTTAAGCTGTGCTCCTGTGAGCACTTACTCGTTTATGTTCTATTAATATGTGAAAATGACTGAAAGCTTTTAGGATTGTAATTTTAATTTATATGCAAAGAAGCATAATAGTACATCATATGTATCTGAAACTGTAAGCCTTGAATTGTAAACTTGAGTTAAGGATGGGCACTGAAGTAAGGCAGACTCACTGTTTGTACTCAGGACAGTTAAACCATATTCTAAAATCAATATTGTGCACATCAGTTGTGTGATAATATTGTTGTTGTTGTAAAGCTCTCTCCAAATGAAAACTCTTAGCTATCCAAGCTGTAGTTAAACCCTAAGTGAATGTCGAGTTGATTGCTGTGCCAGATAGGGATAGACTTATCCATGTGCTTAATTTTTTTACTGAGTTGGGGACATTATTCTTTTGTACCAGCTATTCACACAGTAGTGGGAAGAAACCACTGTTCTTCCAGGCAGTGTTTCTTTAGCTTATCTCCCAGGACAAGACAACAGATACTTTAAAAACTGTGGTTTGAAGAATATAAAAGGAAATGGAGAATGGGCATTTTCCTAGCTCTTGAGCAGTCCTACCAAAGCAATATGACCTGATATTAGTACACTGGTCTCTTCATGCATGTGGGGACTGAGAGGTTTTACTGTTTTCTTTAAAGGAAGAGATGCCAGTTTTATTTTTGGCCATTTCTTATAAGAATGGGAGGAGGTATGTAGGGATGAGCAGCTAGTTGGGGTGTAGATGAATTTTGAAGAAGTTTTGCTCTTGCTTTTTGGGATTATGCTAGGTGATAATTGTTGTAGTCTAGCTTCTCTTTGGTACTTGCTAGGTGCAAATTGCAAAGGAGATTCATTTGCTCTGTGTTTTCCTCTACGTTGGTCGCACAGCTTTGAAGATGCAGATCCCCTGCAAATTTTGACTTTCCAATTTTCACTAACTATGTTTACTTAATTTTGCTGAACTGTGCTGTTTGCAGATGATAGATATGAATTTCATACCTGGGTAATGTTACCTTTGATTTCAGGAAAAGAATGATTTCTTTTTATTTCTAGGCACACTGTCAATACAAAATAGGCATAAAGCTTTATATAAGCAGAGCTGTAGCCATTTGACATCTAAGCAAACAGAACCAAGTTTCATTAAAAGATTTTATTTTTTTAAGAGAAGCCAGGACCTAAAGAAAAACAATATCTACCACACTACAAATAAAGTAAGGAAACTTTGGCAAAAGAGAGAGGTCTGTCCAGCTGACTGTGTAACACTACAGGCTGCCTTGTTTCTTGCATTGTTTCATTCACTATTGTTTTCTTCCATCTCCTGCTAATTGATTCTATTTATAGGAGTCCCCACAACTGCCTTCTGGGGAGTTTTGCATAATCTTACAGATTATGTCCAGATGTTTTTCCTCTAATCCACAGTTTGAATCAAATCTGTTTCTTTTTTTGTTAAGATTTATTGCATTTCTTGTATTTGTTGTTTCCTTGTTGGTGGTTTGAGGTGTTTCTGGATGGTTAGGTAGGTAAACCGTGCTTTCTGTGTGATCAGTGTTCTTCAATCAATAATAGAGTAATTACTGGACATTGTTCCCTGTGTGTTGCCCTGCAGCCTTTCACTGTCATGAGTACTCCAAACCAAAGCCAGAACCCAGAGAAGCAGCCACATGACCTCAGCATCGATATATACAGCCATACCTTGTACTGGACCTGTGAGGCCACAAATTCAGTCAATGTCCACAGGCTGAATGGAGAGTCAATTGGGATGGTGCTGCGAGGGGATCACGACAGGCCCAGAGCCATTGTAGTGAACGCAGAGCGAGGGTGAGACTTCTTTCTCTACCTTGTATGGAGCACTCTTGGAGTATGTGTGAATGTTGTGTTGCATCTGCATATTTTAAAAAGGAGAATTTTCACATGTTTAATTGTTCAGAATGCAGTTGACCACTTGTCTGATTCTGGCTTTTAAAGGTATTCTGCTTTTTCATCCTGCTCATGCCCTTGCTGCCTCTTCTGGCACAACAACTTAGTCACTCACGTGGTCACGAAGTTTGTTTTAGCAAGGAACTAGCCCAGGTTGGAAAAGCAGAGCAAAACCACTTTATCCTACTCACTGTGTGAGTGCACAGCTCCAACACCTGATAGGAAAAACAGGAGTGTTTATACCATGTTTGTATCAGCTAGGGGTCTGGCTCATAAATGTTTGGTCATCATAAAACATATATTTCCAGAATAAAAAAGGGATCTCTCTCATCATACAACTGTTTCTGCTAATGTAATAATATGAAGTTATAGAACACAAAGGGGGTTTTATTTATATTTGAAAGTTGATTCTGCCTTGATGTGTATCTCAAAATGTTCTGAAATGAAGTAAAACAGGTAGGATGCATTAGAGTGATTTCCTACAAGAAGAAAATGGGTTGTTTTGCTGCAAAGCAGTTTTGCTTACTGTCGTGGGTTCAGTTAGGATGGGGTTAATTTTCACCAGAAGTTGGCATGGAACACAGCCAGGGCAGGTGACCCAAACTGACCAAAAGGGTATTCCATACCATATGACGTCATGCTCAGCATAAAAGGGGGCTAGTCTGGGAGGGGTGGTGCCGCTCTGGAGTGATCCGGCTTCGTGATGGCTCTGAGCTGTACAGTCTGGGTTGTACAGTTGTTGGTGAGAAACTGCATTGAGTATCACCGGTTTTGTATGTTCTGTTCTCAGTCCTGTTGTTCTTTTCCTCTCCCTGTGCTGTCCCAGTCAACTGTCCTTACCCCAACCCAAGAGGTTTGCCTATGTCTTCCCTTTCCCCTCCCCATCCTGCCATGGGTATGTGAGGGTGTAAGCTAGCAGCTGCAGGGTGCTCAGCTGCTGACTGGTGCTCGACCATGACAGCTTAGATTCAGCAGAGATGAGCTCCATTCAGGTTGTTAGGAGCTTCAGTTTTGGAGGTCAAAGATGGTCCTTTACTGTTTTACTTAGTAAGTTATATGCTTAAATCCCACTTTACTATTAAATGGTTTACCATGTGCTTGACAGATGTTGAATGACAATATTTGGTAACTGTGTGGATACAGTAGTATCCAGAGACTCTTATCTGGAGCTTTTATAGGATTGGTATTCTGCACAGCACTTGGTGAACTCTGCACAGTTCAAAAGCTGGTGTGGGGAGAGGGAGATTAGAGGAAAGACTCTAATCTTATTGTGACTAAGTCACTTGGATGTAGTTTGTATTTATAAAAGCTTATCTGCTTTCTCCATTAAAATGGGAGTTTGACTGTCTTGATCTCTAAAAGTCTCAACTTTTCTAGTCAAGTTTTCAAATTATTTGCAGGTAAATCTGTTTTGAAGTTAGGTGAGGAACAGGTAGGGGAGAGACTATGCTGAACATTGTGACTACCAGAGACAGCTGAATGAGTGATCTGTGTACTGCACTGCAGCTTTAATTCCAGAAATCCTTCCCTCCCCATCTTCCATGGCGTCATGATTTGACTGCTGCCTCTCTCCTCCTTGCGCCATCATGAGAGGCTATGCCCACTGTATTAGGGAGTTTGCCCTTGGTATCCACCACTGAAAAAATGGTGGACTTTCCCCTGAGGGTATCCTCAGCCCATCATGGGGGAGAGGGGGCACAAACCCTTTTTTTCCATATGTGGGTGAGAGCAGAGGCTACTTCTGTGGCCTCTGTTTGCAGAAGATATAAAGTATTTGTAGAACTAAGACATCAGAAACACACCATCCTCTGTTGTTCTTCCTTTTGTCATCTTTGCTCCTCTCACATTTGGAAGGAACTTCTACTAGCTGAGAAGGAAGGCACCCCAGAAGGAATGGAGGTGACGGTTAGTGGGTTTGGTCAGAAGGAGCTGCTGGGCTTTGATTGGAAGATGGGGACAGCTTTACCCAAGGGCGGTTGCAGAAAGGCTCTTACAACACCCACCTCCACTGAAGGGACAGTGCTGACAGCACAGCAGGGCCAAGTGCTGAGGCTTGTCATGGCCTGGTGTATTAAGGACAAACGCTATTAATTTCAGGCTATCTCAGTGTGCCAGTTAGCAAATGTTTGGCATTTGCCAGCTGACAGATTTGCATCTTTGCAGCTGGGAGCAACAGTCACTGCAGTCATCCTTGTGTAAACTGCTCACAGTTAAACTGTAGAAACTGTGTGCAAAAGTGAGTTGCTTCCCTCTTAAAACTCTGAGACAAGCAGCTGGTGTCTTTCTTCTCAGGTACATGTACTTCACCAACATGCAAGAGCGAGCTCCCAAGATTGAGCGTGCAGCCCTTGATGGCACAGAGCGAGAAGTGCTTTTTACCACCGGCTTGATCCGACCAGTAGCTCTGGTGATCGACAACAAAGTTGGAAAGCTTTTCTGGGTGGATGCAGATCTGAAGCGCATCGAAAGCTGTGACTTGTCAGGTATGTGGTATGCAGCTCAACATTTGAAGCAGAGTGTGTGTGTGCACTGTCATTCCCTCATGGGCTCTGACTCCAGCAACTTCTATGTATCTCCACTATTGCCAGCTCTGTGTAGGCAGTCACAGATAACAATTGCTGGTGGGCTCCCATTTTTGATGTGGTTGGAAGAAGCATGTCTGTAATGATTGCCACCCTCCAAGAGAGCCGTTTGACTTTTGGTACGTTCTGAAAGCAACTCTTACAAGATCAGATTTAAACAGGTGTTGCCAGTCATGGAACCCTTAAATCACCTCCCCCATGTCCTTTTTTTTTGTCCTTATGGTTTGAAAAGTTTGCATATTTTTCTCTGGAGTTTACAGCTTACTAAATTGAGGTAGCTTAAAAAACAAATAGAAGGAAGGGGAATGGCTTTCTTCTAAGATGGATGATAAGGCAGCAACAATGGAGAGATTTCATATCATTGCCATTTTCCCATATTACTAAAATAAAGAATTATTCCACAAACATAGCAATAGCACCACATGGATCTTAGAGAGGGCTGTTCATCATTGACTTTTAGAAGCACTTGGTAGTGTTGAAGTGGAGGAATGGACTTTATTATCTGGTGAGCAGTATAGCACAGAGGATCCAATGGCCCTACCTTCTAATTCATGATTTGTTCTCTCATCATCATCCCTGTATCAAGAAATGAAACTCCTAAAGGAACTGCAGAGAGAAATGAACTACTGCGAAGCAGTAGAAGCAGGGCAGTTCTAGGGATTGGCATCTGCCATAAAAGGCTGATTCTTGGATTTTTGGTGGCTCTTCTCACCACATTATCTACTTGCAACTTTCCCTTATGTTGTAATGAGTAAATGAACTAAAACAGGAGAAGACCATTTACTTTTTTACAAGGACAGTTCACTTTTGAACACCTAAACCTGACTTAAGGTCAGACTCAGGTGTCATCTGCCAGACAAGGGATGAAAACATGAAGCTAAAGATGGGAAGGTAAAGAAGCCCATGTCTTTCATCAGTTACCAATCTGGTTAGAGGGTATTGACAAACTGCCTGTGTAGCCACAAAATGTCCAGTCCAGGACAGGCATCAGAAAATGTGCAAAAATGTGTAGGAGAAAAGAAGTTATGGGGGAGCCAAGACTTGACCAATGAAACAAGGAGAAGAAAAGCTGATCGGAGTGGGGGACACAAACCAAAATGCATCAGATATACTGAGAGGATTTTGTCTAGTGGCAAAGCAAGTGCTGCAGGAGGGAAATGGAAAGTAAAATGACAAGAAGGAAAAGCAGCATTGTGGCCAAACTGGTGTCCACAAATGCAAGAGAGAGTGGCAATCATATTTGGAAGAGGGAGAATGTACCAGTTAGTGAATGGAGAAGAGAGGATGGGATCTATAACTAGTGCTACTACTGACAAACAGGTGGCCTTTCAAGCCATATTCCTTGAAGAAGTTGTAGCGTACAGTGGACCTAGCTATGCCTAGGTCTTCTACTTGTATGTCCATAAGCATCCTTTAGCATGCATGCAAGGTTGAATCACAGCTAGGAGATGGGGGCAGGCAGGGGTCAGGTGCTTCTTGCCCGTCATGTTACAGGATGGAAGATGGGCCATGTCCTTGCATAATGCAACATAAAATGCAGAGGAGTATGTTTATTATTGGTTTGATTTAAGTTTTGAATAAATAAGACCTGACAATAGGACTTAAGAATAAATTAGCAGTTAAGCCATCACATGCTGGTAGTTGTATCCTGGGATTGCTGCCTCCTTTGTACACGTTCTTCCTTTTTGTGACATCAGAACTCCATGGAAGTGTACGTTTGCATACTGGAGATATATTTTAATCCAGTTCTTTAGATGTTTTTACAGGGAAAACTAAACTTTCTCAGATTAGTATTGAACCAATGCTTTTAGTGCACATTTATTTGATGGGGTCACAACTAAAAGATCAGACCCCATAGGTAAGATAAAGGGGAAAGCTACAATTAAAAGAGAATATATTTATGAAGTAGAGTATATGTATTATGTAGTCAGAATACTATAGTTGTATTTGATCTAGCTGACCTCACTGTAATTTGATTCACTAAGCTGTTGATTTTTAAATGAGTTAACAGTATATTTTTCTTTCAAAGTATTTTGCAGTCTTGCGTCACAATTTCAGCAGAAATTTGACAAGGTTATGTTGGCTTGAATAAGTTCTTTTAAAAAGTATTTTCTAAGCAAAACTCTATAAAATGGGAATATATCAGTAAAAGTGTTTTAGTGTAAACTGAGGCTGCTCAACAAATTGTATTAAAATTGTGTGTAGCATCCTTCACGCCAATTAGGCTGGCCTAGACAACCTTGTTCCCTCACAGGCTTGCTGAGATGTTGTGGTTATGGAGGTCTCTGCAGCTTGCGCTACACCCTGATTAAGAGCATCCTGTTAAATCAGGGAATAACCCCAGACGTCCAATGCTCAACTTTCAGAGAGCGGTGAAAGAACTATAAACCTCTCTAACAGTTTTCTTTATGAGGTTCTTGAAATTTTCATTTGGAGTTGGGGATGCTTTGTAGACATTCATAAACATTAATTCATAAACAATCATAAAGCAGTAACTTGACTGCCACACCAGTAGTGTTTTATGTTATTGTTGAAGTGACTGGAAAAGCTATAAAAGTGCTATGATGAAAGCAAGCTTGTTTTTTCAATTAGACTTTAAATAGAGGAATTGTGTGTCCTTCCAGCTTAATGTTCTTTGCATTTAACTATTGATCTCCATCTTGAAAAGGCTGTACAGCTGTTTGATTCCCAGATCAGCGCTATAGGTGCCCTGTGCTTCTCCTTTTAAAATTATTCATAAATAATTTTCACTGCCATTTACTCAGGATCAAATCCAACATTATAGTATAGATTAATCACCTAGATTAGGTGTAGATTAATCACCTTATTCAGTGCTATCTCCAGCAGGTTTTCAAATCACTGCTGTTCAGTTTTTTGCAGATAAGGGGGAAAAAAGATGATGCTCAAATTACACTCCCAAACCCCATTAAATATAGCCTGCTTTAGGTCTGGATTTTGGGGGGCTGTTCAAACAGGGTGGATTCTAGCAGGATTGCTAGCTTGCAAGTGCCACCTGATACACCTCATGTACTCATGGTTTCAGGATGCCTTCAGGTAATCCTTCGGGAAACCAGTTTGCCTTTGCACTTAAAAAATCGCGAAGGCATTAGTTCACTTCATCCCGAGTTGAAACGAGGCTTTCCCGTCTTGTGGTGTCTTGGATGCAGCTGAAAAATCGTGGTTTTGAGTCAAAATATGATGACTTCAAACACTTCTTCCTATGAAGTTCATAGGAGCTAATGGTGCTCAGCAGGTTGCTGCACAAACAAACAAAGCATCCCTGTGCTTCGTTCACTGAGAACCTGTCAGAATGTTTCCTGGTATTCCAAAATGTTAAGACCTGTTTGGGATAAGACAAAGAAATTCTCAGGAACTGCACTGCTGGAGAGTAGTACTAAGGGTCAGGCCTAGAGTCCATTTAGTGAAATCAGCACAGGTCCATCTAGTCTATTCTTTCACTCTATACAAGAGTAAAATCTGGTGGTACCTTGGAAGTGTGTGCAGTAATAGTCACATCAGATTACAACCAGGACTGCACTATACACACACAGTTCATGCATGTTTCTCCTGAAAATGGAATGAAACAAAGATGTTCTCCTCATTGGTTTGGAAACAAAATAAATTCTGGACTAAGGTACTAAAACCCCAATTGCAAGTCCAAGATTTTTTTACCTCTCTATGACTAAATGTTGAATTTGTATGCATGCTGTTTGTCATAATAGTCAAGCAAGAGTCATTGCAGGCAGCAATTTTGCACACAAAACTAATAGAATCTAATTGTAATGAATGTTACATTCTTATGCCTGAGATCTACATAACGTAGATCTCAGTTGATTCCAATGCTCATAGCATTTTTATTATGTATCCAGATTCTATAATCTCATTTTGTGTATAAATTAAAAACTGTTAGTTTTTAAATGCAAGCAGACATAAGGTCTGTGTACCAAAATGAAATACAAGAGCAGAAATTATGATTCAGATTCCTCACTTTTAAAATAAAATATATCCAGTCTGTGTAGGCATACGGACCCTCAAAATGGTTTCTGTGAATTAAGAGAATAATTTGGAATCTCTTGTTCACCCTGGACAAGCATTACAGAAGCATCATTTAAATACTGTTGTGTGTAGGGCAGCACACAGTATAAGACTGCAAGCAATTAAAAGTTACATCAGTCATAAATGCATTTTTGCTGAACACGATTTTTGCACGCTGGCTGAGAGCAGATTTTTACATATTTCCATAGAGCAGAGAACCTGAGCATCTGCTAGTGTTCCTGGTTAAGTATACTGACTTGCTTGGAGTTTGGGTTTTCTGGTTGGTTACTGAAGAAAAAAGAGAAGGCAAAGAAAGAATTGTGGCTGTTAGAATATGAGCTTCCCTTTCTGTGATCATATCTCTGTGGTTGTGATATAGCATGGGACTGGGTTTGTGTGCTTGACTCTTGCTTTGCGTGATGAGCCTGTTTTATTTGAGTACTGGCAGCAAAGCTCATTCATTGCATTTCTCTCTTGCTTGTAGATTACAAGAAAATGTACTGCTTGGTGTGTGAATATATTGTAAAAAATTGGCCCAGGAGCTGAGTCTGCATCAGAAACACAGGCTTTTAGGGACTGCACACAGTTACGTGTAACAGAGCGTGTCATGGGGCTGATCATTGCTGACTGACCAGCTCACCTATGCAAGGATGATCTCTGTTTCATATCATATCTGTTCATCCTCGTGACACAGCAGCTGGTTCCATTTGCCTGAGATGAGGCTGAATGTGGTCTGCATAGACAAATGAAGCCAGTCACCTTAAAGCTGTTTTCAGCATTTGGTTTGGTTTGGTTTTATTTGGGGGTTTTCTGTTGAGAAATGAGGTTAAAAGTCCACTGGTGTAAAACTTGACTTTTATTGATCTCAGGTGCTAATCGTGTGACCCTGGAGGACTCCAACATCCTTCAGCCGATGGGTCTCACTGTGCTGGGGAATCACTTGTATTGGATTGATCGTCAGCAGCAGATGATTGAGAGAGTGGAGAAAATGAACGGGTACAAAAGGACTAGAATCCAAGGCCGAATCGCCCACCTAACAGGCATTCATGCTGTGGAAGAGCTTGATATGGAGGAATTCTGTGAGTTGATTGCAATACCTGATGTCTCTCACTCTTTGTCACTGTCCCTCAGTCCTCATCCAGTTGAATATTGTACTACTGTTGCCCAGTAGGCTCCAAGTAAGCCACGGACGGAGTGCTTTCAGCTTGACTGGTTTGGATCCTAGAATTTCCTCATTCTTGCCCAGAGGACGTTTTCTGCACAGCTAGAATATGTGACTTCATGGCACATAGTTACCTGCTTCGTACAAGGTCACAGGACACTGAATTTACTCTAAAAGGTTTTGAGTTCAGCCAAGTAAGAAGACGTGGAAAAAGACTTAAAAAAGGAGAAAGAAAGAAATTGGCTTCTCTCCAGGGCTTTCAGGCACCTGTGTTAAGTGTGACTGGTTTGACTTAGCACAATCAATGACATAAGAGCCTCCAGTGAAGAAGGGAGAACGGGAGGGATGCTCCTACGGTGAATTACTGTGGATGCAGAATTTCTGTCCCATCAGAGGTAGAACCATTTTAGGGGCAACCTTCTTAAAGGGATCCTGCATGCAGGACCTTCTTTCTCTGGACTGGTGGTCCACATTCCTGTTGTCTGAGGGAGAGTGCAGAAACCTGAAAGTAATTACTCCTCAAAGTAACAATCTATAGTCTTTCCTGCTTAACAGGAATATAAAAGAGAATATAAAAGCATGACCAAGATGTGGGAAACGGAGTCCTGTTGACAGTGTCCATTTTCAACCTTGTTCCTTGTGATAAGTTGGTTTATATATAGGGAAGGTACTTTTGTCTGTAATGCTTTCATTTTCAGCAAAAATTACGCTACTTTGCCACCCTCTGTGCTGCAAACATTAGTTTATGTGATAGCTGAAAGTATTTTCAAGCTTGCCTAGGTGGGTAAGCGGTTACAAATACAATAGTGTAAGTGCTTAAACAGTAGTGGATTCTATGTCCTAATGCTCATCCAGATGTTCTTTTTCCTTTCACAATACCCATTTTTTCTTCTGTGCCATTTCTCATATTTTAGTGTATTTCAAAGGTAATATTGAATGATGCAGAAAGATTTTTTTCTTTAATTCTCAGCACTGTTTAAAAAAAAAAAATACTTTATATCCCAAGCATGTTTTAGAAAGGTTTCTTTTTTATGGCAAGAATACTGTTTATTGTAAGCCACACCGAAAGGGATCACATTTTGCAGCTGAAAAGAGCGCCTTAAGCTTGAAGGAGAATTCCTGGGAGGTTAGGGGGCTGGCAATCTGCAGTGACGTGTGCTGATTCTTGATGTCTGGCTACCCTAGGAATGCACGTGGGATGTCTAACTATGTTGTCATTGTGAATGTCTCAGATCTCCTTTGTCAATCCTCTTCACCTGGGCTCCCAAATTCTTGTTTGAAGTCCTTTAAAGGACTCCATATCACTGTGACTGGGGGAAATGTAGTTTTTGTAAAGTAGTAAATCAGCTTTTGAGCACTGATCTGAAAAATCATGCATTTATCTTCCTATAAATTTGTTCTGAAGTCTTGGTTGCCCAAACAGAAGTGCTTTGTGTGTGGTTTTGCGAGCTTGCCCTAGCTAAGAGTACTTATGTTTTCTTGAATGCTATCTAATGTTCTTTTCTGTGTGTTTCTTCAGCTGTGCATCCATGCTCCCGTGACAATGGTGGGTGTTCACACATCTGCATTGCCAAAGGGGATGGGACTCCAAGATGTTCATGTCCCGAGCACCTGGTGCTTCTACAGAATCTCTTAACATGTGGAGGTGAGTCACATTCAACAGTACTGCATCCCAGTCCAAACCGTGTATTTACACACTGCTTTCCTATACATGGTGCGTTGCATTATGTGTTAACTTGGCCTTTGAGTCTTCTACCAGCTGATTTCTGCTTCAGTTTTTGGGCATATGGGACTTTGCATTGGTAGCAATGTTGTTTGACCTTAAAGTCAGACATGATGTTCTTGTTTGACCTTAAAGTACATCTTCTACTGTATGATGTGACAGGTTTGTACTTTAAACAAATGCTTATAAGATGATGTTGCATCAACCCATGATGACTTAGCAGCAGAAATGATTCCAGCGGTGTGATACTCCAGTCTTTCAGATTGGTCTCATCACATGAAACGCTGTTCTGTCTAGTTATGAAATGTGGGCCAGAAGCTCCATTGCAATCCTTTTAAATTAAGGTAGCTCTCCTCTTTCCACATGGTAGACTTTTCCTTTAGACTTCCCTTTCACAGTCCCAGGATTTTTGAAAATTGTAACGTTAACACTTTGAGGGGATTAAAACCAAAACGAGCCCTGTTGTTTCTTTTTGGGAAGTATCACGTCTTAAATCTTTTGGCTCTGTTTGTCCTCTTGAACTTCTTTCTATATATTCATCTTGCCGTGGATTTCATTTTCTGGCTGAACTCTGACCTCCCATGGGAGAGTCATTTTGATCATAAACTGTTTTCTTTCCCATGACCACAACACACTATGTGGTTTTAGAATAGTGGTGATTATATCTGTGGAGGGGGGTAGGGAGCAATCAGTCTACTTATATTTCTTGCTGTACTGTTGTGCAATATGGCCAGTGAGAGATTGTTACACCCCACTCCTGCTTTGTTATCCTCGGCCACAAATCTAAAAATTAAGAGGCCTCCATTTCAGGGTCTGGTTTATGTATTCTAATCCTTCACTAAAGCCTGTAACAACTATTTAACCCATCTTGTCTGCTGTAGTAACAGCCAGCAGCCAATGTTTCAAAATAGATTAACAGATTAATAGCTGTTTGGCTGGATATTTGCCCATGTACCCTCATGAATGTTCCTGACAAGTTTTTAAATGCACGCTTGTGCCCACCAAGTACAACCATAATGCAACAGTAAATGTGCAGAAGTAATAATCTATCTGTTGAATTATCTAAGCTGTATACTTAGATAAAATTTAATTCAAGAACTATCTTAATGCGTTTATCTGGCATCTTTATCTTACTGACACCAAATAGTTGTAAACTAGAAACATAAAAATAATAAAATTTTCAAAAATAAAATGCATTTTATTTTTCAAGCTCTTGATTATATTTGAGTCTTGTTCTTGAACATTTCTCCCTAATGAAGGAATTACAGCACTTTAAAAATGGTTTGCATGTAATTGTATACCTCTAAGATGTGCAACTTCACCCTCATGAGAAAAATGCTCATACCAAAGTCTCGTCACTGGTTACAGCTGAGGAGCTTTCCTTATGCTGGGTTCTTTGTGAAGTCCTTTCCTGAGTCTGAATGTTAATAAAAGCTCATTTGGTTTCCAGCTTGCTCAATATTTTTGTCGTAGGCAGGGTATGATGTGGTACTCTGTTAATCCAAGTGGTAAAGCATCTCCATTAGAGTATTAGCTGGTAAGAGCAGCTATAGGGACTAGCGACTGCCTCTGTTAACTGATTTATTTATGTCATAGGGATTTGACCCAGCAGCTTCTGAAATCAGTAGAAATATATCTGTTTGCTGCAGTGATTTTGAGATATATTATTATATTTTGAATATAATTAACTGCTACTTATAATTACTAAAGGAACTTACACATTGACTTCTTCTTTCATTGGTACTCATGGTGAGAAATCTGTGCTAGCATGCTATATGTAAGAATGAGAAGCAGTTTTTTCAAAAGATTCTTGCTCTGGATTGTCTTTGCCTTTTGACATTCTGAAGAAAGCAACTGAGAATGCCTTGTTACAGCACAATTGTTGCACCTCTACATGAGGTTGTAGCTGCTGCTTAATGCTCTCAGTGTGCGATTGCAATTTGAGCAATGGTACAGATGTGGAATGGATTGATGCCAGGATTCTGGGGTCCATAAAAAGTCAAATTTGAAGGAAGTCCCAGCTTTCTTAGGTCAAACAAACATAAAAATAGGCGTGCACAAGGATCAGTTTTCTGTCTCTGACTATAGTGAAAGAATGTAAAATCAGGACAGCACTACAGTGCTTCTCAGATTATTCTCTGAACGTTCAGCTACTTGCAGCCAGAGGACTTGGCTTAATGTTTAACAGACCTTTGCAGGTTTTTTTCTCCATTCGTGTTTTTCAATTCATATCAGACATGGACATTTGTGGAGAAACCTCTCAAAAAATAGAGAAACGCAGATGTATGTTTTAGCTGTATTTGTTGCCCATTAACCCAGTGTCTGAAGAGTTTTTATGAAGAATTGTTCCAGTCTAATATAATCACAGGGATTAGAATTGCATAGAATGTGGTTTGAGACCAGAGATTGAATATTCGTTTGAATTTGTGTGTAAGATGGTGTCTTCCAAAACGTGGCTGTTGGGGCCAAAGTAACGTGTAGTATTTATAGTTCCTGTCCTTAGTTCAGTGCTCACCTGCTCGAGCAAGCTTCTTCAATCAGCATGCATCCAGGTTTTGTTATGAAATTAGACAAGTTTCATTCCCTGTGCAGAATCATGTTTTCCTCTTTGCTGCCATCTTACTATTGTCACAGAAGAACTTCAGTCCAGGAGTGTGTTATTCTTGAAAAAGTCCATCATGTCTTTACTCTGTTGTAAGGGTTTAAATACTTATGTGATTTGTTTTCTCTTTCCCCAGAACCTCCAACTTGTTCCCCCGATCAGTTTACTTGTGCAACTGGAGAGATTGACTGTATCCCAATGGCATGGCGGTGTGATGGATTTCCAGAGTGTGATGATCAGAGTGATGAAGATAATTGCCCCATATGCTCTGCATCCCAGTTCCAGTGTGAGAAAGGACAGTGTATCGATGCACACTTGCGCTGTAATGGAGAAATTGACTGCCAAGATAAATCTGATGAAGCGGATTGTGATAGTAAGATTAATTTTCCTGAACTCATGGTTCTAACATAAGCATCCATTTGGGATTCTAACTGTTCTTATATATATATGTGTGATTTTTAGTTTCAAATGAGGGAAAACAGCCTAAGCTATTAAGCTTATAAATAAGCCTTCCACTGTTGTTCAAATTAAACTTCTCTGTGGCTACATAAATTGCTGACCGTGTAACTATAGATATGGTGGAAGGAGTGGAGAGTATCTTTAATTCACATTCAGAATGAAAACAGGAAAGAAACTGGCAGAACTTGACATGTGCTTTTTTTTTTTCCTGCATGATTACCATTTTGGCTTGCACTCTTACCATAGTGTCCACTTCCCCTTTGGGCAGTGGTCAATGCAAATTACCACAGGGATGAAGAGATGGACTTAATCCTCTGGCTCAATTGGCTGTTCTGAGAGTTCATTTTTAGCAAGTTGACACTTAGAATCATGGATGTGTATTTCCGTGAGAAATCTTTGGAATCTGGATCCAAGAGAGAAGCGTGGACATTTGCATCATCCTTTGATTGAAGGGAACACTTGTATATTCTGTGTCTAGTATTGTCCTGGTTTCAGCTAGGATTGAGTTAATGTATGGAGTCCATATGCAGTGTAATGGTGCCATTACTCACACACAGAGTCTAAGTTGAATGTGATTTTGGGTGAGAATAGGCAATAAATTAAATTGTATGGTTAGTTCCTAAATAACTCTGTGATTGGATGTTATCATTGCTACAACTGCTATATGCTGTATCAGTATAGTAATATAGTATATATGCTGTATAGTAAGAATCACCAAAATGAACAGAGGATGAAGTTTGATGAAACCAAGCAAAGTGAGACAATGATGGAGCCAGAACTGACTTCAGCAACCAGTGCCCAGCAACTTCCTTGCCATCAACATTTTCAACCTGCAGACCATGAGCATGGACCACACCAGATACACCAGCCATGAGGTCCAGATGCAGAACGCAAAAGTCTGACACCACACACCATCTCTCCAGCCCTAAGAGACCATTATGACAGATGGAGCCCAAAGTCATGGTCTATGTGAACTCAACAGACATTTGAGAGGGATGGCCCATAGACCAAAGGAATGATATCTATGTGTGTGTATATATCTACCAAAAACAGGGAAAGGGGTGGCGATCAATTGGAAGTGTAGGATCTGGGCATGATGTAGATGGTATTGAATAAAGAGGGGATAATCTCCAGCTTTTGACTAGGATAATTTTGATCAGCCAAAGGGATATTCCATACTATATGACATCATATTCAGCATAAAAGGTGCTAGTTGGGGTGCAGTTCTGAGACCAGCTCTGGGATTGTCTTAGTGTCCAACTGTCAGGTTAGTGAATTGCGTTGTGTATCACCCATTTTGTATATTCTGTTCTAAGTCCTGTTACTCCTCTTGCCTTCTCCCTGTGCTGTCCCAGGAAACTGTCTGTGGTGGTTTGACCCTGGCTGGAGGCCAGATGCCCACCAAAGCCACTCTATCATTTCCCTTTTCAGCTGGACTGGGGAGAAAACATATATTGAGAGGCTTAGTTGTTGAGACAAGGGCAGAAAGAGATCATTCTGCAATTAGCATCATGAGCAAAACAGACACAACACAGAATTTAAAAACTCTAATTTATTACACTACACACACAATGAAACCTGAGTCAGATAGTGAGAAGTAAAATCAGATCTTAAAACACCTCTCTCCACCCCTCCCTTCTTTGCAGACCACTCTATTAATTATTTTCTCTCCCTTCTCCCCCCAAGTGTGGTGGAGGGGAGAATGGGGGTTTCAGTCAGTTCCCCATGAGTTGTTTTCCTTCTTGAGAGGGGGGGCATTCCTCACACTGCTCCAGCATGAGGCCTCTCCAGAGGCTGCAGGTGGGGTCTTGGCCTTTTCCATGGGCTGCAAGGTGGTATGCACTCCACCATGGTCCTCTTCACAGGCTGCAGGGGAATCATTCTCTCCAGCATCTGCAGCACTTCCTCCCCCTGCTGCTTCACCAGCCTTGGCGTCGGCACAGTTTCTTACATCTTCTCACTCCCTTCTCTGGTGGCAAAAAGCAGCTGCTTGCAGTTTTTTTCTCCTAAAGGTAATTCCCAGAGGCGCTATGACCGTCTCTGTCTCGGCCTTGGTCAGCAACAACTCCAGCCTTGAGTTGGTTGGTGTTTGCTCTGTTGGGTCTAGGGAAAGCTTCTAGCTGCTTCTTGCAGAAGCCACCCCTGCAGCACCCCCTTCCTCTACCAGAACCCTGCCATGCAAAACCACAACACTGTCCTTATCTCAACCCACAACGTTTGCCTTTGTCTTCCTATTCTCCTCATCCCATGGTGGGGAGGGGAGTTGGGGAGGAGTGAGAGAGCGGCCACGTGGTACTTGGCTTCCCCCTGGGATTAAACCACAACAGAGGTGTGGCAAACATGGCCTCTGTAGTCCTCAGGAATCTTTACAAGCCAAGGCCTGAGTGGGTTCCTAAGAAAAACAAAACTCCTAGGCCTTTCTCATCCCTTAGCCTCTGCCAGCGTATAACATACTGTATTTGTGGAAGGGAAGTATTAGTAAAGTCTTGTTCTTTATATGAGGTTTATTAAGGTGGTGAGGTTAACTGAGTTTAACAGAACTTTTCTGCTGTGTAGTAGAATGCATCAGAGGAATTGCCTTCTGGTCAGAGCAGTGATTGTCACTGCCTTCCCATAAGTCTGAGTTCAATGCCTTGATTCTATCCAAACTGCTTCTCCTGTGCCCTAGTTTTCCAAGGCATGCTTCTGGAGACTTGAATCTGAAGCATTGGCACAGGATTTGCAGAGTATGACTGTAAGTGGCAAAAGGACTGCCCCTTAATATGTTTGTGTTTCCTGCCCTACAAGGCTGTGGCTTTCATCTTTTTAAATTTACTATGGCACTGCCAGCTGGTCCTTTCATACCCAGTGGAAGTCACAATGTTAACAGTCTGTTGATACTGCATGTGGATTACCATGCCACTGAAGAAACTTCATGTCCTGTACAATGCAGATTCAGTGCTCCAGCTTGTCCTTTGCTGAATCAAGAAGAAACAAGGAGTCAGCCCAACAAGGCAGGACAGCAACGGAAGGAACAGCACATAAGAAGGGAAGGGGCTATTAAGACAGAAGTCTGGATGGAAAACAAAGGAGCAGAAGACAGTTGCAAGAATAAATAGAGGGCTGACAGTCGTGGGCAAATAGGAAGGTGCACACAGGACTTGGTCCTTCTCATAGTGCAAGAACCTATGTGGTACCATGGGAGCTCTAGATGCTTTTAGAGCCTTCTATCAACACGTGCATGTTTTGTATGCACTGTAGGACTTTGTGGAGTTGTATCCAACTTACTGGGGGCATAACAGTCCAGATCAGGAGCTGATGCATTTGCAAGTTCTTGCTAAGTTTTTTTTCTCCATAGATAATCTAGTTGTTTTACACAAGAACTGCTCTGCGAACTGGACTGTGGCAAAGTAAGTATGGCTGCTTAGAGGTTCATTTCACACCACTTATGCTGTGACACAAAACACAAATGTGGATCTTCTCCTCCAGAAGCAAAGAATCTTTTTTTTTGCATTGAATAACCTATACTGTGAACCTTCCAGGATTTCTGATTGCTATAAGACAGTCTCTTTACTTATCATTTAATAGGTTTTGACTTGATGGAGATTCTGAAGGTAATTAACAAGTCCTTTTTGCTGAAACAGAGAAATGCAGGCTTGCATTTTACCCACAGCAGCAAAGCAGGTGTTTTGGTGCCTACAGGGTCATAATATAAAACGTACTGGCGCTTCATGTCTCACTTCTGTTGGTTTTCTTAAGATGCTTGATTACTCCCATGCAAGTAAAACTTAAATGTTTTCTTTCCTTCTGTGCAGCAATTTGTCTACCCAATCAGTTCCGATGTGCAAGCGGCCAGTGCATCCTCCTGAAGCAACAGTGTGACTCCTTTCCAGATTGCATTGACGGTTCTGATGAGCTTATATGTGGTGAGATGTCTTTTTTTGAGATTCAAGTGCTGTGTTCAGGCATAATGTCCTATATCCCTCTGCACTGCCCCAGTCTTTGCATAGTAGTATTCTCTCAGAAAAGTCCAGCGAATCTTGGCCAAATACTCTCACAGTTGTACTTGGCTGCTAAATACAGTCGTGCTTTTCCATTGGTCTGAGTGGCAAAAGAGTGTGAGCTTGCAGCATGGCATAGCAAGCCTGTAATGCTGTCATTCCAGGTAATCCAGGGGCAGCAGTAGTGAAGATGAGTTGAAATCCCAGTGTTACTTCAAGCTAGTTCTAAAATACTGTATGGGGTACAACACTGTCTTGTTTAGATGTGCCTTCAGACCTGTACTCATGTGGACCTGATTCTACTATGCTCAGTACCTTGGATCTTGCAGAGCTGCTGCAAAGCTTGGGGTGGCTTTTAAAAATGCACAGCCCTACCCACTGCAATTACAGGGTCCAGCTGGAGGCTAATTATGTGGAGGCACTAGCAATGAGCAAGTGTCCATGAGAGACCACAAGATGGCCTCTTAAAGTGCAAGTAGTAAAAGAATATAAGGAGAGACCTTGATTTTTCTGGCTAAAATGTTACTTTGAATTCTGATGGTAGCAGGTATATGCAAGTTAAAGGCACACTGATGACAGCTGCCATATTAGTCCTTAGTGGGGTCTGTTATTTTGGAGTAAACCTCACTTTATTGGTGCTACACTTGCAATTTCCCTGATTTGTACCATCAGAGTGAGTAGTGCATGAAGTTTTCAGGCAGTGGGACAGATAAAAGGAGCCTGTAGCAGCTCAGGAGTGGTTTATTAAAATATTTGGAACATAGCATTTTAGAACAGATCAGCAAATAGATGTGCTGATCTGTCAGTAATTCATTCTGAACAAATGCCTTGTGTTGGGTTTGTGTAGAGACATGCAGCACTTTGCTTAATAACATCGCCTACAGGACCTTGGCTAATTGCAAGGGTTTTAATATTTTAAGAGTCTTGTCAGGTTTTGAAGTACTGGCTGTCAGAAGTTGTTCCGCTGCTGGGATGAGAGGAAAGGGCACCAGGTCTGGTGAGGGTAACCTTGTTTCTTCCTTCCATCCTCACAGTGGGTACAGCAAGGAAAAGTGTGTATCATGTGCAAGAGTGGTGAAAGGAGCCCACATGGTGAACAGAAGAAAAGTCTAGAAGAATAGTGTCAAAAACTGTTTAGCTCTCCTGTTGGAAAATTCAGACTGTACATGTTTCTCACGCTTCTCCCACACCTTCCATTTAGCTTTCACCCAGTTCCTCCACTTCCCTGGATAATCTGAAGCCACTTCTTCCTTTTTTTTAAAAAAAAAAGTTGATTTTCTTTGTGCACTTGGCAAACTTTCATGCTGCCAAGTTAATGCAGCTGTTTCCTGTTTGCACTTTGGGTCCAGTCCTGCAATTAGGTCTTAACTGATTTAAATGTGTCTTTCTGTAGACATAAGATTGTCTCCTCTGGAGTCCCTTTGAAGAACACAGCATTCTGTGGTTTCTCGCTTGACTGAGGGCAAGGACTCAAGTAGGGGATAAAAACGATTGCTACTTTCTAGATAAGGAGCTTGCACTCAGAAGCAGCTAGGTTTAACCAAAGTGAGAGTTGTTTGTTTTCAATTCGCTAATTTGAGAGCATGTTTTAATTTTGGCTTTGCTTTTTTCTCATATCATATCCCAACTAATCTGACTATTTCAAAGTTAGGGCCTTAGCTGACATAAAAGCTGTCATGCACTAATAAGTGTGAAAAGTAGATAAAGGCTTTCAGTCAGAAATTAATTCTTGATGCTGAGCTGTTAAGAGTTTCTTAGGAGATCTTTGCATTTCCTTTATCTTCCTTCTCAAATTTCAGTTGTTTTTCATTCACTTCAGTGAACCAGAACCACTGGAGAAAAATTTTATGAAGTGAAGCTTGACTCTTACATGAACCATTTCACTTCTTACAATTTCATTAAGGGGAGAAGGGTCTGTAATTTGATCTGAACATGTAAAATTGATAGACTTTGGCCAAGTTTATATTTTTTCACTTTACAAATATATATATATATGGAATGTGAAAAATTAAAATTATAAATGTTGTGTGAATCACATGGAAGAAATAATTTTCATTGAAGAATGTCACATATGTGAAAAACATGGAGGTGTCAGGCTTATTTGTAAGAATTTTCATAGAATCACGGAATGTTTTGAGTTGGAAGAGACCTCAAAGCCCACCTAGTTCAACCCCCCTACCATGAGCGGGGACACCCTCCACTAGCCCAGGTTGCCCAAAGCCCCATCCAACCTGACCTTGAACACTGACAGGGACCCAGAAGCAGCCACAGCTTGTGGGCAAGGACTGTTTTACTCATAATCAGGGGGGAGATATGATATGTAGCTCATCTCAAATACTGCAGCAGTTTAATTATTTAGTGGACTATATAGGAGAAAAAGAAGTAGGTATTGAGATATTCTGGAATGTGTTTTCCTTCCAGTTTCTAAGGGTGTGTTTTTAGAACACAAGTAATATTTTAGGAAGGAAAAGTATTGTATTTTAAGGCCTGTATTAGCTAGGAGTACATCCACTGCTTAATGCATATGGTAGCTTCCCTCCTGGCAAAATCTGTTAATTTTTTTGTTATTGCTAGCCCAAATAGCTTTTGAGAGAGCAGATTCCTCTCTGATTAAGGACTTCATCTTTGTAAGTATCCTATATCCTTAACCATAGAATTTGTGGGGGAAGAAAAGGAAATATTCTAGGCTGTGGTTGTATCAGGATGAGAAGTAATTCCTGTTCTGACATGAACCCCTACGCAGAAGGGAGAGTACCTTGCTAATACTGCTCTATGTACATGGAGGTAAAGAGGAGGCATGAAGTCTTGTGCATTGAATAAGAACATATGTAGTTATATGCCTGAGTTTAATGCAGATACTTTCAAAGACACTGTGTGAATGGCTGTGAGCTCTCTGATTTGCTGCTCCAGGACAGCAATGTGTATATTGCCCTATGTTTAATGACTTCCTTATTTTTTTCTCTTCCTGTCTTTCCAGAAAAATCAAAGCCAGCCTCAGATGAGTCACCACCACACAGTAGTGCCATCGGCCCTGTCATTGGGATAATACTCTCACTTTTTGTCATGGGAGGAATGTACTTTGTTTGCCAGCGAGTGGTGTGTCAGCGCTATGCTGGGCCCAACAGTCCTTTCCCACACGAGTATGTCAGTGGCACCCCTCACGTCCCTCTTAATTTTATTGCTCCAGGAAGTTCTCAACATGGCACTTTTACTGGTAAGGATGGAAAGGACCTTTATCAGTACCATTACATTGTCTGGATTTGGAGTTTTACAGGTTATTAACAGTGCTGGATGAGGAGTTGGTCTGTTCAATGGTTTTGGTATAAATCTGTCTTTTGGATCAGACATGCAAAAACTACTAGACACGTTTCATTAGGCATCTTGCCAGATTTTTAAACGTGATTTTTGCACAGGTATCTATCTTTTTGATAGAAAAAGTACAGTATTTTGTCAGCAAAAACATCCTGGTCTATGTAATAGAGCGTGGGTTTTCTGTAGTAGCTATTGCCTATGAAGAGTAGTGAACTACATGCAGTATTGTAAACTAAGAGCTATTGCCTATGAAGAGTAGTGAACTACATGCAGTATTGTAAACTAAGAATACATGGGTCATTCAGCATCCTAGTGAGAGCTCTGTTGCATTGTTATTTGTTTCTTGTACTTAGAGGTCCTTCTATCTGTCCTGTCCATCAAAGATCTTCACATAGTTTTGTCCTCTCTGCTTGGGATGGATAAGTCTTTCCACAGTGGAAAGCAGCAGAAGGAAGAAGTGAACCAGCTTAACAGTCTATTATAATAATTAAAAAAAAAAGCAGGGGATATACCTCCTTCACCAAAGTTACAGCAGCACATGTGGAAGAACACAAGCAGCTTTGTAGTCTGACTGCTCATTGCCTGAAGTGTAATGGAAACATCCCCTCCTGTTTATCCCACCTCTGAGAGAGTTTTCCTATTTGCTTTAGAACAAAGTATTTATTCAACCTTTATCTGTAAAACAGTAAACTTCTCTACCTTGCAAAGGACTCAAAGCATCCATTTGGAGAAGTAGTACATGCAGCCACGATGCTGAGATTGAAAGAGGACTTGAAGTATGTACATAAAAGCTCAGGATATTCAGCTGATAGATAAGAACCCAGAAAAGTCATATAGACATCAAAGTAAACACTTAAATGATGTACCTCAAATTATTTTCCAAGTGTAAAATATACTTTTCATAGAAGAAATAGCAAATTCTTAACTACAAAGCACTGAGAAGAAATAATATCTCTTCATATCATTCAGGAAGGTGGAAAGTAAATGTTCACCTGTAAACCTGCCAGACAGGGTCAGAATACAAGAAATCCATACTTTGGAGTGCTTGGAGTCTGCTTTTCATGTCAGCTGAAAATCAGATAGATGACAAACTTAAAACAAATGAAAAAGAAGTGGCACTTATTCACATTAAACAAGTTTTGAGATGTGCTAATTGTTGTTTTCTTCTAGCCATGGCTTTGAAGGTAGCCAGATAAAACTTAGGTTTAGCCTTTCTCACACTTTAATGACTGTGGTCAGCTGTTCCTGCCTAAATTATGTGTTTATGTTTGTCAAAAGGTTTTTGTTGTAGGAAATCAAATTTGAGGATGAAACCATTGTAGGTGGAATCTTTTCAGTTGTGTTTTAAATTGGACTTCACACTAAAGTTTTTTTAACTAAAGCAAGTATCAGTGGGTTTCATCTGTAACAGGACAGGTGCCAAGCTAAGCTGCCATTTCCTTTCTCATTCATATTTGTTAGTTCACATTTCTGTGACAAGTTACAACAGCTGAAAATACTACCATTGGTATTAAGTCTAATGAAAAGACATTGCTTCCTAATACCATGGCTTTTCCAAAAAAGATAAATAGAAATGAATGATGATCAGAAATAGTCACTCTGCTTGTAATAAATATTTCCTTCTGAAAACTCCCCAAACTAAACTCTTCTGTTAGCATTGAATAGTCTGACAGGAAGAAGCTGAAAATGTATTATCTAAGTGTTTATACGAGTAAAACAGATTGAAGAATGTTGTCTTCCCTTTTTCTGTTACCCAGCTTTGTTTCCTTTTGCTTCTGCTGATTTTCAGTTAAAGCAGTGGGGTTTTTTTTGAATACAGATAATTACTTTTTGCTGTTGTTCACTTACTTGCAATTGAATTTCTTCGAATGGAAATTAAAACTTTGGGGGTCTGTATCTTGTTTTTCTTGGCAATGTGTAATGGGTGTGTTTGCTAATGCCTGAGTTTAATTGTAAAATTTCTTAGTTAATGATTTGGGTGAAAAGCTTGGATCATCTATTCTGGAGGTTCCCTTCTCAGAACAGCTTGTGAGGAGTTTGGTGCTGCAGTGAGACAATATAGGAGGTCTGGGGGTGAGATGGTTTCTTTACAGAAGACGTTGTTCCTTGTAATCCTGAAGACTTTACATAAAACACCATTCCAAAAGTGACAACCTGTGGCATTGCATGGGTCTGCCAAGCTAGGGATTTGGCTTCTGTTTTGCATTGGTGGATAAAATTGTGTTTACCTAACCTTGTTCTCCTGTCTGTCGCACTGCAGGCATCTCTTGTGGAAAGTCCATGATTAGCTCCATGAGTCTCATGGGAGGAAGCAGTGGTGCCCCCTTGTATGACAGAAACCATGTTACTGGAGCCTCTTCAAGTAGCTCATCCAGCACTAAAGCCACTTTTTACCCACAGGTATGTCTTTAAAACATAGTTAGATAAAATTCTTTACTGAAAGGGTTGTCAGATATTGGAACAGGCTGCCCAGGGAGGTGGTTGAGTCACCAACCCTGGAGGTGTTTAAAAGAAGAGTAGATGTTGTACGTGGTGACGTTGTCTTGTGTCCAACCTAGTAGGGCTGGATAGATGGTTGGACTTGATGATCTTGAACGTCTTTTACAACCAAACCCATTCTGTGATTCTGTGATCTCCCCCTGCTGAAGAGAGGGAAGATGAAAATTTGCACTAAATAGAATGTTAATAATGGGTTTTCTTGGGTGTTAGTGTTTATGATATACAGGCCCAGTCCAACACCCAGTGAACTTCACAAAACGGCTTTGTTATAGTCTGTGAGGATTACACAATGCTGTATGGTGTCCAAAATGTTTTGTTATTAGAGTAATAGTCAGCTGGGCTGTTTCTGGGCACTTCTGTTCTTCTGTCTTAACTCCTTTGGAGTTGCCACCTTTTTGTTCTTCTTGATAAGGCAAAATTGGTTAATTTTCACACAATCTTCTCAATGAATCCAACAAGAAGCTAGTCACAGCAGTATTTTGGAACTCAGCAGCTCACCTAACTCAGTTTGTCTCATGCCTCACCAGTGTCTCTGTTGTCATGCTGAACAGTTTCATGCAAGTACCTGATGGATGTGTCTGTGCCACGCTAAAAAGGATAAACAGAAAAAACTTAGTTGAATTTATATAAAAAAAACCTTACTTAAATTAATCTTGAAAGAGGAAAGGAGTCCAAGAGCTGATCTGTGTTAGCCAAAAGATCAACTCTTCCATTGGACTTCTGGCCTAAGCTAATCTGACTGTTACTGGAAATTGTTCTTCCACACTTTCCACTCCAATCTATGTCAGCCAGGGCCTGCAGGGATGATATCTGACTTTCCTTCAGGAAAAGCCTGCTTGATTATTAGGGGAGAGAGCAAGGGCTCTGTTACCGTAAAGTTAGTGCTTAATTCAAATATTTTGGTCAGTTCTGCCTGGTAGCTTCAGGTTAATAATAAAAGGGACAGATCTGAGCGTCTAATTGTCTTGGGTTTTTGCTTTGTTTTTACACATCTCAGTGGCGCTGTGAGATGGTCCAGTGAATAGAGACTAGGAGAGAATTAAAGTCAATGGAGTTATGCTAGTTTACATACCTGAGGATCTGGCCACAGGCATCCTGGCTGTATTTATCTGCACATGAAGTGGTGTTGATGCACCCTAGGCTGCTTACAGGAGAGAATTTAGAAGCAGCATGCAGTGCTCCTCCAAGGAAGAGGATTTCGTGAAGATACTCTTGGATGGATTACTCATTGCTACCCACAGCTGGCAATGGGTGGTCTTCCCTCGTCTTCCCTCACAGGAAGCTGGATGCAGGGCTTGTCAGTATTAGTAATGATGAGCTCAACTCAGTGGCTTGCAATCATTTTGCTAGGTGCTGCACAGGGAAGACCAAACTAATGATCTCCACTCCAGTGATTTTACAGTATTATGGTGAGAGAAGAGCAGAGGCAGAGGAAGGATGGCCTGCCACATGGTCAATGGCCAGGACAGGCTGTGTACATGATGCTGACATCAATAGCGAGGCCCTACCATCAACAGCAATGCTGTAATTTTCCACATTGGAAGGGATGAAGTTCTCTCATTGTTTTTAGGCTAGTGTCCTGCTGGCTGTGTCAGGGGTTCTGCTTCCTGCTAGGGGAAGAATCCTCAAGGATTCTGAAGCATATTAAACTTTTCTTAGTGTGAGGGTTACTGGTAGCTGTGTATATGCACACACAGAGGCTGAGGCAGGCTGTAACTGTTTTTTAGCTGTTGGACTCATGTTGTGAACTGCCAAAATGCTGTTTACAGAATGGCAGTAAAAAGGAAGTGTTCAGGGAAGGAGGGAGTTGTATTAGTTGTAGTAAAGGAACTTGGCCTTCTGACTCTGCTGTTGACTGAGGGTGTGTTTAAGGGCTGGGAGTGGAACATAAAGACTGACATAATCTTCAGCAGATGCTAATGGGAAATAAAGTTCAAGGAAGTGCACTGAGATTCAGCAAGACTGGGTTTGATTTCCAGCTTTACCCCATCTTTCCAAAGTAATAATGCATGAAGCAAGAATATTCCCTGTGCAGTGAGAACTTTGAAGGCCTGCGGTGTACCAAAGCCCAGAATGAAATAAGTAGAATTATAGAATCTTTAAGATTGGAAAAGACCTCTAGATCATCAAGTTCAACCTTCTATCCAACATCACCACATCAACTAAACCATGTCCTGCAGTGTCACATCTACATGTTTTTTGAACGTCCCTGGGGATGGTGACTCCACCACCTCTCTGGGCAGCCTGTTCCACTGCCTAACCACTCTCTCCATGCAGAAATTTCCTAATATCTACTCTAAACGTCCCCTGAGGCCATTTCCTCTTCTCTTGCTAGTTACTGGGGAGAAGAGACCAACCTCCACCTCATTACAACCTCCTTTCAGGTAGTTGTTGTGAAGTTGTATAATTAACTTTTGCACGGCTTTTCCTGTTTTTTCCTAGATCTTGAACCCACCTCCTTCCCCAGCTACTGATCGCTCCTTGTATAATGCAGAGATGTTCTATTCCTCAAACATTCCTTCAACCACGAGATCTTCTTACAGGTACAGCTCAGATAAAAAGGTTTGATAAATCTTCTATAGATCTGTCCTTCAGTTTTGCATCTTAAGCAAAATGTTCTTGTTCAGGCTTTTCCTTGTTTAATAAAACTTTTCCCTGTCTTGATAAGTGACCATTCATATGGAGGTTATGCCAGTGTTAATAAACATTAAACATTGGCTCTGTGTTCTTATTGTGACACAACAGGGTTTAGCACCTTTCAGTACACCGTTGCTGAGTAACGATGCATGATACTGCTATGAGTTATATTGCTATGTAACAGTCACGTAGCATCCTGTACAGAGAAGGTTGATGTTTTGTGTTGTTCAGTTTGTCAAACTTACCTTAAAACTCTTTGACAAGTCAACCTATTTCTTAAGAGACTGGGCTAAATGATTGTGGTGGTCTCCTCTGCCTGGTCTGGGGCTAGAAGAACACACTGCTGGCTGAGTGTAGCTCGGTCATTCAAATTTAACACAGGTCAGGTATTTCTTCTTGGGTTCCTATGAAAACCTGAATTGTGGCTCACATAGTGTCAATGAGCCAGCACCTTGACTGAGGACACAGAGCCATTCATTTTCAGTATCTTTCTTTCTCTCACTTTGTTTTGTCCCCCCAGGTTGCAACTAATGCCCATGCTTCTTTTTTTTTTCCAGACCTTACCTTATACGAGGGATAGCTCCACCCACAACCCCATGCAGCACAGATGTCTGTGACAGCGACTATACCACTAGTCGATGGAAGGCCAACAAATACTATATAGATTTAAATTCAGACTCAGACCCTTATCCCCCTCCACCCACACCTCGCAGTCAGTACATGTCGGCAGAAGAAAGTTGCCCTCCGTCTCCTGCCACAGAACGAAGCTATTTTCACCTCTATCCCCCTCCGCCCTCTCCTTGTACAGACTCCTCATGACCTCAACAGAAGGAACTTTTCCTGTAAATATTTTAAAATATGAACAGATTTAAATATATATTTTATGATTTAAAAATAAATCAGGGTGGGAATTAAAAAAAGAAATGTGAATAAAAATGGGTGGGAGGGATGGGGCTGTGAAAATTTGTACAGAGGAAGAATATTTATAAAATTAATTTTTTTAACTTAATTTCCATTTTTTTTGTGCCATATTTGCCTTTTTGAAGTCATGAAAATGACTCATTCTGCAAAGGATTTGGGGAGGGAATGTTGAGCCCTTTTGCATTTTTTAAGTCACCTTTTTACACGCGGAGCGTGCGTAATTCTTTTTACTGAAGTGAGATAAAAAAGTGAAGTGGCTTGTGGGAGGAGTCGTCTAAAGAAAGATGTAAGTTTATTCACGGAGAAGAAAAAACCACGTTTGAATAAAATTGTCAGTGTCCCATCCCTTCACCACCACTGGGAGAAAACATGCAAGATTACAACCCTCGGATGTTCCCGTTTGCGAGTGAGTTGAATGCTTCCCAGCAGAACTCATGTGCTGAGACTTGGATTTCAAACCTCCTTCTCCATTTGCTTAGCATTGAACTGGAAGAACACCAGTTCAAACCTTCAGTTGGTCAAACCTTCCAGTTTAACTAGGCCCACCTCATGTCAGTGCCACTCTGCACATGGCCAATTCTGGAACTGATTCATGCTAGAAAAGGTAACTGGCCCTAAAAAACTTGGGTTACCTCCAATCAGTTCCTGACTTGACCGGATGAATGGTAGTAGAACCAACTGTGCCAACCTGTGGGTGAGAACAAGGGGCAAGCTCAAAGTGGTAGTTAAGCTAAGAGGAATTCCTGGCAAACTGTGGATTTGGTCAATCGTTTTAATTGTGATAAAACCAAGCTCCTTTGTCTTTTCTTGTGAGGCTCTGATGACTTTTGGAGAAGAGACTGTAATATTCTGCTCTTCTCAAACTATTTCTCATTTCCCCATGGTCCCACTGTGCCTGGTCTCTGAGATGTTCAGCTGTGTTGACTTTTGCTTCGTGTCTAATGTTCATTTTCCAAAGTGCAACGATACAGCCACTTGTATTCATTTAAAGGAGGGAAGGCTGTTTCTTAGGCGGTGTTTGTAGATAAAGGTGTCTGCATCGCTCAATACAAAAACATCTGCCATTCAAACAGTTTAATCATGTCTCATAAAAGATTGCCACAAAATTTGTTCAGGTTTAGAAATAGAGAAAAAAGGCCCAGGGGAGGAAAGAGAGGGGACAAATACATAATTCTAATTCTGTTGAAATAAAAAAATACAAACTCTCATACAAACTGCTGTAACCCAAGGACGTCATGGTCAGCAAAGTGCTCAAGTTCCCAACTCCTATCCAAAAACCTCCTTTGAGAATGGGGGGCTAGGATCAGCCCCTTTCAAAATACAGAAGACAGATAAATTTTTGCTTTGATTGCTGTCTTGCTGTAACAAAAGGGATTGGGTATTGTATGGCACTTTATAAATTCAGCTGTGGTGATGATAATGTGAGTGCCTAGTACTTGGGACATCTGAGGGAAGTTCTGAATATGCAGACTCACACCTGTTTATGCAGCTGCTGAATAACAGATGTGTTGGGCCTTTGACAGCCTTAATATTGGTGCAAACAATGGAAACTTTTGTCTTCTTTGAACTTAAATTGTACCTGGTTTTGGGTCTTTTTAGCAAGTTATTTGAGAGCACATCAGAGGAACCCTGCAACTCTGGGACAGGGGTCTTTGTTGTGGTAGTGGAGGGGCTGGAACCACAGTCTCCTGATTCACTTTGTGTTTTCAGATTTGTTAATCCAGATCTGTTCTCCCTAGCTATATTGTTCAAGGATAGGACTTGTGCCATCACAAGTGTGTTACTGAAACTTTTAAAGTAGCTTTTACTACCTTCGTGTCTAAATTCTCACTTGAGAGATGGAGCACAAAGATGCCCACCATTTTCATGGAGAAAAATACAGCTTTGGAGTTTACAAATGAGTTCTTCCCCCATCCCCTAACAACATTAGTAATGGTGTACTATTGCAAGAGGGACAAAGTCAGTTCGCTACCCTTTGACTTGGCAGATCTCTGAACAAGTGTTAATGATTTGGTGAAACAAAGCGATTCTCATGTGATCACATTTCAGTGAACTAAATTAGGAATATAGATCCACAGGATATTTCATGTACCACATCAGTCTTATAAAGGAGTACTTGTTCTGCACTCCAGCAGTTGCTAGTCCAACTTCATATCATATGCAGTTTTGTGCATGATAACTATTCACCATTGATATCATCGAGGTTTAACTGGGCACAATAATGAATTCATGAGTTGAGTCATTTTGTGTTACAGCTCTAGCTTAGAGACATGAGACATTAATTTTCCTGCATTCCTGTGATGATACTGGATGCAAAATGACATTGTTGGGTGGTTGGTTGGGTTTTTTTTTTTCGCTAAACCACTGATCTTTCTAAAGAGCCATGACTATAACAATACGAACCACTCCAACGTAAGACTTGTATGCTTGTTGGAAAGCTTGGAGTTGAGTCCAAGAAAATTAGCATTCTTACTGAGAGCGAAAGTGTCTTAAGAGTCAAATTCTTTTGCGGCTTAGGTATTCAGAAGGAAGGAAGCATTTGCTGAATGGGGTGAATTAAGCATGTACATTTTGATTTCAGTTGGACATTCATAGCCTCTTGCTGCTATTTGCTGAGAAATCGCCTCCTCTGTGGCATTGGAAGTTTGGTGACAAGAATCTAAGCCCCACATTGCTCCATTAATAGTGATTTTAAACAGCCTCTCCTAAAAAGGATTTATATACAAATTTAGTCTCTTAAAATTTAAATACTAAATGGTATTTTTGATTGCTATAGACTATATATTTTAAAAGGATTACTGCATTCCTTGTGATAGGAGTGAAAAAAAAAACAGAAAGAAAATGAGTGCTAGGAGCCACTTCTCTACAGAACTATCCTCATTGTGTTCTTAGTGGTTTCCACCCTGTGAACTTTCAGGATAAGATGTATAAAATAGAAGCTATTTTCTTTTGGAACAGGATGAGAAAGAATAGCTGGGAATTAGTGAATGCATATGACATGTTGTGGCAGTTCAGGGCTGAATAGGAACTAAGTGGGGTGAAAGTTGTATTTTGGTGAGGTTTAGGTGTAGTTTTAATAGTGCAAAAGTTTTCTATGAGAAAGCTGACTGAAATAAGAATTTTCCCCTGAGAACCTGCAGGGGAATGCATATGATTGGACTACCTGTGTGAGCTTGTGAGTACTTGAATCTGTTTTCAACCACTATTTTACAAGCCCATTATGACTGCATATTAGCACTTGAAACAGCTCAGGGTGTAACACAGAACTGTGTCTGGGGAACAGCTAGACATGGGCATACGATATGGTTGATTCTGTGTAACATTTGAAGGACAGATGTCCTAGCAGAGGGCAGCTCACCTGCCTTCCAGCGCAGTCACGCATCTGCAAGACAGATGTAGCAGCAGTGTGAAGCTGTAAGGCAGACGGGCAAGCAATGGCCTTCAACAGCCAAGTGTTCTTTGATTTCAAGCAAAAGTTTTGTGTAGATGATAGCTTGACTTTACCTCAGCTAGAGTGGTCAACAGTCACTACACCCTGACATTTTCAGTGGTGGTAATTAATTTGTTCGTTATTGATGGATGATTTTGAGGAAACTTCATTAGCACTGTCCCAGCTCTCTTACTTGGCTCAGTTTTCTTCTGTTTGAACAGATCACTAAAGAGCACTTAAGCTAAGAGTAACATTGGGTTTGTTATTCAGTAATAAACCTTGATCTCTCTGGTTTGCAAAGGTTGCAAGCACTTCCCTAGAAGTTCTGATTCTTTCCAAAGTAACAACAAAACGGTGTCTTCCCTCAACACCCGTTCTGTGCACCTAGGACTGGCCTTCTGGAAATCTCCAGGTCCATTTATTCTACATCTGTTTACTATCTGATACCTAGAAGGTCCTATGTTAGATCTAGGACTCATATTCTCCCCATTTTTATGCCAGCTGGTGTCTGATGGATTCTCGGGCTTTTGAAATTCTGAAACTCTGTACTCAGCCATGAAAAAGGATTTGGAAGCAGGAGTGCTCAGTAAGCACTGGTCACACTGGGCTGATGTGCCAGTTGCAAGGACCTTCTCCCATTGCCTGCAGAATTAGATCCATTTGCTTGGGAGAGCTCCGTCATCAGAACCTCTGGAGCATGTTGTACTACTTCAAGAGTGTGGTCCATCCAGCATCAGAAAAGTTGTGTGCTTTGCTTGTTTTAAGCATTTTTGGAAGGGAATCTTTTCTGATGTCAAGTCATTTTGCTGGGCTACACGTGGAGTCAGTCCAAATGAGGAGCTGTGCTTATGATTGTACTACAAGTCATATCCATTAATGCCAGGAAATTAAAACAGAAGGCAAGCATGTTCCCAGTAATTAATAACACACAAGACTGCCTGGCATGGAGCCCTGAATTAGAAGTAAAATATTTGCTGTTAGAGTGCTGAAGGACTCATTTTATTAAAGTCCATGTTTGTACAGAGCCTTGGACAAGTCACAATCAATGATAGTCATTTACAGATCAGTTAGTTGTTTCCATGTTCTTATAATGATTCTCTTATGAATTATGAGTGCAGCCCTCACCCTAAATTTGGCTTGTCTGTGGAAGATTTGGGGCAAGCTGAATTCTAAATTCTGAGAGGTGTCTGCTAGTTCTGCTTCTGTTCCCTTAGGTATAGCAACACTTCCTGCTCATCATTAAATGTAAAATCCCCCTTCTTCAGCTATTGTAAGCTTAGCCTAACAGCTGAAGGTATTTACCACATGTTAAAAGAAATATTAATACACATGGATATTTTCAAACTTTGGTTTTCTAGATCTTCTTCCTGAGAACACTTACTCTAGTTTTTGTAAAGGGTATTCTTCTTTAATTTGATCATTTTGAGGTTGACCAACTATACTGAGGGCCTTTGCACATAAGATTGTACTCCCTGAAGGGGAAAAATGGAAAAAAATTGGTATTAAAATCAATGTTAAGCCTACTGATAGGAGTGACGGAAACCAGTCTGATACACATGGCTTCTGCATTCCACAACCAAATCCTTGAAAATGCTGTGTCCTGACATACTGACAGTGCTCCTGGCCACCCGTGACAGCAAGCTGCCGCATCCTGGCTGCTCCCAGCATGACCCACGGGCCTCCTTGCAGCCCACCTCTGGATGTAGGGGCTGGTTTCTCTCCTGCCAACACAGAGTCCTGGGCAATGGAAGGCAATGGCAATTCCTCTATGTATGTCCTTTTATATTGACAAAGTGCGTGCAGAGTGTGCTTAGAAGGACTTAGAAAGTTAGAGGCTTGGCAGCCACAGGAAAGCGACAGACGAATTCACCGGCGTTCACATCTTTGACAAGGAAGTGCTGCCACTGACGCACCTTTAAGTTAGAACCACGGCGTTCCCGGCGACGCTGTGTTTCCCAGAGGGAGCGATACTCCAGGGCCATTTGTACGGAGATCCTGCGGGGCGTAAAGAACCACCACAGCGCTCTGGCTGCAACTGCAAACGCCATAGTTGTAAATGGAATTCATCAGCCTGCAGAGATGAAACGAAAGCTGTTGGAAACGGGAAGACTGCTTTGCTGTCGGGGGTGAAACCGGGAGGGCACCTTTCTTTCTTAACCCAATTGTATTGCAATTGCTGCTATTGTAAATGTACGTGAATATACAAAGAGTGCCGAGAGTTTTTATGATGAAACCCACACACGGTCTTTTTTATATTTATATTAAAATGTGTATTCTGCAAACAGCCTAATAATTAGAGCTTTATATGCATATAATTTTGTAGCGTTTGTTACTACAAAAGACAACCAAACCTAATACTTCAGTGCCTTGTGTACTTTAAACAGTTCAGCATAGTAACTGGGGAAAGAAAAGCAAAGCCTTAAATCACAAAGTGCCCCCAGAATCACATGTAGGTTGTACTCCACTGGTTTTAGCAGAGCTTTGTGTCGCTGTTAGGACTCTCTTCAGTTATAGGACACACGTCCACAAGCTGTGGACGAAACCGAAATGTTTCAAGTCGAAGTTACCTGAAAGCTGACACCTGAATTTGTTAAAGCATGCATGTCTTGAATTTGTCATATATTGGAATTTCTCTCAAATCCATTATTTCAAGTGAGCTTTCATTTATATGTTTATATGTATTTCAACATGAATCTCCATTCCAGTCAAAAATGTGTAACATAAAAAAAAAAGCCAGTAACTGATACTTATGTACTTGGGGATTAAAATGACACTATTTTCAGATTGTCATCACAGTATTTTTCATTAGAGCCATAAAATCTTTGTTGTGTTACAGAAAGTCTTTACCGATTATTTTTCCAGCTGTGGCCTTCTAGCATCCATACTTCTGTGAGGCTTTCATCACTTCAGACCAGTCTACATCCACAGTTTCCTGGTCATGAAACCGCAATGTTTCTTTGTGTTAACAAAACCAAAGTCTTGTTTGAAGTAACTGGTATTTTGTACAAATATCTGTACAGATAACACTCTGCATTTGTATTATAGCCTATGTGGATTTTGTTTTATAATAAATACTTTAAAAAGATTTGATTAGCGGCCCTTTTTATGAGCAAAGTTGTGTCACTGCCTGCACTAGAGACAACCAGCCAGTATCACAACTGTTTTAAACACCTAAGATAAGGGTAGTGTTGCTGTCTCCTTGGTTTTAATTTTAAAATGTACAGTAACAGCAAGAGCAGGGAGGTGAAGGGGTTGGTTGGAAAACTGTTCTCCTTTAGAATGACAATTGTTAGCTAGCTATAGAAGTTACCACAAGGTTGTGGTAACGGAATCATAGAATTATCTTGGTTGGAAAACACCTTTCAGATCACCAAGTCCAACCATCACCCTAACCTGCCATCCACTACAAAGGTCAATAATGTCTTGACTGCAGTCTTTCAGGGAGTGCTCATACCTGGTAATTAACAGCTGAGTTCTTTAAGGGAGAATTAGAGTCTTTCAATTGTCTTAAAGTTGTACAGCAAAATCCTCTCCTCAGAAATATTGTGCCACCAGGGGAAGAGTAACTATGAAGCCAGGAGGGCACTACGACAGACAGAATTGTCTACAAAAGCTTGATTTTGCAAAGCTGAACCTGATTCTGAAATCTAACCTGCAGAGACTCTGTAAAACCAAATAGAAGGAAATAGCTGTGCTTGAAAGCGGGGCTGCCCCTTTAGTTTTCCTTTCCATGCTGGTCTCCAGCAGCATTCCTGTATGCCACTCCTTCAGGGATACAGAGGGCTTTTGATGGTGGAAATCACGAGCTTGCTTTGTTTAACATAAGCACCGTGACCTTATCAAAAATGTTACACTCCGTAGGAGCAATCTCTATGTTTTGACTAGACCAGATCCGATCTGTGTTTTACTTGGGGATTTTTAACTGTATGGTATCTTGTAAGTTAACACTATAGGATGTCAGTGTTAATTGTCTAATGACTTTTTTTTTATATTGAACATAGCATAAGAGGAAGTGTGGCCATGAGCTGTCCAAAAGACCATGCAGGGTTATGGGGGGGAGAAAATTCCTTATGCCAAACTAATGCTTTTCAGGACAGGTGTTCCCCAGGTATGTTTGCCTTTCACCCACTTATGCTCTGAGGGTTTTCACATGGGTTGTCCTACAAACGAGAGGCCAGGGAGTGGTGATGCAGCTGTTTAGGCATTGTGTGCTGCTGGGACACCAGGGTGGAGGGAAGGTGCCCAAGCATGCATGCTCAATGGCTTCCACAGGAGCAACTGACCACAGCAGGCTGCCCACCTCCCTGCCAAGAGCACAGAGCACTACACACCACAACCTTTCTCCAAAGAGTCCAGGTGGTTGCTGGAGTCTGCTCAGAAAACACAGATAGGAAAAGGGTTGCTGTGCACAGGAGCCAGAGCTGATGTGGTTTTAGGCAGTACAAAAGGGACCCTGCCTATAATTAAGGCTGGAGACAAAGCTAGCGTTTGGGAAATGAAGGCTTGATGAGCCAGGCTAATTGCTGGATTCTGAATATATTGCAGAAATGAGAATAGTAAGGGGGGTTGCCAGATCATCTGGCTCAGATCATAGCTACAGTGAAGATTAGGACAAGCAATTTACTTGGGCCTGCCCATTTTGGGGTTTTGATGGATTCCTCATGGAACACAAGAACTGGAAGAAGGATGTCAGGGGCAGGATAAAGCCTTGAATTTCCTCTTACAATTAGTGATTGGTCTGCTGTCTGTAATTAACATGAATAGTAGGCTTGAGTTGGCTTTTGGAATAGGAAGATATCAACAGCTCACATACATTCTGGGCTGCCTGCAAAGCAGAATTTGGGCTAATGCCTTTTGTTACAGTTTCCTGAAGGGAGAGCTACTTCAGCAATAGATCTGATTTAAGGGATAGCAACAGCTTTAACAATCTTTTACTTAGGGAGCGATGTTTGTTACTGAACTGTGCATGGGGTATGACAAGGACTGAGGAGACCAGGGTCAATGCTTTCTCCTGCATTTTAATTTAGTTCATTAGGCTATTGTTGCAGGCTTGATTAGCACTTAATTCTTAGATGCTCTCTCTCATAGAGCTATGAATTCCTCTCAGGTTGTAGGGAAACAGATTTAGTGCTTACGCTAATTCTACTGTAGCCATTGTACTGTATCTAGGCAGTACCCTACAAACTGAGGAGTGCTCAAAATAGCATTTGGAAATCTCAGGCTCCAGTCAGCTCCCACATTACAGACAGCCTGCAGCATTAGGACGGGTCGGCACCCTTAGCTTCGCTTTTCTATTGTAGGTGGTAGTACAAAAAGCCCATGTGTTGGGAACAAGAGTGGCAAGAGTTCAGTCCCTAGATTCCCTGGAGCTAGGGTTGGGAGAAATGCCTGTGTAGGTGAGACCATGCCCTCACATTCTCTTGCACAGCAGGTGTCTATCCTTTGCCTCGCACAGGGAAGCAAGCAGGTTTAGGGATTAAAATAATAAACCTATTGTTTGATTCAGCAGTATCCTGGGGCCAGGAAGGGTACTGACTGACAGTGGCAGCCACTGGTCTCTCAAAGCTTTGGGTTCCCTAGCTCTGCACTGACACAGATGCTGAGAACTGATCACAATTTAAAAACATAAAAGGAAGAAGGAAATAGTTGCCATTCAATTAAATCATTCTTTTAAACTTCTGATATGCTACAGGAGCCAGCAACAAACTGAAGCCCAGGTGTTTTACATTTCTCAACCTGAACAGTAATCTTACCCTTCACTGGAAGATTTACAAGGGATGCTGGCAGAGAGGTGGGAATCTCTTAGGCTCTAGCATTCATCCTTACCCTTTTTCTCTGTAAGTCTGGCTGGGTATATGCAGGAGATACTTAAGTGTAAAGTTAGGGGAGAGGTATGCAAGTGTTCAGAGGACAGGTTTCTCACATAGTACTACCCACTTCCTGGAGAACAATGTTACCCATGTTTGGTCACATACAGCACTCATCTCCCGGGTAGAATTAAACAGGATTAGGTTCAAAGTTTGGGAATCCAAACTGTAGAAAGTGTACTGCTGAGTCTGTACAGGATCGAGCACTGCACTTAAAATGAAAGTTAGACTGAATTGGAACCCAATTCTCTTTACTAGTAGACCTGCCTGGAGGATCAGACCTGAAAAATTCAGGAATTGATGATGGAAGAGACAGAGAAATAGGTGCATTCTGGAGTCCTCTCTTCTCACCTGAGCCTTGTGAGAGTGTTAACTGGGACAAGTATTTAACCTCTTTTTATAATCTGGTACATTTTTTCCACCTACAGCTAATGCTACGTTTTGTGAATTGAGCACTTGAAGAGTCCAGGTTATTTCCAGATCCTGCTGGATTTCTAGAGATGCAGCTGGCAAGGAAATGCTTAGAATCCCTGGGACACCATTCTTCTCCAGAAGTGCTTCTTAGAGGTAAGGCACTGTAAACACAGCAACAAATGTAGGAACAAAAGCTCCTCAGTCGTCTTACAACAGAAGATTGGATTTCATTGCCATAACATCAGTAACATGGCTGCAGGTAAGGTTGGGGAAGGAAGACTTGAAGAGATGTAGGATGCTTTTCCAGCTTGCTCACAAAACAAGGGAGAGGGCAGGTGCCAAATGGACAGCATTTTTTCTTCCAGTTTTGTTAAAAGCTTATTTTTGCTCTGGCTAAAGGAGAATGTGTAAGTTATTCTGAAATTAATTTTCTCTTTTTTCATATGTTCTGCATCATTCAACATAATTTCAAACCCTTTGAATTAGTGGATTTATTATTTTGGGGGGTTGTTTTTTTAATTGGAATGACATTTTCTCTCCCCCATTCTTATGACAACACTTTCAGTAGGTGCTGCATTCTATTCATGGACCCAGTGTGGTAGTTTAGCAGGTGTAGGGCTGGCCTGTGCCCTGTGCAGGTAGTCAGAGGTTCAGCAATTTGCCCAAGATCAGGTAAAAGAAGATGACCAGGAAGAGAATCCAGTCTTCAAGGTCTGGATGCAGAAACAAGATAGTTTCTCCTTTTGCTTAAAGGCTGCGTCAGCCTTGTTAGCAGGTCCTGTTCATATTGGCACAAGCAGCAGGGGTAAACTTGTGATTACCACAGAAGGTGTCCACTGGTGGGATCTGAACCCCACAAGTGGTTCTAAGTGATCTTTGATAAAACTTCCAGTCTGGAGAAGGACAGTGAGAAGAAACTAGTCGTGTGAAGTTTTTAGGAGATGTCAACATGTGTCAGTTGGAGTCTTTACTTGAAAATGGATGTTTTATCAGTAAATTCTGTAAATCTTAAAGCATCACAGGACATGGGAGGTTCCAAATACATTATGCATGAAAGTTTCAGCTGCAGTGCAACAGATACATCAAAGGTTAGTGCACAGCTGCTCTCTGACTGGCTGTGAAATCCAGTGAAATCTGCTGGTTTCTTCCTAAAGTTAGCTAATTGGAATGAAGAATTTCCTCCTCTTAGGAAATGTAGGAGTTATTTTGTTTGTTTTCATTTCAGCTTTTCCTTATTGCTGCTCTCAGTATCTGTAATCAAAGTTAAGGAGGGCTGCCAAGTCCTCTGCTTGCTATCTGGTTGCTTAGTTACCTAAACCACAACAAAATGAGTTTATGTTAGTTTAATTCCTCCTGCTAGTCCTATGTGTGCCAATGCTGCTTAGGACACGTCAGTGGCGTATTTCAGAGAGGAGAGACTGGTCTTTCAGTTCAATACCACTTGGTAGCACTGCAAGTTTTTCTTCATTTGGCTACTGATCTAGATGTGAGACCTCCCTTCACAGGTTGCATAACTTCTGTGTTTCTGCTGGCCCTTCCTCCCTTCATCTGACATGGAGGTAGGGTAGACTGCCTCTGCCCATGCAGTCCCAGGGACTCTCTGCTTTAAGCTCAAGGCCACTGAAACAGAAGCTGGCCTTTTCCTTATAGAGCTCTCTCTGTAGATGCAGCAGGATCCAGCTGGGGCAGGCAGGGTGGGCATCAAGGATGCACCTGCTTGGGCAAAAGCGGCATAGAGATGATTTGTGACAGTGCATCTGCTGTGAAGGTGCTAGAATTTCAGCAGGCTTCTATTAAAAAACAACTGCACAGACCCCAGATTATCTGACCTTGGAGATTTCAGGTTAAGAAGTACCAAGAATAAACTGCCCTGCCTCCAGTACAGCAGATGACTGTTTTGTTCAAGTGTCCGTCCCTCCCTTTAGGCTGCCAGGTTGAGCTGGGCATATGGATGGCGTAATATGGGATGGTAGAAGCAACAAATACAAAATTGTTGGAGCTGACTTTTTACTCCTACTGCCTGCCTTTCAGTACTACAGGGCGCTTTTTTCTTACTGTTTCACTAGATCTAGCATTTATAAGGAGACACCCGTGTCAAAACATCGAAATACTTCAGAGTTTAGCACCAGACAAAGCCACAAGGTGGCACAGTCTGCTCTCAAGCTTTGCTCACCAAACCTCATCTCAAATCAGCCTCCCTCTCTCCTCCCCTTGCTCTAGGTTTCAGAGACTAACGCCGATGGGAGGTGTAGCTTTAATCAGAGTGAGATTTTTATTACAGAATAAAGCCCTACCACGGAAGTAGTTACATGGCAATGAACACGTTGCAGCTATTGGTAATTTCCCTCTGCCCAAGAAAATCTGTAAAATTACCCCCACTTCTTTTTGCTGGTGGAAGCACCTCTGCTAGGCAGTTGCATCTGTGTGCCTACAGCAGCAGCATGTTTGATGCCTGACTTTGGCTTTAGAAGCATGTAACCAATGCAGGGTTCTTTTAGAACAATGTTAACTTATCTCTATCCTCCTGCATTTTCTTGTTTGGAGGGAAGTATGGAAGGTATGGAAATCCAGAGATGGGAATGAAGAGGAGAAAAAAAAAAGAGGCCTTCCTTACATCCTGTTTGCAGACACCTGCATGGGGGGATTCAGCAACACAGGGAAGGGAGTCATCAGCAGGTCTGTCTCTCCTTCTAGTCCCACCAGCCATACGGTAAGTGCAGACACTTGGAGTTACTTTTGTTTGCAGACTGTGAGCTGTTTGACAGCAGGTGGAAATTATTTCTCTCACCTGGGCTGTTTGTTTTGCTTGTCTCTAACAGGAAATAGGCTGATGCCTGCCCTCTCCTTGGATAGCCTGGAACAGCCCATGCTTTGCTGTTTACTTCCAACAGAAAGACACTCAGCAATGATGTGTGTCTTGACTAGTACTTGGTGTTTCAGTTCTGACAACTGATCCTTCAGTGCTGTTGAAAATAGATAATCTGTTTATACATACATACACATGCATTTGCTTCCCTGACCCTCACTTCTGCAGTGCTCCTTTTTGAGTTTATATATATATATACTATACATAATCTCTCTCTAGATTCATATTTATAATTTCTACATATGCTTAGATGTGAGTGCTTAGGAATCCTGGGGAATTAACTAACTCTCTGTGACACTGTCCATTTGAAATCAACTCTTGCATATACCCTCAAGCCAAGCCAGATTCCCAGGAAAACAATGTACATTTATTCTGCTGTCCATCACTTTTGCAGTGTCTCTTTTTTAACCTTTGCTCCATGCCACAGGCTTAAATGGCTGGGCTGAGCCTCCTGTCCTTTGTGAAGGCGTCATGCATGGGGCAGATCAGGCCTGAGGGACACAAGTACGATTCTGTGAGGACCCAAAGCTGCTGCAGGAGCTGGCAAAGCTCGAGAGCGCCAGGCTTGGGGCTGGTTGCTTGCAAAAAGTCTATTCAAACAAAGCCTGCTCTAGACTCTGCTGTTTATCATCCAGTTGCATAAGCCCAAAATTTATTTCAACAAAAATGAGATCAAATTTCGGGAGCTGCTTTGCTTCTCCTGGCCAGAGGCTACTTCTTTTTCTTTTTTTTTTTTTTTTTTCCCAGTTAATGAAATAACCAGAGACTCCCTCCATGGGAAATCAGAAGCTTGAAATGTCTGTGAACTCTCGCCCTGTAACATGAGGCATATGGGGATGCACCATCCAACCCATAACTGAAATGAGAACATGTAAGTAATTTGAGCCCGGTGTCTACTCCTGGCCCCTACTGCTATTTCCTTCTGTACATTGTGTGGCCTTTCACCATCAAACCTCACCAAAGATCTAGAAAGCAACCGAAGTACATCAACATGGGCAAATTCCAGTGGTAAAATGGGTGTATGTTCACTCCATCCCACAAGCCGGTACCTTCACATGGGCTGCTGCAAGAGGAAATGTAACCCTTCTCCTCCTGCTGGACCATGGCTAGCAAAAGGAGGCAGGACTTCCTAGCCTGAAATGACCTCTTCAGCAGCGGCTTGAAGTTTCGATTAGTGCAAGGGCATCTGCCTACTGCATTCTTTCTTTCCCAGTCCCTGTGCATCTTCCTCCGCCCCCAGAGTCTGCCAGAGCACTTAGATTCTTGATCCAAACATGCCACCTGCTGTTTGCCAGAAGGGAGACATTATACAGGCAATAAAGCCGTGCATAAATTAACCAAACTAGAAGCACATTTGCATTGCCAGCAGACCTGGGTACCACGGGTTAGAGTCTTCTCTCTACCACCGGGCAAGAATCACTCTGCAACACTACACTCTTGACCTGCACATCTGCAAATGCCATGGAGCAGCAAGGGCAGAGCTTGGACAACCTTACAGGCTACCACCACGCCATCAGAGCCAAGGCACTGCCTGAAAAAGTTGCAACCAACGCAAACACCACGGCTGCTTCCTGCTGTGGGTTTCTAACGCAGGGCGGAGGCTAGCAAGGACAGGACAAGCTGGCACTGGAGAGAATTGCAGGGCAATAATACTCAAGGGATGCTTCCTAAGAGCAGCAGTAGCAGTGGGGGCCTCTGGGGAAAAGTAGTGCCTCTGTAAAATGGAAAGTTCTGAATGGAGAGACTTCATAACACGCTTTAACTTTTGGTCAGCCCTGAAGTGGTCAGGCAGTTGGACTAGATGATCATTGCAGGTCCTGTCCCATCCAACTGAACTGCTCTATTCTATTGATGAGAAACAGGATGAATATTTGATTTTTACCCTGTGGGTGCTGCTGACCCCACTGCCACTGAACCACAGGTACTCTTTCCCCGTACTGAAGAGGGATGCTAAGAAGTTTGTGCCCTGGGACTTCCCAGCTGGTACCTGTGCCCTGATGGCTTTAGGAACACTACTGGAGTGATATTCTCTGGCACACAGGCAGAATTGCAAGTCTCCTTGATGCTGCGTGTGCACCCTTGCTTCAGGCACTGTCTGCTGGATTATCTGTCACTGTGGAGGGATGTCCCAGTGCTAAAGCAGTCTGCAGGACAGCCACGGCTCCCTGGAAGGGCTGGGAGATGGCAGATGCTGTACAGAGAATGAGGGAGGGAAGAAGGGGTTAAAGGACAAAGGGAGGGATGGGCTACAGTTAGCAGATGTCCAGGGCTGAAAAGTAGGTCACCTATTTCTGCCTGGGGCAGGGATTTGAAAATCCACATTATATCAATGCACAAAGCCAAGTAATACAGCGAGGAATAAAACTGAGCCTTGGAAGCCTGACAGAAACCCTCCAAACACACTACTCCTCTAATATAGTGTACACAGCTACTAAGATTGTCTAATTAAAAAAAACAAACCTGCATATACATATATACAGTCACACAAAAGGAGATGGTAATTAAAAAAAAAGTAGTGAAATTAAAACACCTTCAAAACTGACAAACCCAAGAAAGGCAGAAATTCTCTTATTGCCCATGTACAAGGCTTGGGCAGATATGAACTTAATTCCATGTGTTTCTCAGCAGCCCTAGTTGCATTATTTAGGCCTAGATTCTCAAGGCTAAGTACTAACTCCTGTTGATGCCTCTGCAAGCCCTTGGAAGGGACACTTGCAGATACTTCTAAGGTTGCAGTCCTTGGTGTGCCTATGTTTCTCAGTATAAAAAGTTTTAAATAGCATCACCCAAGCAGGCTGTGAACTATCTCAGGTGTTGGAGCTACACAAGGGTTAATTGCAATCACATTCACCTTTTAGCAGTCGAATGCCTTTGATTAGCACTTCTCATGTTTGCATACAAGTAACCTGCTATGGGGGCATTGGTTGGGAGAGAGGGGTATGAGATACACACAGTTTGGTGGGTTTCTTGGGTAAGGTCAGGGTAGAGTCATTCAGTAAGCATTTATAGTCTCTAATTTATTCAGAAAATAAATTTGAGCACAAATGCTGTAGAGTTAATTGTAATTGCTTACACTTTCCAGGTGCCTAACCCCCTTGACTGGCACTCCTCATGATTGCTGACATGTACCATGCTATGAGGGTAGCAGATTAGTAAAGACAGGAGCAGAAGGTGGCTGAGATAAAGGAAGCATCTTCATTTTCCTAAAAGTACCAGGAAGGTAATTTCTCCACCTTGTTCTTCCTGTGCTCACTTAATCATCTTAGCAACCAGAAGATGGGCTAGCTGATTGTAGCAGTCCTTTCTGGCCTTCAAACAGGGAAACACTGTCTCTCTTCCCTGTTCCTTCCTACCTACCCAGTGGAATAGTGGGGTGAAACCAGAGTTTGTCTCTGCATTTTGAGGTTGCAATATTTAAACTCCATACAAGTTTCCATTTTGGGGGATGATACATGTTCTTTTGTGATGGAGTTGAGGGGAGAGGAAGGCTTAAAGTGAAAATAAATTGTGACTGCTGCTTATGACATACAGCTGATTCGATGACTATTCCCTGTGTTCACAAACTTGCCTGGGTGACCCAGCCTGTTTCTGTCATCTCTTCCAGTCCTGTGCTAGAGTTTCACAGAAATGTGAACTCAGCAGTTACTAGGTACGTATGTCACGTTTGGTTGGGAAATGACACATGATATATGCACTTTGCATGCTTGGAAGGCACCTTTATTTTCCTAGGAGTAATACCATGAAAGTAGTTTCTCCAACTTGTTTTTCCTCTGTGCTAATTTAATCAGCTTAACTATTAAAAGATAACACGGGTTTAGGACTATCATTAGCCCAAAGTGGTCATGTGGTTATGCTGGTAATTAGCGCTGCTGCTCAACTCAGTGTTACTTTTGGTTCTGTTTTTTTTTAATAGGTAACTATATAACAAAGACAGTACCCACCTCACACCTAAAGAACAAAAGAAAAATGCACGGTCTCTCTCCTGAAGCTTTCTTCCCCTTCTTCTCCTCTTTGATATTAGTATCTATACCCAAAGCATTTAACTGCCTGAAATGAGATTAAGACACTCCAGTCCAATCCTGCAATCCTCCTGCTTAGCTGCTCTGTAAGCTTTAAGGTATCAAAAATCCCTGGGAGTGCTCTAAGGGGGCCAAGCAGCTCACATCTGAATCATGATGCAGAAACTCCATATTGCTCAGCTTTTGTCTCCAGGAGTTCAGTTTGGTTGTCATCCCAAGTCCTAGGCATGCTTCCAGAGCACTGGACTCTTCACAACTCTCAGTCCTTTGCCATGTTTTCTTTTGAAGCACAGCCAAAGGGAACAGAAATGGATATGGGTGCTCTGTATATACAAAGGTCTAGGGCTTAGCCCCCCGAATGAGGCTGCAGGATACCATGCTCTCATTCCCTTCTTTGCCCACAGGAATTTCACCCTGCCCCTCTCAAATGTACCTATAAACATCAGATTACAAGCTCTCCTGGGGTGGGAATGTGCTGCCAAACTCCTTGTCAGGCCAGTAGAATCAGAGAAAGATGAGTGCTGCTGTAGTCTAATCATCAAAGACAACTTCTCTGTCTGCTCTGGGTGCTACAAGCCTATTTTGTCTGGTGAGTGTTGAATGGCAAAGTTCTCAGATTTATCACTATACTTGGGTTTTAGCCTCAAATGTTAGTTGGAAACTATACTTCACTATTTCATCTGCTTACAGTACAACCTATTCTGTTATTAGAGCACAGTTTGTTTCTGATGTTAATAATAGATGTAACCAGGTCTTCCCCTGTTCCCCATTATTTCTAATTAGAAGTGTTATGTTTGGATAGGAGATAAACTGTAAACATCCAACTCTTTTATCCTGACAGGAAAAGTCATTGCTCAAGAGAAACCATCCTGACATGGGGTTGGTGGTAGCACTGGGAAACAATGATCAGGATCATCACCCTTCCATTTCTGCACCCTTTTTACCCCATAATAAGGTACAAGGAGTCTCCAACAAGCTATGTCAAGTAGTCTTGTGCTTCCCAAAGAGCATTTGACCACATTTTGCCCAGTACTGGGCAAACTTACTATATGAAGGACAACATAGTCTCTGGCCCTCTAAGGGTTTTCTACAGGTGGAGAAGACATACTAACACTCACAGGCCTTTATCAACGGCAATGTAATTTCTGTGCATCTGAGTCCACAGTTGGAGAAGCGTGGGAAACACAAGCTTGAACAGCCCTTTATCTTCCAGTACAGGGGCTTCTTGACTCTGCAGAGATGACACTCCTGTTGCAGAGTTCAGTTACTTTTCCTGTACTCTCCACAGCTAAAAAAACCTTTCTATTTCCTTCCTCTCAAGGCAGACTTTCATCTCCCCCAGGGCTCACTGGAAAACTGATATTAAAACAGGGTTGTGTTTCTCCTGGTACACTTGTGAATCTTTACTGTTTTCTGCCAAACCAATCCCCTTGATCACTACAATGCTTTTTTGGGAGAGAAGACCAGCATGTTCTACCTCTACACGTGCTGCTTATCCGTGAGAAGGTTAAAATTTCTACCCTTTTCCACCATGTGCAATAAATTTCTCTTGATGACTTCACAGCACTTGGAGCCTTAATCAGAATCTGCCTCAAACTCACTCATATCTTCCAATAAATCTCACCTGCCAAGTTCACTGCTTCTCAATTTCCAACTTTTCCATTGGCAAAACCTCCCAGAGAGAGAGTGGGCACATACTCCTACTAACCTCATGCAAGCAACAACTTTGTCCAGTTGCATTTCAGACCCAAGGAACCTTTTCACACACCTTACCAATCTCTTTATAAATCAGGACTCACTGCTTCAAGAATATACTTAGTCCTGCTCCTTCGCTTGCTCCCCAAAAGTGTCCTTTCCTACCCTCAGACCAATGCTTCCCACAGTAGGAGCAGCGCAGAGCTCATGCTAGTGAGCCCTGTTGAACTTAGTAGGGACTTGCTCAGTGCTTTGCCCATACCACTGGCACATCTTGACAACCTCCAACATCCTCTGAGAAAATGTGGGAACCATTCTCCCAAGATGGATGGGGCTGGTCAGCCAGAACAGCTATCCTGTGGGGCCACCCCGTTCCTCTGGCCAGCCAGCAAGCTCACACAGCCCACCAGTCTGCATGCTGTGCACTTCACTGGCAAATCATCAAATCCAGCAAGTTTTGTTTGGTTTTATTTTTCTTTTAACTATATCATTATATAGTTAATATAAGCCCTCCCATGGTGATGGAAGTGGGATGGCTAAATCACTCAAGGTTCAGGTGAAAATTAAACGGGTTGGTGCCAAAGTTTCCCTTCATGCCTTTGCTCTTTCCAGCCTGGCTACAGGAATGGTATGGAGGTCCCATCCTACTCCCCAGCAGCTCTGTCTTAGAAATGCTAATAGGATCAGTGCTGGAAATGAGATTAGAAAACTGAATTTGAACATTTTGTTTCAACTAAATGGATTAACTTGTGGGTTTGGTACAGCCAAACATCTATGTTCACCCCCAGGAGCATAACCATGAAGTCATTGTTCTGAAATTCCCCTTTGCTCTTCTTAAAGCTACTTAGTTTTCACAATTTTAATAAGATGTTGGGCTAAACATTGTCATTAAAATTCTTTAGAGGACTTTATTCTCTCCTGAACTATGAGGCGGATAAAGGATTTTGCAAGGGCTATGGCTAAATCAGGGGTGTTTCTGTCGTGCCTGACCTTATGCTACAAATACTCCTTTAGTGTTAATGCAGCTGGGGACTCTGTGGTGCAAGGCACCTAATTGTCCCACTCTTTCTAGGTCTGTTTCCTAAGCATAACTTGCTCAGAAGTGGTCAGAAGAGTAATCTACAATCATATTAAAACTGGGTTTGTCTATAGCTGTATTTTGTGTCTGAGGTGATCAAACAGCCAAATGTGGCCAGTGAGGAAATTCAGCTCCAGAACTGTACACAGGTGCTTGACTGCCTTGTAGGCACTGGTGCTTCTCTGCTTCTGCAAGGAAATCCAAGCCTATAAGCCACGAAAATTGGAAATAAATAACTCTTCATAGGATCTCTCAGCTCTTGCACTGGAGGGGAAAAGTGAAGATGACACGTTGGTACAGACAGGACCATGCTTGTCCTGGCAGAGCTGAAACAGAAGAACACCCCACATGCTCACCGTCTCACCTTACAGCTATGCAGCAGCTAGTGGTGAAACGCTGCTTAAAGGGGACAGTCCTGCGTCCCCTCCTCTGGTGTCACATCTATCAACTTTAGAGCTAGGGACAAGCTGGCTTGGCAGGCTATGCCACTGCTTGGGAAGACAAGCTGGTTCTCCAAGGTGTGGCAGAGCTGCTGAGTCACAACAGCCTCTAGCAAATGCTCCCCCAGCACCTGCGTAGCAGGGTCCATCAGCTTCAGGTGGTGGCAGTGAGGAAACGTGTTCAGTGTTGGTTGATGGGGTGATGGTGACCCAGCAGGTGGATTATATTATTTTATTTGCACACCACTTTATGTTGAGGAAGCAGCTGACTAGAGGAATTAATCAGAAGCTGCTGCCTCTGGAAGTGCCTCAGGAAGCAGCCATCATAAAGTTAAGATATTGACATTGCAATAAAAATAACAACCCATTTAGTAAAACTGTATCAAGCTTCAAGCTCACAGACCATGCCTACAAGTTCTCAGAATTTCCCTGACAGTAATTAAATACTACAGCTACAGGCTAGGGGTTTTTTTGTTTCATTTTGTTCCTTTTTTTTCCTGGTTTGCCTGTAATCACAGGCACGGGAATGGTGTGGAGACTTTCAGACCTGCACAGAAATGCCAGGTATAAAGGACTGGGATTTCAGTACTTTGCCTCTGTCTCAGCTAACTGTGTGACATCAGGCAAGTCACATAACCTCCTCATTTCCCCTGTTTGAGATCCTCCTTGTAGACATGAAATGTTTCTATCTTGAGGTAGTAGCACCCTGGCATTACTATCACCTGGGCAGTTATAGTTTTAAAATGGAATTACACATAATTAAGATTTAGAAATATAGTGATAGAAACTCTGTAAGACAAAAGAAGTGCATATGATGCCCCAAACCTTTCCAGAATTGAGATGGTGGTGATAAAGCCCTTGAAAATCATGTGTGGCAGTGCTAACTCGATCCTGCCCCTTCTGAATTGAGATCCATCCCTTAAATCCAGGGTACATTTGGTCAGAGTACAGGATGTATCAATAGCAACACAGTTTAACACCACTTTGCTGTAAATTCAAGCTTTATGCTTGTGGAAACTATGCTATGTCATTAATTATTCTACTGTAGTAGCTGTTCTACACTCCAAATATTAATACCCTTTCCAGATACTGCCTCTGGTGCTTGTTAAAGGTTATAATCTCATAATCTATAATTTAAAGCCACAGACCATTCTTTCCCTGCTCCACAGTTTTCAGTGCAATGTCTTTCCTACAGACTGTCATTGGCAACTGACAATTCAACCAGAACTGCAGGTACTCACTGCTAGAACATGCAAGTGGCATGACATAAACAAAACACAACAAAAAATGGACATAGTGAAAGAAAAGAAAAAGGAGACAGCTAAAATAAATGTGGAACAAATACAGTCTAGAAAGTTTTCTGGACTGAGCACCAGTTGAAATAATGAAAAAAAGAAACAATGTCCCATTTCATGTTGATTGTTTCGAGGATAAACATTTTTTGTACATTTTGCTAAATGAATCTGCTTGCATGAAAAAGAAAACAAAAACAGGCTCTACACCTAGAGACCTAACTGTGCAGTTCTGTGGATCAGCAAATACATTTCATCCTGCTGCATTTTTGCCATGTGTTTGTGACACATTAAGATCACATGCATCCGTAATTGCTGCATCTCTACTAACTTATTCAGGCAGAATAAGATGATCATGTGTCTGAGCTGTGAGCCAACAGTCTCCTTCTAATGGACACAAACCACTGGGCCCACGACTTGTGGAGGTCTTCTGTTCACAGAGGTTTTGTGAAATAAGGATGTATATCATATGCCAAAGGGTTATGTGAACAAACATGACTCTTAGTAGGGTAAATCATGCCATAATTAAATCTTTGGATAATCTAGAAATGCCTACAGAAAGCATAGGAGCCAAAGTTTGGTCAAGCATTAGGAAAGATGTAGGAACAAAAATAAAGTTGACAGCCTTATATGAAATGGGCATTATGAATCCAACCACCTGAACAGCTGGCAAGAGTTTCTGCTGTGTGAATGCCAAGATAAAACACAAAGCTCAGGACATGTTAGCCTGTTTACAGCTATTATAAATCTCATGCATGGCTACTTTTTCTGCAGAAGAAAGCATTGTCACCTCTCTTTCTGTATTTATAGTGATATAAAGCAGAGGAACCACAAGCAGCCTGTATCCTATTTGAAAGTTCCTGAAGACAATACCAGTGTGAAGCAGAAGATGAGGACTCCATCTGATCTACAGGAAAAATTCAGTCCTTACTCTGAAAGGAGGGTACACACAGAAAGATAAGCACACAGCTTCAACTATTACATCTTCCCTTTGCTCACAAAACAACTTCAAGATGTTTTATGCAGACAGGCTCCCATTAAGACTCTACTCTTGTAGCCCAAGATTCTAGCCTTTCTGCAGCAGTGCCCTCAGTATTTCTGTCTCACTGTAATATCAATAATTTTGTTTTAATAGAAGCACATCTGCTGAGTTGGTCATGAATTGTAGTAACATATACAGCGATATTGAGCTTAATTTTTTATGTCAGATGAGCGTGTGAAGATAGATTATTCAAACTGGAATTGTTTTATCCTAGACTGATGAGTAATAATGAAGTCCAAGAAGTGTATTGTTTTCCCCTTCCTTTGCTATATGAAATAAATACAACAATCTGTTCTACCCTTCAGTTTTCATGTGTTCTACATGAGATGCCTGCAAGAACTAACCCATCACTGGATCATTTTCAACTCTGTTGTTTCTTCCACCATTGTAAATAAGTAAGTCCTCGCTTTAACCATAAAGTACCTGTTTCTCTTTGTACAAATCTTATGGCCAGTGACTATCAGAATGAATATAGGTAAATATTAAAAAAAATAAATAAATCACATCATGCATGATTCACACTGATTATAAACAGAGCGCTCTGACATCATTCACAGAAAGCACACACTAGTCTCATGATGGGCAAGGTAAATGCTGGCACGATAGAAAATTAGCTTAGGTGAGCCTAGACGTCACTGTATCTATCTCCTTCAGCTACTTGCTTACACACATTGAGCCGCAAATGCCTTGCTGGCATGGCACACCGCCCTGATAGAGCAAGCCTCTGAGAAAGGGAGTGTTTTACAAGTCCACCATGTCAACTGATAAGGAAAAGAACTGGCTTTCTGGCTGTGCCTGTATTGAGAAGAGACATGGAGAAGATTGCAGATGCTGGAGCTGGGACTGGCAGACAGGCTGCCATTTTATATGCATATACATCACTGACAACCCTAAAATTAAAGAAACCAAACCAACTCAAACCCCCCAAAACAAACACACAAAATGTAAAGGGCAGAATTGCCATGCTGGGTCAGGCATGGTGGCTCAGGCCCAACACAGCCCCCCTCAGAGGTGGGTCTGGGGAGGGATGGCCAAAACGAGTTGCAGGTGCCAACCAGGCCAGTACTGCTCACCCCACTATTTTTGGCGGTCTCTGCCTTGCCGGTAGCGCCTCCGCTCAGCAGCTCAAGAGCAGAAAACAGTTGAAACCAGGCAAAAGCCCACTGAAACCAGACAAGGCATTTCAGCAGCTCTGCTGCTCACAGGCTAAGTGGCATTGTGTTGACGACGGCCGGGTGGTCTCCTGCTCAGACAGGGACACCGTCCTGTCTGTGACATTCTGAAACCTGAAAGGCTGCCCTGAGGAGCGAAGGGGCGGCAGGCGGAAAGGGCACCCTCATCGAGGGTGAAAGTAACTCAGGAGGCTTTGCGAGGGAAAGCCGCAGGCATCCCAGCTGGCCCATGCGGCCGTGTCTCTCAGGCACGGAGTGCACCACACCACATCAGGTGGGGTTTTTTGCCAGTTGCGGGGCTCAGGAGGCCACCCGAGCCCCCGGGCAGAGGCCCTTGCCAGCAGGGCTTCCCCAACCAGGGCAGCAAAGCGGCGGTGGCAGCCAGAAGCGCCGCGGGCGGCCTGTGCAGCGGTGCCCCCCCGGGTTTATCTCGATGCACTTCGCTTAAACTGTACTGCGGGTTCCCAGGTGGAGCCGGAGATCTCACGGGAACCCCGAACAAGAAGGGCCGCAGTGGCAGCGAAATCGGGGACCAGGCAACCACCCCGCCGCGGGACCCCACTATACCCCCCCCCCCAACGGCCCCGCACGCCGCCGACTTGTTGTCAGGTAGGTTGGCGCCTGCGCCGCGCCCTTAGGGGGCGTAGCTCCGCGCACCAGCCAGTGGCGAGGCACCAGGGGTACGGCTACAGGGAGATCGCCACCATCGGCAGCCGCCTCTCTCGCCGCCGCGGCCGCCTGCCAAGTCTGAACGCCTCGGCTCTGGATTGGGAGGAAAGGGTTTATTTTTAAAAGGAATCTGCTCTTTCGATTGGGCGAGGGAAGCGCCTGTCAGGGTGACGTTTCCTTGTTGCTAAGTCGGAAAGGTGGGAAGCGGGATGCTCCCGCCTCATGTGTTAACTGTCCAACAGGAAGCTGAGAGCCTGCCCCCGTTCCCGTTCGGCCCTGTCGCAGCCCCGTAGGCGAGTGACTGACATCCGCCAGGCTGCCACTGAGAGGCCGAGCTCCGCACAGCGCCCAATAGAAAGGCGCGAGCCAAGGAGGCGGGTGGAGCTTGGGCTGTATGATTGGCAGGCGGGGCGGAGGGAGAGGAGTGCTCGCAGGAGCTGATATGTCCGCCATCTTGGAGCGTCGGTGATGGTGGCAAGCGGTAGCTTTCCCGCCTGAGCGGAAGCAGCCTCGGGCTTGTGGCGGGGAGACGTGCTTGCCAAGGTATGGGTGTTGTAACGGTGAGGTTTCCCTGCCGCCGCTTCGCGCAGACCGGCACTTGGGTGGCGGCTCTTCTGCGACGGCGCAGGCCTGGCGCCCGCTCCCCTCCGCGCGGGGGGCTCCGGGCGCCCCTCAGGCGCTGCCGGGCTGGGGCCTGCCGGAGCTGCTGGGGCACGCTGCGTGTGGCGGTCCCTGCTGCGTCTACCGCTCAGCCTGGAGAACCCAGGCCGGGCGAGCCGGGCTGTGGCGCGGTTGCGGGGTGCGGTGGGCCTGGGCGCGGCGGGGAAGGCCCGGACTGCGCTGAAGGGAACCCTACCGACCCGCCGCCTTTTTCTTTGCGCGGTCCTAACGTTGGGTCCTTTAGCAGCTGCCTGGAAGTTTTTTCTAGGCGTCTGTGGCACTTCGTCCCGGGTGAAGAGACGGCCGGCAGCCGTGGAGGGGCGGGGACGCCGCAGCCGTTCCACGGCAGCTTTTGGGCGCGGAGTGCTGGCGGCCTGGTGCGGCGCGGAGTGGGTCGTGGCGCGGCTGGGTATGGTGAGCAGTGCATTGTTCCCCGGTGGACCGGAGAAGCTCTAAACTGGGTGAAGTGTTTTGTCGAAACAGGGAAAGCTGTCTCCACTACTCCACCCCCCGGCAGTCACTTGTGTTGTTGATGTAACTTACAGAACTTTATTCTCGCTTCGTTGTTGTCTGGGATAATAAAATAGATAAACCTTACTGATAGCTAATTTTGCAGTCGTTTTCCTTATTTAAAATCACTTTCTCAGAGTTCCTCTGAGGACGCAGCCCTTTTTTTTTGGGGGGGGGGGGGGCGGGGGGGGAGGGCAGTTTTTTGTGGGGGTTTTGTTCTTTTTTTTTCTTTTTAAACAACGCAGCTTTTTTCAATCTGGATATTTTAAGACCATAGCAGCGTTTGGGTAAGCTTTAACTGCTGTTAAATACATTTGGAAAAATCTTGACTTTGAGCCTGCCATTTTTTTTGTTTTGTTTCGCTGTAGTTGTTAAGAACTTTTCAGTATAAGAGGTAATATGTTATAGTTTGTATGCGATAAGTAGAACTGATGTTAAAGATAATCTCTGTCAGGTTAAATGTTATTTAAATTAGAACAGTAAGATACTTTGAATAGACTACTGCTGTTGTGTTCAGAGTGGAAGAATACAGAAAACTTACGAGTGGGTGGATAGCTTTAGGAAGTGTTCCTCGTGAGACTTTGACAACTTAAAAGTGAAAGGTTCAGTTACTGCTGTTGGTAAAACTTAAGTTTAAAATCTCTGTCAGTGGAAGGAGTCGAAATGTACTATTAATAGTGCATGTGGTCTATTTGACTTAGGCTTACGTTTTTTAACATTGATGAATATTAAGCTGGTTTAAAATTTCTAGGTAGTTGATAAAGTAGTGTAGTAAACTACACAAAGATATATGTATTTTATTTTTTTCTGGAATGCTGAAAGATGGGAAGTCTCCCAGTTTTGGTGTTCCAAATAGATTGCTGCGGTTACTTGAATTGCAACATATATTTCCAGTACAACATACATTCTAGTAAGAGTCTGTGATTACTTAGTGCCATTTTTTATATTTTCAGCAGTGCGGTGTGAACTATAGCATGCAAGAGTCTTTATTCTATGGTGTTCTTTTATATTTGTATAATAATCTTGCTAGTGATACTTAGTACAAATGTGGTATCTAGTCTGTATGGTTATTTCATGACAGTTTGTAACTCTGAGTACTTGTTTAGTTCACTTAAGTGACTTGTTTCCTCTATGTGTCCTGGTTCTGTCTAGGCCAAAGTTACCCTCCACAAGCAGTCAGCACAGGTGAGCTGAGTTAGTCCAGGCAGTTTTCCACACACCCTCTCCCCCCCACCTCTGCCCCCCAAAAAGGGCTGCTTGGGGGTGGGGTGGGTGTGCTTCTGGGTGCCTGCAGTATGGTATTGCTTGGTGTCACCTGTGATAGGTGATCCTTGCTTTCTGTGTAAAAAGCAGAATATGTATGCAGTGTTGGATCCCACACTTTCTGAGGTACAAGGGACTTTATCTTCTGATATTACTAGAAGATTTTATTATTTGACCAGAAGAACTGCTAGAGAAGTTTACAATGAATTTAAGGAAGACACTGAGTTAAATTGGAAGTTGTCTGGTCCACTCCCCTTTTCCTCTATTGATTTTTTTGTCCTAGTGCTTAAAAAGCCTTGAAGTCTGCAGCTAAAACATCACTTTGTGTCAGTATTTCAATAAGACCTTTCATAGCTTCAGTGTTCAAGCATACTAGAGGCTTTTATATTCACTTCTCACGTATAACTGAGTGAACTTCCAGCCTTTGAAATTCAGGTTGGAAATCATGGCACTTCTCATTTCTGCAGAAGAGTCAATAGTGTGACCACAGTAGTTTGTTACCTTAGTAAGTTAGGATGTCTTAACCTTATTATCTGCCATCTAGATCTGGCTCTCATTGTGGCATCTTCATCTGTGACCCCTAAGAGTGCTGTGTAATCTATGTTATTTCATATGCCATGTTTAGGAGTGTTGTGTTACGTCAAAGCAGACATCATCTTCAAATTCTAGAAGACCTGAGGTCTGATTGGATTATACTAAGAGCAAGATGTGGAGCCATTGTTTTTGGCAAAACTTTCAATACTAATAAAATAGGTATGAATGAGAAATAATATCTTGCTTGTGTCATCTTATTTTGTCTGTTTGGAGGAAGAGAACAGACAACTCAGGGAACCTATTTTGTGATCGTATTTGATCCTGATATTTTTGGGATGGGAGGCAAGCCTGAAAGATCAATCAAAATATGTAAAGAATATGGACATAATGTTGAAAGCTTTGCATAGCATGTCTGATTGGTTTTGTTGTGTGTCAAGGTGGCAATATCTATCTTTTTTTAGAAACTCTATGCTACTAAGCAACTAAAGTAAGTTTTTCTACTCTTCCATATTATATGCAGCTCTGCCCCAGTTCAGGATCCTTCTCAGGAAATGGCAGAGACTGAACTGATAGAATTGGGAAAATACCTGATATAAGCTGTTAACAGCTTGCTTGTTTATGGAATATTTCTTCACACAATATTGGGGGAAAAGTTTGCTGTTGTAAAATAGAAGACTCTTCATGACCTTTATTGATTTAATAATTTCTATAATGTGCTAAGAAGCATGTTTGAAGTGGTATATGTGATTCGGAGTGGGTGAAAAAGTTCCCGACTAACCCTAATTTGGGGTTCAGCCTAATTTTACAGCCCTAATTTGGCTGTATTTTCTTCTTGCTGCTACTCTGTATAGTCATCCCCTAATCCTGTTAAATGGTCATCACTTTTCTTCTGTGGCACTTGGAGTGATCAGTGACATAATCTGTGCAATTTGTTTCATGCCAGCAGTGGAAAAGCATACCAGAAGGACCTTAGTGAATAACTGTATTGAACTGTGAAGCTGTAATACATTCTGCGGGGAGTGATAGTAGATAAGCTGGCAAAATGGCTTAGAAAAGTTCCCATTAAATTGGTAGTGGGAACTTGGTTAAATATATGAAGGGAGGCAGTTTTGAGTAAAAAAAACCATGTATGTATGTACAAGCAGATACTGCCCCACAGTGAGAATTCAGGATTAGTTCCCTTGAAGGAAATACTGACAACAATCCTGTTTCATCTTCAATTAGATTATTCCAAGCATTTGTACACAGTCTTAAATTGTGCATCTGTAAGGAGATGGAGTACATGGCCTAGTGGTCTCAATCCTGTGTCCATGGGGTCTTCTGGAAAATGAGCACTCTTAAGACCAGAGGCCAGCCTTTGTCAGTTGTACCAAAAGATCGGTTTTAAGCATGAAGAAAGCTTTAAAGCCTTTTTATGATGGCCAGACAGGTCCCAGGTGAGGCTTGTGAAAGGGCTGTGTGATTTCCAGTTTGGTGGTGGTGGTGGGAACAGACCCACTTTAAGTAGGTGGCTTTCCTCCTGATGTAAGTGGCTTGTGTCTAGAGGAAGCCAACTTTCATGGTATTGGTCAGCATGCGTTCCAGGTGGCAGTCCACTTGAAAATTGCAACAGCATAGGGGTTGTATTCCCATCTTCCATGTTTGTCTTTATGTATGTTGACTGTCATGAAAACAGTTCATCACTGTTTATGGGAATTCGGAAGGGCTGCTGGCATTTTGGTAACTGTTTTTCCTCTTTGTGAATGACAGCTGTAAAAGTTTGACTACTTCCTAGCTAGTTCAGTCAGTTCTTCCTTTTGGCTGTGACAAGTAAGTATTGATCAAAGATCCTTCTATGTGTACTTGATGATGATGATGGACTCTGTTACAGCTTTATGCCACACTTAATGGCAAAAAGATGCTGCACAGTGAACATTGTATTTAGATGAAACTTGTCTGATAAAGGAGGTGGTAAAGATAGTGAGATATCTGTTTCTTCATATAAAAAAAACCCTAAATGCATCCTCATGCTGCTTGTCTTTACTGTAGTGATTAGTATGCTATTTTCATTTTAACAAGTGGCACTTCAGAGAAGGGAAATGGAGGGAAACTTAAAGGCAGTGGACATCAGAATCCAGTAGTTGATGAAGGATGGTGTAGGACCACTGTGTAACTTTAGCTCTGCAGCTTGTTAAGAAAAGATTATTGCTGTGGTGGCTGTAAGTTGATAGCAGCATTCAGTGCTTAAGTTATCAAACGGTTAATATAAAATTGTAGAATTTTGCAGTTCCTTTTGATGTTACTGAGTTCTGCGTGTTGCTTTACCAGTAGTGTTACAGGATACCTGTCTCAATTTAAAAGGGATCTACTTTGCTGTCAGATTATGAACACTGTATCTGTAATTCTGTAGCTTTATTGTTTTTCAGGGTAAGGCTGTCTTCTACAGTCGCTTATAATCCAAAAGCTTATAAACTTTGCTGTGAGACCAGTAAGATGTGATTGAGGATTGAACTCACAGCTTTACTCTTTCTCAACCCATTATAAATGTTTGATTGCTTTTATTTCTCTGTAGGTGTGCCAGGTGCAGTTGTCTTAGTAATATGATTTCAATCATAGATGAGTGCATAGTTCTCTCTTTTTCCTGTGGCTGGCTGTGCCTCTATGCTTTCATGCTGTACTAAGGTATTACTTCTTTTGAAAGCCACACCTGGCTTGGATGCGCTACTTCAAATTACTATAAATTAATACAACTTAATCCCTAACTCTCCATTTACTGAATAGGGAATCTAGTTGCCCAGATTTTAATTTTAGAGATGGGATATTGAATGCAGACAAAAAAAATCAATTTCTGAAGTATGTTGGTTTCTGAAAAAGAGTCAGTCTGAAAAACCCATAGGTTGCTTCATGTCTCTTATAATATAGGAAACATCTTTGGATGTCCTTTTTTATTGTAGCTAACTGGCTTCCTTTTATGGCATAACAGAAAGGAATTATTTTAGTGCTTGTATAATAGTTTTTTCTTTGAAATACACTGATACAGTCCTCCCTTCTCCAGATTCAGGAATTCCGAAGTTTACCTTGTGCTCCTCAGTAAAATATGCTAGTTGTAAGACTTGAAACTAGAATGCAGTGGGGTTGTTTTTCCTCCCCTCTCATGTTGAAGGTGTAGCTCTGTGCAGTCAAGAATGAAATCATTAATAGTTACAAATTTTCTATTTTATCTACGGTAGCAATCTCACTCTCATGAGAGGTAGGGATTATAGATTGTCTCAAGGTCTATAATTTTTTTTAGTTTATTGAAGACTGAAGTATGTTATATGGTGGAACTACTAAGCAGAATGCAAGTAAAAATGCTAAATGTGTTTTACTGTTGTGTTGTTTTGTAGAGAAAACCTGTGAGCTACAGCCAGTGAATCCATTTCCCCAGAACTAAAAGCAGACTGTCAGTTGAAAATAAAGGCACATTGGAGACGGAAAGAGAAGTTGTCTCTTTTTTATATATTACAACTAAACCACCTATAAAATGTTGTTTATAGACTTTCAGGCATTTCAAACTAAGTTAATTCCCATGCTGATTGCCACACTAGTTGGTGACTTGCCTTTATGGAATGATAATATGACTTGACAAAATCTGTGTGGAACCCTGAGTGTTATTTAAAAGGATAGAAGGCTTTACTTAAGACCTGAACTTAATTGACTTTTAAGTTTCTGTTCAGCATGCTATTTATTGCTTTTTAGGGCTATATCGTGGGATGCTGTTGTATTACCAGTTTAAGTTTTGAGCTAGCATTTTAAAAGGCTTGTTTTCTTTGAAACTTTATTCTTCAAATCCCTTGAGTAGGCATATGGCACCGAAGTATCAGTGCAGTTTTCGGTAACTATTTGTCTTGCATTTGGATTAATGTTGTTGTTTCAATAATTCCCAGTTAGTAAAGTAACATTTGTTGGTGAGAGTTGAGACTTCTCCTTGCAGTGGGAGTAAGCTGTTGACAGATGTATTGGTAGCTGGAGAAGGAATGTGTGTTAGAAATATTTTGATGAATTATTATGGTGTAGCCCTGTCTTGAAAGGGCATGAGAGAGGAGACATAGCAAATTGAAGTGGAATACACAAACTATGGCATGTTGTTTGAATGGCTTTTTAAAACTCTTAGCATATATATATTAGTGCACTTATTGCACAGCTGCTGATCGCTTCAGTGTAAAGATGTAGAATATGAAAGTAATCTTCCTTTTAGAACAGTTTTCTCAAGAAATGCTACTAAATCTGAGGAAGATTGACCCTATAGTTTGCCACATGTAAGTATGATAGAGTTTTGAAGGACTGTGCAACAAATGTGCTCTGATGCTCTGGGGAGAAGCACTGAAGCGTTAAAAAGATTATTTTGAAGATTACAGAGAAAACAGAGTAGGTTTGGCATTTCCATATAAAACATTAGATTTTGCTTTCTAAGTAAGAGTGTGTGTTGCAGTTGAAAGATTGTGGCTTATTGTGTTAGGCAATCTTGAATTTTCTAGTGTTGACCATCACAATAGAGTTTCATGGGGAAGGCATACTTGTGCTAAGTGGAGGCACCAGAGGCATCTGTACCTGAAAAACCTGGTGTAATTGCAGTGTGTGTGATTTGTAAAAGCACAGCATGGCAAAACTCATTACTGGGGTGATTTGCTCCAGGGTATAAATTGCCTAGGGGGTGGAGGGAGGAGAAAGAAAGATAATGCTAACTTAATAGCCACTTCAAGCTATTATGTAAAAAATGCTTTCTCAGTCATCTTTCATTATTTTGCTGGGTTTCTGATTTCTAGAAATTACTTTTGTATATAACTGAATAAAAATCGTGGTAGTTCATTACATTTATGTAGGTGAGACATGATGAAATCTCATTCTAAGCAGTTTTGCCTTAGTTTTGTAAAGCTGAGTCTCAAAAGTAAAGCTAGTTGTGCATCTAGCTGTAGTTTTACTATGTAGTGCTAAGTGCTCATTGCTTAGGTAACATGGGGCAGTGGGCTTTATAGTACTTTATTACAAAAAGAATGGTGGTAAAATGCTTATGGAGAATACTGAATCTCTACTCAGTTACCTATTACTCAAAGATTAAGCCAACCCAACTGTTGGCGTCTGGTACTTAATTGACATAGTTGCCAGTGGTGAACTATGGGGAGTATGTTCTGTGGAGAGTGGTGTTATGTGGTTAAAGACTCATATAAAGCCATAATGTTGGCATTGAACTAAGAAAGATCCCAGATGGCACTAAAGCAATTGTCTACAGTGCATTTACCAACTTTTAGCTAAGCATGTATGGTAAAGTAGAATCACTTACCTTGTATGCAGTGCTGTTGTTGTATTTTATTTCTCTTGCTTGACATTGGAATAACTTTTCAAGTTTTATCCTAGGGGCTGTATTGATAAACATTAAAATGTAATGATTGTAGAAATAAGTATAGATGGGGATTAAACCTTTTGGTAGGCGAAGTCAAATTAGTAATCTTTCTCCAAGAGTAAATCAAGGTCAAAGATTTATTTTTAACCTGTTTAAAGATTAAAAGAAGAAATACTTTCAGTTTGTTTTTTCATGCTACTGGACCTGTATGTTCTCTAAATAGTGTTAGGGATTTTAACTTTCCGTTTGAAAACCAAAATGAGTTTGCAGTAGTGTTGTATTAGAGGAATATTAGCCTGTGTGTGCATGCAGGGTGGGTTGATTTGTACTGTGTCTTTTTCACTGGGCATGGTAGCACAAAAATTGTATGTAATATATTTAGTGACTTGGTTCTTGATATCCTAAGTAAAAGGACAGTCCTGCCTGACACTGTGAAGATGTGTAGTGGTCAAAACTTCGGAAGAAGAGACATGGCAGGGGAGGTGGTTTTAAATTTCATTTTGTTTCTAATTACCCTGTTCTGGTTTGACTGGGGTAGTAAATATAATTTTTTTTCCTAGTTACCTGTCTTTTGCCTGTGATGGTAATTGTTGGTGAATGTTCTCTCCCTGTCCTTATCTCCACTTGGGAGATTTTCATTTTATCTTCTTTCCCTTGTCCAACTGAAGAGGAGGAGCAGTAGAGCAGCTTTGAGCATCTAGCCTCCAGCCAGGGTCAACCCACCTTTAGCAGTCATTCAGCATTAGTGGTTTTCATGTTTCTAGAGTAGTAGTACAGCAATTTGGGACTCTGTTGAACTCACAGATTATTCTGTGGCAGAGGCAATAGTTGGACTAATACTGAATTGTCCAAATTCAGTCTTACATGTCTTGTGCTTATCTATCAGATTGAGGAGAACTTTCACTCTGCAGAGCTGCAGCAGGCCTAAGGAAGTATAATTTGGGGCAAAGGTGGAAGAGTGAAATCCTGGTTGCCCTGTCCCTTATGGTGTGTTACTTCTTGGCCGTGCTGGCCCTGGTGATTGACAGACCCTTTGAGATGTTTCAACGTGTGGACTTACTAGAAAAACTCCTTGCTGCCTTTTCCACCAACTATGTTTGTACCTCTTCAAGTATGCTTTTTCACTCAAGAATGTCTTGTCAGATGTGGCCTGTGCTTTCCATTAACAGACACTTCTGTTGGTCCTGAATAGTGTGCTAGTGATTTGGTGAACTGATTGCCTCCGTGATGGGCATGTGCAGGCTAGAAAATGAAACTGGAATTTTTTCACTGAAATTTATTAAATTGCAAAAAATGAATCTTTTATAGCAGGTTATAAAAGTTTCTGTTTTGAATGAATCAGAACAGCACTCTTCAGTACTTAACTGTAATAACTGTTATACCTTTTTACCCGGATGCATAAATGTTGCATTGGTTTCTGTGAGCAAAGAGCTTTATTTAGAAAAGATATTTGGGAATGGCTTTGGATTGGGATGCATCTAAATCTACGCAGCATTGGTAAAACTTATCTAAACCTGCTTAGGGCAGCTGCTCACAATTCCAAAAAGTGTAAATAAAGTTAATCAAGTAAGACTGTAGAACATTGCCATACTCTTGAACATCATAAGAAGATGGGTACTGCCCTAGATAGTTATGTCTAGTTTTATTTTTCAGTTATATCAGATAAACATGTGTATGTTAGCTTCAGATTTAATGTTTGATACTTTCCATCGTGGCCCCACTTCTTCCTGATGGAAGTACCACACTAATGTGGCTGTTTTGGTGCTAAAGAATGGTATTTGGGCACTAAAGTTTTCAAACAGAAAGAGGAATTGGGCAATATCAGAAAAACATTCTTGTAAGGGGAGTAGTAATAGTGGTTTTCATTTGGATATTTTTCCTGGCGATTTGAAATATCTGTGCACAATGTCTTAAGGATTTGTAAACTCTTCTGGAAGTGTTTTAAACTGAGCAGGCATCTTACTTTGCTCCTGCATGACATAATTGAGGAACATAGGTGTGCATTTAAAATACAGAAATGATAACCAGGGAAACTTCAGCAAAGCGAACTAAGTCCAGTAAACTCATTTACTTTTTCTGCTCTAGTTAATCACTTGACTCAAAGGATTGGCAAATCTACTTGATGTACAGACCTGAAGGTTTAAGGATTAAAACCACACATAACACTTGAAAATAATTGTGGTCAGTGTATTGCATTGACCTTCAGTTAAAGTGTATGTTGATTGCTAAAATAGTCTTAGAAAAAATTGTAGTTAGTGTTTGGGTATGTTAAGGCTTGGAGTCTTTGTGCTGTTGTGGATAAAAAGCAAATGTTATGGCTTTTGTTTCCAGAACTGTTGGAGATAACAAACAAGGTGGTATTTCAAGCTGCAAAACTTACGAGCCCTAACAAATCTAAGAAAAAAACACCACTTTCATTGAATGATGTTTAACCTAGAATGCAAGAGTTTCTTTTAGTTAGGAGGAAATTATTTGTAGTATATGACTTTAGGTTGACAGAGACAATCTGTTATGTTGCCTGCAAAGATCAAGAAACAGCTTTTGAATACACAGCTTCTTATCTTTAGCACGGACGGTGTAAAGCTAAATCATTCTTTTTGGCAGAATACTTGAAATGTTCTTGAGGTGTGTGGTTTTGGGTGTTTTGGTGTTTGGATGAGTTTTTTTAGCTGAAGATAAATTTGTGACAAACTCTGATAATATTTGTCTGAAAAGCTTTCCTAGGTAGTCACTGAAAGGAATAATGAACGTGCTACTGGATTGGCTACCTTTCTTATTTGCCAGCCCTTTTTTTTTCCATGAACAACATTACCCTTGTTCCCCTAAAACCCCAAAAGTCTTGTCTTTCTAGAAGCCTGCATTAAAAAATTCAAAATCAAAAAGCCCTCTGACTGGAAGACAGGGAAGCTAAATTTTTGTATTAGAAATTCATCCTTCTTACAGCTGCTAGAAGCAGCTACATCTGAAAGAAGTGTTAATTGATAGGATGCTTTTTCTTGCCTATTTGGTATTAACCAACAGACAGGTAAGTGTGACTCTGAAGCCAGTTATGGATACCCAATTTGCTTCACGTTGAAAGAATTAAATTTAATGATGAATTATAGATGATCAAATGCTGTCTTAAAACAGCTGGTTATTTTGTATGCAGACTGTATTGTTTTTTTCTGTTATAAATTGAAATTGGCTGAACTGTTTATACAGACATGCTAAAACAACTGGCGTTCTTGAAGCTTGTACATTTATATCTCTGTAAGTTTGTATACAAATCAGATCTTAAGGTAGCAAGAGAATAATTGTGAGTATAAACATATGCTGAAAAACACTAGTAATGGGTATTTCAGATCTTCTAGATATACCTCTATGTGAAATTCCTAGTAGTTTATAAAAAAAGAAAAAAGACTAGATTCCACTGTCAAATGCAGGTGTTAAAGGCAGGTTTTATTCCAGTGAGGCAATGAAGCTGCTTCCTTTGTCTCCCAGAAGTAAGGGAGATGTTTAATTATAGTTGTTTTAAATTAAAACAAATTAAGTCTTTCAGACGATACTTGAGAATAAATTGAAAAGCATGCTAGCATGCTGCACTGAACTAACAATTCCTAGCGAGTTGTTTCCTTCAGTTCGTATGTCTCATTCCCTGCAAAGCAATGCATAGTATTCATGCAGCTGTTGAATAGAACCTGCTAACATATTTAAATTATAAAATTTTTTTTTGTCGTTGTAGGAAGAAATCTGCTTCATCTAATTCAATCCTAATTCAGTCCAGCTAATCTGCTAATACTGTAGATTGAAAAATTTTTTGCTGTTGCCAGGATACCCTGTAATGGGCAAGGAGCCTGAGAGAATACAAATCGTTCTGTTTTTTTAATTTTTAAAAAACTATTGTGTTTAACAGGTAAGAAACTATTAAACTTCACCTACAGCAGTAGATATAGTTTCTGCATCTTTAAAGCCTTGTCTTAAAATTTAAGTGGTTCCTGAATGCTTTAAGTTTTTCATGTCTCCGATGTCCACTAAAGGCTTATTTACCTCTACTCTAGGGTTGCATTTACCACCTTCAAAGCCACTCCCCATCCTGTAGTTCAGACTTTGTGGCCATTCATTCTCTTTCCTTGCAGCTTTTCTGACTGCTTTCTAGCTGGCCGTTTTAAACTTTCTCTTTTAACCTATGATGCTGTTTCGCTATCTTTTTTTCTATGCCCTGCTTTGGCCTTACAATAAGAAACAAGGGTCATCTAGAGATGACACTGTTGTGCTTATTCTATTTGTTTTACAGGGAACATGTTTTAAAGTGTTTTGGTTTTGTGCCAGAGGTGTATCTGCTGTCCAGCCTCTAATTCTTTGAAAGGGTTTCAAAGCAAATGTGTTCATGAACTGACATATATTAGGTATAAATGATGTTTAGTGCTGTAGGTTATTATATTGAAATATGGTAATACTGTCTTACAGTTGAATTTTGTTGGTACTAAGCTGCATGCTTCTGTTTAAAATTGTCTTTTGGTTAGTGAAGCATTGTTTAGCTTGCTTTTTATAATATGTACCCATCTGCTTTTCTCAGGAGATAACTTTGTTTCCATTTTGAAGGTAATTGGGAGAATTAAAAATATGAAGAATTTTAACTCTGTGACCAGTGAATGACTGAAATGTGTAAATGGTGGTTGGAGTTACTAGAAAGTGATTCATCTTTTTCTACTTGGGCAGGGGAGATAGCTGTCTAGTTTGTAGTTATTGCTGGTAATTAAGATCTATATTTATTAACCTGTGGCTTGAGATACAGTGTAGGAATCAATAAAGATATACATGTTGCTTGCTATAAAATTGCTCTTGCAACTTCATTGCAAACTAGATTCCAGCTGATTTTTGTACTTTTGCTGGATAGTTAAGACCTCTTGAGGTTTGAGGGATTGGTGTCTGAGTAAACATTAACAAGTTTGGACTTGTTTGTGTACTTAAGCATGCCAGAGAAATTGGGACATTCAGTCATGTGGTGTCTATGTGCACGTGTTGGATATGTATTATCTGTATGATATGTAATAAAAAGAAAAGTTCTGATCCATATCGAAGTCCAACTACATAAATAAGGGAGGTTAGTGTAATAGAAGTGAAATCACTTTCATATTCTTTTATCTCAGTTCTTAATTGTGTTGCAGTCATAGCAGGCTACTTCTTCCCTTGTCTAATAGAGAGATGGAAGTCCCTGCTTACTAGATTGTTTGGAGGAGGCCTCTAACAAGCATAACATGTTAAAAGGATGCTATGAAAATTACTGTCTCTCTTCTGATGCTTCTCTTCCAGTCAGAAAGGGATTATCATGTTGTTTCTGCTACTTGTATTTCACTTGAGTATGTAGTTACCCTTCAAAAGTATAGTAGCTAGTTTAGGAGCATTTGTACTGCAAATTAGTTGGAATAAATTGTATGATAGCTTAAATTGTACAGTATTCAGTGAACACACTCAAGTGTTACTTTTGTATTCAGAAACATTGATTATGCAGGAATACTTAAGTGTTTGGAAGAAGGTGCAGTATTTTGGTTTAACTACCTAAGTGAAACTTTGCCTGTAAATATTTAAAAACACTGAAGTGTTGCTAGCTATGTACAAGGGATGCTACCTGACAATTCACAAATCTTACAATATAATAGTGAAGTCTCATTAAGACAATTACAGAATCATAGAATGGTTTGGGTTGGAAGGAACCTTTAATGGTTACCTAGTCCACCCCTTCTGTAATGAAGCAGGGACATCTTCAGCTAGATCAGGGATGCTGAGAGCCCCATCCAGTCTGACCTTGAATATTTCCAGGGATGGGGCATTTACCACATCTCTGGGCAAGCTCTTCTAGTGTTTTGCTACCCCACCATACAAAAACTTCTTCATGAGATGTAGTCTGAATCTCCTATCTTACATTTTAAAACCACTGTCCCTTGTCTTACAATTCTATAGGCACTACTAACAAGTATGTTCCCATCTGTTCTAAGCCCCGTTTAGGTATTCAAAGGTCACAATAAAGTCTCCCTGAAGCCTTCTCTTCTCCAGGCCAAACAACTCCAACGCTTTTAGCCTTTCCTCATAGGAGAGGTGTTCCAGGCCTCTGATAACTTTTGTGCCCTTCCTCTGGACCTGCCCCAGGAGCTCCATGTCTATTGTGTACTGGGAGCCTCAGAGATGAACTACCTGAGCCCTCTAGGTACAGTTTCACAAGGGCAAAATAGAGGGGAAGAATCACTTCCCTTCACCTGCTGGCCATGATTCTTTTGATGCAGCCCAGGATATGGTTGGCTCTCTAGGCTGTGAGTGTGCATTGTCGCCTCATGTCCAGCTTTTTTCATCCACTAATACCCTGTAGTCTTTCTCTGCAGGGCTGCTGTCAATTCTTTCATCCCCCAGTTGGTATTGATACTGAGGATTTCCCTGATCCAGGTGCAGGACCTTGCACTTGGCCTTGTGGAACATGATATGGTTCCTATGGCCCTGCTTACTGATTTTTGTCTGGGTCCCTCTGAACAGCATCATGTCCCTCAGGTGTCAACTGCACCACTCAGCTTGGTGTCATCTGCAAATTTGCTGAGGGCATGCTTGATCCCACTGCCTGTTTCACCGTGGAAGATACTAAACAGTACTGGTCCTGATACAGACCCCTGAGGGGCACCACTTGTCACTGATCTCCATCAGATACTGAGCCATCTCTCCTGTATGTGGCTATCCAGCCAATTCATGTCCACTGAACAGTAGCGGTGCCAGTGGAACCATGATGGAAGAGGTAGATCTACTTCTGTCAGTTCTTCTTGATCTTTGGATGAGTCTGTCTTCATGGGCTTCACACTATCAGCAATGTGAGTGACAGCCATAGCTAGCTTGTGGCTGATGGTGTACCTCCTCTGACTCTGCCTCCTCTTCCTCCATGTCTCTTGTCACCTGTCTGCCTTGCCACACAAAAGTGGACAGACGCTTGCCTTGCTGCTGTGGGACTTCTTTGTTTCACAATCCTTGGAATAGGAGGGCCTTGAAGCTCAGTGAATTGTGGACCAGCCTGTGGTCCCTGTATTTGTAGGGGCTATTTATAGGAATAAAAGGCACAAGGTAGACTCATGGTATCAGGAGGCCACTGTGATGGCAATGCCTGTGGCTAAATATGGGTGTTCTAGAGCAGAGTGGGCTGTGGCCTGAAAGATGCCCTTATGTGGGAGTAAGAGGAGGGTCAGTTGTTCCTGGGGATTACTGGGGCATGGGGACTACTTTTCCTCACTTGTGTGCCTTGACTCCAGGCTCCTTCTGTATCCTGTGCCTTGGAGTCCCTTGGTAGAGATAGAGATGACAGTGCCGAAGGAGGGTTGGGGTTCCTCAGTGACTTCCCACTGAGCTAGATCCCTGTAAGTAGCACAGGCCCTTGTGCTTGACAGTGCTGGGAGGACGCAAACCATCCAAACACTGCTGGTGGGAAAGGGAGGCACAGCCAGCTTGTGCAGGGTCTCCCATCACTGTAAAAATTGGTGATAGATTTTGTTTTCTATTCAGTATCTTTTCTAGACTGCAGTTTTCTTTTGGAAATTGGAGGACTAGGGCTGTGCACTGTTCTGTGAAACATGGTTGCATATTGTTTGAATTTCATGATCTCTTTCATTCCTTTTAATTTGAAACAATCTATTGGCTCCCTCCTCCACAAAATTTCATAAAATGTCACTAGGTTATATTCATAGAAGTCTGTTAATGTAAGTAATGGAGTATTTTTCAAAAATTAATTTTCACTGGGGCTTGCATTTGTGGCCCAAACATGCTACTCTGACACTGAAGAGACTGCTACATCTAGCTTTGTGTTCACATGAGATTTTTATTCTACATCAAAGTGATCTGACATTTTGTTTAGGAAATGTAGAAACTGTACCATGAAAACTCCTGCATTACTGCCTTTTAAAAAACTTTATTTGTGATTGCTATGTGTAATGTAGAATAATGTAGTTAAATCTAGGGGCTTGGAACAGTAACTTAGGTCTTTCTGAATAACAACACAACAAACCTCACTGCTTCAACTGAAAATTAATTTTCTAGTAGGCTATTGGGTAAGTATGAATACTATTTGAAGTATGAAGAAATAAAGTTCAGGAATAGTTAAGAGCAGAGTTTTTACACTACTTTAAAAACATACTATTTTAGTAGGCTAGAAGACAAAGTTCCTTAATTTTCTGCTGAACTCAGCGCAAAAACAGCAGTGGTGCCATATATGAGAGACTCTTGCATTCATCAAGTGGAAAAAGTGTGGAATTCAGTTAGAACTGTATTGCTGTAGCTTACTTTATAGAAAAAAATTGCTTTGGTCTAGCTCTTCAAGCTAGAATGCAGATGTCTTATTTTTTAATATTACTTTGTTTACATTGCACTGTATCCCAGGCTCAACTGCAAGTGTTTAATTTTCCCCTTTAATAGGTTTTGAGATTAGTGCTTTGAGGAATTGGGTTCCAGCCTACAAAGGACAGGCAGTTGCAGCATGTTTGCAATGGGTGATGCTCTGTATTTTAGAAAGTAGCTGCTAGAGTGACTCTGTCAATTTGGATGACTGGTAACTCTGTTTAGCTCTAAAATGGTTTTTGACTTGCAGTCATTACTTAGATGTTTTGAGCAGACAGTCCAATTCCAGTGTCAAAATAAGTACTTTATAAATGCTGGTATGGTGTCTAATTACTGTCCGTTGTTTGGAGAAAGGAAAAAAACCTTCCAGACTCAAACATAATTAAATATACCTACTGACTAGCTGGTTGAAATTATGTGAAGCCAGCAGAAGGGTGTGCTTAGCATTTAAAGAAACTGCTCAATTTAAAGGTCTTAATATTGGTAAATTTTCTTTTAATGATAAAAACATTTATCATTACTTTGTCCTTCCCCAAACCTACCTACCTATTAGGTTTTTAGAAGGCAATGGATTGTTTGCATTGGAAATGCTTTTATCTCTAAGAAATGCAAAACCTTGAAAGCTGATGGTGGCACCAAGGATTCTGTTGGTGGTTTCTCTCCTTCTTTCAACAACCAAGCTGGGGTTTTTTTCTTGTTACTACACAGGAGGTAAAACCCTGCTTTGCTAAAGTAGGCTACATAATTTAGAGTATGTTTGAATCATGGGAAAGTTTGGTGCAAAAGTAACTGATTTTGATCTGTTGTTTGATCTGTGCACTTCTCAGACTTTCATATATAACAGAATCTTCAGCTTGACACTGATAATGCCTTTGTTTAAAGATGACTTGCTTGAAAAATAAAGCCAGTATTTCTGTAAAATCTGTGAAGTTCCTACTGGAAGCTCTGTGTATATACTTTTAACATCCTTTTGTCAGATAAAACAGCCTGCAGCTGGTTAGCTGAGGTCCCTTTATTTTTTCATTTTGCGCTGCTCCAAATCCCCGTATCTGCTTGTAGCTATCAGGATGAAACTGCTAGAAGTAAGAGGTACCAAGTTGGAAGTAACCCTGTACAAAGTATGTATATCATGTTCATTTTACCGAAGTATGATGCTTAAAATTAAATTAGCAGTGTGCTTGAATCTCTTCCTGGTTCACTGAAGGGACTTCTGGATGCTTTAAAGTAACAAGTCTATTTTGTAGAAGATTCGATATAGGAGACATTGTCCAAAATTAACCTGTATACTTGTCTGACTGGAGTTCGTGTCTTTGTTTATAGCTTGAAAGCAGGAGTGTCTGTTTTCAGGAAAGATTGGACAGCTATGTCAGCTGGAAGCTACAGAGAAAGTCACTGGTAATATTGTTACCAGCATTATTTTTAGATGATTAAGCATTCAGACTGTAGAAAGAACCACAGACTAGTAGCTGTTAAACTACACAGAATGTGGTTTTCAGCTGTAATGAGCAGAAGACTTTTTCAGGTCTGAAAGGATTGCTTTTAAGCTTCCCTGTAGCAAACAGTTTAAGTGAGAATTTCAGTTACCTGCTTTTCAGGGCAGCTGACAGGGTTTCCTAATTTTGATGAACTACTTGCTTCCTTTCAGGTTTAAATCAGGTGTTTACTACATCCAATGTTATTTCACCATGCATTGAGAGAAGAATATGCTAACAATATTCACTAAGAAAACAAAACTATTTTTCTGATTGCTAGGCATTCTGTAGGATCTTGAATTGTTATAACTTAGAGGTTAGCACCTTGGTGTAAACTTTGAGAAGTACTGTTTACATGAAATATGTTAGTCCTTGTTGGGAACTTCCAGAGATTATGGAAAGCCAGCTCAAGTCACAAAAGACAGTCAGGTATCAGCAGCAGTTTTACCACCTGTAACAATTTTTCTGTCAACATCTAAGAGTTTTTAGTATTATCCTGGATTATTTTGCTACTTGTAGTATCTCATCTTGAGCATGCCTTTTATTTGTCAGTCTTTTGCATCTTGCCTTGAATCCAAATGTTGTGATTTTTCCACTTGTACTGGCAAGGGTGTTGAACACCAGGAGTAATACAATCCATTTGACTTGTGGAGTTCATTGTAAATTGGCAGATTGTGAAATTTTGGGAGGAGTACTCCTGATTTGTGGACATAAGGCCTAATTCTGGCTCTGTTAGTGGAACTAACTTTTGGAAAAGTGGGAAGATAATTCAGGATTTCAGAATTGGTAGGTTTGGGAGGGAGGGTAGAGCAGTCTGTGTGGGACAACATCAACAACATTTTGTTTTTAAGGCTTCCATTCAGAACTATAGTAGACTGATTCTTGATTATCACCTAAGAAAATTCTCTTCAGGGTTTCTGGACTTTCTCTTTGGCACGTTTTATGTTGTTTATTTTTCCTTATTTCAAAGGACCTGGGCTCCTGTTGAAAAGTGATGGAATAATCTCTGGCCGGCACCTGACATGTTGAGGGAGCACCCCCTAAAAGAGCTTGCCTGGGATACAGTTTGTGAAATAACGCAGTAACATGTTTGCAGTAGTATGCCTCTTTTTCTTGTTGCTATTTTCTGTTCTTGCATTTCTCTTGAATAAATGAGAAATACATTAAAGCTACTGAAATGAGCTTTAATCACTGCAGTTGAGGGATTTACATTTGGAATTAGCATTGATAGTGGTTACCTGCAAAGATACTGCTTTCACTAATTGGAGTAAGGGGATGTATTTGATCTACTTTCTAGAGGCTTAAAAAGACCCAACCAACCAATCAAAAAATAAATTTATCCTGTTAATAATGCACTGGTTTCATTTGTAAGTCTGTGTGCAGCCTGAATTACTATTTTTAGTAACTTGTCATAATTGTAAGCTAATCTGTGTGATCAGGTGTTTTGAATTGTGCTTGTAAGCTTACTAATATTTTTTATAGGAAAGGTTTTTTTCTGTTTTTTTAACAATTTAATCCTTGCATGGGATCTGAGATGATTATAAGTACTGATAGTGCAATTTAAATTAGCTGTATCTTTTCTTGATGATTTTTGTCTCCCAGATCTTTAAAAAAAGCTGTGTATTTTTAGGGGCATTTAGTATGCTTATAACCTGACAAAAGGTTAAGTGAAGTGAGGTGGTATTATGTGATCAGTGCAAAATGGTTTAAAGCAACAATGAAAACCCTAGAAGCAATTAAAACTCCATAGTGAGTATACCAGACTTTTCAATATATAGGCCAAATACTGAAAGCCTTGCTAATGAAGAAGCCAAATAGGGGTTTTGCCGGATCCTTGGACTTGTATCTGTGTTCTAAACTGCTCAGGTACTAATTTTGATGTTCTAAGTAACTGTAGTGTGCCTGCTGAATCCTTTTTAACTTGGAAAAAAATGCTTAAAGCTGTCTACACCTTAGTTTGCATAAGAATGAGAGATTTCTATTTTAGATTTTGAAGATTTTTCGAAGAATGTGTGACAAAGCATAGTTTCCTTCTCTCTGAGCTTGCTCTTGCATACACCCTGCACCTTAGGAGTGTTCTTGCTAAAAATGTGTTATTCACCTACATTCTCTGCAGAGTAACTACATGTCCTTGCAACTGATGTTGCTAGTGTACAGCAGTGATTAACTTTTTGAATTAATCCTTCACACTTGGAAGGCACTTACTAAAGGAGTATTTCTTTCCTTATTTAAATGGGTACTGCTCAAAGCTATGCTACTTCAAATTTTAAGGAAAGAAAAGTTTCTCTTACTGTTCTGTAGTATCTCAATCCACTTAAATTCTGCATTCGCATGAGATCAACTGACACTGTCACAGGTTAAATGCCATATAAGAACTGCTTTGGAGAGAGGGGAATGGAGTGAGTGTATTGAGTTTAATGAGAGGAGAAAGCAGGAGTGTGATCTATCACAGACTGAGATAACTGTGCTAGCAGAAGAGGCGATCTCAGTAGTAACTGTATGCAGGGTGCTGTGAACAGAATAAATACTGAGGTGCCAAAGCATTTTATAAGGAAAGGTTAAGATTGTTATCCTTACATGTTTCTGCTATGGCCTTTTACAATGTTTCAGTGGTTTGGGCTACTGCTCTGCATGTGTTTGCATAAGATATTTCATTGTCCCTTGTTCTTCCTCCTGTGTCACGCTTGTGGACGGAGGTACAGTGAGAGAGTAGCACACACTTTGATGTGTGCTGCCTGCAAGCTAAAATTATTATAATTCCTTGACCTTTATAGGTGTTTTTCAACAGCAGGGGTGGTACTCTACTGCATCTTTGCAGTGCCCATTTTATCTTCTCTCAGCTCCGTTAATGGCTTGAGCAAGCTGTTCTGAATCTGAGACTTGATGTATAGATTAAAAAACAAAGATGTGGAAGAGCAAATTCAATAAATTGACAAAGTTAATCTCTTATCTTTAATATAGCTTAGTATGTTTCTTTCATGTAAGTAAAACTGTGGAGCTGCTTAACTTTAACTGTGGAAGTTAGAATGTTGGCTATTGTAAAAGTTATAAAAATCACAGTGAAGTATTCAGTCATCTTTAATCAAGCCTGATTTTGTAGCTCTTGATTGTCAGCATCTACTGATTTTCTGTGCATGGAGGTACCTTCGGGGTTAGAAGCTGTTAAATACAATTATGAACTGCTACTACAAATACTGCTTAATTAGATTTGTTAACTTAATGCTTTGTGTATATTCTTCTTATCCAGACCAGCATGTTTTGGAAATTTGATCTCCATTCGTCGTCCCACATAGATACACTTCTAGAGAGAGAAGATGTAACACTGAAGGAACTGATGGATGAAGAGGATGTTCTGCAAGAGTGCAAAGCGCAGAATCGCAAACTTATAGAGTTTCTGCTGAAGTCAGAATGCTTGGAAGACTTAGTTTCATTTATTATTGAAGAGCCACCTCAAGAAATGGATGAAAAAATTCGATATAAGTAGGAAATCTTCTGGGGATTGGGGACGCTTGGGAAGGTGGAAAGTGGGAGAACTTTATTTTCTAGTGTGTTTTGAATCCCTGCTTGCTAGTGTTGTACTACAATCCTAGTATCTTTATAGAGTAAGCTTTTTTCCTAAGAGTCTTTGTAGAACTTAGGCAAATAATAAGATTTTTTTGTTTGTTTTTCAAATGGAAGCCCCTTATTCACAAATGCTTCCAAAACCAATTGCTGCACAAAGGAGGCTTAAAAAAATCAAACCTCAAATGGATAATTTTGTAGTTGTGATTAAGAGAATAGCTTAATGAAAATCCATACTTGGGTAGTATAGTTAAGTGCTTAGCTTTGTTTTATGGATGATTGGTAAGATGTTTCGAAGAAGCTTATTAGAAGGTCTCTAGTACTCTTTGGGAGAGTGTACTTAAGGTCTAATTGCTGGTCTTTTCTTTTGCAGACCTATCCTGTAAGAACTGGGTATAGCCACAACTTGAGCTAGGTTGCTGAGGAGGTTCAAACTCAAAAGTCAACCTAGCTATTTGTATAAAATCACTTTGGCTGTTTTTGGCTGTTTTAGTGGCCTATGTAGAAAGCTGTTTTTTTCATAAGAGTATGTAAAAAAAAAAAAAAGCATCAGACTTATTTGCAGCACTTCACCATTTCTGGTGAAGTAAGGGTCAAGTGTGTACGTTAGTAAAAACTTAAGCTGCTGAATGCTGTCAAAATTGCCTTTAGGTGAGTGGGTGATAGTACTGTCAAGTGCAGGAACTTACTGGTCTTGATAGCCTCTTAGTTTAATTATTCACTGTTCTGGACTGAACTTCTGACTGTCATGAAGCAGTACTAGCGAGTTTTGCAGGCTGTGTCAGACATTGACTAGTTTACTGAGGTTCTATGTAATTGCAGTATATATATTTATATATGTAAAAATCCTGAAGCTCTTCCTTTTGACCTTTTTAATAAAATGACTGTTACCGGAGAAAGGGGTGAACACACTGCTCCTTCTCCAGTATCAGTCCAGTACTATCAGTCAGATTAACTTCTCTGCAACTAACTTTTCCTTTTAAAAAATGGGCTTCTGAAATAAGAGATCAGTCCTTGGGCTGGTAGATTTAAAAATATTTCATAAAATAATAAAACCTTGCCCTTTCCTTTGCTGCTTCCCTTGTGATGTCCTGCTGCTACTGAAGACAGAGTAGCCCATTTCTTAAATGAAAGAACAGCTTGTAGGCTGAATATGCAGTTATGTTACCTTGCAGTAGTTTACCACCTTAATTACTGCAGACCAAACCTGCTTGAAAGCTTGGTCAGAAGTGTAACGGTTCTGAGTTCAATGCTGGAAGTATGACAGATTTGAAGTATGAGAGGTGGATAATATTTTTTTTCTTTTTCCCAGATACCCAAACATATCATGTGAGCTGCTTACATCAGATGTCTCACAGATCAATGATAGGCTGGGAGAAGAAGAATCCTTACTTATGAAACTCTACAGTTTCCTCTTAAATGAATCTCCTCTAAACCCTTTACTGGCCAGTTTCTTCAGCAAGGTGCTAAGTATTCTTATAAGCAGAAAACCGGAACAGGTAAATAGATACATAAGCTCCCCAGTTTAACAAGTGAACTAATAAAGTTGTAGTGTGCAGCAATTCTGCTTGAAGACTACATGCTTGAGAGGTAAAAGCAGAATCAGAAAGGAGCTTTCAACTTCTGTACTAGCTGAAGGCACTTTTTAAAAATGATACTATTAAAAAAATGGAAAAATTTATCTGGATGAGTAAGATGTATTTGATTCAGATTTGCCTGAGGTATTTGTGCTATCAGTGTGTGAGTACTTACCTTTTGGCTTAGATTAGTATTTTATATGGTGATACTTGCATTAATAGCTGTTAGAGGTGAAATTGAGTGAAGTGAAACAGTGGAAGTGGGTTTGGTAAGTTGTGAGGAATTGTTACAGAACATGGTGAGAGTAATTTGGAGTTCTTGTTCAGGAATGATAATATACTGTGTTCATGTGGCCCAGTAGTGTAAACAGTTGCAATGACTGGCTCTTGTACCTGAGCAAATTAAGTTTGTTACTCTGTTCTGTATCTCTTAATTTAGCTAGCTCTTTATTTGTATTATGTTAAGGTTGTGTCGTGTTGAACTTTGCTCAGGAAGAAGGGATAAGAGTAATTCATACCGTAAAGGAAAGCTGACTGTGCATTGGGTTGTAAGTAGTTTATGGTCAGCAAGTTCAGCTTTAGAGGAGGCCAGAGGCATATGATACGGATCTGTCCTGTGCCACTTTTGATACCCTAATAGTAATAGTGTGTATTACTCTTTGGCTTGCCTTGTCCTGCAAGCTTTAAGTGGCGGAAGTGTTCAAGTTCTCATTTATTGTCTTTGTTTGGTAGCAGAGAGAAACTGAAACTGGTTAGTGTAATTTACCATCTAGAATACAGGTAAGCAAATGTAAGATTACTTCTTTTTAATTTCTAGATTGTGGATTTTTTAAAGAGGAAACATGATTTTGTAGACCTCATTATTAAGCACATAGGAACATCTGCTATCATGGACTTGTTGCTCCGGCTACTGACTTGCATAGAACCTCCACAGCCCCGGCAAGAAGTGTTAAATGTAAGTAAAATGCCTCATGGGATTTGTATGATGTGTGAACTGTGAGATGGCTTATTATCTGCTGGTTTCAATATATTTATTTTTTATATGTGCTGATATCAGATGTGTGGGGTGTCTTTTTTGCTTGGAGCTGCCAATACTTTTGGTGTGGAGTCACAGCGGTGGTGGGCACAACTTAGAAACGGAGTCTCTGGTTTCTTCCCCTGGTCTTTAGATACCTAACTCACAAATGCCAGAAACTATTTTAAAATGTTTTGGACCTTACTGAACACTTTTTTTGCCGTCAGAATGTTTACTTAAAAATCACACCTAAAGGCTATCTCACAGTTGCTCAGAAACACTGTTTTTACTTGTTTGCTTTTTTTCTGAAGTGTTGTTAGTTCTTGTTTGGAAATACTAACAGTATGACTTGTGGCAAGTGTCGAATTACTTTGTTAATTTCATTTCATTTAATTCACTCTCTTTGAAAACACATTGTTAATAACACTCTCAAATACTTTCACAGTGGCTAAATGAAGAGAGAATTATCCAGCGGCTTGTGGAAATTGTACACCCATCTCAAGATGAAGATGTGAGTACTGGTCTGACAATCTTCTGGTTCCATCTGTTCCGCAAGTTGTACAATGTAGTGTTAAAATTCTTAATGTTAACGTTTTTTTGCTTGCGCTTTTCTGAGTATTTAAGTGTGTTTACTTGAGGGAGGGTGTATTGTTTCTGCCCCTGCTTACTCTTCCCCTTTGAAACTTTGCCGTTTTGTAAATGAAGAATTACAGTACAGCATGTTATTACTCTTACAGTGAAAAGTTATGTTTTTATGTTCCAGAGGCATTCAAATGCATCACAGTCACTCTGTGAAATTATTCGTTTAAGCAGAGACCAGATGTTGCAAGTACAGAACAGTTCGGAACCAGATCCACTGCTTGCAAGCCTAGAGAAGTAAGTTGGTTTGAATTTCTGATCTTATTTCCAGTTCATAAAAAACCTTACAATTTTTAACTTTTGACCACGGAAACCTTATAGAAATTTCAAGCTCTGCTTTTCAGGTGATTTTTTTTTTGGTGGGGGAGGGCGTCTCATTAAAATATTTCATGTGTTGCCAAAGTCTGTGGGATTAGACATGTGGAGGTCAGTTTGATAATGTGCAGAGTACACATGGGAGGGTTTGGCTTTGATCTGTACTTTGGTTTAAGTTAATCTAAGTGTCTTTTTCTGCCGGAGAAGATTCTTCTTTATTCCCTTTTTCCAGTTATGCATCTAGGTTTGCATGTCCCTTACGGTTTTTGATGTGACTTAAAACTCCGTTTTTGTAGCACTGATTGTTAGACCAAATAACTACATCAGTGTAAGGGATAGGAGAATGTGATTGGGGCAGTGAGTAGCAGAGTGATTGTTCTAGTGGTACCTGGTAGCCTGAAATAGCTACTGCCGAGTTATCCCCTTACTAATTTTTCATGGGCAAATGCTAGCTGCTTCTGTTTAACGGGTTATATTTAAGTAGTGTTATATCTGATGCTAATGCTTTTCTTTTCAGACAAGAAATTATAGAGCAGCTGCTGTCCAATATTTTTCATAAAGAAAAAAATGAATCAGCAATAGTCAGTGCAATCCAAATACTATTAACCTTACTTGAGACAAGACGACAGACGTAAGTGTTCTTATTTTGCTTTAATTATGCCTGCATAATTTAACAATTTAACTAGTCCACTGTTCAGTAATAGCAAGTATCTCCAGTGTGCTTATGACTGAACCATTTTTGTGGCCTGTTGTAGTTGAAAAAGTAAAAGAGCAAACCAGGTGATGGTGGCTGGCTTTATTATGTTTTCACCAGTCTTTCTGCAGCTTTTTGTGGAAGCTAGTTTAAGTGCCGCTTGGCAGATCAAACTATTTACACTTCATCAGTTTGCTTCTGGATACAAGGAAATAGGGTAAATATGTAGTGCAGTAAGTGGCTATGGACTTTTAAAAACACTATTTGGAATTTGATTACAGCTTAACTTTGAAAAACCACTGAGCACATCTCTGGTATGTCAGCTTACATTGCTCAAGGTAAATGAATTGAGTGAAGCGCTTTATCTGCCTCAAAAGAGAAAGAACAGCTGTAATAATTTCAAAACCCTATTGGAGGTTTCAAGCACAATAAACCTGAAAATACTGAGGCTGGTGTTTGGCAGAACCTTGTTGAACCATTACTTCGCACTTAGGTTTTCACTTGTCTCTTCTTTTCACATGCCTTCAGAACTCTCTTAAAGATGTTTTACAACCGGTTTTGATATTAATTATCAGATTTTGCTTGTGTGTTTTAGATTTGAAGGCCATATAGAGATCTGTCCTCCAGGCATGACCAATTCAACCTATTCGGTCAACAAAAGTGTTTTAGAAGCCATAAAAGCACGACTTTCATCCTTCCATGAACTCTTACTTGAGCCTCCAAAAGTAAGTGAAACCTTGTGTTAATAAGTTAATTGAAACAAGACTGTCACTGTGTGACTGTGTTTTAGGCAGGTTATAATAACAAACAAACCCCAGTTTAACAACTTCTGAGCAAGTGCCCGTGCTCTTTCCCAGGCTCATGTGAGCTTTGCTGTTGATTATTGTTATCCCTGAGCCAATGTAGTGTGCTAATCGATACACTTTTCCAGCTTAAATTTTGTTTAATTGGCAGAACAGTCTAGAAGCAGTTGCTTCTTAAAGCACTGGAAAGATATTTGTTACATATTCTCAAGGCGGGTCCTTTTTTTGGCTTGAGTACCCTATCTGGATAAGAAATATGAACTACGCTTCAGTTGTTTGTAACTTTGTCATGGCCCACTTGAGACTTGCATGGTTCCTGTAGACTTGCTCAGGGAGAACAGTTCCGCAGTATGCACGCTGCACTCCAGGCATGTTAAATTCTTCAGGTTTTTAACTTGAGCCACTGATCTTTTGCATCAAAACGACACACATAAATACAAGATGTATAAATAGGGATTTATCTAGGATTCACTTATATATCTTCACTCAAATTTTCACTGGCAGAATTTTACCTGGAGGACTGTACCCTGAACCCTCCCACAGCGCATAGGAGTGGAGGAGCTGTGGGCCAAAGTGATAATAAAGACCAGAGGTGTATAAAATACCAGCTTGGGGGTGGGAGGGGTATCATAGTTTTATTTTAGCTTGGAGAAGATGACACCTCAAGACTTCCTAATTCAAAAGAGGTAATAAATGCTGAGAAACTATTAGAACAAAGTAGCTAGAGGCAGGTATGTATTACAGTAAAACCAGGATGTCACAGGTTCAGCTAGGACAGGGTTAATTTTCACCGGAAGCTGAAATGGGACACAGCCAGGACAAGAGACCCAAACTAGCTAAAGGGGTATTTCATACCATATGATGTCATACTTGGCATAAAAGGAGGCTAGTGTGGGGAGTGGTGGTATTGCTCAGGGACAATCTGGCAACTTGGGTGAGAAACTGTATTGTGTATCACCTGCCCAGCAAACTGTCGTTATCCCAACCCACAGGGTTTGCCTTTGTCTCATTCTCCTCCCCATCCTGCTGAGGGGAAAGCAGTGAGCAAGTGGCCATATAGTGCTCAGCTTAGACTAGGGATAAACCAAAGGGGCACATTGAGATCCTTGAGTATTTTTTGTTGTTTGGACATACTTAGCATTTGAATAGTCATCTAGTGAAGCTATAGAATCTATTGCTCATTTTGAGCACTATTTAAATGAGCATACTTAGTTTTTTGCTTTATGTAAGGAAAGGACTAAATGAACTAGCATGATGTCAGTCATTTTTCTGATGGGATGGTGGTGCTGGTCAGGTAAAATGTCTGATGTTAGAGAAGGCAGTAGTGGTCTCCTTGTCAAAATGTGTTTGTGCCTTAAGGTAGGAAGACATTTTCATTGTGAAATTCCCTGTTCATTGTGTGTTTGCTACTAGAATTTTAGCTTTTAGGTTACCTAATACTATATTTTTCCTGTTGGCTGGCACTTAGTTAAGTGAAAGGGTTCTGGTTTGTTAACTAACTGCGAGTTCAATGTAAGAACTGTGAAGCTTATGACTGTAGCACGGGTACTAATTGGTGCATGGAAAGAGATTCTTGCTCTGTTGGAAGTAACTCCTTCAGAGACTACAGATAGAGCTTACTTCATGTGTAATATTAGATGGAGACACCAGAGAAGCTCATTCCTTAGTGGAACTGTTTTTAAGTATATGAAGTTAGAATTGTTGAGGTATTATAATGCATTTAGAGCCTGTCCACCTAGCTGTTTGTGTATATGGTAACAATGTAGATTATAGCTGTTCATAGGTTAACCTGTGAGAAGCATTTCCTAGGAAGAATCTACTAATTCCTTTCAAGGCTGGGTAGACTGCACCTACTTTTAGAATCCTTGAGTTAACAGTATGCTTTTACAATGTCATTGGTTTCATGTGACTGCTTTTAGTGATTCCTGTCTATGGAGTTAAACTGTAGTTTTTTAAACTAAAAATTACTTTTTTGCAGTGGCAGTGTGACTGTTCAAGGACTGATTGTATATACTTTTAAGCATTGCTCTACCATTGTGCATAATAATGAGGAGCTGGTTTTTTTTAAGGTATTTTAATGTGCTATGTATGTACCTTTTCCAGAAAAGTGTCATGAAGACAACCTGGGGTGTATTGGACCCACCTGTGGGAAACACACGTTTAAATGTGATTAGATTAATATCTAGCCTTTTACAGACGAATACGAGCAGTGTGAATCAGGAGCTTATAGAGCTTAACAGCATAGGAGTAATACTGGTAAGAACTCTATGCTGCCCTTTTATTTTTCTCTGATCATCTGAATAGTTCTTACTTCATATACTTACAAAGGTGTAGAGGTTTTCTTAAGCTTATTTTTTCATCTTGCTTGTTCTCAAACTTTCAACCAGGTTCCAAGATTGCCCTGCTGTTTTCATTAACAAAAACCCCGTTTTCTCTCTCAGTAGCACATGGCACACCAAATGTTACTTCAGCACTGTCCTGTAAAGGGCCAGTTATTCTTGGTAGCTTGTATGCCTTCTTTGTGTTTAGTTTGACAAAAGAATTAAAGTGTTGCTATCTGTTTAAAAAAATAGCAAAGCATGCTAGACTTCATACTACAGTTTCTGAATACAAGTAAACGTCTGCTTCTCTAAGCAGGCAATTGAAAAATATTTTACCTGCCCAAAATTGTTTCAGTCTAAAATTCCTTTTTCCTTCAACTAATCAATACAGCTATGGTTGCAGTGTTTTCATCTCTAATATCCATGCACAACTTAGGCTTGTAGACAGGTGCTAATTTCTATAAAAATAGCTAACTTCACTGTAATTGAAGCTTTTCCTAGAGCTGTTGGCTAAGGGAATATACTTGGTATGAACACTTGCAAGTAGATTGATTTGTAAACTAAATTCAGTGAGATTTGAAAATGATTTTTCTGCTGCAGGTTTTCCCTACAATAGGGAAAAAAGTAATTATAGCCATATAAACTTTTTGATGCTTTGTGTCATTCACAGGAACAGCACATGTTTTATTGTGCAGGCTTGACTGTTAGGAAAAGTAATTGTGTAGTTCCAGTAGCATATCTTTATGGTAGGATGTCAGGAGTTTAGGAGGACTGAAGGGAAAATTAGAGATCTTTAGCTGTATTTTGTATGCAACTTAAATTGCTTTAATAATGTTCCGATTGCTGTATGTATTTCCATAACTAATTTAATTTTACCTCTGGCAGCAATCATTTCAGTTTTGTAGGAAGCAGTACTCTAAAGTAACTGGACATAAAGCTTGACAAAAACTTTCCTATATATAAGAGGAAAAATGTAGAGAACCAGGAACGTGACTGATTAAACACTGGTTATTGTGTCTTAACCTCAGTATTTGTTCATGTCTTGTCTTAAACTGCATCTACATAATCTGAGGTAGCTTTCTGCAATAAAAGAATAAAAGCAGTAGATATGACAGGTTAAAACCAGCTTTTTTTGTATGGAATCTCACTGTAGTGAGGAGCAAATTATAAACAGTATAGTAGATGCTGGAAGGTGAGTTGGGGGCTACTGAGAGTCATAAATAATGCTTCTGAATCTGGGACATTGGTCTGCAGCTGGCAGAAAGAATGGAAGTGGGGAATGTCATTCCATATTTAGTTCTCTGAAAGTGCATTATTGGTTAACCCTCAGTTACAGTTGAGTTTTTGTTCGGATCCAATATGATAGTCCTTGTGTTCAGATAATATCAAGCACAAGAATTAACTTTTTTGTAGGTCAAAGATTCTCTTGTACAGTAATACTTACTCTACAACTTGAGGAATTTGTTTCAATGTAGTCATTCAAATGATGTGCTGGACTGAGACTGTTGTTAATGTTTAATGAAAGAATTGCATAAACCTTGTTGAATTTGTTTTCCAGGACATGTTCTTTAAGTATACGTGGAATAACTTTTTGCATACTCAAGTAGAAATCTGCATTGCATTGATTCTTGCAAGTCCTCTTGAAAGCACAGATAATGGCACAATTACAGATCAGGATTCCACTGGGGACAATCTCTTACTAAAACATGTAAGTTGTGGTTTATTTTGAATCTCTTGAATTTTTTGGGTTTCCAGGCTGTCGTAGCAGTTACTATTACATAAAATTCATCCCCATTGTACTTTGTGTATAGAATGAATAGGAATATTTTCCTGTTTTTTCTTAATATCAGTTCAGGGTGTTAAACCTTAAAGTGCCATAGGATAGATTTTGATGGCCCAAAGTGAGCATATGTGCAGAGCTGCAAGTATTTATTTTCCTTGAAGAAGTTCCTCTTATTTCTAAGAATTAAAATTTCTATTTGAGTAACTCAACAGCTGTAGAGAGGAGTAGATTTAGTGTTTAGGTTTCTAGTTGAGATCTGACTGCTGCTTCTGAACTTTAAACCCTTTCATGAAAATATTTATCTTGAACCTGAAATTAGTTGTGTTAAGACTTAAATTTGTCAAAACGAACTCTATAATGTATACTGGTGTTCCACTTTTCTGCTACTAAGCATATTTTGCTTTTCTGATAGCTCTTCCTTAAGTGCCAATTAATAGAACGGATACTTGAAGCTTGGGAGATGAATGAGAAGAAACAGTAAGTAACTGGTGTTCTTATTCCTTGCAGTTGTCTACATGAGACTTTGAATTGTAAAATGAATGAGTGACTGTGGTGGTTTAGCCCTGGCTGGAGGCCAGATGCCCACCAAAATCAGTCTGTTACTCCCCTTCTTAGTTGGACAGGGAAAAAATATATATTAAGAGGCTCAGGAGTCAAAATAAGGACAGGGAGAGATCATCCTGTCATCGAATGACATGGGCAAAACAGACTCAACACAGAGTGAAGGAAAGAAAACTATCTGATTTATTATACTACACTACAAAGAACAGTGAAAACCAGAATCAGAAACGTGACCAGATCTTAAAACGCTTTCCCCCCACCACTCCCTTCTTAGCAGACTCTAGTCAGAATTTTGCTCCCTTCTTCCCCCCCGTTCGCAGGGACTGGGAGATGGGGGCTTCAGTCAGTCCCTTGCAAGTTGGTTTCCTCCTTGGCTGGGGGCGGGGGAAGGGCATTCATTCCACACCCCCTCCCCCTGCTGCACCGTGGGGTCTCACCCACAGGAGACAGTCCTCCACGGACTTCTCCAACATGAATCTTTTCCCGCAGGGCTTTATCTCTTCATCACAGTGTCTCTCCAGTCCTCTACAGGGTTATAAGCCTCCCCCAGCAAACCTGTTCTGACGCAAAACTCTCTCTTGCTCATCTCTGTGTCTCTGATTCTTCTCATGGCTGCAAGTGCTGGCAGGGGCTTATCCTAGTGTAGGGTCACAGCATCTTCTCTATGTCTCCACCTGCTCCATCCAGCGTGGAGCCCCTCCACGGGCTGCAGGTGGGGTCTCAGCCTTTTCCATGGGTTTCTCCATGGGCCGCAGGGGCATCTTTCTCTCTGGCACCTGGGCTGCCTCCTCCCCTGCCCTTTCCCGGCCTTGGTGTCTGCACAGCTCGTTACATCTTCGCACTCCCTTCTCCGGTGGCAAAATGCAGCTACTTCTGGATTGTTTTCTCCTATATGTGATTCTCAGAGGCACTATGACTGTCTCTAGCCATGACTTTGGGCTTGAATTGTCCAAAGTTTACACTTGTGAAGCTGGCAGAAAACTGTAACTGCTGCTTACAAAAACCGTCTCAGTGGCCCAGCCTCGCAAAACTGCAACAGTGACCAGTTCTAAAAACACTTGTGTGTTAATATTTGCATTCAGGCTTTCTCTCCTACTGTTTTTTTGGGAGTATTCTAATGCTTTTTCCGATGACCATTTGAGAACACAAGTTTGTCATTCTTGCCTTGTATAAGGTATTGCTATGATCTTTAAAGTTTACCCATCTTCAAGTACAGAAACATACTATAAGTTTTGAGAGGACAGTAAATACTTTTTTCTAATAAGCAATTGAAAATTATTCATAAACACATCAAAGCATATTAGGGAGCTACAGACTTGTAGGCAGTAAAAGGCAATGGAATGCCTTCTAAAAGTATGTGTTTGAAAGGATGGAAGTTTCAAGCTGATGCTGTCTGCAACTGCGTTCATAGTGGGAAGAGAAACCCTCAGTCTTCACCTGGGGTGGTAAAACAGCTCTTGGAAGGCTTGTAAGTAAGCTTAACGCAGTAGAGTCAAAATACTGAAATAGCTGATTGGGATAGTGTTGCTGGTGTATTGAGAAAGCTCTAATCCCAAAAGTATTCCTCTTCCTGTTTGATGTGAATCAGATAGCAAATATATGGCTAATGTTAACTGGCTTGAAAATGAGGATGAGAAGTGAGTGAAGACATGTGACTTCATTTGGGAAAATGTGCTCTCTCATATGATCCCTAGTTCATATAGAGAGAACTGCTAACTTAATCAGCAGTTAAACTCTTATTAGAGAAAAATATGGAAAGTTTACTTCTCTAGATCCAATTTCAGATTATTTGGTTGGAAAGCAATGCTCTTGATCCAATGCTGACCCTATAGAAGAATTGAATATTTAGTCTCATGTTCACAAATACTAATGTGGAAAGCATTGCTGTAAACCTCAGATCATGCTTCTGTCTGGAAAGAATTAATTTTTATTTGTGAGAAATGAGTAATTCACCCCTTAACCCAATTTTACACAGTTACGACTCCAAATATAAGATATAAGTCTTTAAGAGAATCTAAACGTATTTTTAGTTTAGCTGCTTCAGAAAGTGGATTATTTTTAATGCTTTTTATATTGTCACTCATTTCATGCATCTCTAGAAGCTTGAGGGTGACTGCTCTCTGCTGGTAAACATCTGCCAAAAGTAAAAAGCTGTTTGATTCACTGGGATTAATAAGAATTTGATAGCAGAAGATAAAATTGTTTTCTAGATGTTTTCGCAAGGCAATGGCAAGTCAGTCCACTTTGTCAATTACAAGTGCTCTTCATGGCATACCCATGTTAGAAATCAGAACCTTTCCCATCCTATGTTGGTAGTTTTGGATGTGTTTGTAAGTTAAGTGGTCAAGGAAACAAGACAGGAATCTCTCTCAAGTCGCTCCTGTAAACAGTGTGATATTTCATGACATCCTGCATTGACGTAACATAGTTTTCGTTAACTCACGTTGATGATGGTGGAAAATCATGTAATGTGATCTGTGTTTGCGTAACGTAAGTAACTTCCTGAACTGCTGTCACTTCACAGAGATTTGAATCGAGTTCATGGGAGGCTTCTCTAGTGAATTGAGAGGGTCTGTTGTGACTTTGTTTTGTGCTTTCTAAATGGGAAAAATAGGAATCAGCAACTATCTGGTTGGCTTGTAGCTGAATGCTAGAAATTCAGTCCAGGTCACAATTCTTGCTTTAGCTCTTCCGCTCCAATCTAGAACAGTTTCAGCTGATTGTAGCTACTCCTCAAAGCACTAGTCAAACTGGTAATTCCTGTTTCTACAATTAAGTTCTTTCACAGTAAAAAGTACTGGGACTGCCTTCTAATTGTACCTTTAGTATATATGTAAGCGTCATTCCTGAACTTTAGGAGAGTAATGTTCCTAATTTGAATTTCAGTTGATCGTATACCCTTCCAGCTCTGTTAAACACAGTTAAGAAACTGCAGTACTAGAGCACACTTGGGATTTAAGAAATTCTGTTTGATCATGGGCTCAAAGCTCTAAAAGAATGTTTGGTGTATTGGGGTTTAAAAAGCACTCTCAGGAACAGAAATTTCCTGAAAACTGTGGATCTCTTAATTTTGGTCTTTGTCTTGATAATGCTTTTCTCTCAACACAAATGTGAAAACAGAAATAATACATTCAGATACTCTGCACTTCCTTCTTGGTAGTTTGTGTTTAGGGCTTCTAAACTGGCATCTTGATTATTTTTGTGAACCTTTGTTTTTAAGATGCTAGGAACCCCTATGTCATTGGTCTTGTGTACTACTTGATTTTGGTAGCATTTTGTGACAAAATACAGTAGCTCTGAATGTGGGCATTGGAATTCCTGTTTCCTCCTGCAGGGCTGAAGGAGGAAGACGGCATGGCTACATGGGTCATCTGACAAGGATAGCAAACTGTATTGTGCATAGTACTGATAAGGGGCCAAACAGTACACTAGTCCAACAGCTCATTAAAGGTAATGTTCTTAAGTTTGTCTTCATGGCTTTCATTGTTAAGTTTTGAGGAAATGAATCAAATTAAAAGGTAGCTGTTAGATAAAAGAAAATACTGATTATTTCTGATGCATACCACTTAAAGCCAGAGATCCTTAAACATGCTTAAGGGTGTTTTGTTTTTTTCCCCCACAGTATCAAAGACCCCTGAAATAACTTAGATGTGATAGTCCTTACTGATTTAGGAGAGTGTATATATTCTTTGCAGTATTTCTGGTAAAGCAGGAGAGAACAATTAAAAGTTAAGTGATGGTCCATTGTTAATAGTATCAAATTGGGATGGGATGTTTTTGTTTCCTATGCTAGAGCTTCCAGAGGAGGTCAGGGAGCGATGGGAGACATTCTGTGCAAGCTCCTTAGGAGAAACTAACAAGAGGAATACAGTGGACTTGGTAAGTAATGATGAGTAAGGTATCAAAAATTGCAGCTGTTTACTTGGGCCCCAGTTTCTTTTTGACAGCAGCACATCCAGTCTTTCCAACTACCTAGTACTTGTGTCAGAAGTACATCTAGTTGCTAAGCTATGGAACTGGTTAGTTTTCAGCTAAAGCCATATCATCATATTTTCTACTGGAATCTTGCAATTGCTCAATCTGTGTAGATCATCCTAGACTGCCACTGAGGAGGAAGATTTCTTTACGCTTCCAAATTAGTGTCCTTGAAAGCTCCTGCCTGAAGAGTACAAACTAAAACTGTGGGAGCTGGTATTAATTCCTTTAACTTCAGCATGTAAATAAGCCTGTGTAATAGGAAAATGCCACCTTGCATCCCCTCCTGTATGTGTTGCTGCACTTGAAGTTAAGTAACTTGTATGCTGTTGTTGCACCTGTCATGCACCTGTCACTTCTGCACACAGCAGTAGTAATTACTTTTAGAAAAAAGCAAAACAAGTAGAAGTATGAAGAGGCTTTGTTAGTAATGTTAAATGTACGGTTCAAGAGTAATCACTTGGAGACTTTTAAGTAGAGGCTGTTTTCAATGTCAACAGAACAGTAAATAAATTCTGATATACCTGACTTTTCCAGGAATGCAGTGCTTTGCATGTGGCTTCATTAACTTGTGCTGGTACTGCATTAATTGACCTGTAAGACTGTTAAACTTTGCTATTTCAACATGATATATTTGGAACATAATGCTAACATGATGTATGTGGCAATAAAAGCAATAGGGAATATAATCTGAAACTGTGCTGCTTGTAGGCTGGAACAAATGACGTACAGATGGTAGGTATCTTTTCCAAGACCCTGTGAATTCATTCCTTGTGTTAGAAACTGCTACTTGTTAAGGTCCAGAAAAGTCACCTAAAGAAGCAGAATATTCTAAGCTCCAGTGTCCTGGAGCTAGCTTCTGTTACAGCAGTAAGGGATGAACCAGGGATGAACTTGTTCGCTGGCTCTAATTAAAGTAAAATAAACAAGTTCTTGGGTTTGTGTGTCTTCACCCCCCACCCCATCCTCACCCCCCCAACAAGTTGCAGCTGTAGGAGCAGGTATATTAGCTTCTGTCCCCTCATAACGTGCCCATGAGAGGGGGAATGGTATCCAGTATCTAGGGCACCTCAAGTTGTGGTTTGGAATGCCATATAATTGCCTTGAAGTGTGCATACTTGGCAAGAATATTTTCATACATGTACAGTGAGTACAACCTTTGATGGACTTGGTCTCTCATTTGATGTAACAGTTCATATGCAGACACAAACCCAGAGATTATTTGATAAATTACTCTTCTTCACACTTACTGATAGTTTTAGTGTTTGTAGGTCAGGTTTCTTTCATAAATTCACTAACTTGAATTCAGTGTGCTTCTAGTATGCAAATTGCAGTGCAGTGTTGAATGGTAGATGTGCAAGAATAAAGCACTCCCAATTATTTAATTTCAAAGTAAGTGTTCTACTAAAAAAGGAAAAAGCATAAAAGCACATGGCTAAGAATAGTCTTAGTTTTTCTCTTGCACATGTGTCCTGACTTGTAGAATTGCCCTGTGGTATTTGTGGGAGCATAAAAACATGTGTGATATGTATAAAGCCTTATATGTTTTCCAGTACTCCTTTTGTATTTTCTTCAAAAATAAAGAATCCATGTGCTACCAGAGATCACTTGAGAGTCTGTAACATGGAGTTCTAGGTGGATGTAGAACAATGAAATATATTATAATGCAGTATAAACTGTCATCTTTAGATTTGTTTTATACTAGTGATCCTTCATAGAATGTCTTAAGGATGAACTGTTGCTACTGTTACTTAAGACAATTACACTCCTGGCTAAAGTTACTTTTTGGAGGGCTGTTCTGATTGAAGATGAGTACTTCCAAGAACCAGGTTGCTTTCATAGCTGTGTCATTGAGTAAACTATTCCTGCTAGTCTAGTGCTGGGTCATTAAAAATGTCAGCATTCAAGGGTAATGTTTTAAACTGCTTTTGCTATGGCAACATCTCCACCTTTGTTTCTGCAAGTACACACCAGTTATGAATTTCTGAAGTTTAATTCTTTTGTCTTTTTGTAAATGCTGTATCTACTGAAGATGTTTTCCCTAATGCTTCTATGTTGGAGGAAAATCTTTGTGTATAGCTGGTATTTTGGCAGCTACTACTTTTCTTGCTGTTCAGTATATTCTGTGCAGTACAAAGACAATGCAAGTTTTTGTCTCATTTTGCTTTAGATAACTGTAGGACTGGCTTTTTAATCTTACATAGTCATTCTGAAGGAGTCAAAAGCTTTGGCTTTTTGGGGGTATCTGATACTCATTTATGTATTAAAACTGTGGAAATATTTCAGGGACTGGTTTACCTGGTACAGCAGATGGGAAAACTAAAAACTATTCGATTTCTTGTTTTGATATGAAACTGAACATTCAGACAGATAGTATGAGTATACTTGAATGACTGTCATGTACTATGCAAGTGACAGAATTCTTTGTTTAGGTTACTACCTGCCACATTCATTCTTCCAGTGATGATGAAATTGACTTTAAAGAAACAGGCTTCTCACAGGATTCTTCTTTGCAGCAGGTGAGTTGAATTCTTTCAACAGCATAACTTGTCTGTGTGAAAAATAAATAAGAAATTTTAAAATAGCCTTGGAACTTGTACTTCTCTCATAGGCAAATATGAATTGAGAAAATTCAAAATAAAACTTAGGTCTATCCATGGACACAACTGTTTTATGAAACCCAAAGCTATGTTTTTTAACACAAGTCGCAGTATCTTGGTATGCCTTCCAGTTTTAAGTCCTTGATTATGTTGTGTGTGGGCAGATACCTACTCATTACCTTAAAAGCACATTTTATATGCCAGCTGTCTGGCAGAGTTGAACAGAGTTTCTGTGATAACCGTAGTTCTTATTAGATACAGACATTTGCAGTGGTGGCTCATAATTGTGTTTTCTGGCAAGTGTGAATTGCTATGAAAGCAAACATGAGTATCTGTTTGATTTTGCTAATAGATTATTTTTTAAATGTTGACCCTCATTTTGATAAGGAAACAAAAGAGGGTTGGCTGTTTGTTACATGCTTCTAGTTTTTGGCAAAACGTCAAGCTCTACAGCTGTCACCATGATATAAGAGAAGAGCTAAGTATGCTCCTGTAACAGATAGTTCTAGCAGCTCATATCCTTTTAACTTTATAGACCCTTGTTACCTGGCCAGTGTACGTAGCCATCTTTGTGAAGTAAATTTCCAGTGGGCTTGACCGCTTACTTTTAAATTTAATATATGCTTTTGACAATTCATTTGTGAGTGTTTCAAAGATAATTATCATTTGGTTTAATGGAGAGGAAATGCTTAAGGAATTTCCATATTAACCAGGCTGAATGCTTAAGTCAAAGCTGTGTCCACCTTGAAGTTTAATGCTTTCATAGCTGACTGATTGATAAGGTACAGTGGTTAATATGGTTATGGTATTCAAATATTTTTGCAACGACTGATTATGGAGAGCATGGGTGCCGCTTTGATGAAGAATGACAGCGTTTCTGTAGTAGCACTGTGCTACCTGAAACATGCATCTTGCAGTTCTTTCACTGGTGGTGAAAGAGTGGGACCCATGCAGTACAAGACTGCTGATAGATCCCTGATGTGCATTACTTACCTGGCTCATTAGCCAAAAACTTTCAGCCTGCACCAACAGTTACATAGTAACTGTCTAGTCTAAGGCTGGCTTCAGTACATCTTCTATGTTTTTTACTAGTAATTGGTTGTTTTAAGTTTGAGTTACGGGTGGTGCCTCAGATTTTAAGAATCTGATGCATGCTTATCTGGTTCATTGATTTCGTGCACCTGAATACAAACTTGCTAAGTGGAGTGCTATGGTCAGCAGCTCTAGTAAGAAAGTAAGATCTTCAGATATCTCTGCTTTTCATGCATCTCCTTATTTACTTGCTGTGCCTAGGTAATCCCAGCAGTTTCAGGCCAGTAATCTGGGGAAATGCAGGTTATCCGGTTTTCAGGCTTTTTATCATTTGCTAATATTTTTTTTCCTAACATAGTGAACTATACTTTCTAAAGTGGTCTTGTAAGGAAAGCAGGGTACTAGGCAAGGTAAATCACTCACAGGAAAGGCATTGAAGTTACTTAAAGCACTCTCCACCTGCACAAATGTATTCATAAAGGTGTCTCTGGCTTCAACTAGAATAAGCTATTCTAGACCAGTTAAAGGAAGCAAATTTCCAAAATACAAGTGGACCCATTTGGAATTAATAAAGGAGGAAAATACTAGGGAACCTATCTTTGGTTTCTTTTTCTCAAATTTAACTTCTGCCTGTGGAGAATCATATTTGCTATGATTTCTTTCTTCTGGTATCTAAACCTGGCTCAGTTTTTTCTAGTGAAGACCCTTTTTTCCAGAAGGGAAGCTTTCTCTTTTTTTTCCTCTTTTTTTTTTTTTTTCTCAGAAGTGCTGTTTATAGAAATTTCTGAGTAATAATCCAAACATGCTTGAAAAATGGTACCATCACTTAGGTCCAGATTTTAAGGTTTCTCGTGCCAGCAGTGTATAATATGCTGTCTTGCTGTGGCTCTGGAAACTTTTACTCTGTGGTGCTGGTGGTGTGTTCTCCACAGCTTAGGATTGCTTTTTGTCTCTCTTAAGCCTACCGAAAATACATTGGAGAATTGGATAGAACTGTCTAGGGTCTGAGACACTAGCAGTTTATAACTGCATTTTATATACTTGTAGACAATTTTTATGTAATGACAAGATTTCACGCTAGTTTCATAGCTAGCTGATTTCAAAAATCTCACCTCTTAACTTTCTGTTTATCCTGGTGGTGTTCTTAATGGTTGCACCTTCTGTAAAACTAACAAGTCTGCTTAACTTTGTTTTTTATTCTCATGGAAGTAATTAAGTAATGTCTTTCAGTTGCAGGTGCTTTTTAATATCTGTAATAGTGAGAATATGTCACAGTAACCAATGTAAAGAAGAGTATTTACTAGAGGTGACAGTCAGTAAAGTTGATATGCTAATTGTGTTAATATCAAATCCAGAATTCTTTCAGAATTAACTATCAGATTTTAAAATTTAGGATCAAAATGTAGAGAGTTCTTGCTATGGCCTGGATTAGCATAGTGGGTTTCTCAGACCCAGTCCTGAAACTGTCTTGCTGTATGTATCCTGTATCTTCTTTCTTTTCTCTTCAGTTTTCATAATGTCTCAATCAAAGACATTCTCATGTTTTCTTTCCATCTTAATTTTTTTCAGTGTTACCTCCTTTGTCAAAAGGTTTTGTCTTTATAGTCCTTTTAGCTACCTGGGTAAGAAAACATGAGAGTTGATGTGACAGCTGTGTTTCTATCTTAGCATTAGCTGACTTTACTCATGGAAATAACATTATTGAGATTCCCTAGAAAATGTGTGATAATTAAATTCTATTCCAGGTAAATAAGGGTCAGAAACTATTGTTACAGATGCTTCACCTTAATCTGATGAAAAACTTCTTTATTTTGAGAATAACAGCACTGGAACGAACTGCCCACAGAGGTTGTGGAGTCTCCTCTGGAGATAGTAAAAACCTTTGTGGATGTGGTCCTGTGCTCTGGGTGATCCTGCTTATCCCAGGGGTTGGACTAGATGATCTCCAGAGATCACTTCCAAACCATACCATTCTGTGATAGAAGAAAATACCCATGTATATGTTTAATGTGTGTATACCAATCTGCTGGCATCTTTCTTTTAAAAAAAAAACCAAAACAACATAGTTGAGTCAGTGGTGCTGCATTGAGATGTAAAATGTGTAATAGTTTCTCTACTAGATATTGATGTTTCTAGTGATAACTACATGATAACATGGAACTGTGCTTTAGTATCTATATCTAGTGTACTCTTCTAGTTCTTACCACTTTCTAACTTCATATTTTGAACAAAGACAGTTTTTAAGACAGCTTTTTATTTTATCTAGTATACTGTGTTTCACTGTTTCCTTGGGGTGTATTCAGAAAGGTGTTGATTATTAATGGGGTTAAACTAGAGATTTAACTTTCTTATTTAGGGTTGCTATTGGACAGGCTTTCAAGTCAATAAATGTAAGTAGGTGTGTAGTCAGTTTTCAGAGTGTAAATCGAATCCTTTTCTTGTCCTTTATGTTTTAGATTAGAGACAGTTATATTTCTTTGAATCAAAATGGGCAAATAGGATTTAGAGTATTATTAGAATCATTATATCACTGTCATTGGTCCTGGGGTTGCCAGGCCTTTTCTGATTATCAGATGCAACAAATGACGTCCAATTTTATTGACCAGTTTGGCTTCAACGATGAGAAGTTTGCTGATCAAGATGACATCGGCAAGTGAGTATAACGTTACCCTGGCTCTGACATGGTCTCGGGAATTTCCTTTTTTACTGTGTATTTGGCTGTTTGCTGATGATAAATACAAGTAAAGGATTGTGAGGCAATTGCCAGTCCTGTGTTGTACCATCTGTGTGCATTGATAGAAGCCTCTCTGAACAGTTCACAGAGAAAAGCAGCAGCCTGTCTTCCATTCCTAATGTCCTGGCTGTACAAACATGAGAATGAAGTTCTTCTGAATAAATATCTGAATTATTCTGATTTTGAAAGTTGTATCTGTCCAGTGACATGACATTCTTGGGGGGCACGTGCACTTTCTCTGAGCTTCAAAGTAGCTTTTGTTCTTTCATTATTTTCCCTGCTGAATCTATGTACCAGACTGGGTAATAGCTATACTTCTAAACTTTCCTGGAAAAGATGACAGGAACAACATGTCTGTGAGTGTATTTTTCTGTGGGGGAGGGTAAAGAAGGGCATTGTAAATCTGCCAGTTTTTTCCCAAGGTCAAGGCAGTTAAGACTTGCTTCTACAAATACGGTAAGTGATGAGGAAATGAGAAAAATTGTCATCAGGTTAAAGAAAAAAAATCCAAACAGCAGGAGACACACCACACACAAACCACCCACCAAAAAACCCCCACAACAAAAAAAAACCCACCTCAGATAACAACTGATACCTGTCTTCTAAGTAAACTGATGCCATAACGGGAAAGAGAAAGGAGTTCTTGCTGAAAATATAATTTATTTGGTTTTTTATAAGAATTCATTGTTTGGGATGCAAGAACATGCAGGTAAGAGTAAAATGCCTTGCTGAAGGAGCTATATGCCTTACTGAAGGGTAATATATAATAAAGTGTCTCAGTGCTCCTCTGTAAGGCATGCTTAGTAAGTAATGGTTGACTGAAGCTTGCATGTGCTAAGAAGTATTGCTGCCTTTTTACACCACAATCTCCTAAAATTATACATTAAGTTACAATGGGAGAGGAAGCAATTTAAGATAATCTTTAACTTTGCTACAATCAAGTGGAGTTTGGCAAGGGTAGGACCTGGAATTCCTTTAAGATCATGTCTTTGGTACTCTGGTCCTAATGAGAAGATGGTAACTGCTTGTGTAACTGGTATCTTGAGGTTTGTGATTGGTGGAATGATGATGTATTTATGAGTTGAATGAAGAAGTAGATTAAAATAATTTTAAAGATATACTGTTTGAGCAGGAATTACAGTTGCTTACTGTTGTACAGTAATTCAGATGGCAACTTGCACAGTAATTGTCATACTTAAAATTTGTGCTCCTTTAGACCACTTATCTTGTCCCCTACTTCGTAGTGCAGTGAGGATTGCAAGAATGCTTTGAGTTAACCACTAGATATGCCTGAAGGGGCGGGGGGGGGGAAATGCATTGAGCCTGATAGTGTTTCCCATCTTTCTCCTCTGTTTTGCTTCCCCAAGAGATTATATTTTTTAAGCTATATTTTAGTCTAAGGCATGTTTGTAATTACTTCAGTGAAACTGTTTGATAGCTTAATACGTGAAGATGTGTTTCTGTATCTTTAGGAAACAGAAGTTGCTATGATGTTTTTCACCTTCCTTATGAGCAGGTCCTCTTATGGAATAGTAAAATCAGTTAGAAGGAATAAGAACCACTAGCACACATCTCTCTAGGATTCTGAGCTGTATAATTGCAGACTGTAGTCAGATTAGGTGTTCTTCAGGCCTACTTTTTTTCTGGTGCGTAACAGTAGAGTATTTCAGTTTGGCTTGCTTGGGCTTGTTGCATATTCACAGCTAACTACCCGAACTCTAGGGTAGACATGGCATTGCTTTGTATTTTTAAAAATATTTTCCAGTTAGAAAAATCACATGAATGCCAGGCCTCTTCAGAGTAATGAGAAATCTAAGAGAAATGTCTTTGTGTCATAACAAAACATCTTGTTTTATTGCATACATCTGCTCTTTTGTAGTGTTTCTTTTGATCGAGTATCAGACATCAACTTTACCCTCAACACAAATGAAAGTGTAAGTATGTCTTCCTGTACTGTCATAATAGTTACTGTCTTAAACTTTGATGTGACCTCAGAGGCTTTTTGGTGGTGGTTATGTTCACACCTTTGGTTTGTAATCTGTGGAAAATAACAACCCTGCCTTCTTGCTGTGTCTTGAGATCTTCAAATTGAAAGGCACTGTTGTTCTTTCTGATGAATATTAAACAGAAATGCTTCTGATTTCTTAAGCCAGGCTCAAGAACAGGGTTGGATCTGATTTGTACATACTTCAGTTGTGAGTAGAAGTTATTTCAATCTTCCAGTGAGATTATGGTGACAGGAAGGCAAGGTATGGTGAGTTGACCTTGTTTGGAGGCCAGATGCCCACCAAAACTGGTCTATTACTAGCCCCCTGCTCCCCCCCAACTGGACAGGGGAGAGAAGATAGAAGGAAGGGCTTGTGGGTCAAGATAAGGACAGAGAAAGGTCACTCACCAATTACTGTCATGGGCAAAACAGACACAGCTTCCCAGGCTCAGCTCTATTCCCAATATCTTGTATCTCCTCCCTCCAAGCAGCGCAGGGGACACAGGGAGTGGGGTTTGGGGTCAATTGATCACACATCATCTTGCCACTCCTTCCTCCTCAGGGGAGGACTCCTTATTCTTCCACTGCTCCAGCATGGGGTCCCTGTCTTGGGAGACAGTCCTCCATGAACTTCTCCAATGTGAGCCCTTCCCATGGGCTGTTCTTCACGAACTTCCCCAATATGGTTATCTTCCACGGAGTGCAGACCTTCAGGACCAGATTGCTCCAGTGTGGGTCCTCCACAGGGTCACAGGTGTTGCCAGAAAAACTGCTCCAACAAGGGCTTCTCTCTCCACAGGATACAGCTCCTGGCAGGACCTTGTTTCAGCATGGGCTTTCTGTGGGGTCACAGCCTCCTTCAGGTGTCACCACCTGCTGTAGTCAGGCCTCCCCAGGCTGCAGGTCAAATCTCTACTCTGGCACCTGGAGCACCTCCTCCCACTCCTTCACTGACCTTGGTGTCTGCAAAGTTTCTCACATCATCTTGCTCCTCTGTCTGGTGGCAAAAAGATGTTTTGTTTTTTTCCTGCCTTAAATATGCTATCCCAGAGGCACTGCTGCTGTCACTGGTTGGCTTGGCCTCGGTCAGTGGCAGGTCTGTCTTGGAGCCAGCTGGTACTAGCTCTGTTGGACCTAGGAGTAACTTCTAGCAGCTTCTCACAGAAGTGACCCCACAGAAGCCACTCCTGCAGTGCCTACACACACTCCCCTTGCTCCCCTGCAACTTTCAATAACAACAGAGATTTTAACCCCAGATATTACACTTCAGCTTAGCTGAAATGAATCCCACTGCAGAAAATAAAGCTGCAGTACTTGGTGGTCTGGTTGTGTGAAAAGCTCTTTGGTGTCATTCTTGACAAGCTCTAAGTTAAGGCATTCTGGTTTTCTGCTTCTCTTAAAGATGCTTTTTTTTCAGCACTGATTTAAGATTCTCTTCATAATAGTCCTGTATGCCCAAAAAGTTTACTAATGGAGGTAGAATGATTAATCAACAATACACATTTTGTATTTTTGATGTATTTAGGGCAATATAGCCTTGTTTGAGGCATGCTGTAAGGAACGAATACAGCAGTTTGATGATGGTGGCTCTGACGAAGAAGACATTTGGGAAGAAAAACATATTACATTTACACCAGAGTCCCAGAGGCGTTCCAGGTAAGAAAATGTGGTTTTCATTCAAATAGCAGTATAGTGAGCCCTCAATACTGGGTATGTAGCTGTTAGCACAGGTGGTCCAGTGTTTCCAATCTGTGGAGAAATGAGTAGGGGGATGCTTTAATGTCTTCCACCCATAACTTGGAGAAGATGGCAACAGTTCCCCTGCCTACTTGCTTCTTCCTGCACTTCAGCTTTAGTAGCATGTTTTTTTCTTCTTGTTTATCGTTACCTGCTAAGGCATTCTTGCCTTGGACAAGGCTGTCCAGCTCCACACACCTCTGTAGACCTTGCTGTCCTCTCTACGGTATCAGTGTGGTTGTGGACAAAGTGGCATAGGAAGCTGCATTGAGGGGAAGGAGTATCTGGTCCCCAACTGTTAGGACTATGCAGCTTCCCTTCATACTGAATTTTGTCCTAGGGTAGCGTTGGCTTTTCTGACCTTCTTGCGGCTTGAGTCATGAACCCTGTCTCTTGCTTTCTTGCAACCTTTGAAGTGCATGTTGCTAATACCTTCTGTACGAAGCCAGTTACTTCTCTTGATGATATTGTGATTGCTTAAACCTTGTGTTTGAGAGAGAAATGAGAGAAATACAAAATACTAACAGCTCTCAAATTATATCTCAAGCTGTCAGAAATGATAGCTGTTGTAATTCTCTTTAGCCTCAAACTCTCTAGTATTTCATTGTGCTCAGGGTCTGATACTAAACACAGTGTCAACTATCTCTTTGTATTTTAAGTTCGGGCAGTACGGACAGCGAAGAAAGTACGGATTCTGAAGAGGAGGATGGAACAAAACAAGACTTGTTTGAATCGCACACCAATACAGAGGACAAAATGGAAGTAGACTTAAGTGAACGTACGTAGCTTTTCTCCCAGCTGCTTTGAATTACAGGAAAGTTAAATCTTGCAGTTATATTTCATAGAAGTCTTCCTCATTTGCCATACTTACTCCAGCTGTCTTAATAAAGTAGTCTTTCCCACTGTAAATATGCAAAAGAATGCAAACATATGGAAGTTCTTGAATTCTTTGCATGTCTTGAGTGAAGTTAGTCGCTCTAAAATTCATGTTTCTACTCCTGAAGAGGAAAAGGAGGAGGAATCAGGGAAGGATGAAATACATTCATTTATAGATCTTGAGTGCCTGCAAAACTAATAGTTTGTTTATCTCCTAACGTAAAATAAGGTTATCTTTACTGGAAGCCATTCAGACCAACTTTTCATGTAACGATGCTCTTTTAAAAGGACTTCCTAGAGAAGTCAAGCTAATTTGTACTGGTCTGGTTTCATGTGTGAATGGAAGATGTTCATTGGTAGACTCCTACGTGGAAACTTAATTGATTAAAAAGTTCTCACATTCAAGTCACACTAGATTAAACTGGCTTTAGTTACACTGGCAGTATCTGTAGGTAAAAGCCCTGTTTTTATCTAGACTGTAAGGAATTAAGTTAAATAGAAGGAAAAGTTAAGGGTTTTCTTTTCTTTTGTCAGATTGGTGTCGTTGGCATCTGTGTGTCAAACAAGTTTTGATCCATGTGGGTCTCCTCCCATATCTGCCTGGGTTGGAATTTCTAATTGCTAGTCAGAGCTTCCTTTTCAGCCTGTTTTTTTGTATGTAAGTGTTAATGAAAAACATGTTTACCTTGGGTAGGTGAAGTATTTCGAATTGACCTATCCTAAATTAGGTTCTGCTAAGTCACAGTTGCTGCAAAATTTTAAATCCCAATAAATATTTTTAAGTAGTTAAAAGCCTTAAACTTTTCTGAAACTTAGAAGTGATGTTAGTGCATGAGAATGTTTAGAGACTGTCCGTACTGAAGCTGACATTTCCTGTGTGCTAAAAAATGTGCACAGGAAACAAAGTTTTGAAAAATTTTAACATGTCAATGTAAATTTAAAGAATAAAGTGGGTTTATGCCTATGATCCTAGTATGGTTTATGGTGGTTGTTGTTTCTCAGATAAGCTATGTCAATATTTAGCAGAATACTGAGTTACATTTTTTAAAATTCTGCCTTACTAGCAGAATTTCCCTTTTAGGGAATGCATTCATTTTCTTAACAGTACATAGAAGATTCTTCTGCATGTGCTTTAAAGTCTAGTTATGAATTTTTCTGGGTCTTTTAGAATGTAAATATAGAGAATCAGTGTATTAGGCATATGTTCATGCAAGTTTTTTATTTAAATTTGTTCCTAATGACCTTGTTGATGGTTTTTCAGCACCAAACTGGTCAGCTAACTTTGATGTACCCATGGAGACTGCACACGGTGTCAATCTGGATTCTGTTGGGTCTGATGTGTGGAGTACAGAAGAACCTATGCCAACGAAAGAAACTGGCTGGGCTTCCTTTTCAGAGTTCACGTCCTCTTTGAGGTAAGAATCTTAGTGATTCAGGGCAAGTTCTTCACTACTAAATATACCGGCAACTGCTGTATAGTTTCCTTGGGTTGTCCATTTCTACTCAAGCCTGTGTTGGTAGTGTTCTGGTTGAATACAGGGCGTGTAGTGTCCGTAAGGCTCTATGTGTTATAACGGGAAGTCTTTGTATGATCTCTCTCATAGTAGGATGGGTGTGGATACTAGTGCGTCATTGACTTAGAGGGTTTTAAAATAATATTTGGGTCCTTTTAATTCTGGTTTCTGACCAGAATTTGAGCTGCTGTGCTTTTTTTTTATTATTATTATGTCTTTGTTTTATTTTTTTAATGTAGACTGAACCCAGTGAAGGGTTGAATGTAAAGGTCATTAAATGTCTGAATCTGTTTTATGGATGTTATAAAGGAAATAGATGTAGTTTTGGTGTGGGTTTTTTTAAATTCACATGGCTATGCAGATATGATATCTAGGATAGGCAGCTCTGCACTATTTTGAGAATGCATGAGCCTTTCTTGGCTTCAACTGTAAATAAAAAAAACCCCAACTGAAGTCCTCTGTGTAAGTACCTAATCATAAAGATGTAAATTTTGAGATGCCAGATAGTAGAAGTCAAGAAGGGATTCCCTTTCCAGTTACAAGACTCTTCCTTTTATATGTGTGGTTCTCAATTGTTTGGGAATTAAAACAGTTTGGATAGAAGAGTGTGATTTTTTTTTCCTATAGTAAATCGTGTCACACTTAAGACAGGTAAATCAGGAATAAAGTTACGCCTTTAGAAAATGAAGGCCTGGAGTTGTCATGTTAGTGGGTACAAAAGACATCATTTTACAAATGGTAAGAAGTGTTTCAAGTGGCCACATTTTCTGAGTGCCTTCAGAATGAGAAACTTGTAGCTATATTGTACGTACAATCGAGTAGTAAAAACACTTTGATAGTGGATGATGAGGACTGTGGGTAGCAGTCAGCAGAGAAGAGTCTTCCAAGTTGCAGAGTGCATTTAGCAAGTCAGTTAAAAATGTTGGAAACACTACAAGGAACCAGTGATATTTGTATGCCTTATTTACCAGGGACATGTATTCTACTACTTGTAATCACACTAGTTAAATAAAAATAGAACCACCACCAAACATAACTCAGTGCAGGTGGATTTTGCATTACTAAACTTCTGTTCATCGCATCTTCCCAAGATGACAACAAACAAATTTGCTCTTTCCTCATTAGAGTTCTAGGCTTCTTAACTTTGATAATGAACAAAAAAAGTTTTATGATGACTTCTGCTGTCCAGAAATGTTTCTAAAGCTTTTTTACTTTGTATTTGAAGCTCAAAAGATTCTTTAAGAAGTAATTCTCCTGTGGAAATGGAAACAAACACAGACCAAATTGATCCCTTGAGTGCAAATGTAACTGCTCTTGCGACACAGCTAGAGAGTAAGTACACTGAAGTCAGGCTTGTCAAAGAATTTCTGAACTATTCCTATTTCAAAGAGGAGCTAGTGTTACTGTTACCTCTTAAAAGTTTGCACATCATGAACAAAATACCACAACAAAGTAGCTAAATTAGTTCTGTTTGGAGAATCCTCACCTGTGTTGACACCTAGCTGAGCTGATGCCTGAGAAGAGTGGTAGCCTCTAGTCTTTTCCTGTGTGGTAGTGGGGCAGTAGACTCAAAAGGTTGAAATTTTTCCCTTCCTACTTGTTCCTTTTCAGGTTACTTAGAATCAGCACATGCATAGTCAATCTTCTGCGTGTGAACTGCTTAAAGACTAAACACGTGCCAGTTAGCTTTTGGTATATATTATTAACAAAAGTGCAGATGAGAAGTCCAAGGAGACTGGACTTCCCAAAGGCTTGTCTTGACTTGGAAACGAGTGAAACTTGCGGACACTGGTCCAGTGGAACTGTCACTCATGCTGACTGTGTTTGTGCGATGAGTTTGACTACAGAAAAATAATACATCACTGTAATCCTACTGAAGTGTTATTCTGGGAACTCTATTGCAGTAACCATTGTCAATCTAAATCCTTAAGTAGCTTACAAAATGAAAAAGTTATGGAATGGGACTCTATCTGTAAGAAACGTTTATGCTCTATATATGTGTATAGTGGGAGTTGCAGAAAGGTGACTTTCCTGTGAGGAAGAAATGAAGAAGTGTATGAAATTGAAAATATCATTCTGGTTATATTTGCTTGTGTGCTTGCTCATGAAATAGAAACATAACCATCCATGTACTAAATTACTTTTATATATCTAGCCCCAGGAAGTGTTGCTATGGAGGCCAGCTCAGATGGGGAGGATGATGTAGAAAATGCAGACAAGGTAACTGAAACAGTAATGAACGGCAGCATGAAGGAGACACTGAGCCTTACTGTAGATGCTAAAACTGAAACAGCTGTTTTCAAAAGGTGAGAATACCTATTGTCTTCCCACCCTTGTAAAATAAGCACTGATGGAACACTACATCATCAAAAAGAGTTTTTTGCGAGCGATAATTCCTGAGGCTTGAACTAGAAACCCTCTTCCAAGGTGATTGCTTTGAAATTTTAGTTCCAGCTAGTTAATATATCACAGAACTTTCCTTGTCAAGCCTTAATTTTAGTGGAAGATTATTAATGGAGACTGACTCTGTAACTTTTGACACTGATGCATATTACTGTGTGTTTTTAAGTATAATTCTTAACATAGTTAATTGCACATCAAAGCAAAGCTTTTAAAATTTTGCACAGAATTGTTAGATTTGGATTGGAATTCCATCCCTCTCATCCAGGAGGATGGGGAACAGAAGATAAAGCCAGCGAAGCGCTGCTCTGGAGACTATCCCATCAGACATTTGGGGGTGATAACCATTGGTGGTATGGTTGATGGCTTCAAATCTGTTCTGGACTATAGGTGGCACGTAGACTTCTAGAATAAGCAGAAGATCACACTGCTTAATTTTGCTATCTTCTGATACAGTGTTTGATACAGGAATAACTGACTTAATATTCCATGTTACATGTATCAGCATTGTGATCTTTTTATGGGAATAAAGCAGGATTCCGATGGTGGTCTTGAGGTATCTTCTGTTAAAGTCTTATGATCTTAGTTTTAATGATGAACTGTGTTTTTATTTCATATCAAATCTTCATGTAGAGAAGCAGAGGCTACAATCAGTCTGACCTGCAAATGTGATTTTTGACTTCATTAATTGAAGCTGGTGTGTTGCTGTCATGCCACATACACACCCCCCCTATTTTGACAAATCAGAAGAGACTACTAGAATTTTGGCATGCAACCTTCTTCTCTATTATTGAAAAATCTGTGTCCCTATGCTAGGAAAGCTTCAGTAAAATTCCCAGTCCGTTCCAGTAGAAAAAACTTGCCAGTGTTAGTCCTTACACTGCCATTCTTTTAAATTCATCTTTCTTTGTCCAATTAGTGGTAGTGGATAGGTGCTATTAATTTTGGATTGTTGAGGAACTGAAATGCAGCAGCTTTCAGTCACTCCTGCTTCCATACTTTGGATTATCAAAGCAGTAAGTAACAACTTGAAACACTTTTGACGCCTTCCTTCTGATGTTTTTTTCAGTACAGACTAGGGAGTGTTTAGGGCTGCACAGCACTTAGAAATGTGGTGGTGTTACAGGGATTGAACCAAAGTGAAGGATTGTGACTTAGTGCAGACTGATGTGGCATGGAGCCATAATGCTTTGCTGACTTAAATGATGCATCTGCTCTCCAGATCATTCTTTATTTTGGGGAACACTTGTATATGATCTGCACTCCTATTGTGATCGGTGTTTAGAGTTGGATTTAGTTATCTGTGTTTTTACACCTCTTCTTAAACTGCTGTTGTTCACATGGACTTTAAAGTTCTGTGATTTCTGATAGTGGTGCAAAAACTAACATGAGGCAGCATGTGGTAGCAGTCACTGCCTGCCTTTGTGGAATTACCTCTTTGAGTGGGGGAGTAATTGCTTCAGGTCTTGGAGTTAAAGGGACACAGGGGTGCAAAGGGAGGCAATATTATAGAATCACCCAGGACAGGAATAACCTTAAAAGATCATCTGGCCCAACCTTTTTGTTAGAAGGGGAACACAGATGAAATTTTCTAGCCCCCTCTCCAAACATGTCTTGAGATCTTTAGCAATAGGGACTCTGGGATCTTGATTTGGAAAGGGGGAAATTAAGGAAGTATAGGAGGCAGAAAGTTAAATTTCTGAAACAGTGCAGGGAAGGGGGTTGAGGCAGAGAGTAAGGACAGTTAAAATAGCAAATTTTATATAGATTTCTGCCACTAGAAAATTGATGGCATAGAAATCAATGTTGAGAGGAAAGAGGGGCATTAGAAGTGTGGTAGTTAATTTTTGGAAAGCTGCAAAAGACAAAAATACTGGTTTGAAACTCTGTTCTGAATGGAGGCTGAGAAGGGGAGATGACAGTAGAGGCTTCCCCTCTTACAAATTGGAAGACTAGTTCCGGTGGTGATGGTGCCGCATTATATTTTGAACAAATAATGTCAAGGCAAAAGAGATTCTGGGGTCAGATGAGGAAAATGGATTTTGAGAGCTTGCAGTGCAAAAGACAGTATTTTTACAGGCTCTGCAGATATAAGGAGGCATAGGAGAAAAGATGGATTCGTTGAAAGGAGAACTGCAAGAATAGGAAGAAAAATCAGCAGGGGATTAAAAACCTCCTTAAAATGTGCCTGTCATTGCATAAATAGATGTGTTGCCACAGAGGTGTAACATTGATGTTTGTGTCTACTTCAGAGGTACCTTATAACTGTCTCTTGCAGGTATATGGTCAATTTGTATTTTAGTGCACTTGTAATGGTGTGGCTGAGGTGGGAGGGGGTGGAATAGAGAGACAGAAAAGCTTTACAGGTAAAAGACCAAGTGTTTGCTTATGTGAATGTGCTGCTTTTTCACTGAACTATGGTATGGTGTGAGAGGAACTTCATGAAATAGATTAAGCTGCAATCTTAGTACTGCATAACTCATACTTAATGTGGAGTTTACTAGGGAGTTTAATAAAGTTGCTAATGATTCTACTGATATGTTTCATGGACAGACTTTATTAATGCCAGTTTCTGAGGGAATCTTGAATTTCTTTTATACTTTCTTCCTTCCATTTTTGCATACTTGTGGCTTCAGAGTGTTGAAATCCTATCGGTATGTATAGTAAAGGATCATGACTGACTGTTACCACTTCAGGCATCACACACATTCCTTATTTCCTTTTTGATCTTATTTGTAATCACTGTATTTCCCACCCTTTTATCCAGTCAAGTTTTAATGGATGTAAACACGGGTGCATTATTAAGTGTTTGTGAAGTCTAGGGCCATGTGCTTGAGCTTCATGTTGCAATCATAACTTTAAATCCATTTGCATGTGAGATACGGACCCGTCTCCCCATATTCTCCTCTTGCCTGAAATTTCCCTATGAGTAAACTTAAAAATTGAATAACTTCTTTATTTTTTGTTTAAAGTGAGGAAGGAAAACTGTCTACCTCGCAGGATGTTTCATGTAAATATGTAGTAGAAGAGAATGCAGAGGTTGCAGAAGAGGCTTCTTCGGCTTTGCAGCCTACTAACAGCAGTACAGAACAGAGGTAACTGCATTCAAAGATGCATTCAAACCTTTAAACAGCAGTTTTGCATGTTTTTCTAATAGGATTGATCTAAAGAGATTAATGAATTCCTGTAGATTGTCAGCTCTGAGCTTAGCTCAATCTAAACATGTGCTTGATTCTATTTTATAAGTCTCACAAGTGATGTTTTTCTGTTGATTTTAAGAGTCTTAAGTTGTCAAAAGTGTTATTTGCCTTGTACTGTTTGTTGTGCAGGGTGTTGTAAATATTCCTGTTTTGTTTTGTGATATATTACCAAGTTGGAATAGTGAATTGATACATGTATGAAAATGGTTATTTATAAAAAAAGTATTCAATGGAATAAGTTTGACTTTGTCCTGAAATTTTACATAAACTAGGTCTTCCACTTTTTCATTCTGTATTCTGCACTGCTGAATAGCTGGACTGGGAGGGAGTCCAGTAGTGCAGCTGTGTGGAAAGGACGTAGTGCCTGAAGTCATAGTTGCTTGTGAATCAGATATTGTTTGTATCCTTCTCTTCATTGGGTATTAATCTCAATACTTGTAGATTTGGAGTAGCAAATGAGTAGTTTGTCTCCACTTCCATGAAACATGGAGCAGCCTGGATTAGTCAGCATACTTCCTGGAAGAAAAGACATTTTTCTTTGGCAGTTTCTAGTGCAGTCTTGGAGAATGGTAATTCTCAAGACACTGTTCTGATGGGACCACCACCAAACAGAGAAAGCTACTCTTGCATAAATATTAATTTTTAAAAAATAAAAAGCAGCATTTGACAGCATTTTTCATGTTTCATGTTCTGTTGAAGCACACATTGGGGTGTTTTGTCTCCCAAGTTAGAATGGTGTAGAAACACACACACTCTCTATCACCAAAATCAGATGTATGTAGGGTGACGTTAATCACCAAATATTAGCAGTGCAGGTGTTTCATATCTGAGCTAGTTTCTAGACTTTAGTCAGAGCAGGATTTCTCTCTGTATTAAAAGCCTCCAACAATGAAGGCCTTCAAGTAGCTGAGAAGAATTCCTCCATTGAAGGCGGTATTCAGTGAAGACCTTGCTCTAAAACTTACGTATTCTCTAGCATTTTAAAATTAATAATTAGGTAAGAGTTTGTTGGTTTCGCAGCAGAACTGATGGCTTGTTGAACATCAGGCACAATCTCCCAGGCTTGATGGTGTAAAGGCAAAGGGTGGTATGCTGCCACTTGCTGATTTACATGTAATTCAGGGGTTCCCAGAGGAGCTGAGCTGTCTCAAGGAAAACCCTTGCAAAAGGAAAATCTAAATATGTGTTGGCTAAATCTTGAGTAATCTATAGGATCTGCTTCTCTTGCTGCAGGGCAGGGCTGCAGGGGTCAGAGCAGTACATGCTGCTTTCTAGTTCAGGAGCTGAGCTCTGAAGGGAGAGGATTTTGCTTAATTAAAAGCAATTCCAGGAGTCGCTCTTCCTTCGTATAAACAGGGATATGATTCCGAAAATCAAACATATACGTGCACATTTTCTGAATCTAGATCCTTTCATACTTTAAAAACTGTTTCTTGACTTTAATAGATTTTAACTATTACTAGAGAAGCGTATTTCCCTGTGACAGAAGTAATAATTTTTAATATCTTTGTGTATGCATTATGTATAACTTCCTAGTGAAGACAAAGTTGAAATGCTTTTTGTAAGCAGAGATTTAGAGTATAGCTCTGTGTACGATGCACTCTAATGCATGTTCTGGTGATATTTTATGCAAATTAAAAAAGGTGCAAGCATGTTAGGTAAATTAAATTCTGGGTTTTAGAGTAATTTAATCAGGTTTTCTGACCTCTGTGGTACTGGTTGTTACTCTAAAACAGTGATAGCTTTTTTTTTTGGTAAGCCAGAACTTTCTATTCTGCATAAATGCCATAAATTCAATCCATAAGTGAGTTCTAATTATAATTTTTAAAAAAAGCCCAACCCAAAACTGTATACTTGACTGAAGTGGGAAACCTAGAAACTCCTTCACAACCTTTTCTTTATCTGTAGGGACTCTGTTTATCAACACATCTTTTTAATGCCAGTAAGCATCGCATCATAGGAGTGAAGTCTTTGGGTACTAGGTGATTGCCTTTTGAGTAAAGATGCCTCTCTGAGCCAACAGAGGGTGCTCAGAGCTAGCTGTTGGATTGCGTTTGAGTTACGGGAAATCTGAGGAACGCCTTTCATTGAATGCAGCTGGCTTCAGCAGAGCTCAGTACTTTCTCTAAAGGTGGCTGTCACAGCAGATCCTCCTCCTATAAGCGCAGTATAAATATCAATATAACCGTAATTGTGCTTTTGGGGCTCCATGCATGTATGACTGGTGGGAGGAGTCCCCTAGGTAGGTCTTTGGCTGGTGGCCAGCAGTAGTAATCTCTGCTAGGAGCCGTGTTCTGTCATTGACTTTTTTCCAGTTAATAAGTGACTTAACACTGTGCGAACCGTCAGACTTCCTGTCCATGCAGCACTTGTTTCTTACATTTCAGGTTTCTCTAAAAGCTGTTTACTTCTGTCTAGTGCTGTCTGTCTTTTGTCTAATGTGTACATATTTTTTTTAAAAAGTGTTTTTAGAGCTTAGCAGCCAAAGACTTAGCTAGGGGACTCCTGCTGGTCATGTGCATGTAGAGCACGGACCCAAGAGTGGCTTCTCTGTGATGTACACCATCAGAGAACAGGAGTTACAGGTAACTTTTCTCATATGTAGTTCCAAATGGTATTTATATTCTTTAAGGGAATCTTCAAATGTGTTCAATAGACTTGCAGTGAATGAAAGTGAAGGGTTTTTGCCTTTGTTGCTTTCAATTCCTGATGTTCTCAAGCACTACTGATTTGTGTTAGTCCAGAGCAATTGAGCCCACGTGTACACTAAACTTCCTATCTAGAAATGCATATTGTGTTACTGTGTTCACTTTTGCAGGTTTTTCCTCCATACTTCCTGAACATTTCATGCTAATGGACTGACATTCAAAGTATTTGTGAAATGGCAGTTTGTAGATTAGATTAGCAACTAAAGCAGTTTAAAACAGTGTTGTTTTTCCTGTTGTATCAGCTGCTTGCTTTCCAGTGCAACCTTAAATACTCCCAAGTGTTTCATTTGCCTCACAGACTAAGATTTGGAGAAGTATCAGAAATGAGCTTTTTATTAGTGATTCTCTTGGGGAGACCACACCTCTAGAGGTCACTTAGCTGCTCAGTTAATAAAGATCAAACATGTCAGTGGTGTGTTCAGTTAAAGTGCTATGCTTGATTAGTGAGGACTCCAGAAACGCTGGACTCAAGAAAATAAATGGGATGAGCATGTTGTTAGCTTGAATGTCCTCTCTTCAACTTGGGGGTCATTTTCCACATGGTCTAGTTGGGTTTTTTGTTTTGGTGGGGTTTGGTTTTGTTGTTTTGCACCTACCTGTATTTGGTTTGGACCCTTCATGTTTCTTGTACACTTATATCTGTTTTTGGCCTCCTAGGACTGATCAACACACCCATTTAGGAGAGGCATCTGTTAATGGCCCTGTATGATATGTGATGTCTGCTACCTTGGCTGAAGAAAATGAACTGATATCCAGGTGTTTGAGTGTTTCTTGAGGATTTCATCTAGACCCTGTTGAAGCCAGTCACTGCTGCACTAATTTCGCAAGGGATCAGGACCAGCAACATTTATATTCTAGATTTTAAGACATTGTACAGAAATTCATAAGTGTAAAAATATTGCACATTGAGAAATACCAATAATTTTTGCGTATGTTTATATTGTATTGTTCTAAATAATGGGTGGCCTGTGAAATAAGATCCTGCTGCCCACGTAATGATGACAGTAGTGTTACTATAGTTAAAATGGCTGTAAGAATAGTTTTATAAAAAAGTGAATACACAAATCTAATGTATTTGAGACATAACTATTTGATTAGTGTGACCAAAGTATTAGAAGTTTTCATACATTTTTCACCTTGTAAAAAGAAAAGAAAATTAATTCATGTTTCTTCTGAAACAGAAATGCCCTATAAATGTTATTTTGGTTGTTTTAGCTTACAAAAGTGATTTAAATAAGAATTTTTTGGTGTTCAACATTTTACAACAGGTTTTTTAATTGGTAATTGTTTTCTGTATTGTTTAAAGCAGATCAAAAATGTAAGTCTATTGGTAGAGATTTTAAGTATTTATTGCTACAACTTAGTTGACAAATTGATGTTACTGTAAAGCCATATGTTCTGTTGTCTTGTTTGCTTGAAACAATACCTTACAGGTGAAACACTAGAATATTTGAAGTGCACATGGCTTGTTGTGTTTTCAGTGATTCACCTGCCTTTTAACCCATTCACCAAGATTTAGTTTAATACCAAGCATTATAGAATGGAACATTTCAGAACAATCTGCATATTTAAAATGCTATAATCCTTTTAGACAAGTCAAGTAAATGAAATGCCCATGCTGCTAATGTAATTACAGTACATGCATTTTAAAGGTATATAGTGTTTTTAATACAAATTTTGGCAGCAGAGCATGTTAATTGTTACTTTCACTGTACTGATCTGTGTGAGGCTTTCATTTGTATGTTCTAAACCAGTTTTTTCACAGCTGGTTTGTGTGTATATATATATAGTGATTATGGAAACTAATTCTGTGTAATTTATAATTTTCTATGTCAGTGTAAAATTCCAACAGCCTTCTCAAACAAACAGAAGCAATATAATGTATATTGCCACATAGTCTGGTGAAAGGGTTAAAGTACTTCACCTCCTGCACTTTTAGATGCAAATCCATTTTGTTTCTGTAATAGTTATTCATTTATTTTTTACATCATTTGTTTTCCTGACCAGTATTTAAATCCAAAAGGATACTCTAAACAATGGCCAATGATTTATTTTAGAAGGCGTCCCAAGCAACGTGCCTAAACATTACATTGCATACAGAAATAAAAAACCAAACCACACATGTATAACAGCATTGCCCTTATTGCTTCCTCTTGCATTTTCTGCAGCAAACTTCAGTGGTGCTCATCATTGCTAATTGGTATATGCTGGTCAGTTGTGTGAAAATGGAGGGGGAAAAAAAACAGTGTTGTAGGTGGAATTGGTAACAGTGGCTGCCCTTTTATTTGTACTTTATAAAGTTGTTCCTAAGTTGTTTCTTCAGAACTAATTCCAGATCAGCTTGACCAAAAATGTTTTGTGTATAAGCTTTAAGGTTGGTAGCTGTCCTTTACCACTTTCTGATCTGTTACTGAACAGTGTTTTGGCAACACAATCACTGATTCCAACACATTAATTGCAATCTAAGTAGAAATCCCAAATATAGGAGAGCAGTGTGTTGGCTTACTGAAGTTTGACACTCAGTGCTTTCCAGTGGAGCTGTTTGTCCCTTGCTACCTACATAGCCAGGAAAAGTGAAGAAGATAACTGGCAGCAAATCAGTTGAAACTGTTTTTCAGCCCTGTTGCTTACAGTTCAACAAGGTCTTCTATTAGGGTGGCCTTCCTTCTGTTAATCATCGTATTAATCTGCCATCCAGTTCATACTGAGATCAAAACTGAAAAGGGGGAGGAGGGTTTTGTCCCACTTCCTCCATTTCTGATGGGTGATACTGGTTGAGTGGAGGTGAGAGAAGTGGTGGTAAGTGGAATGAACCCTTCAGTGTAGTTTGCCATGTAATTAACGGGTGCAGTAGAGGTAAAAACTACGTTGGCTTACCTAATGTTGATTCCAGTTGTCTTAAGGGTTCTACTGGCAGTTTTAACAGCTTATGTGGGAGGTGAGTTAAGCCCAGGATTTAACCTAGATTTGATGTAGTGTGAGCTTGTTCTGAGGAGGTGTAGGTTGTGTGCTTACCAACACTTCACTGCGCACATAAGCTTATGAAGGTTTTGTACATGCTTGGAGAGTTCTTCCGAATGGTTGTTACCCAGCCCATTTAATCCAATTTGACTGGCATGCAGTGGAATCTGTCATCTTCATTAAAAGCTATTTTAGTGCATTTGTGAGATGGACAGAAGTCTAATACCTCTGTACAGGTTTTACTTCCTGCAGTGTATTTATCAGTAGTTACGATGAAATACGCTTGCTTTGAATGGCACGTACACTGTACATAGCTACATTTCACAGTGCTCTTTGAAATGGCTGGACGCTTGGTCACTTGAAGCTTAGGAGTAATGATGTCAGTTGATATCAAGGGCAGTGAATTAACCCTCAGGACTTCTCCAGTAAATAATTTTTACTCAAGCAAGACTACGTTGCAAAATGGGTAGTTAATCAGTATATGCAGTAGCTCATTATCTCTTCAGACCTGTCTCTGTTACCCGTCAGAGTGGATGATTCATGCCTTCTTGACCAGTCCAACCATTATTTATAAGTGTATGCCTTGTACTAGATTTTACAGCAAAGTTATTCCATTTAAGTGAAAGTGTAAGCAGTTGACTGCTGCTGCTGTTATTAAGCAAGCGTTTTTCCTGTTCAGTGAGTAGACAGGTAGTCACTGAGAAAACAGGATGGTTGAAACCATCTTGTATCATTTAAATGCAACCTACCTTGACTGTGCTCTTGGTGAAATCGACCTCCTTGTTCCTGTTAAGTCATGTATCTACCTCTTGAAGACAGTGAGTTCTCTGTTGTCATCTGCATACTCCTGTGGAAACTTACTGTGATGTTCATTCTCTGTGAAATCCACTGAGGAGTTAAGACTCATGAGGAAGATGAATCAGGTTGTTACTATTATTCATTATAAACTTATCTTCCTGTATAAATTGGCTTTAATTTCCTTGGAGATTACCTTGCTTTCTGACATGTCTTACATGGTTATATCAGGAAGTGTTTATTGTATATAACTGGCTGTCTCAGAATAAATAGCGCTTTCTCCAGTGTAGTGTAAATGCTTCATTAGAAGTGTCTTACTGTTTCCCAAACCAGGATGGAAAATGAGAGTTAATGCAGCAGCAATGGCTCTGTTTTGTTTTTAACTGGTATTTTAGTTTCTGTCTCTTCCTAACAGGTAAGGATTCTGCTCCATTTACTCTTTGAATACGTAAGGTTACAGAATTGAGGAAGATGAAGGCAACAGAACTAAAAATAGAAGCATTTTCCTGCCTGCTTTAGCTACAACAGTTCCTGAAAACCTTTAGACTTGCCCAGACCTGGTTTGGTTTTCTGGTTCAGATTGTTCCAAGCCTGTGACGAGTGCAGTTACACTTACTGACATTGTAGGGAAGTCAGCATCTCCTTACTCATTTACCACAAGCTAAAGTAGTAGCAAGAGCTTACTTTAGATGTGCTTTCTTTGCTAGTAGGGTCTTTCAGAATTTCTCAGGTTAGTCTGGGCTTCGTGTTTGATGCATCTTTTTCCATTGGAGAGGGGAACCTTTTCTGCATTATCTTCTCTAAATTGGCGAGTACCTTGCAAAATGAGGCAGGATTCCCCTTAGTTCACCTTTCTGGCAGTAGCCTGGTACTGTAGTTTTGATTTTAAGGACCTTCTCAATCTGATCTCTTCTGAGTGGTGTGGCTGCTTTCCCATCATCAGCTGCTGGCATCCATAGCAAGAGAACTGAATCTTGCCTAGCTGTGCGTGACGAAGTTCTCTCGCTCATGTCTCACGTGATTCAGCTTGTCCATTTGCTCAGGTAAAGTTTATTGATGATTGTCTCACTGCTTTAGTCTGTGGTTGATAGGCTGATTCTCAAGGGCATCAAAGAGATGATGGGTTTGGGTTTTTGTCAGAGAGAACCTGAACCTGTTACAGATGTGTTGGAACTGCTTTTGCAGTCTGTGCTACTTTTCCTGTCTGTCTTAACTAGGGGGTGGGATGTGATTCCCTTTCCAGTTATCTGTCAAAGATTGTTATAATTTCATCTTGGGTAATAAAGACCTGGGCTTTGAAGCTTGACTGCATACACTGCAAATAAAAACCTGCTTTTCCTTACAAAAGGCAGATTTATTTGGAAAATCCCTCTTTACTGTTTTTTCATGTGAAAGCTACAAAGTGTTGACAATCTTCTACTGGATCTAATACCAGATTGGCAGTAAAATAAGCCTGCACAATCTGCTAAAACTCAAGTGACCTTGTTTTTGTGGTGGTTGGAGTTCTCCAGAGCACCTCTCCTGCTATATTTTTACAGAAACACTAATGCTGTTTGTTAGAGAGTGTTGGTCAGTAGTCACTGTGGCATGTGCTGTCAATTGAGAAGAGTTCTGCTTTGGAGTGAGTTGTACGTTCTCATGAGAAAATGTAGTAACAAGGAATTGGGATCTTCATGGGACAGTGGGGTCCTGGTTTCCTGAGTAGCCCCATCAGAAATAAGTAGCTTGAAAAGCTGAAAAGGCTGGAGAAGGGTGCAGCTCTTCTTTTTCCTCCACTGGTACTCTGTGTGTCTAGTTTGAAGTACTCTAAAAGCGAGTCTCAGAGCTCAGGAAGTAGTGGGTGACTTCTAAATAGTTTCAAGTGTTACGTGATTCCTGTGTAATCACACATGCTGATTGCCATGTGCAAGGACCAAAGGCAATTAGCTGAGTTGTATAAACTACGTACAAGGTATGTTCTCTTAGCATGGCCATCTACAATATGCATGCTGTGTTTCCTAAATGCAGTGAACTGTAGAGTGCTAGGAAGACAGGTGTACCTGTGCGTGTGGTACAGCCCATTCTGAAGCACCCCAGTAAGTAGCGTTTCTGAGCTCCTGTCTCTGCACATCTAGACCCAGTAGTCTCTGGCCAGCCTGACTGTCATTTGACACCAGGAGGCACTGGTGCCTCTGGTTTCTGAGGCCAACTTTTAACTTTGGTCAAAGATTTCTCTGCTTTTCTCAGTCAAACAATTTTATATATTTGAGCCGTTCTGGTGATGTGTTTATGGCTTCCTGGAAACCAAGGCCAGAACTTGTAATTATTGAATTAATACTCTCTCCTTCAGCCAAAAGTGGTTCTTCTGTAAGCTTGCACAGGTACTGTTAATCTGTTAACTACTGTGCTGCTTTGTCCCGCTTTAATTGCGTTTCAGTGGTGACATCTATCAGCTTCAGCAAGTGTTACCAGTACTGCCCTCAAGAACAGAGAAAGATTTACTGCAGCTTTGAATTTGGTGTTGCTCAGATGTAAACCATCATAACGCCCTGTGTGAGAAAGGTGGGGCGTCTCCTGTGGTGGAACACGGCTCTAGCTACTCCAAGGAGTGGCCTCATGCATCCTCAGAACAGTCCAAAGGAAGTAAACTCGTCTGGCTGGTTACCTGCTGTTGATTAGGAGCTTCCTGGTCTGTGCTGGAGGCACAAATTGCCCCTGACTTCACATTAAGTGCAGAGAACAGGGGCTACAGATGGTGCGTGCAGAACCTCCTGCTGCCAGCCATCCCCATGTCAGCTGGGCAGGCTCCACAGAACGGTCTTGTCCTTCAGAGTAGAGTCATCTGCAACGTTCTTCATGTGGTAGGCATGTGCAGTGGGAGCTTTCATTTGTGATGTAGGATGGGGTATGTCAGAAAAAGGATTTTTCACTGTAAAAAACCAAAGTGCAGGTTAGTGATTATGTTAAGCGTATGAGGGTGCCTGGTGCTCTTTCATCTGAACTGTTCTCCCAGTACCCTTTTGTGTCATGAGAAATTACAGACTGTGTTCTAAATGACTAAATAACCAGTTCCTTCAGTGAGGGGTGGCTGGTGCTTCCGAAAGCATTCTTGTGCCAAGTGTCTGGAGCGCAGTAAGGAAAGTGGTGCTGAGTTAGTGTGAGAGATTCATACAGAAACTAGATCACTCTGTTACACTGAAACACTTGCTGGGAGCAAGAAATTCATGTCCACATGCAACAGAATAAAATACAAAGATCATCTTTATTGCACTTGTTAAGATACTGGTTTGAAAGCAAGCAAGCAGATAAATGAGGTCAAGCAGAGGGGGTAGGGGAAGGGGCTTTGGAGTTCTTAAGCTTGCTTCCATCTTTGGTCATTGTAATGTTTAAGTGAGCTAGAAAAAGGTTCGGTCTTTCTAGCTGGCTAACTGCCTGCCCACTAATAAACTGCTGCAGACAAGTACCTCTGAATGGCCTTGGGCTCCTGTGAGAATTTCAAATAGTTCATGACCATGATGCCTGTAAAAAGTTAATCATGAGGGGAAAAGGAGGAGTTGCACTAGAAGAAAGAAGCAGGATGCACACAGTAACTGAATCCTCTGAATAAGCTGTTGTTACGAGGTCAGAATTTATGCTAATGGTGTGGGCTGAGTGTTATGTACTGAAGTCTGACCATCTGTAATGTGAAGATTCAGAAACTCAAAATTTGATTGCTGCTTAATGAAAATTACATGGTTATTAGTTTTCTATTGACGTGGATTGTCTTGAGACATCTCTCCACCTAGGCTTTCTATGAGGACTGCAGATTTAGCCTACACTTTCATGTAACGAAATAACAGACTCTAATATGGCATGTTTGATAGGGTAACTGGTTAATTTTTAAGATTTTTTTGAGACTGTCTTAACACTCAACCATATATATATATATATATCTTGTCAAGGTATTCCACTGACTCTTACCTAGCTGTAGGACCTAATATGGCCTCTGGACTTCTGATTTACTCCAGCTTTGATCCAAACTAGTTATGTCTCTGATTGAATACTACTACCTCTGACAATCTATGTATGTTCTCGTATTAAAAAAAAGCTTTTTTTGACTTTGGAGCGGAAAGGGTGACGGGGCAAGAATGACTTCTTATTTGTAAGCAATGTATGGCCTTGGTATGTGCTACAAACCTCTTAATGTTTTAGAAACTCAAAAATAAGCATAAGCTTTTCTATTAATTACAGCTTTTTGGTTGAGAAATAAAGGTAATGATGTTTGTTACTAAACCAACATGCATTTCTTAGGTCTTCAGCGTAATGAATATATGTGCAGGGGTTGCTCAAGGCTTTGCTGCTGCTGTAGAAGCTTCTGTAGCGGGTGTGGATGGAACTGATGAAACACTGTAGTGACTACACTGCCTGTATAGTGCTTGAACTTTGAAACAAGCTACCCTTGCTCTGAGAAGCAAAGGAGAGCACAGAACGTGTGTCAGTGCCGCCTAATGCACTTCATTGTAAGAGGCTTGTATCCCTTTTGCATAAAAGCTGTATCATCAGGATAATTTCTTGCAGGCCTTAAGGATCATTACTGGAGATAAGGTGGGGTTTTTTTTTCCCCTATATTCAAAAGATGACAATTACAAATAGGGTGACAGATAAATGATTCCATTTCGGAATTATTTTTACAGAACAAGTAGCTCTTGCTTTCCATGCATTAAGAATACTGGCAGTGTTCTATTTGGCATTCTCTTTTGCCTGATGTCTCATGGAGAATTTTGCAGAACTGACATTTGGGTCTACTATTAGAACTGCAGAAATTGCACACGCTTGACATTTGTGAAGTATATGTTCCTTTTTCGTGGATGTTAAAAGCTAAGTAGGGATGAAGGCTGATAAGTGAAGAAGCATGTGTGTCTGAAGCGATTCGGAACATCTCTTCTGCAAGTCAGTGTAACAGTGACTGGAATTTCACTTCATTCCCACAGCTCACTTTCAGCCCAGGAACTTGCCTCTGGTGAATGCTAGTTATGTTTATTGACAGCTTTTAACAGATCAGGATAAAGTAACTTACTAGTAGCAGTCAAGCAAGCACACTGTTCTAGTAGTGCAATTTATAATGGATAATAGGTCTAAAATTCACAAGTGGCATATATCTAACTGAAATTAAAACAAAGCCCTGTTTTTACTCAATATCTGAGGAGTTAAATGATCAAGAAGAAAAGTTTTATATCTTATCTTAAGCCTACTAGCTACCCATACAAGTGCTGTGCCTTGCATCTGAAATCAGTTTTGCAAAAGCAGAAATTAAGTCTATCACAATATCGACAGTACGATGCATCACACTTACTGGATACCACATAGTAGGCTGCATTTTAATTTTGTTTGCCACAGTGAGGAACTAGGTCAGAACTGCTTACTTTATTTGTAGTAGTAATGTGAAATATAACTTCTAAGCAATGATTAGGACTTTTCTAGTAATGCAAGTGTATCTACTGCTTTAGACTCAAACTTCGTGCAATCTTGTTCCCCTAGGTGTGGGCTTGTGGGGGTTTGTGTGTTCAGGGGGGGACTTCACCCCCTGTAACCTGCTTAAGCATGCTAGATCAGCTTGAACTCTGGGTCTGTCGTATGCTATGTGAATAGCTCGATTCGTCCTCTGAGTTATATCCAGCATAATTTCAGATACTCTTTTTCTCCTTCCTCCCCTTGCCCCCTTCTTGAAAACTGGCAGAATGGTAGAAATCCAAATACGATGTATTTGTCCTCTTCGGGACACTGAGGCCTGCTTGTTTAAGGACAAGAAGAAGGCCTGTCTACTGCAAGAGGGGTAAGAACTGGCATCTGGGCAGTGCAAAGAGGCTTGAGATCTGATGCCCAAGATGTTGCAGAATACTTCAAGGAGTGGCAGTGTCCCCAGGTTTCCCTCCCCCATCGCTGTCAATGCTCAGCATGAGTTAATTTGCAGGGTCCTCACACCCTGCAGAAGTTCAGGCTCAGCAAAGTTCAGTATCTTCCTTTTGGAAGACATTTTTGAAGTCAACATTTCAAAACCTTCTAAGCTACACACCCGACTTGCACTGTAACCAGAAGGGAAACGGCGACCACTTGTCCCATCCCATATAATTGGTTTGGTGGCTTTTTTTTTCCCACTGTGCGTTTCTACCCACTTTCCTAAGGATTTAAAGTACTCTTAAAACATTTCCTATAATATATTTTACTACTGTCACTATCTTTAAAGGAAGATATTTGTTCAGTTTAAAGATACGAACTTGTTTGTAATAGATTACAGGTGATAAATAAAAGTATGAATGGTTAAATGGGTTTGAGATGAAAGCTTTTGTTATTTTCATCAAGGTTTACAACTTCAGAGGATCTGGAGTTCTTAAACAGCTGTTGATATGATACTAAAAGGCATAGCCATCCTTTCAAAAACTGCATAGGTCAAAACCTGCCCCCTTTTCACATATCTGAGCATAGCTAATAAACAGCATAGTAAAACTTTACATTGCATCCATCACACCGTGCTCACTAATACAAATCTGTGACTTGTAGTCATGAAAGAAGGAGAAACTGGACAATTTTATCTTAACAGTTCTTAAATTCTTAATGCAGTACACCAAAAATAATCTTACTAGTATAGACTACCCCATAGGGGGGGGGGGGGGGGGGGGGGGGGGGCTGGAAATGGGGTCAATACCCCAATCAAAACCAAAAATGGTTGATCTGTAGTGCCACAATGTTCTGTCATGGAGTTTGTAATGTACTCTGTGCACCTCAGCAAAAATTCTCTTAAGTTGTCAAACTGAGTCAGTCAGAATTGGGTACTTTGGGTGAAACATTTGCTGTAGAAAATGCATTTGAATGACAACACTCTTTTGTAAATTGCTGGTATTGTGCTGTCGACATAAGGCTTAGCTTGTGTTTTTAGCATGTAAAACTTAGATTGTCTATACCCATCCATTAATAACTTTTCATATTTATTCAGCCTGAAATAAGTGATTTAACTGGGGAGGTGGTTATTTGGGAAGGCAGCGTTCCTGAGCTGCAAGTGTTCCTCTAGAGGAACCTGTATCTCCAGTGATTATCGGGAAAGGCTAGGGAAATGGCTGGTTCATGTAGCCACATAGTTATGTTGACTACAATTGAGTGATGCATTTATCAAAAATGATTTGGGTTTTCTTTCCTTAAAACACACTGTACTCCCATCCCACCAGCCTTTTGTTCATAGACTGATTTGGTATCTGCGTTGGGGAAGGCAAGAGAAAGACCAGCTTCGTAATTATACTTGCAAATTTCTAGCATACTAGTCAGAAGAACAATAAATACAAATGAAATTTCAACTGGTAGTCTGTGACATTGGACTTCAGTTACGTAAGTAGTGGTGTATTACATTTCTTAGGCAGGTCACCTTGCCCCTTACTGCTCTACTTAGCTGTTAGACCAGCAAATGATAACTGTAGGATGTAAAATCTAAAGTGAGGGCAAGAATTACAAAGCTTTTAAACGAAAAAAAAAAGACCCAAACCCCCAAAACTTACAACTGTTTCTTGATCTTACCCTTCACAGTCACAGGAAAAATACCAAGGAACTGAGTAACCTACAACTTCAAGCAGCACCATACAAGTTAAATGTCTGAGGCATGTAAATTCTGATTAATTTTAAAATGCAGGTTTTAATTTATTTTCCACTCTTGTTGTTAGTATTAGTTTCCTAGACAACACCCAGTATCTTAGACTTGTGACAGAGCTTCCCTGAGGAAGCTGACAGATATTATTGCCAGGCCACTCTCCATCAGCTTTGGAAGGTCATGGAGAACAGGAGATGTGTCTGTGGAGTGGAGAAAGGCCAGTGTCACTGTAGTCTTCAAAAAGGCCAAGGCAGATAATCCAGAAAACTACAGGCCAGTCAGCCTCACCTCCATCCATGGAAAGGTGATGGAATGGCTTATGCTGGCTGTCATCTCTAAGCATGTGGAGGAAAAGAAGATTATCGGGACTGGTCTGCATGGATTTGCAATTGGAGAGCCACCTATGATGGCATGGTGGGCTGGGTACTTGAGGGGAGAGAAGTGGAGAGAGTTACTTGGCTTCAGTAAGGTATCCGCCTGGACACAATCCCGTGCAACCTGCTTTAGGTGATCCTGCTTTGCCAGGGGGGGTTGTATGATACCAACTCCAGAGGTCCCTTCCAACTCTGACTGTTCTGTGAATCTGTAAGCAATATTTTACTAACTGCTGCATAGTCTCCACTCAAAATCCCTCAATACAAACACAAGAAACTTTCACTTTTTCCTTTCATTGCTGCCTCTCCTTCGGTTACAAGTTAAATGGTTTTTCATAATCGGGTCATGAGGTCTTAATACAGGTTTTTGTAGTTGCATCAGATTTCATCATACCAAATCTCTTAATCTGTCTTCAGAAAGATTTTTCTTTGAATCTTATGGCAGGAAATGGTCCATCTCATTGGTGGCACTGACTGTGTAGTGTCTCTGTATTTCTGTAACTGAGGTGAAAGAACATCTAAACTTGGGTCCTGGAGACTTCAATTGTAGCATGTTCTTGCAAAGCTTCAATGCCCAGTACTCTTGGAGTCCTAACTCTGCTCCCTGGGCAGGGCTTGTAAGTTTCTTGAGTTCACCATATTCAATAGAGAGGATGAACTGGTTTTTAGTGGTGATGATGAGCTCTAAAAGCAAAAACACAGTACCCCTGGTTATAGGCAGGTAAAACTTGGGGTACTTTTTCACAGACAGCGATTCTATGTGCCCGAGTGAACAGGAGGATGTTTTCTTATAAACACAAGCACTGCTGCTGGCACAAAGGAGATGGGTACTCATAAAGTTATCCCAGCTATCATAAAAATCTCTGGAGTCTATTTGGACCACTCTGGCTTCTCAGAAATGGGAAGATCTTGCCAAATGAGCCATCTAAAATGTGGAGAATATTTTTTGAAGTCCAGAAGTGTATGTAAAGGTGAGCCAATATGACAACCATCCTCTGAGCTCACAAATGAGTTGCTCACATCTCTTAAGCAACTTATCATGAAGTTTGTGTTACCAGCTGGTAAAATGGAAATTAATACCTGCAGTTCTAGATGTGATTTCAGGTTTGTATCTTTGATTTCTACCAGATCTCAAAAAAACCCCCAAAGGCAAACAACAAAACCATCTGTGGTCTGTATAGGCAAAACCAATCCAAGAAATCAGTCTGATTAAGAATTTTGTGCCTTGCTGTGGGTAAGGATCAGGCTCTTTACATCTTTTCTAACTGTTACTTTGTGAAGATGTGAAAGAGTGAGGCTGCTGGTATTAATGTCACGTTAACCACAGGGGTGGGTCAGAGTGATGCATATAATTCATTTGAGCTATGTCGTGGTCAGTTCCAAAAGAATGGAACTCAACTCTAAGAAAATGAAGAATGATGAACAAAAGTCAAGACCTGTTTGTACTCTGAAATGGGATTAAAAAAAAATTGCAAGCAACTAGGTGACTTTTTTGAGTAATGGATGTACACCTGAAATCTGCAGTGGAAAAAGCCAGCTAAATTGCTGTGAAACAAAAAGGGGTTACCAGAGCTGTTCAAAGAGCAGATATTCCTTTTACTTTTATCTATGCACATCTCTGTGTAAGTTGAGATCAGTTTGTTTGCCTTTACTGGTCCTGAGATTATACGATAGCTCTGCATTTTTATGCAGTCAATGAAGCTGTGAGGCATAAGGCCAAACAGAGCTGAACATAGATCAGTAGTTCCCAGCAGGTGGATAAAAGCAAAGTAGGAAGTGTAGCAAGGAGAGTGACATGTGAAATGGTTACTCCATCCAGCATAGGAAAGATAAAAACTCAGCTGGAGAACTTGAGAACACCTTCTCATGTTTAAATACGTGTACTCATTTGGACAGAGAACATAGAAAGCTATGTGAGTTAGAGAGATCTAGTAAACATAACATGAAAAACACTTGAATAAATTACTGGTTTGCTGCTAGAAAACTGAAAGGAGGAGGAGATCTTCAAATAGGAAAAAGGCTGCTGCAGAAAAGTAAGTAGTAAATTTTGGTCTCTAAAGCTGCATTTTCAGCCACCTGATTCTTGATAATATAATATCTGCCCTTTTAGACTGACACAGCAAATAATTATTGTTTTACTTTCAACTAAGAGTTTGTCTATAATAAATGGTGAAAAAGATTGGAAAGTTTGTCTTCCTGACAATGATTTCTTGCAAATTTCCAAAACAAATACAAAATGGATCTTGTGACTCATCTGTTTAACTGTGAAATACAGCGTGTGGTATAAACTGATTAGATGAATGTTCTGTTGCAAATAATCTACATCCTGTAGAGGGAATATATGCAAAAGAAGGAAAATGTATTAATTTAGCTGAAATTAAACACTTATTTCAGAATAAGTGAGTTGGAAATGCCTCATATCTTCTCTAATGTGCAGTTCCTTGAAAAAGGAAATCAACTTTTCTGTCATCTATTGTAGTAAAAGAATCTTTGGTACAATAATATAGGGAAGAACACCAATGCAGACAACAGACAAGTGATTTAAAACAGATGTGAAATTCCCTCTGTGTAGAAAATTATAGGCACTGGTGATGACATTAGATGCATATGACTAATCACAGTTAATGCTTGCTGTTGCCAATTAGCTTTATTAGCACAAGCAATTTGAGCACAGGATGACATTACTTTAATTACTGTAAGCAGCTTGTTCATTTATTGAGTAGTGTGCATTTAGAAAAGGGTTATTCTATCTGCAAATTAATCATAACCCTCTATCATTAGAAATTCAGGAACACTGAGGAAAAAAGACTTTACCATGCAAATAGGAAAAAACTAGGTGATGAAAGTCTGGCAGTAGTTTTAGTATTTTACTACTATTTTATTTTTTGATAAAAAGACAAAAGCTATTGTATGATTTATGTCTGAAAGCTGTACATGAGCAAGACAAAATTGCTGCCATTAAAGTTAAGACAAGATATTATGACCATTAGGTGGTAGCAATGCAGAAGAAATCTTGTGGAGGTGTACAGCAGAAATAAGGCTAAAGGTATCTAGAAAAAAACCAACTCACACTCCAAGCTGCACAAGACACACAAACTTATTTTCTCCTTTTTTATCATGTGAAAACATGTTTCACAGAATCACAGAATGAGTTGGGTTGGAAGGGACCTTTAAAGGCCATCTAGTCCAACGCCCCTGCAGTGAGCGGGGACACCTTTAACTAGATCAGGTTGCTCATCAGGCCTGACCTTGAATGCCTCCAGGAGTGGGGCCTCCACCACCTCTCTGGACAATCTGTGCCAGTGTCTCACCACCCTTAGGAAGTTCTTCACTCTAATGTCCAATTTTAACTTCCCCTGTTCTAGTTTGAAGCCATTGCCCTTCATCCTAAAGCTACATGCCCTTGCTAGCAGTCCCTCCTCAGCTTTCCTGTGAGTCCCATTCAGGTACTGGAAGGCTGCTGTAAGGCCTCCCCAGAGCCATCTCTCCTCCAGGCTGAAAAACCTCAACTCTCTCAGCCTGTCTGCATAGGAGAGTTGCTCCAGCCCCCCGGTCATCCTCGTAGCCCTTCCTGGGACCCACTCCAAGAGGTCTGTGTCCTCCTTGTCTCAGTACTCTAAGCAGGGTCCCACCAGAGCAGACTACAGGGGGAGAGTCACCTCTCTATCTGCTGGCCACACTTCAATTGATGCAACCCAGGATCTGATTGGCCACCCGGGCTGCAAGTGCACATTGTTGCCTCATGTCCCTCTCTTCATTCATCACTATCCCCAAGTCTTTTTCCTCGGGAAACCTCTGCAAGTTTCCTAAATAAGGTTGGATATACATCTGGATGTTTTTAGTCTGATCCCAAAGAAATGCAGAGCCAGAAATAGGAAGTGTCACAAATTTATGAAGATTTGATATTACAGGCAAATTGATACAGAGAGACCAATTACAATTTTCAGATAATCAAAGAATGCATTATAGTATTCAAATACAGTTAGAACCCTACATATAGGGGTTGGTTGGGTTTTTTTTCTTTTTAATATCAAGATATTTAAACACTGCTTAATATAAGGAAGCTTCATGGTTAACACCTCCATATATTGCATTTGTATAAGGGTAATAGTTATTTAAAAAGAGCTGATGTATGACTGGGAAAATACTGCCAGGCCTCCTTCCACTTAACTAATGTGAATACAGTCTTAAGCCAAGTCCTGCTCAGTTCCCTTGAGCTTTATGAACAGTTTCATTGGCAGGGTGGGGTTGGGAGTGGAAAAGTTCAGAGCAAATAAAAGGGAAAGAAAAAGGCAAAGGGTGAGAACTAATTCAGCAAAACTTAATATGGAGAATATACAAGGTACCAAACTGAGCAATAAAACAGTAGCTAGAAAACAGAATGATAATAATACATGGAAGTGCACACAAACAAATGTAATTCACATTGCTTACAGTGGAATTATTTTGCTGATGAAAGGACTATTTTGCTATTTAATGTTTTCTGAATAATCTATGAATTAGGGCTCTGTTTCAAAAATGTTGTCTTGAGAAATGATAAGTCTGCTTCTTAATGGCCCAGAATGACTCACGAGGCTTGGTGGTTGACACCAATTGCATTTTAAAGGTCTTCTTTTACAGAAGTCTAATAAAAAAATATTTCAGACACCTCTAAATATTGAAATGGTTTCCAAAGCAGTAAAATTTCCCTAAATATCACATACATTCTTCAAATAGGAGTTAATGCAGGAATAAAATGCAAATAAAATAAGCAGAGTAGCCATAAATAGACAGAAAATGGGTAAATTTCATTTATATAAACTATAAATGTCATTTTCTAACTGTAGGCCGTACAGCGATAACTGACAGAAAAATGTGAGGCTCTTCAAGGAGTTGGAAGCAATTTCTGAAACCAAAGGCAAGATCTTTGTGGTGACAGAAATCACAGGAAAGAAAATTCTCTGCCTGCTCCTAATACCTGAGGGTCAGAACAGAAAGAAGGAAAGAAAAAAGGCAGAGCTGCCTCTTCAAAGGGTTTCTCAGTCTGCAAAACCTGCGGTAATGATGAGTATTGTGCACACAGTATCTACAGGACTTTTGCAATAGAAGGAACTAGCTCTAGTGTGCCACAAGTTGTGCTGGTTTATGCAGGCTGTGAACCTTTGAGCTTCCCCCCCCACCCCATTCAGATGACTTTTTCAACCTGGGTTACAAGTTTAAAAGCAAAACATCACATTTAAATGAGCACAGATTGAAATTTGAAACACTGAAAGTTGAAACAGTTCAACGAAAGAGGATTTAATTGAATGAAGCTATTTCATCATTAGATAGGATTTAATCAACAGTAACACTCTTCAGAATTACTTTGCCAAAGGTATTACTCACTGTTGCACTTTTAGTTAACTTGCAAGGTAAATTAATAAAATAAGGACAAAAATGATCACTTGTAGTGGCAAATCAGAGACATAGGTGCCATTTAGCAGATGGGAAAGTGATCACTCCTCCATTCTGTTCCTCTTTTGAGGTGTTAATTTATTCCCAGTGAAAACCTGGAGTGACCTAATGCAAAACTGAGGCATCTCAGTTTATCTGAAGGGGAGCAAATGAAAAGCACCTGTCTGATTTTTACCAATACATTCAGAAGCTGTCTGCCACTAAATAAGGCAGCAGAAGTTCTTGCATTGTTTCCCCATGGTATACAATGAAAATGTCCAACCACTTATGCTCAAAGTTTAGCTCTTAAAAGACCAAGGATTTCATCAGGTCCTTACTGGTTGTTTGACAGTGGGACTCTAGATACTGTTTTAATGTTAATACACAAAACTTGAAAGGTTCTAAGCTAAATTGTGAAATTATCCTTTTCAGATTTCTTATTTCATCATCTTTCATCCATCATCTTTCTCCACATTCAGCTGAAGTCCGATTTCACCTCTTGAGTTCATCGGTGAGAGTAAATGCCTGCTTCCTATAGCAGCTGACTGGTCTACTAATTCTATTTACAAGAGTAAGTATATTACCAACAGGATAATACACAGGGCCAGAATATCAACTACCAGCAGAAATTTTTGAAAGGAGACTACATTTACAAGTCATTCAGGTAGCCAGTGCAGTCTACCACACTGGTCAGATATTAAGAATACTGAAATGTATTGAACATATATTGAGGCTGAGGACAGCTGTACCAGCTGTGTACCTGTCCAACTTCTTGTAGACCCCCCCATGGGGCAACATGAGAAACAGAGAAAGCCTTGATGCATTGTATGCACTGCTCAGCAATAGCTGAAACACTGGTGTGTTACCGACCACATGAGCTACTATGAAGAAAATGACACGTATCCCAGCCAAAACCAGTGCTCCTGTAAAGGTGAAAACAGGTCAGAGTAGAGAATCGAAAGCTGATGGAGCATAAAAGTCTTCCCCAAGCATTGCATTCTTGTTATCCATAAAGCAACTAGATTTGGCATGTTGCAAGATATGATTTTGACAACGTGGTAACTAACTAACTTTCCATGTCCACAGTGTAGGTGTGGTTACATAGCAGCTAGTTGTTCATTCTGCCATTGTAGTTGAAAGTCAGTGGAAAGGTCCAGAAAGTGAACTCTCTCATCTTGAAGTACACAGTTATATACAGTTAGATGTATTTTCACTCCTAAGTTCCAATGCCTGTGTTGAAGAGGTCTCTTAACTGTAATGGTGCTAAAAGAGTTAACTCATATGCAGCTACCTAGAAGTAGGTAGACGAAACCCCCATTTTTTAACACATTTTTTCTTTTGCCTAGAGGACAGTATGCAAGTAAAAAAAGAACTTTTCTCCTCCCCCCGAATCCACCTTTGCTCAGCTACCTTTCCTTCCTAATTCAAAATACCACATGCAATCTTTAAAATCCTTGGAAATCTAAAATCTCCTTTTGTGAACGCACTCTCCTTCCCCCAGAATATCATCATCTAGCTGAGACATCTGCCAAAATGTGTAGGTTTTCAGTGTTGTGTTAGGGTCTTGGTTATGAAGCACTTCCTTTTAGCCTTCACAGGGTCTGTATTTACTCCCTTTCAAGGATTAGCATACGGAATTCTGATCATCAAATGGCAGATGGGAAAGTGAGGGTCTATTTTTATGGCTGTGTGCACATCTTTAGGCAGTGGTGGAGGCAGTCTTTTTGCACCCCCCCCATGCTATTTCATTTATTTGTTAAACTGTAACGTGGATTCTGTAGCTGCTGCTATTGATTCTTTTCACAAAAGTGTCTTAATGATACCAGGACATATAGACAAAAATAAACTGGAAACAGAATAAGCATAATTATTCCTATTTTTACCATGCTAGCAAAATCTACCTTGATACAAGTGTTTATTATAGAAATGTTTGTGAAATTATTGTTTTGCTCTTGAAGTGCTAATGCACACCATTTACCTTTTCAAGGCAGTAAATATTTAATGGAGAACAGGCATAGGTATTTTAACAGTCTATAATGTTTCTTGGTTTTTTAATATATACAAAGCTTATTTGATAAATATTATTCAATTATAGGAGAAAACTAGTAAGCTAGCTGTCTGCCAGGCCTATTTCTGCTTTTTTCCAGATTATTTAATTTGCTTTATTTGATTATTTAGGGAAAATGTAGCCTGTAAATTTTCAGTAATATTTGAACTGCTGTGAAGTCCCCTCTATAACCTATCTAACCATAACAACCGTAAGAAAAGTTAGAAAAATTGAGTGAAAAACAAGAGTCTAGAGAAATAGGGGCTGTATGGTAAGAGGTGCACAATGTGTCAACCTACAAACTATGTGATCTTGAAAAGCATAAGCCACCAAATTTAGAAGATAAAAGGACACTGGAAGGTATTTTCATAATACGTGTAATATCAGCACTTTTCTGTGACCTGAAAGGGAAGCATTTCTTTATTTCCATCCAACTTCAATAGGAAAATGTAGGAAATGTACTGCCATAAATCCATTACTGACGTGGTCTCTATAAAAGCTCTTGGGATTTCCCCAAAACATGAAGTTTAACCAACCATTGTAAATGTCCCTGATCCAAAGCAGGGCGTAAGTACTTTCTGGATGTACATGTAGTTTTTATCCCCATAGGAAGCCTTTAATCCCTCAGGTACAATACAGTCCCAAGGATCTTATAAAACTGGTTTGCTTCTTTCTCTAATTTCTTTTTGATGAAAGAAATCTGAGACTGGACTTCAATCTTTCATCTCTTTCACAGCAGAAAGCAGGAACGAGTAGACTCCTGGAAACCTTTTATTTCATACCAGAGAGTTGACATCTAATACTCAGATTTGATGTCCTGAAGCAACTAGAAGACCTCTTTTGCTTCTATTTCTTGGGATGATAAAGAAAACTGGGAAAAAAAATAATAAATCTGTGAACCTATAAGCCAAAGAATAAAGAGTATGAGTTTTCCTGGATTGCATAACAGAAAGTGGACCATCGTGATCTGCCTGCCTGCACAGCTAACAGGGAAACAGACCCTTGATACTGTGTGTCCCTCAGAACAACCAGCTACTAGTTAAAAAGTACAAGTAGAAGTGGAAAGAAAGTAAGAGAATAGACTGAAGCCCATACGAACACATTCAATCAATTCAGGACTGATCTCTAGGCAATGCAGGTATTCTAGAACTTTAACTCTGAAGGTTTTGCAAATAGATTAGAAAAAAAACCGCATTAGTACTTGCACTGTATGTCTATAATACCTATAGTTTTCACACACACACACACACACACACACAGATGCATACTTAAGTGTGTCATAACAGGCCATAAAAATTTAGACCCATGTGTAGAAACATGTATATTAAGTTGCAAAATGCAACTATTCAAATCTTTCAAGAGAGGATATAATAAGGATTTCTTTCTGTTTCTTGTGTGCCTCTGAATTATCCTTGCTTTTAGTTGGTTTGATAACTTGGCTGCTAATGTCTGAGGCTGAGTATTTACTGTATATCTGACTGGATCAGATTGCTCTTTGTAAGTGACAGCTGTGACCACCCTTCCCAGAGAAGGAAATGGGGTTGCTTTCATTGAAAATACCCCTTAAAACAACTTGTGCCTGTTTCTTTGTTTTTTTTTCTTTGTAGAACCTTCTCGCACTGAAACAAGAATTTATTGGTAAGCAAAGAGTATTTCTCAGAAGAAAATACTACACAGGAAATCTTTTCTCCCTTAAACAATTAGGTGAGATTAGTGTTGTAAATACTACATGTTAAAATGAAGGATAAGTGGATTCCAGTGAGGAAAAGTTTGAATTAGGAAAGAGCTACAAACATAATTTCTTCCAATTTAATGTCTATACCTTGTGTGATTTTATTAGTAATGATAAGCAAATTAAAAATAAATTACAGCATCTAAGATGCTAACGCAGATAACTGAGCTGTGCATGAATCAGTGAGCCTTCTGGTAAACCATGACCAGCTTCTGTAACCAGATAGCTCTTAATGATGCTTTTAGTGATCTTTCTAACTTTTACCTTGTATTACACCGGGGGAAAAAACACTTCAAAAATATTTTCAACTAAATAAATAGATCTTATTCTGCAGCTAAGAGGGTCTATTTTTCAATTTCTGATGATAAAGTGTCAAATGATGGACATGATGAGAGATCACTCTGAAATTCTGAAAAATCATTTGGAATAAATTCTGATCCAAGTGTCCCTATCCCAGAATGAAAGCTACAGTTGCTGTTTGCACTAAAGGACTGTTTATTTACAGTCACACATAACCATAGTCGTGGTTGTTGGAAAGAAGTATTTATCAGAGGAAGAGAGGAGTTTAATGGAGGCTATGTGCTGCTTCATGCAAACTGTGTGCCACACAAAGTATTAGCAGCAATTAAACCTTCCTGTGTGCTGCAGCTGCACACAGCTTAGAATATGCACAGCATCAGGATAAAATGCAACAAACACAAGTTGCAACACAGGAAATCCCAACTAGATAAAAGGAAGAAAAAGATTTACCTTGAAGATAGTCAAACACTACAGAAGGGGCCCACAGAGGTGGAGGAATATTTCCACCTTTGGAGATACTCAGACCTCAACTGGTTAAAGCCCTGAGGAACCAGATCTAGTTGGACATGCTACCAGCAGGAGGATAAACTAGATGAGCTTTAGAAGATTTTTCCAATTTCATTACTGTATGGGTCTATGAAAATAAAAATAAATCCAGTAATTCAGAGATCATTAAAGTTATGAAACCTGGTTTGCTACAGATTATGCCTTATGACTGATGGCATGCTTCATTTCATGCTTTTTTTTTTTTTTCAAAATCATTTGTGAAGAAAGGACAAAAGTGAGGAGAGCAGAGTAATGCTATAAACTCTATTTATTTAGGCAAGGAGAATAAAAAGAGTGGAAATACAATAAGACAGGGCTAGAGAGAGTATGAAAAGAAGTGATGATCCTACAGCAAAGCAGAAGAATGACAGAAGAAGTAATAAGGGAGATAACAAAACATAAGATGAGAGCAGATGAGGGAAGCTAGGTAGTAAAGATGTTGAATGTGCTGGCAGAGTACGTGAAGTTAAAATCTGCAATCAGTCACAACAGTAAAAACCCCAGATTATGCCATAGCATAAATAGATGTGAAATAATTCTAAGCAGCATGCTGTGCCTGAGTTTTCTTGACACAGACATAGAAATATACAGTTAGAATGGAGAGGTCAAGTAGTTGGAGTGCTACATTTCTGGAATATGAAGTGTGCCTGCATTCTTCCTGACACATTCACTGAGCCTGTTCTCTAGAGAAGCGTCCACATAAATCCACTACCATTCTGTTTCTCACAGCATTCTTTTTCTAACTATCTAGTTAGAAAGTTTTTCCTGATACTCAACATTTTTTTGTGCAGATTAACCCAGTACTACCTTCTACCCTCCATTAGACATGGGTAACAACTGTTCACCATTTTCTAACTTTTTTTATTGTTTGAAACACTACCATCATGGCTGGAATTATTTGCCATTAATTTAGGTGTAATACACCTACAGGTCACAGCTTCTGTAGCAGTCAACGGACAGTGAGCCAAATGAGCCTCTGGAATCTGGCTTATGTGGAGTCACTTATGATCACATTGATTCCCTCTCCACTGACTACCATGGGAGCTTGATATCTTACTCACATGTTAAGTTACTACATCTAAGAAACTGAATCCCATCCCATGTATCCCTCTTCTTCATTCTCAGGCTTCTTCCTGGGCTCTGTGTAAGTGTGATTACCTCAACCCCTCATTTTTTTTTCTGTAATAGGGAAACTTAGGGGCAGAGGGGCACTGTTAAGGAACTGAAGTGGGTGTTTGGTGGGAAGTAACCCCCTACACAGACACACACCCCACCACAAAATTTTATTGTCTACCTGCCTCGATTTGCTTTGGTTTTGCCTGGACTGTTCAGTGAATATTGGGGAAAATTTTAGTTTTGCTTGTTTTTAAAGCTGTAGCTTTAGGCTGTGGTTTAGGATATGTGTGGCCGTAGGATGGAAGGCAGCAAACACAAGTTGCAACATACTTAGTTGTTAATGAACCAACTGGCATTGTGTCCTGTTAAAAAATAAAAGTCCATGAAAGCACTGGTCTGTTTTCCTTTGGGACTTTATTTTAGTATGCATAATTTGGTAACTCACTTAGTGTAATTTAGAAATAATATTTCAAGTGTGTAATAGCCCAGGTTACATAGCAGTGGTATGCATGCACTTGAGATGGTTGGTCCTAGGGCTTTTGCACTTGGAGAAGGTTAGGGAGCCTTCCTTACTTCCCTGGTAGATGCATGCATCCAACCCATTGCTCACGAATATGCAAGTGTCACAACTTTTGACACAATCCAAGCTCATGAGTTTAAAGCACAATTCTTAAACAGCCAATCTGCTTGCAAAGCTTTGTCTGGCTTTTCTAGATAGATGGATCCAATTTCTCCCTCTCTTTGAGGCTGGATTCATGAAAGAGCAGTGAAGGAACCACAGCCCTGGTATTGAAGCCATGTATTGACCTGCATGATGTGCAGACCACTGCCCCCACCCCTGTCTCTGACTGGCAGGACAGAGGAGAAGATCACTTGAGCACCCTTCACCTGTGCCCTGAGGGCTCTGAAGTTTTGATTAATCTTGTCCAGATTTTGCTTTACTATGTCATTGTTGCCCAGATGGGAAAGAAGTAAGGGAGAGTAGTCTGAGCTCTTAGTGAGCTGTGGCTGTCTCTCTGTGACATTCTGTATCTCAGGTCCTGGCAAGCAGCATAGCAGGCTGGCAGATGGGTGCCTCTCTGCCTTTCAGCAGAAAAACCCACTACTGGCACTTGCCACTTCCTTGCACAGATTTTGGTGTGTACTGCTGATGCCATTTCTCCCTGTGAATCTTACTCATTGGCTTTGTCCACTGCCAAAGCTGCATATCTCTTGGTGGTTGGTACATACAAGGAAGGTAAGTGAAGTGACAGCCTGTTCCCATGGGTGACCAAAGCCCACTCCTTTTCCAAGGTTCTGGCTGTTCGGTGTTGAAACTCTTTGTCTTGTAGACCTTAGAGGTCAGTGCCATGGGACACTAGTATTTCTTCTTGCTAAGTCTCAAATAATGCTTGATCTATTTCTTGTTCACCCTTTCTGATACAGCATAGCCTGTTAACTTCTGCAGCTCCTCCACCCACTGCCTGAGCGACTCCCCAAGAACATAGTTTGTGCATCTACCCTCTCTCTACCAAGAAAGGGAGATTACAGTCTTTGCAGCCCTTCACCTAGACAGCAGCTTCCCTCACCAGACGCCACCTAAGAAGGGTGGAAGGTGTCTGTTGTCCAGGCTAGCCTGGCTAGGTAGAGTCAGAGAATGCTTTAGGTTGGAAGGGACCTCTAAAGACCATGTAGTCCAACGTCCCTGCAGTAAGCAGGGACACCTTTAACTAGTTCAAGTTGCTCAGAGGTTCATGAAGCCTGACCTTGAATGTCTCCAGGAATTGAACTGCCACCACCTCTCTGGGCAACCTCTGCCAGTGTCTCACCACCCTCAAAGTGAAGAACTTCTTCCTAATATCTAATCTAAACCTCCCCGTTCTTGTTTAAAACCATCACCCCTTGTCCTGTCACTGCATGCCCTTGCTAACAGTCCCTCCCCAGCTTTCCTGTAGATCCCATTCAGGTACTGGAAGGCTTCTGTAAGGTCTGCCCAGAGCCTTCATTCTCCAGGCTGAACAAGCCCAACTCTCTCAGCCTGTCCTGATTCCTGTCTGCTGCAGAGAGCAGTCCTTGCCAGAATCACCATGCTTCTGACAACTTCAAAGCACTGCCTAATAAGCCCTTCTAATTTCCTGGAGATCTCAAGCTTCTGTGTAGATTTGCACATCCACCAGCAGTCTAAGCCAGTGTGTGAGCAGAGCAGGCATCAGCCCAATAGCAGGCAAAGTGAGCTATCCCACGTGCCTTTCCACAGAAGCTGTTACGCTCCTATCCAATGGCCAGATACATCCATTTTAACCTCCATCCTAAAATGCACTTTAAGAAAATATGTGGTAATTATTTACATTTGCAGCCTTCATTCATCCAGTGATGCTGAAATAAAGTCCCATGTAAAAATCACAATATTTGCAGAGTGTTGGTTTCATTGCGATTCGAACACCAGGCTATCGTTTAGTAAAGAGAATCTTTTGCATCATGCTTCATAATCACATGTTGAGAGCTTTCAAAGCCACTACAGAAATTGCAATTGAGTGATGATGATGCTGTTTTCAAATAAGGAACTAGTAGTATTTTTATTATGTTTGACCTTAAAATGCACAAAATATACAAAGATGATTTCATGTGATGTAAAAAAGAAGATTTCCTATGGCATGATGCTCTGTATAGAGCTGTTCGCACATGTACCCTCAGCAGTTACTAGGAGACACAGGATAATAGGTGTATGATTTCACACTGACCTGGAGGTTGAGACAAAGTACTTCAGATCTCTGCTGCCTCTACATAAGAAAAGCTTCTCGACTTTTGGTGACTTCAGAAGTAGCTGTCATCAGCTGCTTCTCACATCATTTCTCATCCCCAGGTAGGCAGTAATTCCTCCTGAGATCTTGCAAGAGCAGAAGCAGCTCCCTTGTGCTTGGCAGGTGTGAGCTTCCACTGAATTTACTATTCAAAGGATAGCATTCAAACTCACTGGTGAGTTAGGAAAATTAAATGGAAACTTAAGCCAAGAACTAATTTCCTCAGACAAGCATGGGAATTTAGAACCTGGGAAAGGAGCCTCTGCACCTAGAAGTACTGAACCTGCCCTCTGAGCCAGAGGTTCTCAACTGTCACAGGATTCAGGTTGAGCTCTAACCTTAGCAGAAGCTGAGAGCCATGCTTTGTTGCCTCTTACAGAGCTGAGATTGTGTTTGCTTCTGAGTGGGTCTGAAGCCATCCTCCTGCCTGCCCTGCAAAGGAAAGTGCTGGAGCACTTTCAGAATTTCAACGAGGCTTCTGCACGTACCCACTTTGCCCAGATAACAGTGGCCTGGGGACACGTAAGACTGGGAATAGCAGGAGGGTGTGCAATCTGTGTTGATCCACTCCTGTCAGAACTGGAAACCTGTGCAAATGTCATTCTTAGAGTATTTCCAACTCACAGTGTTTTTCTCAGATGAAATCTCATCAGGACAGCTTCTGTCTTAGTCTGACTTCTTTAGATATGAAGATGATGAGATCATGCCGGCTAACAACCTGTCCATTATAGATTTGAACCTACTGGCTAATTTTAACCAATTTAATACATTATTCTTCTGCAAGTTTTATGAAACAGGAATCAAGACTAAGTGGGTTTTTTTTTTAAAAAGGGATCTTGACATGCTGGAAAGATGGGCCTGGGTGAACCTAATGAGGTTCAACACTACCAAGAGTAAGGTGTTGCACTTGGGTCGGAGGAATCCCAGTCATAGATACAGACTGGGAGAAGAGCTCCTTGAGAGTAGCCCTGCTGAGAAGGACCTGGGTGTCATGGTGGATGAGAAACTTAACATGAGCCAGCAGTGTGATCTTGCAGCTCGCAAGGCCAATGTTATCCTGGGCTCCATCAGAAGAGGGGTGGCCAGCAGGGACAGGGAGGTGATTGTCCCTCTCTACTCTGCCCTTGTGAGGCCCCATCTGGAGTCCTGTGTCCAGATCTGGGGGCTGCAATAAAAGAAAGATGTGGAACTGTTGGAGAGGGTTCAGAGGACGGCCACGAAGATGATTAGAGGGCTGAAGCACCTGCCCTAATGAAGACAGGCTGGGGGAGCTGGGCTTGTTCAGCCTGGAGAAGAGAAGGCTGCGGGGGGACCTCACTGTAGCCTTCCAGTACCTGAAGGGAGCTTATAAACAGGAGAGGATTCAACTTTTTAAAAGGGTAGATAATGACAGGACAAGGGGGAATGGATTAAAACTAAAGGAAGGAAGGTTTAGATTAGATATTAGGGGGAAGTTTTTTACAGAGAGAGTGGTGAGGTGCTGCAACAGGCTGCCCAGACAGGTGGTGGATGCCCCATCCCTGGAAGTGTTCAAGGCCAGGTTGGATGGGGCCCTGGGCAGCCTTGTGTAGATCCAGGCCTGAGGTTGGTGGCCCTGCCTGTGGCAGAGGGGTTGGAGCTCTATGATCCTTGGGGTCTCCCCAGCCCAGACCATTCTGTGATTCTATGATTTTAATAATATCTTAAAATATTGAGGTATATAGTTATTAACTTTCAGATTTTTTTCTGATGCTTTTATTCTCGTTTCTTGTTTTTTATACACAATTTCTGTAAAATCAATGTGCTTCCTAAACAAAAAGTCATTTTAGAAACATATAAGATGATCTAACATGTGTGTTTTTGTTGCAATGATATATGTTGTTATGTGAATAATAATTTTGGTAGCACACTGAGGTAATAACAGGAAATTATTAGTTGATACGATTGTAATTCAGAATAGAAAATAACCCTTCATTCAGGAAATACCTATAATATTTAATTCTATTTGACACTGAGCTGCAGGTGGTAAAATGGGCAAAAGATTCACTCAGTGAAAATTGCCTACATTTTACAGATATTACAAAATGGGAAAATGGGAAGAAAACAATATCAAAGACTTTGGAAGGATGAAGAAAATGACCCTTCTCTTGTTACTACTTAAAAAAAAACCCCACAACAACCAACCAAACAAAAAACCCAAATAAAACCCCCAACTATGTTCTCTGTTCTACATCCATTAAAGAAGAAACAAGTTCTATACATGTGGGGGAAAAATAAATAATCAAGAGGTTTCCTGAAGACTTACAGAGCAAACTTTTCAAAATGATAACTGCATGTTGAAGTTTGATGTCACTTTCAGATAAATGCAGGTAGTGTCTTCTTCAACTTCTCCCTGCTTGGGTTAACAATGTGCAGCTGAGCTGCAGATATTGATGGGTGGGATATTGCTGTTGAACAGACAGAAAAACTAAATAACTGTTTGGGTCTGTGGTGGGGTCATCATTTACCACTAAAATAGCATTAAATCTTTAGGTCAGTGAAGCAATCCACAGCCTTGCTGGCAACTGGAGTCCCTCGTGGCTTCTGGACACTCAGATCTGTCAATACCCATTTGATACTGGAATGAAACATGTGCCTTTCCCACTCAGAGTCAGACACAGAAAGCCCTGCCTTTGTGATCTCCATGCTCAGTTTTGGTAAATCTCCTTACTCCAGGTTAAAAGGCTCATCTCAAAAATATTGAAAATTGTTTCCAACGCAGAAAAAACAGTAAGAGAAGCTCCTGGTGTCACTGGGTGCTAGTGATCCCCTGGGAAACACTGAATTAGATACAAAGATAGACATCTCCAAACTTCTGCAAAGAATCATTTCTAGTTAGCTAGACATGTCCCCAACAAGGCATTTCCTTTCTGTAATGTCAGGGCTTCACTTCAGTGTATGATGGGAGACAAATTTTTCTGGTAGCTCATCTCCTAAGCCTAGAATTCACTGCTGCTGCTCCTGTAAGACTACAGATTTTGTGTATGTACTCGAGTTTGATCTTAATCGGTATGCTCGTGCTTGATGTTACCTGGGAAGTAGAAAAAAAAACCAACCCAAAACCCTCCCTAATTTTCCACGGAGCTGGACATCGCTCTGTGAATGCAGTGGGTTTAATTATTTTATTTTAATATGAAACCCAACCTGGCTAGACTACTTCAACACAGAAACAGCAGGCACACTTTTTTCCTACTTCATTCATTGTCTCTCACTAAGCTTGACAGCGGCTGAGCTTCTGCAACTCCAGACCCTTCCAAAATATACTGCAACATCCAGTTTCATTCACTGTTTTTCCTGACTATTACACAAAGTAACAATTCTTGATTTTTTTGGGGGGGTGGGGCTGTTAATTAAAAATAAAGCATGTCATTCTACCTCATCAGTCATATATAAGGGACACTTTTACCATTAACCAGATAGTAGGATCCTCAGGCTTAACCAGTTCTCAAAATTAAATCTCTGGTGAAAAAATGCAATTCCCCCCCCCCCCCTCCCAACCCCAATGTTTCAATACTCCAGTTTGTTCAATCCACATTATAGCTTCCCTTTAAAATTCAGTTTTTAGTCTCACTGGAAAGACTATTCTCCCCCATGTTTTCATTTTATTACTGTTGATTTACAGTTACAATTGTAAGAGATTACCCGGTGTTGTGTGGGACAGCCAGTGACAGCCCTGTATCTCCTGTATCAATTTAGAGGCATTAGAGACAGTTCTGTTATCGATGTTTGTTGTTCTGTTGACTTGGGTACATGTTAGATGAACTTCATTGTAATTTTTGTCTGATGGTGAAGCTCTGGTGAGTGCTGGACACAACCTAAAAGCTACTGCAGTCTGCAATAATCCTTTACAATTAACTAAATGACGAATCACTTAATGGAGGAATCAGCACATTGAAGGGTCACCTCAATAAGAAAATAAACCAGATAGACACAGAAATGGACTTTTTTTTTCCAAGCTAACCTAGAAAAGGCAAGCTTCAGGCTAATTCTGGTTCTTTTGTCTGAGAAGAGAGATTTAAAATTCTTATGGAATAAAAAAAAGACTAATAGCATTCTTGACAACGAAAATTGAGGGAATAAGGACATCAATTGCAGGACTGACTGATAAAATTATTTAATTGACACTAACCTAAAGACAGATTTAGACAAAAAGTATGATGGGCAAGTGATAGATTAAGTGTACAAAATGTACAAAGAAGCTTTCTTTTGCATCTGACTAGTGGAGATGAAGAGATCATTTTATTCTGTAACTCAACAGAAAGATGTATGCACTGTGATTAAAAATCAGAATAAAAACTACAGGTTTAAACACATTGTTTCAAATGCTTTTTACAGGAACCTGCAGAACAAACTGTAGCCGAAGAAAATAGAATTAAGATATTTTTGCAATATTGCTTGAATGCAAATCTTGACATCTCTTGATATAAATTCTTCTCTCTGACAACACTTTTTGTCATGGAGAAGTCTCAAGTTTCAAAAATGGCTTTAGAGGAGTTAACAGTTGAAAACAGGGAAATTTCAGCCAGAAGTGTATTTTTGATAAGGTAAAGGTAAACAAAACTTTGAAAAAATTATATTGCTGTTTTCCAGATCTGTCTAGTTGGAATTATGAGAATTGTGAGATGGCTGACAGAACATCCCCAGCAACTGATAAAAAGCATTAGATGAAATCAGCAAAGTTGAGCTTCCAGTTTAAGTGCATTAGCGTTTAAGAACTGTATAATATAGACTTTATTCAAGCAGTTTTAGATCAGAGATCCATTGACACAGCTAGATTGCTATAAACCTCTTGTTTCAAAAGAGGTTAGGAAACGTTAAGTGCAAGACACACCTTCTGCTTTGAGCCTGGATCATGAGCATAATGCTAAATTGAGGTGAAGGAACAGTTCACTATTAAAGTGGTGAAGGATAGGTGTGTTGCATTGCTCAGTGACTCTGGTCTCCACATGTGAGTTCACATACACACTGCATAAAAGTTTGCAGAGAATCATAAGCAGCTCCAGAAAAAAAGGAACTGGAAGCAAAAGGCGTTCTGTGCAACGCCTGTGGTGCTTTTCTTAACATAATATGAATTTGAGAGGCTTGCAGTGAATGAACCCATCTGTGGCAGAGGAAATACAATTTGTCAGGGGGGAAAAAAAGAAAAAAGGGGAACTAACATAGGGATCTCTGCCTTGTAATTCAATTTTGCACGTCCCAGTGCCAGCTCTAGCCCCTCGTGAAACTTTGCTGGTTATAAATTAGCAGGCTGGGGCGAGCCTAATCACTGGGGAGCGCTGCATCCCTCGGCTTTCGCCTGTAATGAGAAAGCCCGCACCAAGCTAAACCCAAAAAAAAGTAAGGGAGTGATATCTCAGATCCAGAGCAGCAGGGAAGTACAGCCACAGAGTTTCCCTCGGCTCTTTTTTCACCGACGCAACGGCAAAGGGCGTGAGCCAAAGGGGTTTAGAGGGATGGCGAGGGCCCCGGACCAGAGGGAGCTCCAGCATCACAGGTGGAGCGCGGTGGGGTTGTGTGTGTGCAGAGAGCTCTGTACTCCCAAAGGCAAACACCTGCCGGCGTTTGTATTTAGCTCTGCGCCCGCTCCCGAGTCTCTGAAAATGATGGGTGTTCGCTTTCCGCCGCCTTATTCCCCATCTCCCACCAAGCCCCGAGAAGTCGCAGCGGGTGAGGGGCGCAGGCCAGGCTGCCCAGACCAGAGCTCCTCCGCTGCTCACCAGCCTGCCCAGGGCCGCCGTAATCAGAGATAATTGCCCAGGCTGTTATCTCCCTGCAGCCTGCGTCGTGCTGCCAAATACCTCTAATTGAATTGCTGTAATTTTTGCCCTTCCTAATGCGGTGGGTTGGCGAAGGGAAAATGACCCAGGGGAGGCGGCAGGGAGGGGGGGAGGGAGGTGGGGGCGGCTCTCGTCTCCCTCCCTCCCTCCCTCCCTCCCCACCCCCGGGCGCCCCTCCTGCCCGATCGCGCTGCAGCCCATAAAGCGCGGAGGGAGCGGGGGGCGGGCGTGTAGATCCGCGCCCGCGGGCATGCAGTGAGTGTCTGCCGGGGGGGACTGTCACAGCCCTGGGACCAGCTGCTCCGCCGCCAGCACCGGGCGAAACGCTGCGAGCGAGGGAGAGAGAGGCTGTTGCGCCCCGGCTCAAGGTACTCCCCTCCCCGCGTCTCGGCCTCTCTCCCAGTGGGAATTTGGGTGCCACACCCGTAACCGCAGCCGCCCTGCCCCACGGGAAGAAGGTTCACCCCCGCTTTCCCACCCGCGGCAGAGATGCTCACATGCCTTTGGGGAATCCGTCACTGGAAGGCGAAGTGATTAACTCAGAGCGTTTACCCTAGTACGGTTTCTTTCCAGATGCAGAGGTGCACTAGTTTCCTGTTTCTGTCTTTAATCCTTTGTGCCACCCTGTCAGAAACATTTGGACTGGTTTTCTCAGTAAGTACTAATTTCACTGTCGGAGGTCCTACCCGTTGGGCAGCATCCATGCCTCCCCTGGCAAGTAGCTCTAAAAGCCCTGTGCTGTGTTTACGTATAGGGGTTGTATGAGTTGCAGCACTCAAACGTTGTGGGCAGTCAGCAGGCTTTTAGTGAAGAGTTTGGGGCTTTTAGAGACTAGCTCCCTTGCCCTGAATAATATGACTAAAGGGAAAAAAAAAGAGGGTCTAGATTATGGGTGTCCCACCTGACTTGGGACAAGGTGGTGTACATATGGGCTGCTTTTATCAAGAGGCTGTCTTGTAAATGCAAGCGAAAAGAAAGTGCTGCTGTTTGCTAAGGTGGTTATCTGGTGATAACATAAACTTGGAGTACAAAATGCTAATTTCTACCTCCAAAGTGTTATTTGCAGTTTCACTTACATGGCATGAATATGTCACACCATATATATGTCAACAGCAAAGCTGTTGACTTAAATGGGGCAAGAATTCATGACTAACATTTGCTCCAATACTTTGGCTTTTTTTTTTTTCTCTCCAATATTTCTTGATCTCAAGCTTTCAGAAGTCCCTTTCTGCTAAGAGAATGTCCATTTGGGTGCTGTTTGCTTTGTCTTCAGAAAACACTGTGTATTTTGTGTAATAACATACTGGTTTTTTTTCTTTCTTTCAGGCAAAAGAAAAAAGGGGCTGGACTCTGAATAGTGCTGGTTACCTGCTTGGGCCACGTAAGTCAAGCATTTTTTTTTTTTCCTTATTTCAAAATGCAGAAAGGATGTGGCTTGGTTGGGTTTTTTGTAAACCAGCTTGCTGTAGTGTGCTACTCGCATTGCTAATGAATACAGTAGTTTTCTCTAAACCTGCAAGACTGAAGAAACTAATTTGTGAGAATGCTTCTTTACATATTTGTTACGTTCCTATTATAGAATTGTCTAAGACAGTAATGTTTTGGGTTGCTTTTTTTCCTAAAGCAGAGTTGTGCTGTAAGGCTTTATATCCAGAAGCATGTCTGGGCATTCTTTGTGATTCTGAACTGTAATTGTTTTATGACAAATGCTCCCTCCCTCCCCCCCCCCCATCCTCCTCAAAGTGTTACAAAATCTTACAGCATCCTAGATTCTGTCAAGGGAGGACAATGTATTTTGGATTCCACCTTTAAATCTAATTGAAAATGGCTCTGCTATCTGGCTTTATTATCCTATTTATTTAATTTTTTTTTAGCAATACAAATTAAAACAACGTGTAAACTCATGACTCTAAATATTAACAGTTCACTATGAAAAATATTTACTGTACAAGGTGTTTAAAACACAGGAATATGTTGGTTTATGAAGATGTGGAATCACAAGCGTAGATTATAAGAGAAGTGAAACCCAGTGCTAAGCTGTCTCAAGTATCTGGCCTTTTACTGTTATTTCTCGTTAATGTAACGACGTTGACTACCAAAGTTTCTCTATTTTCAGTCTCAGTAATACGTGGCAAATACTACAGAGATTTACTATCACTCTCTTAGTTCCTTTTAACTAATCTTAAGCATATGTATAAAAAAGACTAATGCATTTTAAACTTATTATCTAGGTCTGTAAATGTCTGGAAGTGTATTTGCCCCGAAGCAGATCTAACCGAATTGGCAAAGATACTGCGGGGAAATGTACTTGTCAAAGTGCCATTTGCCTAAGACTGGATAATAGGAATCATCCTTTGTTGCAGGTCGTATTGATCAGCTTTTACTGATAAAGGAAATGCCCATTGCAAGGGGGAGAGAAGAGGCACCAGGGGCATGTAAGATAGTTTTTGAAGGTTATTCATGTAGACTATCTGCTGTTTTCTTTTAAGTAAACTCATCAGCAACGCTTTCTAAAAAGAGAGGGAAAAGTAGCAAAACCAGCTTCCCAAACTGTACAGACTTACATTTTTCTTTACAACCTCCTCTGAATTCAGTAAGAGCATCAGCAAGCATGTAGTACTGGGCTGGGTCTGTAAATGATGTAAATCAACAGCACACATTTCATAAGAAAGGTTGTTTTGATTAGTGACATATCAATTGCTGCTTTGTCATTCTACACATCAAAAGTGCCCGTCACGATCTTTTCTTCAAAATCCATGGAAAGCAAACGATATAGTAAAAGTTGTTGCTAAGTCAATTAACTCCTCTGATTTTTAATTTATTTATCAGATGCAGTAGATAACCACAGATCTTTTAATGACAAACATGGTTTCACTGGTAAGCGTGAAATACAGCCTGATGAGGATGTTAAAGCAGGTAATGAAATTCTCAAAGCCAGTATTGTTGATTTGTTTTTTATGTCTAGTGATTTATTTACAGCTTTTGGATTAACTAACCACCTAGACACAAGGCTATCCCTGCACCTTAGGAAAATTGTAACAAGAAAGGAAGAAAAATCTGGACATTCAGCATGCTCTTGGTCATAGTTTAAAACATCTTGGTACCTAGGGAATCAAACCATGATTAAGCTGCTTTTAAAGTCTAATAGACTGTTTTACTTAGGATAAATCTAGTTCTCTCCTCTCATGTGTTCAAATAGGTACTTCAAATGTTATCCTAGACATTCAAGAGTTGACTCTTTTCAGTGAAGAAATGAGGTCATAAATGAATCTTTCAGTAAGGAAAACTATGGAAACTGGCAGATACTTCCAAATTTTTATTCTGATATTCCAGAGCTGAAAGCAGACCTTGGAACTGCATGGCAATGTTCATGTTGTAAAGAGTCTTCATTATTAAAAGAAGTACAAATATTTTCCATGTTGGATACCACAAAACTTCCTATATTTAAGCAAGAGGGGTTATCTTCACTAAAAGATCAAGAATCTGATTGGTGGGGTTTTAACACAGCAGACAGCTAAAGCAACTACAGAGCTGTTTGCCCACTTCCTTCCTTCCCCCCCCTTTCACTCCCCAGTGGGATGGGAATAGGATGGAAAAAACTCAACAAGGTTGTAGGATTAGATACAATTAGTTTATTAAGACAGAAAAGGTAGAGAATAATAATGATGATATAAGAGTATAAGAAACAAATGATGCACAGCACAATTGCTCACAAAATGCTGACTGATGCCTAGCTTGTTCCCAAGCTGCAGCCCTCCCTGGCCAATCTTCTTCAGCTGTTGTACTGAGCATGACATCATGTGATGTGTAATATCTCTTTGGCCAGTTGGGGTTGGCTGTACTGGTTGTGCTCCCTCCCAGTTCCTTGGGCACCTCCTGGGGAAGGTTCATGCCTGAATAGTCCTTGACTTGATTGCAAACACTGCTTAATACACTAATGTTTAGTTATTGCTACCAACATGACTCTCATCCTAAATCCAAGCAAAGTGCTACACAAGCTACTAAGAAGAAAATTAGCTCTATCCCAGCTGAAACCAGGACACTGGTCAACAATGAAGTCAAGTAAACATTGTGTTGAGGGTGCATGTATCAGAACTTAGCAAATGGCAGTGAAAAGGATGTAGCCTTGGTCTGGATTCATCATCCAGAATGGTCTCTGCATTATGTGTCTAGACTCCCTATATGAAGAGTAGCACTTGTAGGATTTAGTTCAGGATAAGCTGTAGAAACTTCTAGGAAAAAACCTGTTTCTCTTCCCTGAGGAACAACTAAATCTGCCGCAGACATCTAAAGTGATCTGGAATGAATCTCATCCTTGGACTGTCAGAGTGATCTGCTATGTTCCTCACTGCCACTGAAGAAAGCAGCACTATTGAATTAATCACAGTGCTAATGGGGGAAGACTAAGTCCCCAAGTGCCCTCAGGCTATTTTAAATCCACCCAGCACAACAGAAGTGTAGCTAATACTAAATAAATTTATAAATGAAGGGAATGTGCTTGATTTATAATTTCATGGGCATAATTACTTTGTCAATAGGAGACTAACCATGTGTTTCCTATGTGTTACATTCTCAGAATGACTGCTGGATATGTCTGGTACATAGTTACACAGTGAGGCTTTCCATTTGTGGTGGTTTGGCTTTGTTTAGTTTGGGGTTTTTTTTATTTTGGGGGTTTGGGGTGGGGTTTTTAAATTGTATTTAAGAAAGGGTAGAAAAAAAGGGGGGGTGGACCTACTTCTTCAAATATTAGTTTATTATATAATAATTAATAAATATATAATGTAAAAATATCTTGCCAGCTCGAAACAATGTGAAAGGAAAACAAAGCATTTGTAACCCAACAATGCAGCTCACGCTGCAGCATGTTGCCATGGGTGGACATCCCACCAGCTCCTTTGCAGGTATATGATCTGTAGGAGGTGTTGAACTCTTTTGCAAGGTATTGCTTTACCTCAAAATTACAAGCAAACCTAACCAAACCTGTCTAGGTGGGACCAGAAAGATACATAATTGCCTCTGTTATGGACCTCTTCAAAAGTTTTCTTTGAAGCTCATGTGTACTATAGAGTTCCTGTCCAAAGGAGATTTAAATACAAAAAGTTGATAGTCAGAATTGTTATTTTAATTGAAAATGAAGGATTTTTGAACTTTAAATTCTGCAGATTATTTACAGAAGTATGAGAATGGCAAATTAAGTATACATTATTACTGCAAAAGAAGTCATGCAAATGACTGCTTCCTCTCCTTGAAAGAATGCTGCAAAATTCACAAGCTCTTCAGATAACCTAGAAGAATTTGTAAGCTATATTATTAAAATAACACTTGATTTGGGGGTTGGAAAAAAGTGCACAATTAGGAAAATCTTTAAATTTCAAGGGCATAATTGTTTCTTTACTAGAATGCAAGTAATTGTCTGTGTAGAATAAAGGTCGACAGCAGACTAGATAGAAATACACATGTGCAATATGCTAGAGTCTAATACTGTGTTGATAATAAAATATAGGTCAATAAACTAGTAATATAATGATTAATCATAACAAACATCCATAAGTTAGGTGGGAATAAAAATGAAATTAAGGAACACTTCACACAATAGAAGTATTGTTAACGGAAGCAATAATTTACAGCAACAATATCTTTGTCAGGTCAAAGACGGAAGACAAGACTTTTTAGATGCAAATTTCTTAAATGTATTCTTAAATGCTGACTTTTTGTATGCTAGAAATCTCCATGTCCCTTAAAATTCCCTGTCAATACTCTTTATTTGTGCTACAGAACTTAGTCTGTCTTCTGACCCCTATGTCTAAGCCTAAGTCTTCTTTTTTGTCATGGAAGAACTTTCCCAGTATTCACTTGCAACCAAACTATCTTCTACTTTGGCAGGGGGCTTGGACTCAATGACCTCTTGAGGTCCCTTCCAACCCCTACAATTCTGTGATTAATCACTCCCTATGATAACATTAAGGAACAGTATTTTCAGTGATGTAGTAATGGACCAACAGTCAGATAGTGGCATCTCTCTCTGTTCTGTATGCAGAGAAGTAAAAATCTTAAGGAAATTGCCTACCATTTGTTCTCTAATGTAGAACAATTCTCCATTCTGTTGAGAAAAAACAAGGTATCTCACCCTCCCCCTTTTTTTTTGTTTTTGTTTTGAAGTGACACAGAAAGCATACTTCTGAAACTCCTAAAGTGCAATAATGAGGTCCCAGGGAGCTTGATAAATTGGGCAATTTTAAAAAGTATCGAAAGGCCTACTTTAACAAAATCAAAGAGGAGTGTATTGTATTAGATAAATATGCAAAAATGCACCTTTTCTGAGCTTTTTGTTAACCTCTCAGGCCTACCTAAGGACTACAAATCACTTCTATATTGCTTGAATGGCTTATTTGGCACAAATTCAGACTACATGAAGAACTTTTACTTGTTTTTCAGGTTTTTCTAGATGGATTTCTGATGAACTGGTTTGCTCAATTTCAGGCTAGTGGACACCATGGAGAGAGTTGAGAACAGTTGGTAACTCCCTTCTGTAACAGAACTCATAAGGCATTAAAGACCATGACCATTAAGGTGTGAAAGTAGCTCCTATGCAGCAATAGCATGCGTAGCTGGGCAATTTTGATTCTGAGAATTGCAGTTACCTACCTTAAAGTGGCTTTGTTCTTCCATGAAAGTAGGTTTTTCCATTAAGGATTTTTAGGGAGAAAGAAAATTCAGATAGCTTTTTTTCAGAGTACTCATAGTCCTAACCACAATGTCACATCCAGTAGAACTTTATGCCATGTTAATGTCAAGTAACAACCAATCTGTTTTGTAGGGGATCTGGGAAGACCACTGGCTGATGAAAACATTGTGCGCACAGTAATTGAATTTTTGACTTACTTGCATCTTAAAGGTTAGTGAATACCTTTCCAATCTGGCTCACTTTCTGCTGTGACATTTACTGAGGAGATAGGACATTCATGTAAAACTCTGCGGTAGATTTGAGCATGCAGGACTTCAAGTGGCAAGACTAAGGTAGGCAGGAGGAATTGTCAGCTCCATTTTAGTGCACTAGGAATAGGCATTCCTAAGTGCACTAAACTTAGGATTTAGGGAGCACAGGTAGTCCTGCTACACTGCAGGTCAATGACTGTCCAACATAGCAGGGTTCTAATGCCATTTGATTACTCCAGGCACTGGAAAAAATAACAATAGCTGCTGCTAAAAGTGTATGGACCCAGCTTTAGAGTACTTGGAAATAAACCAAATACTGTCTGTTTACATGGGAGTCAGTTAAAACAATTTAATAGCAAATGAAGACCTCAGTTTAATGTCAAGAATCATTGGTTGACATTCTGAAGTGCTTGTTATTGACTGAAGAAACACGTCTCCCTTTCAGCACGCATTCTACAGTGAAGTCACATCATAAAATTGTGACAACACTAAGCTGAACATGGCAAACAGCTCAAAATGCTGCTGGTAAAATACACCGTGGAGCCTCAAAACTGTGACAAGAATTGCAAAACTGAGCTTACAGCTGATTCTGTAAGTGATAAACTTAGTATAGCATCAGGTGAGGAAGAAATCTGTCTGCTTCAGAATTTTCATTAATTTCACTTAAACTCCTACCACACCAAAATTTAGGGCTTTCAAAAACCACTTCAGCCCTTCTAAAAATGTTCAAAACCATAGGCTATATTTGGGAAAAAAAACTGCAAATGTTTAAGGAAATCTCTGACAATTCAATAAATCTGTAACTACTAAATTCTTATCCTGTATACAACAAATTATGAGCAATTCTCTGTGTTGTGGAATAGTAACAAAGAACTGTGTTCCATTTGTATTTTAATTTCATTACTAAAAATTACTTTCAAGAAATCTGATAATTTTCTGTGTATCTAGGAAACAAAATTCTAGACCTTCTTGGTATCACTTTCTAAATGATTTGTGTCCAGCCAAGTGAAATAATTCTCACTACTGAAATTATGAATCCAGTACTTATTGAATCAACTTTGCATTTGAAGTAATACCTCTTTATGATTAGTACTAAGGGTCTGAGATGATTGATATATCTATTTAAAGTAGATTATTAGTGTATGTATTGACTACAGCCAAGGTAATAGCTTGTTTGTTGTACCACTGTGAAGAAGGAGGAGCCCTAAATGCTGCTATATGAGTGTAGGAAGTAAAGCCAGTACCTGGACATAACAGAAAGGGTGTGAAACCTGTTGAGCTCAACCATGCACTCTCTCATGAGTAGGCTAAGAGCTGATAAGTTGGGCAAGAAAATCAGATTGATCTCACAGAAATAGAAATGACTTCTTCCCTGGGTTGAATGAGCAATGAAGTCTGCGTTGTGACTCTAAGTAACAACTGCTTGTTTAGGATAGCTGTGCCAAGTAGCTGCTTTTATTAGAAAAGATTGTATTTTTCCTCATAAAAAAGGAATCTCCAGATTATATAAAACAGCTTTTCCCTGATACAGTTCTTATTCCCAGATTTCAAAAGAGACAGAATGTTATAATATTGTCCTTTAACAAAATTTATGGGTGAGACCTTGTGCAAACTCTTATCAGTACTACAGATTTAGGACATGAAAAAGACTTCATTATTGTAGAGATGCTTAAACATTTTTGCTGAAATTAAGCTTTACTATATTTAATATATTGGTTTAGATATGTTCTTTTGGGAGAAGGGGAAACTCCCACTTGTGAAATTCATATTGAGGGAATAGTTATTTAGATTAGAATACATTTCAATCTGAAAGATAAAGTGAATGTTTTGACTGCTAAGATGTATTTTGGCTATAACTAAAAGAGATCTCCAGCCCTTACTCTGGAAAATAGCTCCCTCCATCTTTAAAGGCTTCCCATATAGAGCAGGCTGTAGGATTGCAGCCATAAGGGGATAATATTAAAATTTTTGAGATGCTGGACAGCAGTATCAACTGACTTGATAAAATTGCTATAATTGTCATTCTGTCACTGCTGTTTTTAATAAGGTGAAATTATTGCAGTAACATATAAAGATTAAAAAAACCCACAGCTGTTTAAAAATTGAAATATGAAAATTTCAAGGATTTGTCTTAAGAGAAAATATATTTCTGAAATGGGATTTAATTGCTAAGATTAATATGCATACTTCTGTATGTGTTAATTATCTTTTTTCTTTTTTTTTTTTTTTTTTACAGAGGTGGGAGCACTTGACAAACTACCTTCACCAGAGGAAACAAACCAGTCTTGAAGTCTGCATTTTTATTTTAATGCAGTGTAGATTCAGGTTGAATTCTAAACAAAAGATCCAAATGAGCTGAAGATGAGAAGTATTGCTTGTGTTAAACAGCATTCTGCCCTCTGTTTGTTTGTTTGGGGTTTTTTTGTTTGCCTTTTTTTTTTCTTTCCTTTTTTTCCCTTCTCCTGTGATGTTACAGTGTAAAATTTTTCTGTAGGTAAATGATAAAATAAAAATAAAGAGCAACTACACTGTTTCATTTTGAAATTAAATACATACTGGCACACAATACATTGTATACAAAGCCCAATTTAAATTGGAAGATTACACTGTGAATTACAGTAAAATACAACAAGCATGCTAGATATTGGGTACTTAAGTGTACTGGGAAAAAGATAATGATTTTATCTGCTGCTGTATGATCTTTTTAGATCATGGATCCATCTGTACTTCTACACTTCATGAAAACCTTCATAGGAAAATATGAGTAAGAACAATTCATATCTCATAGGTGTGAAATAAAGTAATACTCATTTTAAGTTTCATATTATTTGCCTGTAACACCCCAGCCCCTTGACTGAAAACATACCTTCACGCAATACAAATTTAACTGTTTTGTACAAGTAATAGGTTTACACAAATCCTGTGTGTAGGATTCCTTTTCCTACATCATTAAGAATATTGGATCTGTACAGAAGAAACTCTCTTTAATGAAGAAGCTCTCCCAACCACTCCAAGATTAAAAAAACCCCAAATTATTTTATGAGGTGCTTAATCAGAATACAGTACTGGGAGCAGAACAGGAGGTCCATGCACAATAAACATCATCTCAAGAAGGAAGAAAGGTTTGAGAGAATACAGAATCTTAGAAAGGTTTTTCACATTTGCTCTCTGCATAATGCAATGAAAACTCATCCTTTCAAAATGCTGCTGTGCTCTAGAGTGCACAGGCTGACAGAAATTTTGCAGAACGTTACTGCATAATCTGCTTTTTGCTTTTAGGATGGCAGAATGTATTCTAGATGTCAAGCCATTAGTCCCTAATTTGAATCTACAAGGTTATCTCACCTTGTCAATCAGCCTGTGCTATTCCTCTGATAATCACATCAAATGTCTGGTGTTCACTTTCCAAGGTGTACAAAGTCCACTTAATCAGATCCAATGAGCTTTTGACCAAGCCCTTCAGACAATGTTTTACTGATTTTTCTTTTTTTTTTTTTTAATAGTAATAAAAAAGTATACACTCTAGTGTACGTGCTAGTAGTTCAATGTCATTTGGAAAATTTATGGGTTTCCAATAAATGTGAAAAGAGAATGAAATTGAACTTCTGTACATTTCTATAGTTCAGTAATTCCAAACTCTTATTTTCAACAGTAATGTCCACATTTCCCACCATAACTTGAATGCAGAGCTCACTTGGGTCAAGAGGCAGTCTTTCCATTGGCTTCCACAGACTTGGGTTCACTGACTGCTAAGAACTGGTATCCATTTGCATAACTCCATAACAAGCCCTCTTTCTATGGCAAAGCAGTTGAACCTATGATGAAATAATAATCTAAAGAAAAAAAAAGGCAATTTCAGCATTTATTTGCTTTTGAAACAGGGTAAGAAATTAAGTTTAAAATTAGAAAAGCTATTACTTACATGAAGTTAGCATACTGCCAGCTCATTAAGGTTGGTATGGTCTTGTTAGAATGCTTATTTGAAATTCTGAAATTTTAGATTATTTGAAAAACTGAAAAAGTCATAGGATCAAGTACCTTGCAAGATTTATGTTGCTGTCTAAGCAGGGAGGCCCCACAAGTTCTTGATCACTGTGTTGCCCCGATTATATACATAACAACCCCCAAGGACTATTATAATCTAAATACCAAAAGCAGTCCGCATACTTTCACTTAATTACTGCATTCAAACACACACACTCTCTGGCAATATTCCAAAATACAGAGGGAGATAAAATTTTCAAACTGTTTTGCCACCCTCTACAGCTCCTGTCTTTGCAAAAAAACAAAAGGTCAAAAGACAATGAAGGGATGTTCTGGATAAATTTCAGTAACACTATTATTGTATTTAAATCATGTCTTACATCACTACATCTCAGACCTAAAGCCTGAAACTATTTTGAACGGCATCTCCATAACCAGCCTCTCAGATAAACAGCTGATAAAAGATAGGCTTTAAACTACAATTTGAAAGGAATTAGTTCCATAGACTCACAAAAAGTTTGGGGTTGGAAGGGACCTTAAAGGTCATGCAGTTCCATGGATGATCAATGCTTTGATCAATGTTTTGTTTTTTTCAATCATCATTTGGTCAATGATGCCCTATTCCAACAGGGAGAAGAGACAATAAAAAGATGTGAGAAGTTTCAGTAGAAAATAATAATAATAATAATAATAATAATAATAATAATAATAATAATAATAATAATAATAATAATAATAATAATAATAATAATAATAATAATAATAATAATAATAATTTTAAAATCCCTATCCATTTCCTCCTCATTTCATTTATTTCCAGATTTGCATACATTGTATCCCACTTATGTGTGATGCTAGATGAAATGCATATCTGCACTATAAGCCAAAATTTAAAAAACCCACCAACAATAAAACTTCATTGCAATGTTTGCCAGTGATATGAATTTAGCTCTGACAATTAGCAGACAACTTGCACGATGCTGAGTGACTGGACAACAAAATGTCAGATGAAATTAAATGCTGGTGCAAGCAAAGTGATGTACACACAGAAAAACAACTCTGATTTTGCATACACATAATGATGGTCTAAATTATCTCCGGGAAAATAGCTTAGGCTCATTGCACACAGTCCTCTGAAAAGTGTCATTTTAAACCTCAGCAGCAGTTGGAAAGGCAAATGGAACGTTAGGAATTATATGAAAGCAGCCGAAACCAAATCGGAAAACACGACTAGGCCGCCATTCCCCACTTTGACACCAGCAGCAGTTCTGCTCAGCTCACTGCAAAAAAAAGCACCGTAGAACCAGAAAAGCTACAGAGAACAGTGACAAATATTTTCAGCAACAGGGAACAACTTTTATACACAGAGACACAAAATATACTGTGACTTTAGCTAGTAGAAGAGACCAGTAAGGAGTGAGATGTCTTAGATGTCGAGGTAAAAGTGCTTAGTGAACTCATTTCTTTTTGTAACCTGGCATTTAATGATTAACCTGATGAAGTGGAGAAGAAAGAAGCCCTTTTCCATGTATCTCACGATGAAATTGTGGTACTGACAGGCACAGGACACTGTAGAGCCATGGTTTGTGAAGGAAACAGTTATATTCATGAAAGAAGTCCTTCAAGGTCCAAATAAAACCACGACCTCAAAAAGTCTAATTAAATTGGGTTTTGGAACACATTAAGGACTTGTATGTAGATAAAACAACCAGCATTTGGTGTCAGTTTACAAAAGAAACTTGTGAGTTACATATTTTTGACTAAAAATTCTGCAGAAATGAATACTTACTACCTATATAACCAAAAATGTATTCTTTTACACAGAGCTCCACCTTTCAGGTAGTCTCAGTAAGACTTGTTTAAATGCAGATCAGTTCAGTGTAGAAGAGGAATTTTCCTGGTGACAGAGGGACATAAACCAGTCTATTCAGATTAGGAAGTCATTAGGCAGCTGACAGGATACATGTATTTTCCCACCTGTCTACTCCTGTAAAGGTCAGGCTGCAGAATTAGCATCGAAAACATGAGAGAGGTTTCAGAATTCCTAAGGATGTTTGAGGGGGCTTGATACTGGGGTGGACATAAATCTATTATCAAGTTTAATGTTACCACAGTTTAATGTTTAATGTTACCACAGTTAAAAAACTACAGTGCTTTTTTCCTGATTAACACACTAACTGGGTAAGGAAGCAGAGAAGCCCAGTGGGAGCCAGTTTCCAGGAGAGCCTGACAATTTCTTAGTGGGTGAAATAACACATCGATAACTCACAGGAAAAGCAAGGAAAGCATTTTTACATGACTTCAGAATACGCCTTATGAAAAAGCGACAAATCAGAAGTGGTTGCCAGGAACCACTTTGTAATTTGTCCAGGATATAAATTACCTCAGGAGATTTCCAAGGCAGATACGGAAATTAAAATTTAGAGCTGAATGTTATTAGCAGAACAAATTTTTCACTGTTTAATAAAACACACTGGGTGCAGTACATCTGACACTATGTTGCATTCTATTTTTTTAATAAATGTATGCAAATAATAATTCTGGTAACTTTGAGAAAATGCAGCACGACATGGACCAACCAGAGAAAACCACGATTCACAGATCGTTCTACTGCTCAGGATCAGTAGCTGGGTATACAAATGTCAGTTGATAAAATTTTTAACACCTCAGAGCACAGGGAATTTGTCAATTCACATGCAACCCTCAGCGCCTCCCAGAAACATGCTTTCAAAGCCAGAGTTGAGCTGAAGGTGAGAATTATTTTATCTCCTTGCTTATAAAGCACTATATTATTCCCAAATGCTTGACCAAATTCCCTTGAGATTCAACTTGTGCAAGTTCCATCATCTGTGATATTTCTAACTGAATTCATCTCCACAGATTTTCCACTAATTAAGTACATATAAATCATACAGCCGTTCTGTGTGCTGGGAGACACGAGTCTCATGTGGAATGTCTGTCTGAGTGGAAATTCTAAAATACCATAATATAATCTAGACTCAAATCAGCATTAAATGTTACCATTCAGTTTTCAAAAAGTTTTTTGGTTTGTTTTGTGGGTTTGTTTTTTTTTTTTTTCTTTTGGTAGTTTCTCATATAAATGTAGACTATTTACCAATTAAAAATGCTTGAAAAATTAATTCCGAATGGATTGCTTCTGTAGTTCCCCCTTCAGAATGCTTGTAAGATCATACATTTTCTTGAAATGACTGTATTTCATTAAAAATACTTGTATCAGAAAATTACTGATCTGATCTATGAACATCTTGGCTACTGTTTATATTTATCAATATCAAAGGTGGCATTTCTTGGCAAGATTTAAAACTGAGGCTCTGATCCTTTACATCGAGGTAAGTTCCTGTGTCCTATCTGTAGCATGACTACTCTTTGGTTACACCCGGCTTCCCTAGAAGAGAGAAACTTCTCTCTGCAGTTTCATAGGGTTGTCACTAGGAATCATTAGCTTTCTGGTGGTTTTCCCATCTGCTGTTCTCTGCAGATATTAAAACTCTACTCAAAGTAGTCTCCAAAGATTTGCATGAGAATTTTATGACCCTCTTCTGCAAATCAGTGTTTGGGGACACTTATGTTGGGTAACTTCTTTTAGAGGTCTTCAGGGGAACGTCAGGCTCTTGAATTAGAGAGGGCAATTCTGCTAAGCGAAGGTCTGTACCACCTTCTGCTCACTGACAGACCTGGCTCTCGATCCAGAGTAACCTTTTAAATGAGGTGTTTTGGTTTGTTTCACATCAAGCAGAATGAATCCAGGCTCTAAGAACCGGTAGGAGCAGACAGGAAAAATAGCCATGTTTTTACAGCTAAGTGTTACATTTTTGAACCACTTTTCAAAACACAGTTTTGCAAATCGTGCCTGCTTGGCTTTCATGCTGGTTACCTACTTAGTCACTGTTTAAAAATACATCTCTTCAAAGATAACATATGAGGGCCAAATCCTGACCTATGAAACTCAGTGTAGGGCTACTGATTTCCTTGAGAGGAGATCTATTTATATCAGCTAAGAGATGACATTATCCAGTGGAACAAAAATGTCATTTAAACAAATCTCAGATGCTGAATATAATTTTAGAAGTAGAAGCTATGATCACCCTCATTGCATTAGCAATATTCCTCCTTCCCACCTGGTGCAAAGTCCATTGTCCATTGAGTCTTTCTGTCACCTTGGGCCTTCAGAACTATCTACTGACACTAGCCATTAAAGAAATTATACTGTGTCTGTGTGCTATTTAGAAACATCCCCATATCTGTAAAATCTCAATTAATTTTATATAGCTCAAACTATATAGTACCTTTTTCCCCGCCCCCAAAGATATTTACCTTTACCATTTACCTTTTGGTCCATTTTTGCTTGAATTCCTTTTCCAGCACACATTATAGACAGCATTTTATCTCTCACCACAGCCCTCAAATATGTTTCCAAAAATCATTTTGATTAAACATAATAGTTTTGTTGTGTTAATCATTATTTTGGTATTCTTATCCCCACTCTAGCTATCTATTAGCATTAAAACACAGTAATTACCAATAATTTATATTTGTGACAGTGTTGACAAGCAAGATATTCTTGGCTGGCAAAGGGAAAGCAGATGCAACACATTTTTATCTTCTATGATCTGTAGTAGCTATTACACATATGTATTATTCTTTGCCTCAGCCAAATAGAAAGGATGTTTTATTTTGTGGCAAAAAAAAAAAAAATAAAGCTTTTATAATACACTACCTTTTGTGTACTCAGAGTGGAATCACAGCTGTGCAGAGATATATTTTCAAAAGAATCAAAGCAGTAAAGTATTCTAGTCCTCTATTTCCAAAAGTGACTTAAGGACAGGGATTTATTAGGCATTAATTTATTTTGAGATGTAGAAACACACTTGACTGGGTTTACAGGAGAATGCAAGGAGTCCAGTGTTTAAATAGCAACAACATTTGAAATTTTAATTATTTATACGCAACCTGAGCCATGATTAAAGCAGGAACTTGTACGCACTTATAAATCCAATTTGATACTAATCTGAGTCTTAAGATGCCAAAATACAATCAAAACCTAACAGTCTTAACTTCTGCTATCAAAAGTTGGTCTTTGGTACCTTTGGTTTAGATATATCTAAGCAAAAATGTGACATTAGTGAGCAAATAAAATGATCTCACTAACACCTCGAAGCCAAAAAACCCGATAGCAAAATGTCAATGTCAATACATAGCAACGTTGTAATTATGAGCTCTGGGCCCACAGGCAATGTGGGCCGTATCTTTTGCTTATGCAACAGGGAACACTGGCAGGTACAGTCAGCCAAGTGTGCATATGCTACACACTGCCTGGGTTCCTGCAGTAAAACCTGACACAGGGGCTCAGCCGGATGGAGTTTAAGATGCAGATGTCACCTACATTTCCTGAGACATTGTAAGCATTAAAATTGTGCTAGAAATTGGGATTTCCATTCTCCTGATGAAAACTGTACCCTTATGCTATGCAATCGAAATTTTTCAGAACCTCTAATGTAGTTGAGAATTAAAAACACTAAAGCTACATGAAAACTTAAACCAGTAGCTTGTGCGAGGAAAGAACTTCCTTCAGAAAAAGGAGAAGATATGCATACAAATGAACACTTACCATACATTCATATTCTGACAAAAGACAGAAAGCCCTACACACACAACCCTGCCAGTCTGAACCTTTCATCTCTACCTGGTATCATGGAACTTCAGAGAATCACACACTCACAGAATGGTTTGGGTTGGTGCAACGCCCACTGCCATGGGCAGGGGCACTGTCCACTAGACCTGGTTCCTCAAAGACCCATCCAACCTGGCCTTGAACAGTGTCAGGGAGGGGACATCTACAGTCTCTCTGGGCAACCTGCGCCAGTGTTTCAGCACTTTCACTGTAAAAAGAATTCTTCCTTTTATCTAGTCTGAATCTACCCTATTCTAGTCTAAAACCATTACTACTTGTCCTATCACTACTTGCACTTATGAAAAGTCCCTCTCCAGCTTTCCTGTAGGCCCTTTTTTCATACTGGAAGGCTGCTATAAGGTCTCCCTGGAGCCTTCTCTTCTCCAGGCTGAACAAGCCCAACTCTCTCAGCCTGTCTTCATAGTGGAGAGGTGCTCCAGCCCTCTGATCATCTTCGTGGCCCTCCTCTGGACTCCAACAGCTCAATATCTTTCTTGTACTGGGGACTCTAAAACTGGATGCAGTACTCTGGGTGGGGTCTCACAACAGCAGAGGGGGAGAATCACCTTCCTCAGCCTGCCAGTTACACCTCTTCCTTTCCTAGCTTCCTAGTGCCACTTCCCAGCAAAATCACAATCAGAGGGGTCACATAACATATTGTCATAGGATAATTTTCTGTTCAGTTGTTCCAGCCCTGAAGCAATATTAGCAATTAGGGTTCTAATTCAGTTGATGGACAGGAAAGAAATGCAAGAAGTCATCTACATTATTCTCTCGTTCACAGTAGATCAGCTATTCATAAACTGTATCTGAAAAGAACTTGGTTTTTAATACTTCCAATGTTAAAGTCTCCACAATCCCACAAAACAACTAGTTAATTAGTGCTTCACTGTCCATTACTGTTAAAAAGCATTTTCTGACACAGAACTGAAATATTCTTTCTGCCTCTTTTTTAAAGTACTTGTTTTATAGACCATATGTGGTGGTTTGGCCCTGGCTAGAGGCCAAATGCCCACCAAAGCTGCTCGCTCACTCCCCTTTTCAGCTGAAAAGGTGAGAAAATATATATCAGGAGGCTTAGGACTCAAGGTAAGGACAGAGGGATCACTCTCCAATTAGTGCAATGGGCAAAACAGACTCAGCACAGAATAAAAGAAAGAAAAGTGATTTATTACACTACAACTACACACCCAGTGAACCAGAGTCAGGTAATGAGAAGCATGGCCAGGTCTTAAAGCACCTTTCCCCCACCCCTCCCTTCTTAGCAGACTTAAACTTCATCACTATTTTAATCCCTTCTTACCACCCACCATGGCACAGGGAAAGGCAGGGAATGGGGAATGGGGGTTTTCAGTCTGTTCCTTCTGGGTTGTCTTCCATCTTAGCTGGGGGGGGTGCATTCCACACACACCCCCTTCCCCTGCGGCACTTTGGGGTCCCACCCATGCAAGACAGTCGTATCCACAAACTTCTCCAGCATAAGTCCTCTCTATCAGGGAGTCATCTCCTCACCACAGGCCTCTCAGCAGGACTTCCTTCCATGGGTGCTGATGTTCGGGCCCAGACTCCCCCAGCCTGGTCCCCCGCAAAGTCACAAGTCCCCCTGGCAAACCTGCTGAGGCGTGGATCAAGCTCTTCAAAGGCCGTAGATACCTCTGCTCCTCGTCCTTATCCATGGGCTGCAAGGGGACATCCACTGCACCATGGTCTTCTCCACGGGCTGTGGGGGAGACTCTCTTTCTGGCACCCGGAGTGCCTTGTTCTTCCCCCACCCCCTTCTCCTTTGGGCCTGGCCTTGGTGTCCGCACAGCTTGTTACATCTTCTCACTCCCTTCTCTGGTGGCAAAATGAGTCTGCCTGCAGGTTTTTTTGTCCTCTATGTGATTTGCAGAGGCGCTGTGACCATCGCAATTTGGCTTGGCCCTTGTCAACAGCAACTTTGGCCTTGAAATTACCGATATTTATAGTCTGGGGCTTGCAGAGAGCTTCTAGCTGCCACTTGCAGAAGCCATCTCGGCAGCACAACCATGCAAAACTGTGACAACATAAATTTGGGAATTTTCCCTTTCCTGTTAGTAAGTTTCAAGCCAGTTAATTCCTCTCTCACAACCCTTTTGCATTCTTTTCCTAAAGGCAAACAACCACAACTTGCTAAGCTTTGAGGAAAACATGGTGAGATTTTCCAGAAGAAAAAAATTCAAGTATTTGCAGGATCGAGGTTTATAGCTTTTTTGCTTTTGGTTTTAATTTAAAAATAATAGGCAGAACATATCATAGAATCACAGAATCATTAAGTTAGAAAAGACCTTTGAGATCATCAAGTCCAACTGCACCTGTCCTCTACTAAACCATATCCTTAAGTACCTCATCTACCCATTTTTTAAATACGTCCAGGATCGGTGACTCAACCACCTCTCTGGCTGCCTGTTCCAATGCCCAATAACCCTTTCAGTGAAGAACTTTTTCCCAGTGTCCAATCTGAACCTGCCCTGGTGCAGCTTGAGTCCATTCCCTCTCATCCTATCACCTGTCCCTTGGGCAAAGAAACCAAAGCCCACCTCTCTACAACCTCTTTTCAGGTAATCATAGGCCTCCCCTCAGTCTCCTCCAGGCTGAACAACCCCAGTTCCCTCAGCCGCTCCTCATAAGATTTGCTCTCCAGCCCCTTCTCTGGACACGCTCCAGAACCTCGATGTCTTTCTTGTAGTGGGGGGCCCAAAACTGAACACGGTATTCGAGGTGCGATGCTAGAGTTGTTTGTTCTCAGTGCTTTAGTTCTATAATTTTTGTGCATCCAGGTGGAAGCAAAGGACAGCTAAAGCAGGGGAAGCTCTAGATGGCCACACGGTGGTGGTAGTGCTCTACAGGAAAAACCTCAAGGGTGTTTTAACAGAGCAGGGTTAAGTCAGTCCAAACGGCTGATTTACCTGGGATTGTAATTATCAATCAAGAACAGTACTGCCTTTAGAAATGGAGAACTGAAAACAACTAATAAAACAGCTGTGTTAGCTACCAGAGAGAAACACGGTTGATGAGTGATACATACCTGCTGGAAATTGTCATCAAAAAATGTCCCTGTGCTTGCAAGACAAAATTTAAGAACACCACTGGAGTAAAATCAGGTGCTAAAAACTACAAGAGCCTTGTGCAGTGGTTGTCTGGATGCTTTACCTATGCTTAAACGAGAAATAACAGGGAAAAAAACACTTCTAAGTTTTACACGATGAACAGCGAAGATCGCAGAGTTTCCCTCTTTGGAAAAGCATCCTGTCAAGAAGAAACAGGGCAGCTGCCAAAGTCTATCTTTCTGTTAGTGCAAACCTCACACTGCAGATAAGCTTTCTTGTAAACATGTCATCAAGTGACTGCATGAGAATGTCTCCTTTATTTTAGTTATTTAAGGGAGATATATTGCTAGTCAGAAGACCAGCTTAAACACAGAAAAATAAGTTACATACAGAAAAATTAAAATTATTCTTTTTCTGGGTTTGAAAAGAGTCACCCTAAGTGACTGTGATCATTGTTAATATTTTGATGGTTACAACAGCCTGGAGCTGTAAATGCCGATATCACTTTGGGGGCAACTGCCCATCCAGAGTTAGGCTCCTTTGAATGGCCAGTGTAAAATCTTGTGTGTGGGGCTTTGGAGGTCACTGCTAGAGGTGCTACAAAGGAAGAAATAACTGCTCAGGGATATACAGCTCCCTGGGCTGTGTGGAAGCAAGATTTCAACAGAGAAATTCCAGCAGTGTATTTAATTAGAAAAACCAACAAGTGTGGTACATGGCAGAGAGCAGTCACAACCCTCCAAAGTGGTTAGTGAGCATTGTCTGGGAAGGAAAGTGAAAACATGTAGTTACTTTCTGCTTGTGATTCTCATTCCTTGGTCAGCTACAGGCAACCAGATCTTATTTAGAGCCAAACATCATCCTATAAAGTATCGAGCCAACTCATCTACACAGCTCTGAGATCCCTCTCTTTTTTGTGAGCAGAGCCAAAATTTCCAGGCTGCAGATTTTCTGTAGAATGTAGAGAGATGAAAAAATTTCCAGAAGATGGAGGTGTGTTCTGTTCATGTGGAGTAAAGACTACAACACATGCAAAATAACACTTCATTTCTAATTCTGCAGCTCAGCAATTATTATGGGGGGAAACACTTATTACAAGGTTTTCTGACTATAAGGTGATACATGAAAAACAGTCTTGCAGTTTAAAAATTATTTCAGATCAGTGGAAGCAACCATATGGGAACTTGCATCTGTAATTCTCCCATTCCACTCAAACACTGCTGGTCATGGCAGACTTTACAGTAAACAGTATTCTACATAGGCTGTTCTGTGTGAAACAAAAGCAAAGTCATTAATTTAGATTTTACCAGAGTGAATCATTCATCACTTCTGAGTCCAGAGTTGGAAATCATCCCCTAAAAAGTCAAGGCAATACTTGCACAATTAAGAGATTACTTCTGCTAAAAGTATCAGAATCATGCTTTCTATCTTTGACCAAACAAAGTAGAAGGATCATACCAATTCTCTGTGATAATTATATGATTGTATCATGTGAGTAATAGTTCACTCATCTTCTAGTTATCCAATTCACGCACTTTTCACCTAAGGACTCAACTCATAAATCACTCCCTATTCATAAGGGGAGTTCACTTCGGTCTGAAGTGAACTATATAATGATGTGATTTGGGTGCTTGTCATCTCTTCAGAAGGTAGCAGGTCAGTGGAAAAAAAATAATCACACTGCCTTGGCCCACAGCAATTTCCTTTTGTCTGGGTACAAAGAGATTCTCACTTAAGCTTATAACAGGAAAGCAGCTAGTATACTTTTTTTACAAGACTTGCTTTCTTTTTTCCCCCCCTTTTCTTCTCAAAAATAGCTGACATACACTGTTTCTCTTCAGTAGCATTTTTCTCTTTAAGATATAATTGTCATTCTGCAATTTATTTTGTTTCCCTTCTCCTGACCTCACCAACCCATTTTAAGGTCTTGGCTTTAACTGCTCTAAGGTTTACAATCCTTCTACCTGGACCAAAGGTAACAATGAAGTGGCCTTTCAGCAGGTGAACAGGGAGAAACTAGGTTACCTACAGGGTGTCCAATGCTTGGATTTGAACTCAATGACAGATTCTCGAAACAATGGACTCTAATTCTCACCAGAGCCAATGGCAGCAAGAATAAACAGCTTTTAGGTAGGCCAAGGCAGAGCCAGACATTAGTACCAGGCAAAGAACATGTGGAATTGCACAGCAAGGTTAAACCTCTTGGCGCTCCAAGCTCAGACCTTGACTACTGCTGGCAATCAGCTTATATACACCCCTTTTCCACACAGCGAAGTACCAGATGCTTGGTAATGAGAGGGATTGTTTCCTAGCATATGGAGACACTGTCAGGGTAATTAAGTCTTCAGTATTGCCATGTTGCAAGATTACTCACTTTCCAGCAGGCCTATGACAGGGAGCAACAAGAGCAGGTGAAGCCTCAAGGGAAACCAACTGGGAGCTAAAGTTGACAAGAAGGCAGGCAGTGGCAGGGTCCTCACTGAAAAGGGCTCAGTCCCACAGTCTCTGGGCAAGAAGGGCAGGGACAGGGATGGTAACCAGGTCCAGCCAGCAGTCCACATTATGAGACAAGCTCAGGGAGATGAAGCAGGTCTGAGATCAAGCCAGGAAGTCCAGTTCACACGTCAAAGTCAAGCTCTGTATCACCAGGCACAGGAACGGCTCAAACACAGATCAGGCAAGGACCATGTGTGAAAGATTTAGCTTAAAACCTACTCCTGTGCAAAGAGTACCTGTACCATGTTGTCATGGTTCAGCCCCAGCTGCAGCTGAGCACCAGGGCCAGCTCGCTCATCCCTTCCCTGGTTGGATGGGGAAACAAAGGCAAACCTTGTGGGTTTGGGTAAGAACAGTTTACTGAGGCAGCACAGGGAGAGGGAAAGAACAACAGCACTGAGAATACAATATGCAAACCTGGTGATGCACAATGCAGTTTCTCACCAAAAACTGTACAGCTCCATACACGAAACTGGACCATCCCTGAGTCACACCACCCCTCCCCAGCTAGTCCCCTTTTATACTGAGCATGACGTCATATGGTATGGAATACACCTTTGGTCAGCTTGGGTCACCTGTCCTGGCTGTGACCCCTCTCAGCTTCTGGTGAGAATTAACCTGTCCTAGCTGAACTCAGGATGCATATTTAACCTGCCTTCAGCTCAGATCTGCAGGGAGGGTGGAGGCGGCGCACTCTGAGCTGCAGCCCTCTGAAAGGTCTTGACCTCCTGCTGTACTACAGGTCTGTCTGCACTCTGCAATGAAGTGCTGTCAGAGACATCTGTTCCTCACACACAAATTGGCTGTGCTTGTCAGCCCAAGGACTTCAACATGCTAATGGGCAGGAAGAATTGATTAGCTGTGCCCCCAGGAATCAGTGCTGTACACAGATGAATGCAGAGCCTAGATGGACAATACTCAAGACAGGCTACCTGGAAAAGGTTAAACCTAGCAACGGCTCCTCAGAGTTCATTCTTGACATGACACTTCTGACAGAGATTAAAGGGGTTGTGGGCACCTTCCATTCTTTCCTTACAAAAGCATATGCTGCATAGGCAAATGCCACATCTTTATTCTGCACGGTGAATACATTTGGTATTGTGTTGCATTATTAGTGTTATTAGAGTTCTTATTGTCCTGAATGGTCATCACAATACAGATGTTCTGAAACAGCTAGTTCACAGAAACCAATTTAAAAAGTTACATCTTTCCTTGTCATAACTCATCTGATGTTTCTTTTGTATTAATTATAGAAAGATAATAAAAATCCTTTCAATCCAGCATTAAGAGTTTCTAAAGAGGATGAAACTGAACACAGTGGAAAAGAATTTGTGAGTGGATACCTGGGAAAATCCTGCCAAACGCTTTTAACTATCAGGCTAGTATTAATGCATGGAGTGGATTAAGTTTTTAATAAATTATCAAATTTATGACTGAAATGACATTATGGGACTATAAAAAATACAAACCCAATGAGCCACATGAGTGTGATCTCTCTATTTCCTTTTCTCTCTTGTTCTTATAAATGTTTCAATACTTTCCCAGTTTCTGTTTGCTTCTACCATAAATATAACATTTACCAGATCATTTGGTGTAATTTCACCTTAATTTGCCCTGAGGGAATCATGAACCTGCTACAGCTTCCTGGGCTATCCAGGTTGGGCCCTGGCAATGAGGAAATGGAATGTGTAAGAGAAGTTCAGATTGGACATTAGGAAAAGGTGCTTCACTGATAACATGGTTGGTCACTGGAAAAGGTTTCTTAGGGAAGTGATCACGGCACCAAGCCTGACAGAGTTCCAGGATCGTCTGGGTGATGGTCTTAGTCATATACTTTCATTTTAGGTAGTCTTGTGAGGAGCAAAAATTTGGGCTTGATGATCCTTATGGATCCCTTTCAACTGCAGATATTCTATGATTCTAGAATACTGTCACTGATTGGCTCAGTTTTGGCCAGTGGCAAGCCCATCTTGAACCCGACTCAAACTCACTCTGACATGGGGACATCATCTGGTGTCTTTTCACCTCTACAGAATGCCCCCCTCCACCTCAAAAAAAAAAATAAAAATCTTGCCATGGAAACCCAGTACACACACTGAATCATTTAAATAATTGAACACCACAGCAGCGAGGCCTTTACCCATCTGTGCATGGGAAAACAGCACAGCAATCCATCAAACAGCTAGAGTGCACTGCAGACGTCTTTCATTTCTAACAGGGGAAAACTTTGGGGAACAGGTGGTTTAGATTTTTACAGCTGGACATGAGCTGTTAGAATGTCATATGGGTAAAAACATTTGCAGAGTTCACTCTTCTAATGAAAGGAAGCCAAAGACCAAGCAGAGTAATGGTACTGGACTTCATCAGTCCCTGGGATCTAGAAAGTGAGTTACCTGTGAATATTATCTAAGGCAAAAAGGGCATAAGGCAGCAAGCAAGAAGTAATAGACACTGCATTAAGTAATCAATAGCAAATTAGCCCAAGACACAGGAAAGTTATTTGTACAGCAAAAGGCCATTCTCACTACTTCAGTAGTTGTTTTAGTGCCTGAAATTTTAAGCAGAAACAAGGAAAAGTATGGATAGATCTAACCCTGGCATGTAGGGATGATTATTACAGCAGCCTATGTTCACAAATAGCAAAAAACAGAAGCACCAAAGAGAGAAGGTACTTCTGTGTTTACAAGAAGGACACAGAAAAGTATAATCCATGGCTAAACAGAAGAAAGAGCTAACGTAGAGTGAACTGTGGGCTACTACCTTCCAGGATTTGGCAACCTAGAAATGAAAAAAAAATCAACCCACCCTCATTTATTGCCAATCCTTAGAAAAAGTTTTTGTTGAGAGAATACACCCAGTTATATTTTTTTTTTTACCATTACCACAACTATTAATTTTAAAAGCTTGCTTAAAAAAAATATAAAAAGATTTTCCCAATCAGATGCTTCCAGTAGGCCAGGAAAATTCAAGGAAAATAACAAAAGCTGGCAAAACCAACACTGCTCAGAGATCAGATCAAAACTGAGGCCAGCAAAAAACTTACTCAATTTAGTGGAGTCTGAGTCCAGCCAGGATGAACAGCAAGGCTGATTTTGCCTAGCTTTGGTCCAACTTTCAGCAAAGCAGAACAAAGCAGAACTGAAGTATCTCATTGATTTGAGACAGTTACTTAACAAAGAGTTAAAAATCTCCATAGCTGTAAACTTGCTGTACTTTTAATGATCCAACTCACAGTAGATTTAAGCAAAATCCCTTCCTGTGTTTCTGGCTATCACATCACCTTGTAGAACAAGTAACAGCTGCTTCCAAACCGACCTTATTTCTCCCTTAAGAAACAGCTGAGGGCTTGACAATGCCACCTGCAAATCTTCATTTTATCACCCATAATGTAGGAAAGACTTGTCAGAAGCCAGACTTCATGCGCTGGTTCGCAAAATATTGTCCCAGGTTTGTTCAAGTGAAAAAGAGCTGCTCAGCAGCCAGAATTATCTTCTACACAATAGAACTGGGGCAGTCTGTTTATGTCTGTTGTCTGTACTCCTACTCCTGCAACTCTGTAAATCATTCCAGTTAGATAAAGGGAACCAAAGTTTCCCTTGGGGATATGAGTTTTCTCTTACAAATTTTCTGAATTCATGCTGTCAGTAAGTATGGGCAGACAAACTTCAGAAAAAAGTAAGTTCTTCATTTCAGAACTTCAGCAAGCCAACGTGTTTGGGTGGGAAGGTATTCCTGTATCCTTCGTTACTTTTGTCTATTAACAGGGCTGCTAGCAGGGAAACAAGCACATAAGCCACACTCTTCACAAGTTTTGTATCACTGCACACAGCAACACTTTGTACTGAGTACATCATCCCTGAAGGTATATGGGAGAACCTGTAATTACACTGCGTTGTGATTCACGGTAGTGCAGCACAGGCTTCTGTAAATAAAACAGCAGGTTAGCTTAAGCTAACAGCTTCAGGAAGAGGGACTCCCTCTAATCTCTGTAACAACTATGATATTTAGTAGTTTATGAGCAGCATGCATATATGGGGAGGGGACACACACATGACTGTATCTCTTGCAATGAGTTATCTCAGCTATGCCCTAAAATGAAACTTTTAACTTATCCCCTCAAACAGAGTAGGCATTTGAATACAGTACTAAACATAATGTGTATGACCTGATCCTCAGTAAACAACACAAATTGGTGCAAAGAACTAATGAACATTAAAAGCACCGTGTGATTGTTTTTGTCTAACAATGTATGCCACATAAATCGATGGAGTGAGACAAAAAAAAAATCATTGAAAGGATTGCCTCTCAAAACCTGTTAAAACCAAAGAAAACATAGCTTAATGCATGCAGTCCTGACAAGGAACAGATGAGATCACACAGCCTGAACAGAGTGTCTGATTAAGAAAGTAAAAAACAAGCAACAAAACCAAAATCTTACCATTGTAATAGTCACTGCAAGACACACAGTCATTGCTTTTGCAATCAAGTTATCAAATGTCTGAAATAGAAATATAAAAATCCTGAAATAAGAATGTATTTTATATCACAAGCAAGAGAGCAATATAAACAGAAATAACGACTGCAATGAATGCATTAAAAAAGACTTGAAAGTAAAATAAGCCCTTACAGACACATGGATGCTATGACACTGCGTAACTTATGAAAACTGAAAATAAGTTTGTGACAGAAAAACACACACATCATAAATGGGGGCAGCTAAGAAAGGAGAATTAACAAAAAAATAAATCTGTTGTAGTAGAAGTCAGGATCAAAGATAAAGATTACATATATGCACCACCTACTGAGAACACTTGACATTTAGTCAACTTCTGTGTTGTGGGTTTTTCTCTTTCAGGTACAGGTTGTTTTCCGGATCTCCTGGGACCAACTCTCATTAACTACCCTGATATAAAAGAGCCTGACACATAATTTTCTAGCTTTAATCACAAAAGAAGGTAAATACTTCATACCTAATTCTCACAAACTAATCTGCATGCAAATATTGTTGCCTGTAAGACAGACGGCCAGAAAGGACCACGACCAACTGAACTGAGATTTGTATGTATTATGATCTCCAGCTACTTTAACTCTTTACAGGTGAAAGTGTTGCAAAGCAAATCTTTGACAGTATTTGGATGATAGAAGGGAGTGACAGCAGACGTGACAGAATGGTAAGATCACACTGTATGTGTGCAGCTGTTTATCATACCGCTCCTTTTTGCTAACCACATCAGGGAAAAAAAACCTACAAAACAACCAACTGTTGTTATTTTCTTTCAGAAAACTAAAACTGCCGTGCTTTGTGCCTGTGCCATCTTCATGGCTTTTCTCATAGCTGAAACTGAGTGTGCTCTAAAGGTAAATGTTGTGTTAAAAATGCCTCTATCATATGAGACAGTTCATTTCTGGTGAAGTAATACCTACTTTCTTTCTGTAACTTGCAGAGTAAAGCCATAATGAGAAGCTGGGGCCCTCAATCGATGTTATATCTCAAAGGACGCTGTAAGTTGCATTTAAAAACTTGTCCTGTGAATAATGAAGATACAGGGTTATTTGGAGTAAGACACTAAAACTTTAATAGATACTTATACTATCACAGAAAACCAAAGCATGTTATTCAAATTGTTTATATTTAGCTGTGCTAAGTTAAATGATGCAAATCAATATTTTCTATTAGGCAATAGCCATAAGGAAGTTCTTGTAAGCATATTTGTATTATGTATAAAATGTTTTTAGCAGATTTTTTTTCTTTTATCTTTATGCCACAATACTTTATTCAGGTACAGATTTATTTTATATATGCCTCTCATGGAGAAACTGTCCAGCAGTTATTTGCAGAATTATGAGATTATTAATTCATGTGGAAGTTTGATGGTACATGGTTAAAACATACCTTTTATCTTATATTACTGCTTGCATTCAAGCTTTCAGAAACAAACATAATGACCTGTCCTTCTACCTGCAAAACAAACTATGCATTTTACTGCAGGGTTTTAAACTTCAATTCTGATGATTTTTACATCTAGCTAGCAAATAGGTGGCTTACTTTTTGCTGATACTACATGGTATGCAATCATCTTGTTATATTAAATATCTAGTGCTTGTGAGTAATGATTGAGTGGAATGTGAAGATTGCTTGTGTTTGACAACAGAATGTCACTGAGTATGCAGCCCCTCTACAAGCATCTTTGAAAACAAGACATTTGAATTAATTAGGTACTTAAGGAACAGAGAATAGTATGCCTACTCAGGATCTTCAGATATTATTCAAGGGGCATTCACTCTAGAGATTGTGGGCTACGTCTGTCCTACTCTCAACTTCAAGGATTTATGTACAATATCTTAGGAACAATTTGAAAGAATGACTGATGACCCAGGAGTCATTGTTGTAATGCTGTATGCCCTCTGGTATATTTACATACGAACAGTGATTATACAAGAGGACTCATTCAGACACAGATTTTCCTTCTCTTTACAAGCCTGATGATGATGATGACTTGCTTTTCTTTTGTCATAAAATAGCCATATGACAAGTCATATGCTCACTACCTTCCTTCAAAGAATCTGCACTTCAAGATTTATATAAAGCTTATATGAATCTTACCTTGCATGAGATTATATAAACTACAGACATTCTTTCTAGCCAAAGCTTCATGTGTTTTCACACCTCTGGCTGTAAACAGCTCAGGGCGCCTCCTATTCCCCTACAAGGAACTGCAACACATACAAAATTCAATCAGCTAAGAAGAATAAAATCACAGCTAAAGCATCTGAGCACTCATAGCTATGTACCATAACCCTGTGATTCCTTTTCTAACCTACATTAGTCATAAGATCACCTCATGAAAATAGCTCCCTTGACCTAATCTCTAGTCTAAATACTGTCTGCAAACTGTCCAAAACACCAGACAAGGAAGTGATCTGAACTATCATACACTGAAGATGAGAAGGAGCCTGCAATAAGTAATTTTGTGGAGGTTATAATTGTTGCTCATTTTATGATTTGGGGATATAGTCTGGGTTATTCAATGTATCTCTACTATAGCTACTCCTATAGCCACTGTTCAGAATGTGAAGGTGTTTAAAAAGTGCAGGTTATCATTACTTGGCTGAGTATAATATGCAGGGAAACTGAGACGTGAAGTTTTTTATATGACACATCCTCCTTTGACCTAGGTTATGCACTTTTTCCCCTCCAAAAGGTCCACATACATGGCTTAAGTAATTCCATCACAAAGCCTAGTTTGGGTACTATTTAACTGTATTTCTGAGATGGCAGAGTTGAGGCAGGGCTGGACTTCATCTTGCCCAAATTTAGACTTACCTAGTCTAAGACACTTGTCCAGTTTTCCTCTCCAGGCAGAGGAAAAGAAGCACCTCCAGAGCAGAATGTATCCCATTCTAAGATGAGATCGACCAATCAATGAAGACAGAGAGAGGTAGATAATCATGTCCATAAATCAGTTTACTGTCTGTGGAGGCCTCTTTCTCTTACTCTCCTTCTTCATTGATAGTGAAAACAGTACATGAGGAATTTGAACTATTTAATCTAACTTATTCCCTGGGATAAAAACTCACAACTCAGGGTTACCACAGTGACCTTCAGATTAGCTGATCCAAGGCCAGAGCCTTGCCTTTGAAAGTCAGAGTCGAATTCTGTACCGAGCAGCCACACAATTTTTCCTCTGCTCAGATCCAGTCTTCCTCTTACACACGCAGTTGGCTAATACCTGTTGCCTTGAACTGGATGCTGTGTTGATGCAATGGTTTTCCTGAATTGTTTGTTTCTCTCTCTCATATTTACTAGATGGCAGGAGATACACCTCTGACAATGGTGGACAGCATAAGAACCTTAATCTGGAGGCCTTCGGTGCATTTTTAAAAAGTAATTTTTAAAGAAAAAATATTCGTAATTTACCAGTACCCAAGCAACAAATAAGTATCTGTTGCTTTTTATTGTATTAAATCAAAGCCCGTTTTTGCTGGTGTAAGTACTTCTAACTCCATGGGAATGTTTACATTACAGAGGGTCCATTCCTTGATTTGCTACACCAACTGAAATCTAAGGGAAAACAGATCAAGGGCAGGATTTTTCAAAGGGTCTCTGCTGCCTGTGATAATTTGAATTCTCTAAGAGTAGAATTAACTAAGCACACAGCACTGCCCTCCCTGTAAAGCCAGTGGTATTCTAAGAACTCGATCACTTCTTGGCAAAGAACCCACATCAGAACCCTGGTGATCTTTCCCTGTATCTGGAGTTAAGAAAGGCGAAGTTCTAGTGAAGAAGCGCGAGTACCACATGCAGACAGCATGAGATGGTGCCAGGTGGCCCAAAGAAAGAGCAATTTAAGTGTTATGGCAAGCAGAATTTCTTCAATGCTTATGATGCTATAACCCCTCTTTGTGAGCACAAAGCAGGGTTATAATGGCTGTTTGGAAATGCAGCACCACTGTCTCGCAGTGCAATGGCACAGTCTGAAAATCCCACTTTTTCTGGAGCAGGGCCATACAGATTGCATTCCCATTCTTCCAATGGGGGCAAGAAATAGACCTGGGAGTCCACAGCCTAACCCCTAGTTCTTCAGCTGCTTCTGAGAATCATCAGAAATTGGTAGTGTTCTGCGATCAATTTGCAGATCAGGTCAACAGTTTAGGGAAAATATTTTTGTACAAAAAAGGTGCTTAAGCACATATGTAGTAGAGGTTTTTTTAAAATATATTCTCCAGAATCTTCCAGAATAGCGACTGTAATCATTACCGGAAAATTAATGACAGAAAATAAACTTTAAATGAGAAAGTAAATTAAGTTTGCAATGCCAGTTCAGCCAGCTGTAGAAAATGAACACTTAGTTTTGGTTTCATTGACCTAGCTCATAGCAATGCTGCTGGAAGGTTAAAAATAGGCCAAAGTAGTGGAAAAGCAATTGCATGGGCAACCCCTCCCTTACGCTTGGGCTGCTGTCATGAGAATCAAGCGCTGCAGTTCAGCTGGGCCGATGCAGACCATACAAGGTTGAGGTTTCAGCTCCTCATATGGGGCTAGCTAAGTTCACTCTTTCAAGGCTGGACCAGCAAGAGCAGTATTCCAGGCTTGTGAAATAGACAGACACACAGCTACTGTGGAGACTTAAGACCCAAAGCCAACACCTGCCTATGTCAGAGAAAAGATTTTGTCTTCAGTGCAGCTAGAATAGGCTATGAAAATTCATCAGAGATATGAAGCACTGCGTTCTGGGGGATTTCCAGAGAATACATACATTTGTATTTTCTTCTTTAACTTTAGGCTGAGTTCAACGCCAGTGAACTTTCTGAACATCAAAGAAGATTAACAGCACAAAATACAGACATCAGCTGCTTCAGATGAAACAAAGGTTTCCTGCTGTTTGCTGCAAACATCTCACACTGAAAAACAATAATAAAAAAAAGTTAACTGCATGTAACTACTGTAACCATCATAGTGCAGGTCTCTCTAAAGACCAGAACATGTTAAATCAGCTTGTTCCAAGATGAATCTTCATTTTATCTCATTAAAGGTGCATCTGAAAGTTACAAAGCTAAAGCCTCGCTAATGTCTCTCTTACTCCTTCCATACATTACATACAAGAGACAATCTAAGGAAGTGAAAAGCTTATAAATCCCCTTATAACTTTCATGATTGTCTGTGGGAAGCAGCAGTATACGAACATCATCTTTGCTGACCTCAAAGAGCTTCTTTCAAAAAACTGTTATATGCATGTTACAATGTTCCTGCAACCCCCCAGACTGTACCCAGGTTCTCTGTGTGCCTGGGCCCCTTACTCTCACACACTAGGCTGCTGAAGACAATGAGGTGTCTCCATATAGACACAATCTTTGTGATGCTCAGAACAGAGAAAATGCCAAGAATCCTCTACAACACAACACATGCAAGTTATCACATTATCTTTAAAAAGAAGTTAAACAATAGACTGAGTCTATCCCTCATTCAGGTAATTGCCAGAAACATTAATAGGCAGATACACGTCCTCTGTTACTATTTTTATGCAAGTAGACTTCCAGTGTTTGCTTTCTTCTCCAACTTTGCTAACACAGAGCTCAGAAATCTGAATGGATATTTAATGGATGATGTTGCTGCCAATTTAATAAACCTTCCTAAAAATACACTAGATTCTTGCATAAGATCTAGAAAAAAAATCCCACCAAACCAAACACCAACATCATCTCACAAGCAGGCTGCTTCTGATCTTTTCTGTGCAAATGTTAAATTTTTGTTTATTACCCAGTGAAAAGCTGCCTCAGCTGCTCACCCACTGTGCTGACACAGGACAGCTGCTACATTCTCTCCCACAAGACAGATCGTATTGTTTATATTGCTGTGATCTGACAAAGAGTTGTGTTCTGTGTTTGGGTATGAAGGTGACAAAGGTTTCAAATGCTGACCTGAGCTTTGTTCTCTCTGTGACATTTTACCATTTCTCTACTGCAGTGCTGAGAGTAGTTTACAACATTCTTTAACCATTGCTATTTGGTTTAGTTTTCAATTTACCATGATGGGATTTTAATGGAATTTATACCATTGAAGACAGTTGTGCTTTTATTCTGTCACAAAGGTGCTAGGTGCAACAGTAACAGACCTGAATAAAAGTGAAATCCAGGTGCCCTAGTCTGAGTTTAATATAATTGTAATAAACTGTCATGATTTTCACCATACTCATGTCATCTATCTGGATTTCTGCAAGGCCTTTGACATGGTCCCCCACAACATCCTTCCCTCTAAGTTGGAGAGATATGGATTTGATGGGTGGACTTTTCAGTGGATCAGAAATTGGCTGGATGGTCACATCCAGAGGGTGGTGGTCAATGGCTGCAAGTCCAGATGGAAGACAGCGACAAGCGGAGTTCATCAGGGGTCTGTGCTGGGACCTGTGCTGTTTAATATCTTTATTAATGATATTGTCAGTGGGATTGAGCACATCCTCAGCAAATTTGCTGATGACACCAAGCTGAGTGGTGAAGTTAATGTGCTGGAGGGACGGGATGCCATCCAGTAACCTGGACAGGCTGGAGAAGTGGGCCCATGCAGACCTCATGAGGTTCAACAAAGCCAAGTGCAGGGTCCTGCTCCTGGGTCGGGACAGTCCCCATTGCCCATACAGGTTAGGAGGTGATGAGCTGGAAAGCAGCCCTGAGGAGAAGGACTTGAGTGTATTCATGAATGAGAAGCTAGACATGAGACACCAATGTGCATCTGCAGCCCAGAAGGCCAACCACATCCTGAATAGAACAGGTTGCTTGGAGATGTGGTGGTGGCCCCATTCCTGGAGACATTCAAGGTCAGCCTTGATGGGGCTCTGAGCAACCTGAGCTAGTGAAGATGTTCCTGCTTACTGCACGGGGGTTGGACTAGATGACCTCTAAAGGTTCTTTCCAACCTTATACATTCTATGATTCTATGATCTCTGCACGATTTATAGTTGAATCACCTAGGATCACAGAGCCTGCTGTTGCTCCCTGATAAATACCAAATAGTGCCTTGGGTCTGCATTCAGTGACTTTTATTGCTACTTCTTCCACATACCTTTTCTACCTTCTGTGCTCTAGAAAGCAGGGAAGAATACTGGACTTGATTTTTCACTTTCTTTTAGCACAGCTAAAGGAAACAGTGAATGATGCTGCACAACTACAAGATGTTATCTCCAAAGGACACAGAGCTATGTGTGGATGAGATGAAAGGCACAAAACAGGGTATAGATGTGACAGTGTTCTTCCCCTGATGGCCCCACCTTTGCCTGACTTTCTCCTGTAAATCTGGATTAATTGTTAACCATTAGTGATGATTGTGATGTCTGCAATCCATCTCATGGTGATTTTGGGAAGACAGCTAGCAACAAAATAGCCAAGGGCTGTCTATGCTAATGTGCCCACCTGGGCAGAGCACTGGTCAGTGTCCACTGGCACCTGCAGGTGGTATATAAATATGACTATGAGCCAATCATCTTACTCCATAAATACTGAGCAGCCCAAGAGCCCTTTGAGATCTCCTGAGATGACAGCAGGCTTCATGCCAGGATCTTCCCTTGAAAGGGACACCTCTCAAGGTTACTCCTTGAGGTCGAGAGAATCCCTGCCACAACAGATCCTCAGTAAGTGAATTGGGAATAAGTGCACTAAACTTTGTGATGTTGGCTGAGAAGTGTAAAGGATCGATTGTGCATATATAATCCTTTAGACATAAACCATTGATCAAGTCTGGGACTAAGACTGGATCCAGCCACACCTAGGCTCCTCTCTGAGAAGGAGTTTAGAAAGCAAGGGGGTCTCTTCTGAACCTCATGACTCAATGGGAGGGTCTCCCTGACAGCTTCATCTGACTCTGTTCTCTATGCACTAAATAACGAACACTACCTTACTATCAAACCTTAATCACTGTTGCATTTATTATCAAACACTGTTACACTCTTGTTTTATATCAGTAAACATATTGTTGCCTCTCTCTTAAGAGTGAAGTGCATCCCTCTCATCTCTCCACCTGTGACAACAGACAAGTTCATTTATAAGGACTCAAGTCAACAGAAAGCTGCTGATTTCATTGACTGGTCAATCCTGCCCCTGCATCAGAAAGGAAAATCTTTCCTTGTTGCCTGTTCCAGCCCTATAATGCAGAGAAAACCATATTGAAGATGTCCCACTTGCCTATGAAAACCCTACTAGCAGCGCCAATTCCAAGGACAGGTCCCAAGGAAGAAATTTTTTCAACTCTCTATCTCTTGTTGCAATAAGAACACAGCTGCTACATGTGCTCATATCCACCTGGAGCAAAGAAAGGGACTTGTACGATGTCAAACGAGAGAAGAGCCATTCTCAGTAAAGCAGTGTGAAGTTCCAAAAATATGTGTTCTTATATGCAGCAAAAATGTTAAAACATGGAGGTGGCAGGTAAATACCTACCTGTTTCTACTGAAGCAAAAAAACCCCACCAAACAACTGATGTGTGTATACACACATTTTCACTTCCAGTGAAGTCTGTCTGTATTCAGGTGCCTACCTCCCATTTCTCAGTACTTAGAAAGTACATAATCAGAAAACTGCAAAACTGGGTTTCTCAGGGCCACTCTGTGAAGCACAACACAGACTTATGACTCTCAACTGAAAAGTTACTTGAAACTTCAAAACTTCCCATTCAGAAAACAGATCTCAAAACATTCGTTTTCACTTACTTCCCATATACTTCTAGATTACACCAGTGAGCTAGACCATGCTCTTCACCGGGAGACCTTGTCTTCCTGCATTAGTACAGTGGTCCCAATTTTGATATGTGCAATCACTTAAAACCTGCAAGGAGTAGTTAGGTCATGCGACACACTTCGATCAGCCCACACCCAGACTGCCACTTTGAAACGACCTGGTGGCACCCTCTGTCTATGAATTTTGACACTGTGTAATGCCTGTGAAGAGACTGGCTTTTCAGTATCTCTTCTAGACTCTTTAGGATTGAATCATTTAGCTAAGATTACAGCGAATGGTCTGTCCTTCCTCAGCTGTTCCATTAAATATCTTGTATCATATTAAGGAAAATGTGAAACGTCAGGTTTCCCTCAAAGACAAAAAGAAATGTGAAAATTAAGACACAGATTAGATTCTGTAGCATGCATAGTAATTAGAAGCTGACCCTAGTGTTCAGGAGGTTTGCCATATGAACAGATCAATACCTATTTACTTCAGTACAAAAATAAATCCATAGCAGCCTCTCCGGACAAGCCGGTTCAAAGAAAAATGTGCCCTTTGCATAACTAATCTACTTCAAAGCCAGACATCTACTACTTTCAAAGTACAGAACACAAACTCATTCACTTGTTTCAAATGTATCTCCTCCATACTTGTTAAGGAACCCAAAAGCAAAGGATCTTTTTATCCCCTTTACAGACTAGGAATTTGTAGTTTCAAACTATGATTTTTGTTTCCATGCTCCTTTCAGATATGAAAACTTCTCCTACACCACTTCAATAATGTAATTATACCTTAATGTTTCTCTTGTTACAAAGAATTGAAGCATTACACTGCCTTTTACCAGCTTCCTTGCTAGGACAGAATACAGAGGGATGTGTTTCTAGCTACAGTAATTACCTTAATTTTGTAGGAACATAAGATTGCTGTGTAATCGACTATTACTAATGCAATTACTCTGAAGAAATGGCTCACAATGAGATATGTCAGGGGTGCTTCTACATCAGCACAGATTGAAGTAATTTAATATGAGTCACATTTGGTCTCTGAAGTAGGTACTACTGCATGGCAAATATCCACACTATAATGAAGATTTATGAAAGTGTTATTTTGGGATATGCTTGTAGGATAGCTACTGGGTTTTGCAAAATCACCATACACCTCTTCTTTTCTCAAACATGTTAGCTGTGTTTCTATAGTTTATGTTATAGTAGAGGCCCCAGCTGGGATCAGGGCACCTGTTCTGTTAGGTACCTGCTCAGGGTCTGATATTCCGTATCCTTTCCTCAAGTCTCACTCAGGGCTTGCTGAACCAAAGGGAGAAACTTCAGATGGGTTATGGACCAAGTCCTAAATTACTGGTGGACTAAAATGAAAACAAGGGGGAGGGAGGAGCGTGCCATTCTACTTCCAAGAGTGCTAATTCAAGAAGGTCCTTGACAACAGGCTTGACTTCATTATTCCCTCAAATATTTTCCTGAGTCAAGGACACAGCAATCCAGTGAATCTCTCACGACCAGCCAGGAAGCATAAAGCAGAGCTAAGCAGTGAACCCAGGTCTCTAAAGTCCCTCTTTAGTTCCTTAGCCACAAATCACATTGTTCTGTAAACAGAGCTCTGTGTTGTGCAATTAATTAGCATATTTCTTAACTATTAACACCTCTCAAAAAGCCTGTCTGACATAGCTTAATTAGTTATTGATTACATATCTTTAAAAAAGAACTATAATGAATAAGCAACATAAAGTATGCCACAGCAGGCTGACACACTACAACAGCTGGAATGAAGACCATTTCTGTACAGTTGCCCACATGTTGTTAGTTGATTACAAGTAGCTCTATGGAATGAGTTGATTTACCATTGTTTTACCCCAGAAGCAGAGATACAGACATACCTAAAGTGCCCAACACACATAGAACTGTCACTGTAACAGCTATAGTCGTACTTGTTAATTCCCACAACTGGAAACTGTAAACCAAAATCACCTAAACACAGGGATTAAATGACAGAAGAGTTTTATCACCCAATAGGAAATGGCCACTACTATCAGTGCAGTGAAATAGAATGCAATTAATATAACAGTTTTGTATCAATACAAAGTTCATACCTTCTAGAAATACTTACTGTTAAGGTATGCATACAGAAGGGCAGACCTGGCCAGGGTTAACCCAAAAGCGTGTGAGAAATTGCCAGAGACCACAGACAATTGAAGGGGAAAAAATCAATTTACCAAAGTTAACCTGGGGCTAAATTGATAGTCCAGTAACAGGAGAAATTTCTAGGCAGAAACTACCAAGCAAGGATGTACCCTCCTCCAAAAACCCCCAAACCAAAACACTAATAAAACTGAGAGCATCAGTAACAGTGTGAAATGGTGACAAGCTGTTTATTTGAGAGCAAGAAAAAGGGATACCTGCTTTACAGTTCTCTGCCTAATCAAGAGAACATGGAACAATACAATACTCTAAGGACCCCAATACACCAAAGGACTCTGCACCCCCTTCCTCGCCTCCTGTGGTGGAGCCAGCTCTGACACGGCACAGCTGTGGCCTTGGATCAGACGTGTGTGGCAAAGAGCTGCAAGAAAACTTGTTGGTGACCTCCCCCTTTCACTCAGGAGCTGCATTTAAGCTACTTCATAGATATATCTGTGCCTGTTTATATACCCTCCTGATCATCATGGGCTGATTTGAACTCCTGGTTTGACATCACATTTACCTCATCACTATGGACTTGTCCAACAACGAATAGGCTGATCTTATTGCAATCACCAGGGCATTTCTGCTCTTCTTGCTCAAGTACCATGTGCTTTATTGGTGTGGAATTTAGGTACACAGGGCTGGATCTTCAAACCCAGCCTCTTGTTGGCCGTAAGGAACATTTGTGTCCAGTTTAGAAGGGACCGTGGAATGCCTAATTCGTATTCCCAAACCACTTCTCATCACTTTCTTTTATATTTCACACACGAATCAAGAGATCCAAAAGCCCCAAACTATGAGATTCATGCAAAGAAAATAATGTGTAATCTATTTTCTCCTTTCAAAATCCCTTTAATATGTCAATATATGAGATACCCAAAGCCTTGTACCACAGACATAACAGGTAAACTGCTTTAATTATGCTCTTTTTTCACCACTCAATTTTAAAATATGTTAGATTCCTGGCTCGCACTATCCTGTCTGGAAGATCATTTCAGAACCTTACTCTTTGAATGATTAGGAAAACTTACTCTCTGTTTCAAATGTAAGTGATGTATACCTTTTAACCCTCTTCGATATTTATCTACTGAATTTATAAAGAGGAATCATATCTCCTCTCAGCCTTTATTTGCCTAGACTAAATCAAACTCTTCTGTTCTCTCCACCTAAAGACAGATGATACTCCATTCTCTCATTCATCCCAGGAGCCTTTCTGAGAACTGCGTCTGTTCCAAATTAAGTTTATCTTTCTTGAGCACAGATGAGCAGGACTGTACACAGTATTCCAAATGAAGATTTAGCAGCGTTTTACAAAATAATATGAACATTTTCCTCTCTCCTAAAAATATTTTTCCTAGTATTCCCTAGGACAGTATTGTTTTTTATAGCTGTATGAAATGAATGAATGAATGAATGAAGGAATACTGCTAGGTCAGTCTCACCTTTTGATTCACCATACGATTCACATCTTCCTTTTTTCCTCCCCTTGCCTCAAACTGATGCAAACCAACTACAGCATTAGAAGCTATTTCTTACACTCCGCTACTTTGGTCCAGCTGACACTCTTTCCAAAATGTGTGTCTTATACCTCCCATTTACTTTCATGTTCCTCTGTATGCTGCTCTCTAGTAACATTCTGGCTCTTTTGACATTTACCCTTTTTTTCTTCTGTTCATGTATGTCAGTTTCTCAAATGGACCAAGTAGTTTAAAAAGAGGAGGGGTCTCCTGTCAGAAGGTTACAGGTTTTTTTTTTTTTAATCTGTAGATTGGAACGGAAATACTTAATCCCTAAGATCATTAAGAATAGTTGACCAAATTTGGTGACACCTGCCCCAATCAAACAGGGACTAAGTCCAAACTTAACTCATAGTGAAGGCATCAGACAGCAATTTTAAATTTTTATGTAATGATTTCATGGAGTGGATTGCATTGTGTTTCACTTCTCTCATCCAATACACGAGACATTCAGCTCCCCACATAATTCTTATCTGTAGCAATATACACCTCAAATAAGACCTCACATACCACATTACAACATGCTTCACCTGAACTGCATGATTACAAGCCAAGAGAGACCTCTTAGAAGTGTCTGAACTTCTGAATTTGGGAGACCTCTCTGAAATAGTTTTAACATGCTGACCCCTGGTCTCCGCACTGAAGATCCTGAAAAGAGTTCACCAAGCCTTTAGAGTACTGTCTGACATACCTGTAAGTAAAAGCTGAGATAGATAAAAGAGATTTGATGAGAATGTTTGCTTTAAGTAACTTTGCAGTTGGTCCCAATAAAAAGATTTAAAATCTCCATCATGACCTGTTTTTGAAAGATGAATATTTCTCATTATGTTTGGATGAGACTGACACATCACCAGTTTCGAAAAGTCTTTGTGTTTTATCTTCAAGGTTAAAACGTAAAGTAGCTAATGGAGTTATGAATCCATGGCTGTGTTTGGTTTTTAGTTCCTGCTTGTCTCCTCAGAAACACAAGTATCATATATGTCTGATATATCATCATTTCATATTCAGAAACTGAACAAAATACACAATACTGTTAAAGGAAAAGAATATCCATTACCAAGAACAGCACAATAACTGATGTAAAGAGAGGTAACCAGGCTTCATTTCTTAGCTATCCTTTTGCTTTTTATTTATTTATTTGCTGGGGCCATGATTTCTCTCGCTAGACAAAACAGCAGTAACAGAAGGCAGTCCTGCTTAGTTCTTCTTGTTCACATAAAGCCATTTGAAGAATTTCCATTTATTAGCATCTAATTTCCAAGATCTTTGTATGAAACAGAAAGGCAAATTATCAACTTATTTGAAAAGCTATTTCCCCCCTAATATAGTACCGACATCTTCCTATTCAGTTAACATTTTTCTGTAAAGCTGAGGTCTTTTCTGTACAGCTGTCAACTCCTTGCCCTAACTCAGAATTGGATTACTAGCACCCTTTTCCCCAAGACAGTTTTCATCTTTGATATGAAATCAAACCTTTCTTTAAGTGCAAGAGGGCTACACTTAGTTAAGAAAACTGATACATATTTTCCAGCTGACTGTTTCAAGGAGAAATCTGTGGCTGTTGTCAATACAGTTCTCAAATAATTTCACCACTGGCTACAAAAAGCCTTACTTATAAAAGCACAAAGCTAGTTTAAGCTTTCTTTATTGAATATATAACCTTCTCTGACAGAGTTTTTCAGTTTCTTAACAATTACAGAAATTGCTCCTGCTAGGCTTGTCTATTACATTACATATTAGCAACTACTGCTTGGTGTTTATTCTTTGTTTTCAGAATATAATTACAATCCTAGTCACCACAGAGCCTGGGAGTGTTTTTACAGACTGCGTTCATACCATCTGTAATATAAAAAATATTAAATCAAACTGGTTTTACCTCTCTATCTTTAGAAAAGATAATGAATTTCAGCTTTTTACATCTAGCAGTTGGATTTTATTCCTTCAGTACAAACTCTTAGATTCCAGTGCCTTTTTTTTATTATCAAACTGATAATAATTTCACTTATAACCATCTCATTGGTTCAAGAAAGCACATGGGTCACAACAACCCTGTGCAATTGTGTGGGCTTGTGGAATAGTGACTGAAAAGTTGCCTGGTGGAAAAGGACCTGGGGTTATTGTTTAACAGTGGGCTGAACATGAGCCAGTAGTGTGCCCAGGTGGCCAAGGCACCAACAACATCCTGGCTTGTGTCAGGAATAGTGTTGCCAGCAGGACTCGGAAGTGATCATTGCCTTGTACTCGGTTACCAGTGAGGCCACATCTCAAGTGCTGTGTTCAGTTTTGGGTCCCTCACTACAAGAATGACATTGAGGTGCTGGAGCATGTCCAAAGAAGGTCAGTGAAGCTGGTGAAGGATATAGAGAACAAATCTAATGAGGAGCTGCTGGGGAAACTGGAGTGGTTGAGAAAATGAGGCTGAGGGCTGACCTTACCACTCTCTACAACTACCTGAAAGGAGGCTTTAGCCAAGTGGGTATTGGTGTCTTCTAAGTAACATGTGACAGGGTAGGAGGAAAAGGCCTCTGCATCAGAGAAGGTTTCGATTGGATATTGGAAAAAATTTATTCACTGAAAGGGGTTGTCAATCAATAGAATAGGCTGCCCAGGAAATGGCTGAGTCACCATCCATGGAGGTATCTAGAAGACACATAGATATGGCGCTTAGGGACATGGTTTAGTTTAGGACTTGGTGGTGTTAGGCTAGTGGTTGGTCTCGATGATCTGAAAGGTCTTTTCCAACCAAAACAATGCTATGATTCCATGATCTATACAGTGACTTCAAAATGTATGCAGAAAATGCAGAAACCTCCTCTTGAGGTTTCCCAGCTGGCACCCTGGGTGAAAGTCTCAGCATTATATATATGATGTTTATACAAGATGAGGTCCTAGGGATGCTGCTTAAAACTGTAGCTCATGTCTTCATTTATTTCCCTTACTATGCTATTTGTATCTCTTAACCTTTATTATTGCTGGTAGAATTTTCTTATCTTTCCCACTCTAATTCCATTGTAGCTGCATATTTTTGGGGGGTTTTGTAAGTTTTCCCTGGGATTTTTCCTCTATTATATTCCAACCTCTTGACTAGCCAAAAATCTCACAATTCTTCTTCCTAAACATTTTTCCCATCATTTGAGTTCATCTCTTTTGGGTTTAATAGCTTGCCATTTTATATTATGCCTTGTCTCCTGCTGTATGTATTCACATTAAGACGCATCTGAAGATGAGACTGTATTGTAGAAAGTTCAGTTTTTCAAGGATTGTAACATTTCCCCTTAAAATGTATTTATCTTTTTGACCTCATCCAGTAATTTAAATTTTTATTTTACATTTCTATTCCTGATTGCTATTTTTAATCCATACTTACATTACTAGTCCTAACCCTAGTTTCTTGTTTACTAGTGTTAATCCTACCGAACTGAACCTCCACTGTGAATTTTAGTCAGACGGCTCCTGAGATCTGATTTCAATGCATGATTTAGCATACAGGTTCATTTCTCCTTCATGCTTTGCTTCCTTATGGATTGTCTACTGACTCTACAAGCTCTTGTGTGCTCTTCTGATTTATGATCTCATAGTAACACTACCTGGGGACAAACAGTTTTTAAGATGATGCCTTTATGTAGGTATTAATTACAAAACAAAATTTTGAAACAGCATGAAGTCTCACCTGCTGTCTTGGCAAGAATTTTTCATGAATCAACGTGACATGGAGAATATCTTTATTCTTTCATGCATAAATGCCAAATAAATCTAAGCATATATTATTAACTTAGCATAACATTTTAAAATGAGCATTAATTTTGGTACAATCTATCAATTCATTTACACAAGAATTTTTTTCTTTTCCAGAAACAAGGCAGAAAATACCTTACTCCTGTTAAAACCCACAAAAATCTACTGTAACCCCAAAAGTGAGAATGAAAAGATGAAGAAATATCACAGAGAAAATGTCCACATAAGAAAAATGTATAATTAAACAAATGCTATTCCAAGCTTTAAAGGAAACTGGATTGTACATTTCCCGGTGCTACATACATAAAATTTTTCCCATCACAAACTTGTAATTTACAATAGAAGTAAAAAGGAGCTCATCTTCCTCCTGCTCTTTATGAGGGTAATGTTGGATAAAGTCTGGTGGTGGAGTAGTTTCCAACAGTAAATACCAAAACAGCTGACAATATCATTCTGTTTTCCCAAAATATGACATCTGCAGACAGCAAAAATAAGTTGCCAAAACAAAGACAAGATTTGCCAACTACCACCGGGAAAGGCATTGTTTCACAATTCATAAAATAACCAAACAAAGATAGTAAATTATTAGTCAGTTTTTGCTGCATATTTATTCATGAAAACATGCAATAAATTAATTTTAAGTTAAGCAAACTTACTTTAAATAAGGGTCTAGGTAAAGACTTAAGAATCAGTTCAGAAAGCTCTAACTGCAGAGAAAATTTGTTTTAGTAGAAAATATGATATGCTTTCTACAGTATTAGGTTACTCAGAAAAATGCTGGATGTGGCACTGATTTCACTCACACCAGCACAATTCAAAAATAATTCAGCTGAAGTCTATTCCTATGGAATGTTAAAGTAATATCATTAAGTAGCAAAATTGTGGAGACTATGGTAACATGTCAACCTTAATACTTACTGGTTTTATGATACAGACATTGAACATTATTGAACATTAATTAACTTTTGGTCTTTTAGATTTTAATTATGCATGTAGGATCTGGGATAAACATCTCCCAAATTCCTCCATGATCATCCGTTCAGCTAGACAGAGAGAGTAACTTCTATTTTCTGCCTCCTTAGCTTGCTCCAGAAGACAAGCACAAACTGCTTTCAGTTCTTCCCAAGATATACATACAGCTGGTTGCCTGATGGGGAAAGGAGCTAGGATGAAATATCTCCATTTTATGCACACAAACTAATTTAAAAGACAAACTGCAAAACTCAAGATTTGGAATGTGCAGTGCTGAATCAGAGTAGCTGCACTGCTACTCTAAGAGACATCTTTGTGGGAATTTCACTGTTCTACACTGAATAGCTTCTGCTTCTAACATTGCTTCTGAGATTTTCTAATTTATCACATGAAAGACTATGTTTACACTAGATAATTCATCTATGAAAATGCTGCCCAACAGGTGCAGACAGAGAAAGGTTATGCAACCTCTTCCTCTACCTGCACACAATAGTCAGATCCTGCCTCACGTACAAGGAAATGTGTTGAAAAGGTTTGGTTGGGGTCTAGGAGGTACTACAAGTAAACTGAATCTATTGCTGCTAAAGGAAACAGTAATAAGTCCCTCAGGGATTCCCTGAATGTCACCTTAGCAGCCTTGCTTTGAATAAACTCTTGAAACCACCAGTCATTAACCTCATAACACAAATAATAACAACAACAATAATTAATAAGAATTATTAACAATAACAATAATAAATAATAATAACAAATACATAATTCATTCTACTATGCAATTCAAGCAAAGGCATAACTTGGCATCATCTACCTCATCAATATACTACCAACAGCAGAAATTATTAAAATATTTTAAAAATAGATAATCAGAAAGTGTTTTAAAAAATTAATTAAGACAAGGATTTGGACCAATAATTATGGTTGATGCAAAGAAGCAAAGAAAATTATGTATGCAAACTGAAAATTTTATAGTCCAGAGTAAAGCTCCCTCAAATCAATTAAGAGGTGGTTTAATTAATTTTAATTGTTACTAATAGGTGTTTCTATTTATTCAGCAAATTACTGTAAAGCAAAACCAGAAATTAGGCTACAACTACGTAGCACAACAACATCAGGGTACCATGTCCACCTAGACATTTTAAAAACCAAATGGCCAACACAAAATTGACAGGAGATGGACCAAAGGAAAAAGAGATGGGAAAGAAGCAGTGATATAACATGCTTATTAACTAACATCACAAACTTATTAGTAACATCATTTGCTTAGTACTACTTTGGTCAAGGTTTTGCTAAAAATTAATGCTTGAACATAGAAAAATTTAAGAACAGAAACACTGAAGAAAAACCAAAGTAGCTAAGGGGGGAAAAAGTTGGGACCATGAAATGTACAATTAGTACTTAAATAACTCATTTATATTTAATAAAAAATTATATAAACTTATAAATTATAGATTTTAAAATAAATACATGATTAAGCAGAACCATACACATACACCTGCACACTCTATACTATATTCTTCAAGGATAGTTATAGCCTCTCCTTTAGATAGTTTTGTATTTATAAAACAAGATGGCAAATATTATGATTCCCTGTACAAAAGTGATCTGTCATTTTAGTCACTATTTCTGAGATGATTACAGTGATGGTTACGTGCAGAAGTAATGAGTCAGACCAAGGGATTATGCATTGCTATTTCAAAATATTCACCCATCTCTCTTCAATTTCGGTAACTCTGAATGTTGACATTAAACCTGGGCTATTTCCTTTATTATTTCCAATATCCATGTAGTTTAGCACATTCAACTGGCTTTCTTCATCTGGACTTTCTTCACAATTTTTGCAACCAATGCATTTGCAAATAGAGGAACACATAATTTTAGCCTGGCAAATATAGAATACTTAGAATAAAAATTGCATAAATCTTGAATTAAACATACATTTGAGCAATTATTGGAGCTATATTGCCAAAGATATATTCCAGTTGAGAGGACTTCTGTACACTCAGAGCGAGACCAGGGTGACAGAGCACTGGAATAGGCTGCCCAGGGAGGTGGTGGAGTCTCCTTCACTAGAGATATTCAAGACCTGCCTGGACACCTATCTGAGTGATATGTCCTAGGGAGCTGCTTTGGCAGGGGGGTTGGACCCGATGATTTCTCGAGGTCCCTTCCAACCCCTACAATTCTATGAATACAGTAAGGAACCAAGACAGGTTTTGTCCCAGAGATTCTCGGTGGAAACTGACGTTCTGTATGTGGGCAAATCACTCATCCCCTCTAATTTGTGGGTAACTTTGCAAGATAATAAAATACCACAGATGCAAAAAAGCTACCAGGATTAGCAGAAAACCATTCCTCATTTCTCTGGAGCACGGCACTGGCTGTTAGTTCCTGGTACCAAAAATTTTAGCTAATCAGCTTCAGCCAGGTTCAGTTATTTAAAGACATGATAAGAAAGAGACTGTGTCTTCTATATTCAAACAGTTTTGTGATGAAAAATGCAAAGAAGGTATTTTTTTTCTAGTAACTAACAGTTACAGATACAGTTAATGCTAAGGTAACAACTCACAAGAGGAAAGTTCACCTGACTCACCTCAAACACTCACAATAATTCTTGATGCATTCTGAGCACTTGCAATTACATCCTTTCTTATGGTGAGGTTTCATTTCTCCTAGATTGCTTTTCCCAATCTTTGGTAAGAAAGCTTCTGGGTTTCTATCAAGACAGGCCTAAACCAAAAATTGCTAGATCATGAGAAATTCAAAGAAATGTTTTTAAACACCTAAGATGATCTGATGTTTAACAAAGTCATTCTTACTTTCCACTGTCATTATTGGTGGTAAGATGCCTATGGATAAAGGAGTCTTCCATGTTAAGAGCAGAAATTCAAAGTTTGAGTCTATCACAGGAAGCAACTTGCATTGCTGTTACGGAATAACCTAAATGACCCATCTACTCTTTTCCTGTGACTGGTTTTCTTTCACTGCTGATGCTACTTTCATCAGAAATAAAAAGTTCTCAGTGAAGAAAGAACCATTGCTCACATATCTACATACACCTCAGAAGCTGTAAATGTATCTCGTTTCATTAACAGCCCAATACAGAGACCACTTGCTGAAAACAGCACTGGACTGGAACAGCAAGTTTCAATTAGGTCCCAGACCTCGCAATGTCATGGAGTACTAAAAGGCAGGTTAAACAGGTTATAAGCCCTTTATTTACAATATTTATGGATGGATGGCACAGGTATGCTGTCCTCAGTGGCAAACAAGACCTATTATGCTTTATAAAATGCCATCTACATCATTGAAAGGAGTGCTTCGACATCAACAACCTCATCAGCTGAACTACAGATGACCATCTGATTTGAAAACTATTGACAGTAAAAACTGCTGTGGCATTGGGCTGTCTGCATGTGGGAAAGCTCTAACTAATTAGATCAATGTCTTGTACAATCCTGAAATTATGTGAACGATGGAAAAATTGCTTTGGAGAGTTGCATACAATAAGTTCAAAGCCATCAAAATATCAGCAGTAGAATAAGACTTTTTACTATCACTTTAAAACTTAGAAAACATAACATAAATATGAAATTATTGCCCAGACTCTGCAGTTTAATAAACACACAGAAATTAGTCCATATATTATTCTTATTCTACTAATAAAATCACGATTTTAGTAGATGTAGAAGCAACCTGCTTCTCCACTACTACAGCGTTAAATGTCGCTGCCAGGAGACCCAACTTTGCATTGCTGCAGGTGTCAAACAGAAAGACTAACACAAACAACTGCAGAAGTTCTGTCAATGAGAATAATAATTTGGGTAGTAATAATCTGTTTGCCTTTAACTGCTGTTTGATGCTGAGATACAATACATTTCCTTTAAGATAAAAAAACCTGAAATTAAATTTGGAGTTGAGTATTTCCTTCCAAGAATAAAAATTATTGTTCACCTAGCACATCACTAGCTTTAGTCCAATGTATCATGAGTTCTATAAAAGGAAAGAAATTGAGGCAATACCTAGCTTTATTTATGTTAAAATAACATATTTAATATACTGTAACTAGTAGAAAAACAGTATTTCACACATGAAGCTGATACCAATGTGTACTGTACTACTTTCCTTTGGTGGTTTTTGTTTTGTTTTGTTACCTTAATGGCTTTAAATTGCTCAGTTTCATGAAGTTGATTGTTGTAACAATTATTGCAGTTGCAGCTATTGCAAAAATCCCCATTGGCAAAACAATCGCAGTATCTATGATTAATATGTAAAATAACATAATAAGTTAAAAGATGTAAATTTTTAAATTTAAATTCTACTTCTAAGCAGAATGCTCAGTTTCTACTCATTAAATGTTCTGTCCTCTGTAATTTAATCACATTAAACCTAGACAAAGAGTTTATCTTTCTCTTTCAATTTTACATTCTGTAAAATATAATCAGTTCATTCATGAATTGAAACCTTTAATTATCATGTATACATCTCTGTGGATATTATTTACATATGATTCCAGAAGCAAGACAGAGGAATTACACTTTAGCATGCAGCATTAGCATTCTACATAGATCTTCCAGATATTCTCTGAACAACTTTCCAGCATCGTTATTTGGTTTTCATACTTTGGATTACAAGTAATTATCTATACCTCTGCACTAAATTCTGAGCTTGTCTGACACTACATCAACTGTGGATCTTTAACAGTATCAGAAGAATAATTTTTGACACACATATACTGTTCATTTTAAAGCACACATTCCTTGTACGTTAGTCTTTTCATCTATACACTGTTATTAGCATTTATTAGATGTTGATAAACACTACTTACAATTTAAGACACTGAGATTTTGTGTAGTCACATGCTTTCGTAGACTTTGCAAGCTCTGAACCAAAAGGTAAGCTAAACAGGTTGGAAAAGGAAAAAAATAGAAAAAAAAAAGCAAATACAAATGCAAAAAGTCTGCTATGAAATCTAATTATTCTGCAGTGAAATTTCAGGAACTGAATTTATTTCTTTACACCAATAGTGGTGCTACTTAGAAGCGTGGCCTCAAAGAGGGCATGAGAAAAAGAGAATAAGCAACCTGCAATCACCCTCTATCCACCAGCTGTCACTGCTTTGGACAGGTTGGCCCTTAGTCATACAACCTCATAATGGTTGTGCAACTGCAAAACTCCCTCATCTCTCACACTGGGATTGCATCAGCCTCTTACTTAAAAATGACCTGCAATTAAGTATTATTAAAAGAATTCCATTCATGTTAGAAATACAGGCTAAACACACACTAATTACACTTGGAAACATATCAATTAACTTAGAAAATTAATTGTTGTTCAGGCAAATAGACAGCACAATTGCACTGATCCTAAGAAAACCTGAAACCCTGCTACATAGTCTTGACCGCCAGCAAGTGGCATCCTTACTATCAAGATACATACTCAAAGCATTCTTTCAGAACTGCATGTTTGTTACTAGACAGAAGCAGCTATACAACGTGAAAACATCTAGGAGTCATTTCCAGACTAAAATTCAAAAGTGATAATGGATGTAAGATGTTTCATGCATCTTACCCTTCTGAGGTCATTTTCACTTCTGCATGCAGATTTGATTCTAGATGGAATGGAGAGATGCTAGCCACTGGTTCTAAGGGTCCATTTTCAAACTGTTGAAGATAAAATGTACATATCCTGTTTATATTAACTTTGAAAAAAGTAACCTTGTAAGTTAACAGAGAAAAAGTAACACAAAGAAAACTGCTTTGGGGATAATTTGGTTGTCAATGGTACTGGTATAAACTCATGGAAGTAAAGAGTCATGAGAACAGCACACATCGCCTCTTGGAAACCATTCAGCACATCAGGAATCCTGCTTCTCCCAGCACAAAGAACCAAGAACAGCTTTCAGTGCTGCAGTGTTGGTGCACTATTTTCAATTTACTGATAATTCCAGTTTCAGTAGTCAATTGAAACTGGCTAGTGGCTTGATGATTTACTTTATGTTCAGCTGCAATATGACAACTAATTGGTTGAAGACTAAGCTCACAGGACAAGAAAACACACTGCAGTTTGGTTGTGTCTTCAGACATATGATTAATAACAGCCTGGTTATGGAGAGAGACAAGGCAAGAACAATGGTGATTATGCTGATATTACTGGTAACGGAGGGACAATGAATAATTGTAAGTCATTGTTATTTTAATATGTAATCAGTCTAGCTGACCACTAAGAAAAGGAAAATTAATATATTTAAAGCAAACCAAGAAAGACAAGAAGAATCTTGTTCAGGATATAGTTAAGAGGACAATTACAAGACCGTCTACATCACTGCTGAAGGTTTAGGCACCAATTTGCAGATATGCTGCCGTTAGAGATGAAAGACTCCCTAGGTCATTGTCCAATCTGGCCCCTTTGGTTTTTTTCTTCCCTCTTTCATGATAGTGGCTGCTATCCACAAACCATTTGTGTTTGTACCAGCATCAGATATTCCCTTTACACAAATCAAAAGTTAACAATTAAAAAAATTACAGTGTTTTTTGCTACCAGCTCTGTTGGAAGTAACACATGAGAAGTCAAGCATCTGTAAAGATTTTTAGTTTTCTGTTAAATTTTCATCAACAAAAAAAATTGACAACAGTAATAAAGATTTAATGAATGTTAAACTGCAATCAAAAGAAAAGAGTGTAAAAAAATCCTACTGAAAAAAAATACTCCCCTTCATCTGGTAAAAGTTAATGTGCTTTCCTTCACCCCAAAAGAGTCTCAAAATGTTTCTCAGAAATATCATCATCTATATAATGCTAGATTCGAGGTTTCAAAACCTGAATCAATTTATTTTTCTAATAGAAAACTGTATTTTTAATTCCGGTGTTACTTCTAGAAAATGTTGAAATCAGAAACCTTTATGTGCAGAGAGCACACTGAGTGCAGAACTAAACCATGCAAACTAGCTAAACTCTCTTTAGAAAATGTATATAATTATTGCTTCCCAACATACACTTAACAACCCAATTTAAAGAAAAAGAAAATAAAGTATATTGTATTTAATAAGTTTAAAAGATAAAGCTTCTTTACCTCTTGTTCATTCAGAAGTAGTTCACTGGGAACAGGCAAAAACTGCCCCAGTACAGCTGTTACAGGGTTGTCTGCATCTGAAAAGATGATGTTTACCTGAAGACAGCAGAACTACTCGCAGTATGTACAGTTTTATTTCTGCATAAATATTTTTTGAATTAAGCATACAGGCAAATTGGGACATCCAAATTCTCCTGTTCATAAAAAAATTACCTGAGGCTGTCTGCCCTCTGTTAGCACTTTCTCCTATCTCGACAATAAATAGTGTTAATGAAGGACCTTGAAGTTTTCTCTCAATAAATGTTCTTCTCATTGCAAAGTAACAAAACCAAAACCCCCAAAACAAACAAACAAACAAACCCGGCCACACAAAAACGCCCCTGACAGAGGAACATACCACTAATTTGTCAGTTAGGAATCAGAGCATGGGATGTTTTTATTCTATGACACTTAAATTCAAATGACATAGACTTAAAATATGTTGATGAAACAAGAAAAATGTCAGAAACAATTAAATGTATGTATTTTGAGTTCTTATTTTACAAATTTCCAGTGTTCTGAGAGAGCATCTGGAAAAAAAAGTCTTTAACTTACAAAAAAATTATTAAAAACCCACGGAGAAAACCGTAGCTGCAAGACTAAGTCTTTGTGTAAGTCCTGGTGAAGAACTGCATGTCAGTACGTGAGCATCCTAATGCATGCACACACAAAAAAGCAAATGTCTGTCATAGTAAAATTACAATATGAATCTTATACCTGTACATACATCCTTCCCATCTAAAGATAGAAAAAAGAAAAAAAAGGAAGCCAAAAAAGACAGCTTAATTAAAAAAGAGAATAGTCCCTAGAAATTTTTAGATAGATACGATTCTTTTACTTGCTGTGAGGATGAGTAAAACAGAAGAAAGCTGAAGCTAATAAAAACTAAAAAACATATGCCAGCACATTCCCTTGCAGCTTTTTCTTCCTTAACTTTACAGCAAATCAACGAGAGTGAAAATGTGTTGCTCCATCTAAACAGCATTAACTTCCACACATCAGAAACCACTTTCTTTAAAAACTGATGGCATTTCAATTTTGCATAATAATGTAATTAGTGAGCCATTCCTAATCCCTAAATTAAAATACTCACAGCTCTCAATGCTGCTCTTCATTTATAGAGAAACAGTGACACTTGGTGGCAAGTTCGGCTAAATGCAAATGTACGCAGGTACATAGACTAAACGTGCTCTATATGAAAAGTAATCTGTATATTAAAAGCTTTCAATAAAACCCACATATCCATTACATCATCCTAATTACACTGAAGCACTTAGAAATTTTTCAGTTATAAAACGAACAAAAAAACCTGGTGATAGCTACATTAGCTTTGGCTCATCTCCTGCTGTTGCTGCTTAAGAACATAAGCACATGCAGTTGCATATTAACAGTCTATGATAGTCCGACAGGCTAAAGATAATTTTTGGTTTTATTCACAGAATCACGGAATTTTAGAGGTTGGAAGGGACCTTAAAAGATCACCTAGCCCAACTTCCCCTGTCAGAGCAGGATCACCTAGAGTAAGTCACACAGGAACACATCCAGGTGGGTTTTGAATGTCTCCAGAGAAGGAGACTGCACAACCTCTCTGGGCAGCCTGTCCCAGTGTTCTCTCACCCTCACAGTGAAAAACTTTCTCCTTATATTCACATGTAACAGCCTGTGCTCCAGCTTGCACCCGTCCTATCTCTGGCCATCACTGAAAAAAGCAATAATTACCTGACTGAAGGTAATTATGTTGGTTGTGATACTTGGGAATTAGATGAACTGGTTTCAGTTCTTGTGTGCCACAACTGTTAATACAGAGTATTTGAGTACCTCCTTCCAGCTCGCAGATACCCTGGAATGAATAACTAATGAGTAGTGTTCATCTACAAAACTGTAATTTTAATCATATAAAGGTTCTCATAAGAGTACCACCTCCCTTTTAAAGCTCCATAATCACTGACTGGAAACTCTCAAGTAAATAGATCATTATGCATTCAGATGTATGCTTTTTAACCCTTAATTTCATTTTTGGAAACAGCTACCGCTAACACTGTAGCTCCTCAACCTAGGCAATCGGCATTCCTGGTGCTCTAAATTGCTCCATGGGGCTTTGTAGAGAATATTCTACCCATTTACTAGTGTGCTGACTTCTGGTTCAGCTCCCTAACCAGAACATGCTTTGTAAACTCTCATTTTATTCACTTAGTTGTGATTTTAAATCTAGACCTTTACTTTGGATGAAGTAGTTGTCACTTTGGTGGCTTTTTTGGTTTGGTTATAGCTTTGGTTTTGTTTGTTTCTAGCTGTTAAGTAGAAAAGAACATAGGATATATGTGTATATATAAAGTAGCACTGTAACTAGAGAAAATTTAGATTTTAAGTCCAAGGAAGGGACTGTCATATTATTCTTGATTCAGCAGTTACTAAGTGGGGCTTCTTGATGCTAGAGTGGTACAGATAAATTAATTTTCTCTAGGATATAATTTTGCTATCAATTACAGGATATAATTACCACAGGGTTGGAGTAATTTCTGTGTGAACATCTGGATTCTTCTGCTACGCTGTGCAATGCCATTAACTTGCAGCCAGACTCGTCAATATTTGAACTCTGAAAAATTGCTGTGTCTTGATGATTCTCAATAACATTACTAACTGTGTCTCTTACCTCATCCTGAAATGTAAAATTTTAACAGGCATGCTTTAAAATCTACTTTAACATTCCAAGCAAACACAATAATTTTTAAAATGTATCTGCATAACTCATACATTTTAAAGCAAGGATTGTATTCAAATGTAATACTGAGAATAGTTTATTGATCTGTCAATGGTAGAATGATTTTTGCTTATCCTTCAAGCAAAAATATTCCTGAAGAATCACAGTGAACAGTAACATACTTCACAGTAACAATGGTGTTCAGTTTCTCTGACATCACAAAGCATCATCAACTGATTTCTAAACTGTCTTGAAGTTAATCATTAGTCATAGCAAATTATGCAAAACAGAATTTGTCTTTAGTTATGTAATCTGACTGGGGATCTTTGGGATTTAGTCTAATTCAACAGTAGTCATCTGAGACTAGACTGCAAGATCAGTTATACCTATAAATGAGATTGTTCAAAAAATAATTTTTGTTAGGGAGCAATCGCTGTGTGTCATGATATTACATCACAGATATGGTGCCACTTGCATTTCTTGAAAAACCTATTTATCACCTATCTTGGCAACCCAATAACTTATCACAGTGTTACCTTCATGAAAGTCATAGTTCCAGGTGAAGCCTTGCCCCTCTCAGTACACACTCTAAGCCATCAAATGGACAACCTTGGAAAACATGTCTAGAAAATTCCAGTGATTTTCATAGATCTCCCTTCCACGTAATACCTAAACTTCTATAGTTTGTCTTGCACATATCTAGGAAATTATATTTTAAAAAAACTCAAGAGAATAACTAAGTTGCAAAGAACATTTCTCCATAGGTAGGGGAAGCTAATGTTAAAGCCAGATTTTCATCCTCAGCTCGGTTCCTTTTTTATATACTGCTTATATGATAAAGGCTCAAATACCAATCAGCTGCCCAAGGGATGTTCGGCAAAGTGTGTTTGTGTTCACTTCGTCTTCGGAGATGCCTCCTCCCTAACTGGACTAAACTGGAACCAGAACGTGCAAGTGGCAGACAAGCCAAAAGGAACTGAAAAAAGCAAAAAATCCAGGTGCTATTCTTCCTTCCTCCACAGTGTAGCAGTGTAGGAAATCTACGGAGCAACGTTTTTCTTCTCCTTTGAGATCAGATAGATCAGTGTTTAAAAGAAGCTTTTACCCTCTGGCACTTTGAATAAATCACATTGCAGGCATTCAGGACAAATTCTCTCAATAATAATAAAACCTTGTATGCGTACTTACTATTTCATCATAGACAGAGGCACTAGTCTGAGATAAGCCACAGATACCACTGGAAGATTCTAGAATATAAATAAAATACATTTGGTTTACAAAAAGATCAGTGTTTTGCACCAAGAGCTCCTTTACAGCATCAATCAAAGAGATTTTAATGCCATTACAGCATTACATTCTTGTGAAAAAAAAATTAATATTCCTTTGTAACATACTTGCCAGGATAAACAGACTTTAGTTTGGGTATTTTTGGTGTCTTTAAAAGGTTTATTTTGCCCATTTGGTAAAATTCATTTAGCTTTGGGATAAGAAGCTTTGTGAGATCAAATCTAGTAGTCAGTCTAATCCTGAACAAGACTGTCAACAGGTTATGGGCAGAACACATCAAACAACTAAACAACTGCTTGTGAGCAAACAGTCAGCAGCAGCATTAGTGGAACCACCTAACTTTCATAACCAGTTGTCAAACTTCAAAATGAAATAAAAATACTGTTCAACCCAATTTAAAAGAAAACAAAAAGAAAAAAGAAAAAAGAAAAAAAAAAAGAAAAGAAAGAAGGCTTAAAAGATGGAGTATAATGTTCACAGTCCCCTGAAGTAGCAGGGGAGGTGATATGGTCAAACGGGAAAATCAAAAGACTGAACTACATGGTTGAAGCAACAGGAACGTACACAAACAGTGGTCCATTCTTAGTCATAACAACATCACGAGAAAAGGTTCATACTGCAGTTTTCCAAATCCAGAAATTTATTTAGCTGTTTAGCTTAAAAGAGGAGGAAAATGAAATAAAATCCCCCTGATTCACTGGGGGAACTTACCATTTAAACAATTGGTTAAGTTTTGTAACTGCATAGTACTGTTTTGGATTCCTTTAAATTGATCATAGCATCTATTCTCACCTGCAACTGGAGGCATGAATGATCTGAACACCTGAAGAAAAGAACGTTTTATTTATAACTATTTTATATATTATTTATTTTTTAAACTAATTCTTTTGTGCATGTGTGTAAACAACTTTACAAGCCAAAGGTACTTTTAAACTGTAACTGTAGCCCAAAATCAGAAAGAAACCAAAAATGCATTGGGTAACTCTTACAATAGACCTCAAGCATCTCAGGATGAATTGCCACTGGGAAGTGCCCCGGGCTGGGTAGCATCAGCAATGATTTCCGTAACAGGATGTTTCCTGCACTGACAGCCCAGCACCTGCCACCTGGCTTCAGCCTGGCATCTTGGTGGGATACTGCAAAGGAAAATCAGACTTAATTTTCAATTAAGTAATTTTTGTGAATTTGGGTTTGGGGGGGTGTGTGTTTTTTGGTTGGTTGGGTTGGGTTTTTTTTTTTGTTTGGTTGTTTCGTTGGTTTTTAATGTTTTTATTTTTCAATCTGTTTGTCAAAATATTTACATAGAAAAAAATGTCAACTGATACGCTTAAGTATTTTAAGATAGCTTCTCAGATGAAACCTCAGTACTCCTCTAGATGCAGCCAGAGTACAAACTTAAAATTTGGGTATTTCTTTAGATGATACTCTAGAACCGTATGTATGCCACATATGAACAGGCTGGACTAGGCAAATGGGTTTGGTCCTGTGAGCATCACAGGAAATTTTATGTAGTGTACTTCTCTAGTTGCTAAAAGATTGAGCATAAAAAAATGTAACTTCTAACTACACAGAAAAACTGCCAAATGTGGTAAGCATAAGAAACCCCTCTCTCACAAAACTACTTTCCTCATTGAGATTTAACAATACAGGCTACAGTTTACTGCTGCAAATTAATTAATTTTAACTCATTTGGACTCTAAATTTTAAGATGACAAGTGTGTCCCCTGTTGAACTAAAAAATACAAATTTTAATAGCTTATTTGTACTTTGTGCAATTACCTGATAGCTGATAATATATAAAACCAAAGTGGGTATATTTGTGACATTATAAGGTTTTTTTAAGGAACAAAATAATTACATTTAAAAATTTGGCTCATAACACAGACAAAAAAGTACAGCAGTCAGAACCGTTTGCTCACACTGCATGTTATTTCTGGCAACATAAAGGAGATTTTTTTTCCCTGTATTTACTATTATTGTTCTTGTATAAAATTAAAAAAAATTAAAATTTAAACATCATGTGGATCTCATGTAAGTTTTGACGTGGTGATTCCCACCATTTAAGTCACAAATAAGCATGAATAGATAAATAAATTCTTTCACTTAATCTTACTGGTATCATTCTGCCATTTTGATTGGCTGCTCCTTCTAGAGAGAAAACACTTGAAGTTGGAACACTGCAACTGTTATGCTGCTTTGTTACAGAAGACATTAAGTGGACACTATTTGGAGGCAGATAAGGTGAATGCACATGTTCAGCTGCTTCTGTAAAATTTAATTCCTTGTATTTTTCAAGATCTTCATCACTGCAGTTGTTTTTTCCGTGCAGATATACTTCAAGTTTTACTATTGCATCTTGATTTTCAGTGGTAAGTGGATACTTCAAGTGATCCAACAAAGTCTCTCCGGCATTTACGGTGCATAAATGCTTGTCTTGAATAGATAGCAACCCTTCCTCAATGGGATTATTTATTACTGCAGCTTCCAGGCTTACGTTTTCAAAACTAGTGGGACTGCTTTGACTACGTATTTCAGTTAGAAATCCGGTGTCTATTGCTGATCTTACATCAAGCATCTGATTCTCCATAGTCACGGACAGGCTGTCAACTGGTTTATTGTTTTGATTTTGGTTTTTTTTTTTATTGAAGAGAATGAAATTTTCTATTTCAGTATTCTTCTGAATATTTATCTAGAAGTAGATGAAATATTTTTAACCAAACACCACCACACATATATAAGAGCGAATACTAACCCAATTAACACGTAACTGTGAATGAAACTTAACAGCATAATGCTAGAAGAGGTGGTTGGGGTTCTGAATCTGACTTTCAGAAAACACACTCCTCCATGCAGACACAAACAAGCTGCTTCCACCATAAGAACACATTCTCTGTAACTTTTACACACATGAACAGTGTTCAGATTTCTATCAGACTTTTGATACGTGGCTTTAGTAGCCTGTAACTACAGTGTTTTGTGTCAGGAAGTAGCGCTTTAAGACCAAACCTTCTCTATACTCTCCAGATCACTACTGCCAGTTACAGACAAGGCAAGCCAAAGCACTTCTACCCAGAGCACTTCTACCTAGAGACACAGGCCAAGATCCACCTGCACTGTCACCACTACTGCTCCTAGATTTGGCTAAGGCACTACGGGGAGGGCTAACTACCCATGTCCTCCTGACTGAGCTGGGCTATTGCAGCCCTATGAAGGCTCCAGACTCCCTGCCCCGCACATATCAGCCACGAAGAGCAGCTCTGGGACACCTGCAGGATACGACCAACCCTACCCAGAAGCTCCGGCTGCCCTGCCCGTTCCTCACGCTGGTTTTCAGGGCAGAAAGGGGTCAGGCCCCACACGTCCGCCCCAGGCCGTCAGCAGACGCTTGGCTCTGCCACTGCCTCCAGGGACTCCACCTTCCCCGCAGCCGCCGCCCACCCTTCAGGCAGCGCGGCCGCGCGCCAGCCTGTTAACGGCAGCTGGGCGCGTGCCCCGGCGCCGCTACCAGCCGGCCCCGGCCGCTTCCCCACCGCCGGCGGGGCTCCGCACGCCGCTCCGCACCCCGCAGAGGGAGGCAGCCCTTTGGCGCACACACAGCCGGGGGCTGAGTGGGGTGGGGGGAGGTTGGGGTGGTGTGTGTTTCGGTTGAACAACTTCCCCTGTAAGTCTCGTTGCCCTGCCCCTGCGCTGGCCCTAAGTTAACGGAGTAAGAGTTAGTTGGTGAAACGCACAGAGCACTGTGCAGCTCCAGCTCCCATGCCGAGTTCAGGGCTGCCCAGTTTAAAGAGAGACAGGGACATACTAGTGAGGTATGTCCATTAACAACAGGCCATGAACATGATTGAGGGTCATACCTTTACTTACCTGCAAGTAAAAAGCTAGGGGAAAGCCTGGAAGGGAGGATGTAAAGAGGATAAGAGCAAGCTCTTCTCCATGGCACCAAGTGACAGGAGAAGAGGCCACAAGCACAAACTGAAACACAGGAGTCTCCCTCTGAACATTAAGAAATACTTTCTCCAGTGCAGGGCTGACTGTAGGACTGGCACAGGTTGCCCAGGGAAGCTGTGGAGTCTCCAACTTTGGAGATACTCAAAAAGCCATCTGGCCATGGTCCAGGGCAGCTACCTAGTCGCAGCAGATGACCTTTGCACCAGCGGCCCCTTCTAACCTCAACCATTCTGAGAGTCTTAATACCAAGCATCCCATGTATCCTAGAAAATACTACATCTTGTACATCCTGAAAAGCAAGGAAAGGGGAGACACACTCTCCAAAAGAATAAAGTACTGATCTCTATCAGCAGAAAGTTTCCATACATCATTTCTGTTCAGAGTAAACATATCGATTTCCAGTTTCGGTATCCAGCCTTGGAAATACAAACAGAAACTAACAGTAATTAAGAGATGAAGCGTGAAATTGAAATCGCTGTTCTTTCACATAGGGAAGGCTGTAACATGCAGACAAACAGCAAGCTAAATGACTGTGAAATAATCTCTCTCACAAAATTATTTCATGGATTTTTTTTTTAGTTGTTGTTTGGTGGCTGGGTGGGGTTTTTTATTAAACAACAATTCAAAAAAACAGCACATGAACCTTTGCGAGGTTATGGAAAAAAATCCTCTTCAAATGGATCAAAGTATTCCTCGCATTTTAATGCAATTTCAAAGGAGGTGTCAGGTTCTGTGAATCCTCACATAAAGCAAATGATGGTTGAGCAATGTTAATTTTCTGTACAGGGACTAGCTCTCCACTGCCTTACCATCCATACTCTACAGATTGTTCACCGCAAAGATCAAACCAGTGTTATCCACCAATTCACAGACCCTTTCACAGAAACATTCCAGCTGCTATTTGGATCCCCCCAAAAAACCCTCATTGAAAGTAAGACCTGATTGTCTTCTTCCAAATTGTTTCTTCTTTCTACTGAACCTGAAAAAACATTAATTTTCACATTCCCTAATAATTAGCAAGACATGTACATATCGCTGCTAAAATAAACTGAACAGTCTGCTGTTATCTTTCCTAACTACATTTAATAGCAATGGTTTCATACCACCAGAAGCAACAGTAAGGGAGCTCGGAATAAGATACGACAGAGATTAAACATTGTACTAAATAGTGGTAATTGTGAAATTTTATTTTTTGAAGTCACAGAAGAGGGTAGAAAATAGAGACAAAGTGTTGGAGCTAAAATAACCAACCACAGATGTAGAGTAATTGAAGAAGATAAAAAAACCCAAGCAACTAGCTTAAATTAATATATTTTATGAGAAAATGATACAAATTAGAACAATGATTTCCAAGGTCAGTCACACACTTCCTTAGTCCCTCAAAAAACCCCAACCCTTAAAAGAAAATTAAAATAATATTTAGTTTGGAATGATAATCCTGGACAAGAGTAGCCTCTAACTGCATTAAAGCTGTCCTAATTTCTGGCATGAAATAGCTAAACTAAGAAATTTGGAAAATATACATTTGAGGTATTCCACCAATTCCACACTGCTATTTAATAAACAGTTATCATCCAACCTGACTTTTACCAGCTAACTCAACACTAATTTTGAGCTGTTTAAATCACTAATTGAGAATAAGCAATTCAAGGTTTTAGTAACAAGGTAATTTTTTCTAGAATATGAACTTTTTGCTTTATAATAAAGTACACTGCATTAGAAGGTTCATTCAAATCTTGGTAATTTCGGTTACACTCCTATGGCTTTTCAGCAAAAAAGCAAGCAGTTTTACTGTATATACACAATATTGAACATGAGGATTTAAATTAATTATTAATACTCTATCATCACTGTGGATTTCTAAGATTTACATCCAAAAGGCATATTTTATTTACATACTCTTGACATAAAATCTTATCTGTTTAGAAATTATGATCTATCCCAAATTAAAAAAAGATACATTTAAAACCACAGAATGTTCAAAACAATTGTAATAAAAAAAAAAGCTTTCTGTGCCAATTATACTTACCCTCTAATAACGTAAAATTGCATTGATAACTGCACTAACTACTATTAGACTTGAAATATTTAAAACCTGAGAGTTAAATCTAAACTTTTTTTTAAGGAAAATCCTACAAGTGTTAATCCTACAACAACCCTAGTGTTAATTTAAGCATAGATTGGTCAGTGGTCAATAAAAAAAACAAACCTACAAAACAACACAGTGCATCATTTCTGCAGTTCCAAAAGAACAGATTGCTATACAATTGTTGCAGGGGTTTGATGAATGCCAGGCCTGCCAGCCACAGTAAAGCTTGTTTCAAAGTGTCTTTTCCCACATGCTGTACCTAATCAAGTAAGGAGAGTCATAAGCCAATTTTGGTGAGGGTTCCCACATTTCTGTAAACATGCATTTGCTTAAGTATGCACCTGGGATCTTTATGTTTGAGGTTAAAGCCTCACACAGCTGTTTTAAAAGCTAGATCAAAGAAAAAAAACCTAAACAACACAACATGAAGAGGCATAGAAATTTAGAAATACTGGCCAGAAGACATTCAAAGTCTAATGAGAAGTTTTGTATCAACACCAAGGGCCTTTCAAAATCAGCATAGCTCAGGCTATGTTCACTTTATTGCTAAACACCATGTACCTTACATTAAAAAATAATAGTAGCTTTTGCACTAACAGGTACATCTTACTGCACTGCAGGATGTAAAGTGTAACTAACTGCACCTAGAAAGCCTGGGGACAAGAAGCATCACACACAGAGTTACTCCGTTTTGCAGTAGCCATTTTATTTCTATACTTGGAAACATTATGCTCCTTTTTGAGTGAAACAGCTTTTTCCCTTTCTCCATGTATTGTTCAGAAACTGTGCTTGACCAAAACCGTCTCCCAGGAGTGAGCTATTTCCCCACAGTTCTAATAGTTTGCCCTTCTCTTGCAGATGGTTGGTGATGTAGTAGTGTTTTTTCTAGGCTGAAAGCAGGAAAACTGCATGCAGGCAGCCTTCCTTTGTAGGCTATCCAACAGGTTGTAGTAACTCATTCCCTACCACCCAGAAACTCTGACCTCAAATGACCACCAATACCATTCACCAAAACAAACACAAGTATCTGCAGCTCTGAAACAAAGGTACTCCTGCCTTTCACAAGGAATGATCTTCACCATATAAGATGGGAGCATTTCATTACAGCTTTAAATCTCACTGCAATATAGTCAAGTGTACTTATAACACATCAACATATAATTTAAAAGCTAGATCTGCATCACCAATATTCACCTCCTTCACCATTAAGACAATGCAAAACTAACTCCCAGTGCAAGCTTTTTTCCTGGGTTTAGAATCTTTCTTTTTCTAAGGCACTTGCATGTACAAGCACACAGGTCCATTCATTTATATAGAAATAAAAAATGATTATGTGGAAAACCTGCTTGTAAGTAGGAAGAAAAATGTGGTCCCTGCTAATTAGGTGATATATTTTACTACCTAATTTTTTTTCTCCAAATCCCCAAAACTTTTGTAATTTGGTATGTTACAGTGGGTTATATCAGGGAAATAGATATATATATATAGTTTTACAGAAATCATCTTTAAAAATAAACCCAAACAAAATCCAATGAAGGTAAACAGCCACAAGTTTTGTCAGTCATTGATATAAAGCAGTAGATACACTGAAGAACGTTCTATTATTAATACACAGTAAATTGAACTTTTTCTAGTATTTGACTTTCAGACAGCGTGGTTTATCCCTTTGATTCTGGAGTACAAGCAGGCTACTTTTAAGTAAAATAAGAGCAAGTGTATACAAATTAAGAGAAAACTGCAGGAGTTAGAATATACATGACTTCATGCAATACTATACTTCATCCCTAGAAACATACAAGATTTCAAAAGCCATCCCTTGTGGAAATACACTCTTCCAGAACTACTGAGAAAAAAAAAAAATAAATTTGTTACACTGCTAAGGTTTTCATAGGTGATCAAGATGTTGATTCAGCTTCTCCGCCAGCTACTGTTTGTCAAACCTTGCTCTCATTCACTGTTCAGAAGAGTTCTCATCCCAACAACAGGAGACTGCTTGGCACCAGTAAGGCAAATCACTTGGTACAGTTTTTACTAGGGTTAAATAAACCCATGATGTCAACCATCGCTTTTCGGATATTTTTTCCAAAACGATGAGAATCCTTTAAAAACAAACAAAAAAACCCAAAACCACTGTCAATCAGCAATTATCTTTTAGGCAAAAGAAAGATAATTTTAACATATTGTAATACTGGAGTACATGGAATTAAAGCACATATTTTATAAAAAACTGGGATTTTAAACCACAAAAATTTTAATGCTATACAAACTGACCCAGATTTACGCTATTATTGACTAGTGAGTTCTTCATTGTTCATTTACTTCCCTGCAAACAGAACTGAGATCATCTCATCTTGAAATCAGCTGAATCTATAGCTGTTACATTAAAACAGGCAGGGATTGGTACTGTCTTTTTAGACAAGATTTTGTAAAAGCTAATTTTCAGAAAGCAATTGGTTATCTGGAAAGTGGGCCACTAATGACCCAGAAGAACTGAAAGAGGGGAAAAATATTTTTGATTTGAGATCCTATTAAGAGTCATTAAACTTTTGCCATTGAAAAATTAACAAGAAGTATTGAAAAGGAAAATCACAATTATCTAAGTGTAAGCCAACTATGAACTTGATCTGGTTATTCTAAGCATCAGATTAATGGTACAAGGAAGAAATTAAGATTACAAACATAGATTAGCTATATTGCATGACGTACTACAAAGAACCTACTAATATCAAGGCCATGCACAAGAAATGCTATGTTCAGCTATATAATCCCAAACAAACTCAGGATGTTTATTAAAGTTATAAAAATCTAAAAGGAAAAACTCAATTGAAACTCCCTCAGAGCAGGCCTATCTACAATATTAAAATAATTAGTATTATTCTAATATTTTTTATAAATTAAATAGTCACAGATTACAATTTATTATTCTTTATTATTTAAATAAAGAATTTATTATTCTTTATTATTTAAACCAAGAAGATTAAAAGAATAGGAAGCCTAAGTTTACTCTGTCTGTACAACCACAGGACAGAAACAAATCAAAGCAAAAGTGTAAGAACAATGAACAGGAGACACCCATCTTACTGTTTATGGGACAGATACGAGTTATTTTGCATGAGTTCTAGGGAGCTACACATGTGTAAAGATGACCTTGGGCCACGTGTGTAAGTGGAACAGAATACTGTTGCTTTGGTTCATTAAACTACTAAATTTATACAGGTGGAGACAAAAAACCCCAACAAAACAGTGTATGTTGAGAAAGAAAAAATGCATTATAACTGTATGCTGCAAGTCCTAGTAATAATTTTTTTTGGACAAGAACAGTTTTACAATCAGATTATCAGGACAGATTTATTAAACCACAGGGAAGGACTGACTCTTACCGTCTCAGAACAAGATATTTTGCTGGAGACATGGAAATGGATGGAATTTTCATCCAAGATAATATAAGAAACACCATAACCATCATCAGCCACCTAGAGAGAATAAAGAAGAGGAAATCAAGTTCTAAACTTTTTCCTTCCATTCCCAAATTTTCTTATTAATAATTGCACAGTTCTTACTGTATAGTTTTTAAAATCAGTTGCAATTTCTCAGGTGAAAATTAACCTTCCATATCTTATACACTATTTCTGAAGACTGATTCCACTTAAGGAAACAGTTCCAGTCTCACTGAAGCGCACAGAATTGACATTTCCCAAATATATGTCTGCACTCTTTCTCAAATTTAGTGTTCTGAAATAGAATACTCATTCAAAGACCTTCTATCAAGGTCTGGTCCTAAGCAGTTACACAGTTTCAATGCTTATATAGAAAGGAATAAAATAGTTCAGTTGTATACCTAGATAACCTGTTTCATGGAATAACTCAGCAGATGAAATAAATATGGTATATAAATATGGACAAGACTTGTAATGAAAAGGTGACCAAAGGTCAAGTCCACAGCAAAGATAAGTTTCTGAACACCTGCACCAGGAGCAGAGCCTCTGGTATGATTTCAACATTATGAGCCCTAACTGTCCCAAGTCTCGGTCTGAGGTTACATTTAAAGAATGTCTGGTAAAGGTGCACAAGGCCATGGCACCCAGAGGTCCTGCAGGAACTGGCGGATGAAGTTGCCAAGCCACAAGCTGTTGTCATATTTGGTAAGTCATGAAAATCCAGTGTCCCCACTGGCCAGAAAAGGGGAAACATAACCCCCATTTTTTAAAAGGGAACTCTAGATCTGTCAGTCTCAGCTCTGTGCAAGATCATGGAGCAGACCCTGTGGGAAACTGCTCAGGCACATGGAAAATAAGGACAAATTTGGTTGCCTTCTACAAGAGGGTTACAGTGTTGGTGGTTAAAGGAAGTCCAATTGATGCAATCTACCTGGACTTACACAAAGCATTTCACAACCATCCTTGCCTCTAAATTGCAGAGACATGGATTTGACAGATTGACTGTTTGGTGGATAAGGATATTTGCATTCAATGTCTCAATGTCCAAGTGGAGACCAGAGACCAATGGCATTGCTCAAGGTTCAGTACTGAGACCGGTGCTGTTTAACATCTTTGGCAGCAACATGGACAGTGGGACAGAGTGCACCCTCAGGAGTTCTGCTGATGACAGCAAGCTGTGTGGTGCAGTCAACACACTGGAGGGAAGGGATGGCAGCCAGAGGGACAGGCTTGAGGGGTGGGCTGTGCAAACCTCATGAAGTTCAAAAGGCCAGGTGCAAGGTCCTGCACATGGGTTAAAGGAATCCCCAGCACAACTACAGGCTGGGTGGAGAACGGATTGAGAACAGCCCCAAAGAGCAGGGCCTTAAGGGTATTGACTGATGAAAAGCTCCACACTTGCAGCCCTGAAAACCAATTGTATCCTGGACTGCATCAAAAATAATGTGACTCTCCCCACTACTCTTCTCTCATGAGACCCCCATCTGGAGTACTGAGTCCAGATTTGGGGTTCTCAGTACGAGGCATGGACCTATTGCAGTGAGTCGGGCAGGGCCACTAAGGGAATAGGGGCTGGAGCATCTTTCTTATGACTATAGGCTGAGAGAGTTGAGCTTGTTCAGCCTGAAAAAGAGAAGGCTCTGGGGAGACCTTACAGTGGCCTTCCAGTATGTCAAGGTGACCTGCAAGAAAGCCGCAGAGGCACTGGTTACGAGGGCATGGAATGAGGCCAAGGGGCAATGACTTTAAACTGCAAGAAAGTAGATTTAGGTTAGATTAGATATAAGAAAAATTCTTTAATGTGAGGGTGGTGAGGCTCTGGAACAGGTTGCTGAAAGAGGTGGTAGATACCCCTGGTTCCCTGGGAGCGTTCAAGACAATGTTGGATGGGGCTTTAGGCAACCTGATCTAGTGGAGGGTATCCTTGCCCATAGCAGGGGGACTGGAACTAGATCTTAAAGGTTCCTTCCAACCCAAACCATTCTATGGTGATTCTATAAACAGACTACTGTGCCACTATCCTCCTTCCTCTCTGTGCTAACTCAAAGGTTCACAATCTTCAAGTGCATTCTAGCTTCAAAAACTACTGAAAGATGTATCAGAAATATCAATAAATAAATAAAACTAAGTCCACAATAAACAACTTCCAGCTTGACAATCGGATTTCTGTGTGGCAAAGAGCAGTCCTGTGATGCCTGTCAATAGACATGTTTTTTGAAAACAGATTAAACTGTAGCCTCATAAAGTCTGCTCAAGAGATCCTGCTAACAATGATATTATAACCAAATGTAAAGAACAAGTGCAATATGATTACCTTTATAAAATCCAGCCCTAAAATTTAATTTAAGTAGTAAGGCATTTGTCACTAATAATACCATAATGTACAGAAGCTCTGGGTATAGGTAATGCAATAAAAGTCCCCACTTTATCAGATCTTTCTGCCATGGAGCTCTATACCACATTGGGTAACTGTGTTTCCTTAAGAATAATCCATGCTTGTAGTGGGATATGAGGAAAAGATGATGCAGATTTTTCTGAGCACATCCCCACCATGGGAAATCATTAAACACATGTGTTTAAAAGCTTGTGTTGCAAAATTAATGTGCAACATGAGGTATTACATATCTGAAGTTTTTAGATTGGCATATTCAAAATACAATTGTTTTTAAAGGGGTACTTGTACTTAGCAAACATACCGGTCCAAATCCTCCACCACTAGATAACATCTCAGGGTTCTTCTTTAGATCAATGTGTTGCTGTGGCGTCTGACTTGTGGACAGCCTCCAAGGCTCTGACAAAACCTTTATTAGATATGGAAGAAATGTGAACAAGTATAACATCCTGCTTAAGAACATAGCACTTTCTCAAGAACTAGTCAAGGTAAGTTAAAAAGCACTTAATAAATCAGTATTAAGGATAACTCCAGTTCCCATTTCTATGGAATGAACTATTTGTTCATTCAAGGTTAAAAGAAACAGCTAAACTTGTCCTGATATGCAAATCTTAACGGTTAATATATGGTTAATGGTTAATAATGGTTAACATCTTAGTCATGTGAGTTGTAATTTGACGTCCTCAAAGAAAATTAAGGTTCTTCCCATTGAAATGCTATTTCAAAAGAGATTAATCTGGTCTGTAGCCTGGTAAATTCTGCATAACAGGTCTTGTTAACAAGATCATTAACGGCCATATTCAAATCCTGGTAAGATACTACATCAAGTCAGAAGCTTGTAAAAATCTCTAATAATACACATGTATGTTGAAAGTTTGTGGAAGCTGTAAGAAAGCTGTTTTATTTTTCTTAGTCAGTATTCTCATTTAGGAGGGCAGGCAGATAAATGTGAGTAGCTTTATTTGGAGGCAAGTTGGAACACATTTTTATTAATCAGAGAACATGAACAAGTGCAATATAATTACTTTTGTAAAACCCAACCTTAAAATCTAGTTTAAGTAATAAAGCATTTGTCTTGGTAATAAGCAGTGACATTAATGTTCTACACTGAAAAGAAAACAAAAACCCCTACAATAATTTGCAATATACAGTTCCTTTAACTCACAGAAAGTGATTTTGTCACAGTTCCAAAAGAACACTTGGCCTCTGTTGTACTGCCTTAAAAATATGTAAAAACCACAGCAATCAATCCTGGTTTTGAAATACTTTCTCACAATCCTTAATAACATGTATTATACTACAAGTTCACATAAAGCATTACTACAGGACTATTAGTAATTGCATATCTAAAGCAATATGAAACTAACTTGCAAGCTACCAGCATTGCTAGCTAAACTTAACTTACCATTTTTCTTAGGAAAACCAGAGCTCTACAAGCATGTAAGCAGATACAACACTACATAAATAAAGAATTATTTACTGTAGTTAATAGCTATCATTAAAAGTCACTTACTTCCTTAAGGAAAGGAGAATCTACAGCAAGGTACTTGGACACAACGTAAAGGCAGAAGAGATGGCGGTCAATGCCAGCACCAGTCATGGCGAGACGGTATAAGTGCTGGTGCTTGGCAGCAGCACGCCGGAAGAACTTGAGCTTCGTTTCATTCTAATAATGAAAAAAAAAAGATGAAGAAAAAACAAGAATCAGTTAAGTGAACTGGGTGGAAGATGGTGGTACAGAAACTAAGTTCCAGCAATGGCTCTGAAGCCTAGAGCACTTAAGGGTCAAGTTCAAGACAATGCATGCAACTAACACAAAATACTAGTATTCCCTGGTTTTTCAGCCTCATGTATTCAGTTTCAGTTATTAGCAAGTGCCAACTATTACCTGCTGTAAATAGTGCATAATGAAAACAAATTTGTGTTCTAAATACAGTCTAACCCCAGAATCAAACATGACTACAACTTTAAGTTTACTACATCGTTATATACTTGGTTTCTACAGACACTGGTCTTACAAGTTATAGAAAAGCAAATCTCAGCATGAATTAAGAAAAGCTGGAACTGCAGCAGCCATTTTATCAGTCAAACTGACAACAACAAAGGTACTGGGGCCCATCAACAGTAGTCATTTTTTAAAAGCCTTCTCTTAAGAGCTCAGGAGCAGGCAGTTGTGAAGTGTTTCACGTTAAGCAAGCAATGCAGAAGGCCTGCTTGGCTGAGTAGGGTTGATGTTCTAGAACTGTTGTGGTTTAACCCCAGCCAGCAGCTAAGTACCATGAAGCTTCTTGTTCATTCCACCCATAGCAGGATGGGGGAGAGACTCAGAAGAGTAAAAGTGACAAAACTCAGGCACTGAGATAAAGACAGCTTAATAGGTAAAGCAAAGGCCATATACACAAACAAAGCAAAACAAGGAATTCATTCACTCCTTCCCATCAGCATGCATGTGTTCAGCCATCTCCAAGAAAGCAGTGCTCCATCATCTCTAAGTTATTTGGGAAGACAAATGCCGTAACTCTGAACATCCACCCCCTTCCCCCTTCTCCACATATTTATATGTTGAACATGTCATATGGTATGGAACATCCCTTTGATCAGTTGGAATCAACTGTCCCAGCTGTGTCCCCTCCCAACTTCTTGTGAACCCCCAGCCATCCCACTAGCCAGGTGGTACAAGAAGCAGAAGAGACCTTGACTCTGTGTAAGCACTACTCAGCAATAACTAAAACAACACTCAAGACTACAGACATGCTGTTTGCCACTGTAGGAAGAAAATGTGTACCCAAAGCTTCATTAGATTTCAAGATGGCCAGCATGGTGAAGGACAACAAAAAGGGCTCCTCACAAATAGGAATGCAGACAAAGTAGAGATTTACTACCTCCTTCTCTTCTAATACTGATGAATAGTCCTGGGATACTCAGAGCCTGTGCTGGAAGACAGGCTAGGGAAGTGATAAACTCCCAGACAATTCTGACTTGCTGTTTAAGCTGGAGGCACATGAGTCTGAGGTCTGATAGGATTCATCCCAGGGTACTGTATGAGCTGACCAGTGTTACCATGAGACCTGTCTCTGCTGTTTTTTAATGATCTGGAGAGTTCCCAGTTACATGGAAGCTGGAAAGAGTAACCTGAATTTTCAAGAAGAGTAAGAAGGAAAACCTTGGCAATTCCAAGCCTGTCAGTCTCGATTCAGTGCTGCCAAAAGATAATTCTGGGAGTTATTGAAAAAACAATTGAGACAATGCAGTCATTGGCCACAGCCAACACGGGTTCAAGTCCTGTTTAACTAACTTAGTTTTTTTCTGACAAGGTCATCCATCTAGCTGATCAAGGGAAGCCAGTAGATACAGGGTTCTGGAGATTTTAGCAAAGCTTTGGTAACTGTCTCTCATAGTATCTTTCTGGGAAATTGTCCAGCATACAGCTAGACAAGAGTAGCTAATAATATGATGGGCTGATGGCTCAAAGTTCTGATAAATGGAGTTCCATCAGGCTGGCAGCCAGTCATTAGTGGAGTTTCCCAGGGCTCCAATTTTAGGGCTAGTGATCTAAGTTTTCATAAAGTATCTGCATGCAGGAGTTGAATGAACATTAAGTATGCCAAGGATACTGAATTGGGAGGAGCTGTGGACTCTCTTATGGGGAGAGAGGCCTTACAGAGAGATTTGGATAGACTAGAGAGCTGGGTAATCACCAGCCATACAAAACTGAACAAAAGCAAGTGCCAAATTCTTTATCTGGGATGGAGTAATCCTGGTTCTATTTACAACCTGGTGGATGAGAGGCAAGGGAGCAGCCCTGCAGAGGGCAAGACTCATGAGGAACAGCTGAGGTCACCCCTCATCGAAGAAACTGAACAAAGTCTACAACTTCTTCAAGGGGAGAAGTAAGAAAATTAACTCTATCCTAGCCAAACTCAGGATATGTACATATGACATGTTGACAGGGCTGCATTTCCAGAGTTGCACTAGTATGATCGCAGCTCCCAGTACAGCATAGAGAAATCCAGGTGGATTTTGCCTACATAGAACTTTCAGAAAGAGGAGGAAGATAATTTCTCTCTCTGTCTATGCATCTATATTCTTGCAGTAACATGTATTCATAGAATCATAAGGCTAGAAAGAACCTCAACTATTTGTTTAGGCTTTTCTGCCCTAGGAGCTCAGCCACCAAAACTCTTTCCTGAGAAATTATTATGTAATTTACTTTTAAAGATTTTAAAAGTGAAAACAGTTATCTGTTTTCAGGCTTCTCACTATTTTCCTCCTACTCATTATCCTTACTAGCAGAAATTTAAATCCATTACTTATTGGGTCAGAGAACAGATTGTTCCCATCTTCTCTGCAGCAGCTTTTTTATTCTCTTCATCACAACCTGGCTCCCTACCTTTTCCACAGCCCTCTCTTTTTTTAGACTCGGCAGGAATAATTAAGTTCAGACTCTTCTCATAGATCCCCTCCAGCAGTTTCTAACCACCCCTCTTGCTCTCTTTTAAATACTCTCCCATCTATCCATACCTCAAAGTGTGGTGTGCAAAAGTAGTCACATCACCCCAGCTAATGCTGTACTAGACAAGACAAGAGACAACTAAAAATGAAGGGCAAGACTAAAGTGAGGGCCCTATTTTTCAATGGCATAGCACTGGATGGGCTATGTCAGTGTTCAGATAGTGACTGTTTTGTCCCAGATCTTTTTTGTTAGAACTTCTATCCATGCAGCTGTTACTCAGGCCTTGATGCAATACCTTGAGTATATTTCTATTTAACAAAATCCTCTTTTTCAGGTCAAATTTTTATTGAATCTGAAGAACTGGAAATCCCCTTCACCTTAGCAAAACCTGCAAACATAAAGATTTATTTAATCAGCTGTATCTGTGAAAACTGTGACTAGCAGTGGATTAAAGAGCAGACAGTCCTCAAGATGACTGTCCTCCACCATTCCGTTTTCACAGCAAACATTTTAACCAATATTATCCAAGTTTTCCAAACCAAGAAGTTTTCTTCTACAGCAGCTTCCTTTGTTTGCTAATCAAAATGTAACACGGAAGATTAAAAAGACCACTGAAATCAACATGTAAGAGCAACTACTTATTTCCCATGAATAATACTTGCTTCCCTATTGGAAAGAAAAGCCTAACTGGTACGAGGTTACTTGGTTTTGCAAGTCTGAGTTTTTACAAGTCACAAATATTTTCTGAGTCACCTCAGTTTTCTGGAGTTTGGGAACAGTGAAGAAAAAAAAAAAGGCATATATGGCTAAATTACTGCCATTCTCTTTTGCCACATTCATAGAAAACGTGGACAATTACTTCACGCAGTGCTTCCTTCCTAAAAAACAAAGGCATAACTCTATGTATTAAAAAATATTTGGATACATATACCTTGTAATAAACAGATGTGCCTTACGGATTGTATAAGGCAACAGCACATGAACTTACACTTTCATTTGGGTCTTCCATGGCTCGAACAAAGTTACACGATTCAACAGTACACGAACGGACAGTTTCGGTCCTGCCTTCTCTGAACAAGCGTGTCATGGAGGCTTCATATGTTAAAGAAAATTTTCCCATGTCCTGGAAAAGGGAAAAAGAACAACTTGAAGGTTTAGCCAGACTCAGCCCCTTTTTCTTAATCAACAGGTCAAGGTAAGCATGAAGGATGTGAATCACTCCACAAATTAAAAACTCAATGGTTTTTAGTAGCCCACCATTAGCAGCCTTATCTAAAGAAAATACAAGCAAAAATAAAACTATTAGTAGTATTGTGATAATGCTAATAGAAAAACCAAGCTGGCAAGGTCAGGCTTCTTCAGTTCACAACAGAAGTTGATTTAAAGACTATCAAAAACTATTTCAAAGTTCAGTGGCTTCCTAGTTAGCATACCTGTGCTAAGTAACTAAGAAAAAGGTAACATCCTTGAAAGTACTTGCAGTTAAACATTTAATAGTATGAAGAAGCACACCAGTATTTCAGCAAGAGCTGAAAGCAGTCTACAAAATCCAAGGAGCGTGGCTTCCCCATTTCTTGTATGTGTATGCAATTAACAGATTAAAAGTTGCCAAATAATAGTTTATCTAACATGTTAGCAACTCTTACCTGTCTAAAACATACATCAGAACAGACTGTGAAAGTCTGTTCAGTTTTAGATTAAGAGAATGGATGTTCAAAATAAGAGATGAGTGGGTAATTTAATTATTTGCAATGTAGCTACCCTAACTTAAAAAAAAAAACAACCCTAAAAAAAAAAAGACTAAATAATGATAGCAGGCAGGAAATTTGGATTCTTTGAAGCTGGAACAGTGTTTCAACTGTGACAACGTGAAAGAAAAATGAAAAACATTCATGTTGCTACACTGGTGTTTTCTGAAAGCACATTACAGAAAAAGTTGAATAAATAACAGAAGAAAACACAAGTAGGCATTTCTGTTAATCCTGTTAGGGAGTGTTCATGACTACTGAATTAAGGATTACTCCAAACTAGAAGATAAATTTAATGTCTCTTGGATTATAAAACACAGCACCTAGAAATTTCATATCTACTTCTTTCAAGTCCAAGATGCCTAGGGATAGACCAACTAAGCAGAAGAGCAAAACTTGCACGAGTATCAATACAACAACCTTTGGAAAACTAATTTCCAGCCAGAAATCTGTTTAGGGTTTGTAGCAACTTCCATTAAAGGTCTTTAATAAGCTTGCATAGGCAGTGCAAGATTAAAGTACTTTACACAGTCACATGTTTTAATCACAAGCATGCTGTACCAAATTTAATGAGACACTATAAGCCAGAAACAGTCTGTTGTTCTTACCCGATAGTGAGCAAGCTGCAGGGCAAGTTGCACGAAGGCATCAGGGCTGGTTTTTGCTTTCTTTATTTCTCCCTTTCCAAAAGGATCAAAGAGAAACGAATAGAACTCCACATCATCTGCCAGAGCTACAGCAGTGCTCAAAGACCTCTCAATCACTTCTTGACACTAAAAATAAATAAATACATACATATACACACATATATGCATACATTCGATGGCATCTGAGAGAACTGTTGAAAAAGCACAAGTATTTTTAATCGATAAATAAAAAACGCTGCCTTTATGCATGCCAGGAACATAATTATCTAAAGAACTTCCCTTTAGAGAAAGAGAAGTTCGAATTCAAAAAGCTAATAAAGGTTTTAAGCCAATATACAATTACACAAAGGCACTTGTGACAATAATAATGAAACCTCAGTAACATAAACTTTAATAGTTGCTATTTAAAATAATTTAACATAGGTGGTAACTTATTTTTGACATGTTGCCAACCGTTAAACCTTTCAGTAAAAAGTTGGCTTTTCCTGGCCATAATTTTTGAAGTGTGACATTGAAACTCCCTGGTATCTTTTTAAGTATACTGAGGAATGTCCACACATGCAACTCATGTTACAGGACTCAAAGGAATTTCAAGCAGTTTTTTAGGGTTACCGGTAACTACTTAAATGATTTGAATGCTCAAGAAAAGAGGAGATTCTTCCTCAAACCACTGGCTGTTCTGTACTTACTTCTTCTGGAATTTCCCACTGCAGTTTGGTAGGAAGAGGAATATTTTTATTGGTGTCTCCTTTACAATGCCCATCTTCTGAATAGCCCAATTCCAGATACTCAGTTGCCATTACATTCTGTAAAGAACAATATATCTTCAGAATTGCAACACATTACACATCACTGTAGAACTAGGATTTCATTGTGACATCAATACAACCCATTTCCAGTACATAGTGAAACACAATATACAATCCATTTCCAAATACTGAAAACAACTGCAAGTGAAGCCCTCTGGCATTTTACTTTGTGTTCTGAGTGGGAAGAATATCACATATGCATAAACTCCTATTCAATTACACTGGTGCATTTTGTCAGATACTACTAAATTAATAAAATATTTCAATTAAATACCCACCTCAAACTCTCTAGTAGTAAAAACAAAGTCAATCTGTGATTTTACAGCCTTTGTTCAATTTATATTCTAGAGAATTTTTGCAAGCTTGTCATTTGTCAAAACTTTTTCATCAAGAACCGGTTTATTTCAACATGTGTATCCCTGCAAGAATTTAGTAATTTTTAAGATTTGCATCCCACTCAAAATTGCAGTTTATTTTACATGTGCACTAGAGCCCTTGGGTAGGGAAGTAGTATGTTTGCAAAATGAACAATACCACCTCAACAAAGACAGAACAGGTCCTGTCTCACAGGATTTCATGCAACATCCTCAACGTAAAAAAAAACCAAACTAAAAAACCCCACAAACCCAGAATTATCAATAGATTTTATTCTTTTCAATATGGAAAGAAAAAGCTTTACAAAAAAATCAATTACATGTTCTATGTATATGTTTCTAATATCTTAATTTAATTTTCTCACATAATGGTCAGAACATGCCAGCTATGAAACACAGCTTAATCCATTATATTGTAAAACCAGAAAATCTACAAAAAGCTAACAACAGATACCTTTAGGAAATTAAATCCTACTTAGTTGGTTCATTTTCTGCTAGGAATTAAGATGAGTAAAATAAACTAATAGTAAGTACAGAGATATGAACTAAAGCATGTAACATCATTCATTAAAAGTAGCTCTTTTCCACTGAGCTAGTCTAAACTGCCCTGTCAAGTCAATCTCAAACCAATCCGGCCGCCTTTTCTCTCTGGTTAGAGAATGCAATGAGGATTTTTTTGTCTTACACACATGGAAACACTCCTACCAAAAATAGGAAATTACTTGGGGCACCAGTCCGATCTGAGACCCATTTGCACAAATGCATAATCAAATCAGAACTAGCTAATGTTGATGAGGTAGTTTTGAGTGATTGACTTGTGTAACTGTTCATGGGTTTAAGATTCAAAAAGCAAAAATCAAGTAGGATTTTAAGTAATAAACTAATAAGCCTGATACAAAGAACAAACCTGTCAAAAAGTAGATTTATTCCACTAATTGCAAATAAATACAGAAGAGAATTTAAACAGCGCATTAATGTACAGCTGATCAAATGATGCCCTAGAGGAAAAGTTAAACTCTGTACCACTTCTTTACATTTTTATAATGTAAGAATGCAGAAATACTTCAAGAGCACCCATCTACAACAAAAAGTATCATATCAAAAAGGCAACAAGTTCTTGATTTAGAATATTATAAGCAAGTTAAATGAGGACCCGAATCACTTTTCTATGAAGACATCTGTGCTCATTAAAAAACAATAGAGACCTTTAATTTAAAGGATGGCAACCTTTTCTTTAAGCAAGGGTGCTTTTAAATTCTACAGTCATTACAGGTACAGGCCCATAAACACTCATCAACATGAATGCAAGGGATTGAAAGTAACTGTTGATCTTCAGGACTGTTGCATGGACCGTATCACATTATCATCTGCATGAACTTTTTGTAGTAAACACCTACCTCCCACAGGTGTCCAACGATAGGGGCATCTGCCCAGGAGTGCTCTGCATTCAGACCCATCCTGCCATTTCTGAATACTATAAGCGTGAAGGTTTTATCAAACCACCTACAAAAAAATTAGAGATTTCTTTATGGTTTTCTACATTTCAAAATCATTTTTATACTTCACCCCCTTCAAAAATTCACATTCATGTGTACTAGTTCTTGGCTTTTTTAGTTATTTTAAATAATACTTTATGTAAATAAATAGACATAAATTTGAACCTCATACATTTCAAACACATGAAGATCATAAAGTTCAGCAAGGCCAAGTGCAAGGGCCTGTACCTGGGTCTGGGCAATGCCCACCATACAGGCTGGGGGATAAACAGATTGAGAGCAGCCTGGCAGAGGTGGACTTGGGGTTCTGATGGATGAATGTCTGGATATGAGCCACAAATGTGTGCTTGCAGTCTAGAAACTCAATCACAACCTGGGATGCAGGAGAAACAGCATGGCCAGAAGTTCAAGGGATGCAACTGACTCTCCCATTCTATTCTGTTCTCATGAGACCTCCACCTTGAGTATTGCATACAGCTCTGGGGCTGCTGGTAGAAGAAAGTCACAGACCTGTTAGAGCAGGTCTAGGAGAGGGCGATGAAAATTGTCAGAGGGCGGGAACACCTCTGCAATAAAGAAAGTCTAAGAGTTGGGCTTTTATTCAGTCTCGAGCAGAGAAGATTCTTATCGCTACTTTCCAATATGTAAGGGGGGGCTTACAAGAAAGACTGAGAAACATTTTTTTTATAACCAGGTCCTGTAGGGACAGAGTAATGGTTATAAACTGAAAGAAGATAGGTTTAGGTTTGCTGTAAGGGGAATTTTTTTTTAAAAAAAATTATTACAAGAAGGGTGGAGAGGTACTGGAAGTTGGTGCCCAGAGAAGTTGTCGATGCCCTGTCATTGGAAGTGTTTGAAGTCAGGTTCGATGTGCCTTTGAGAAACCTAACCTAGTGAAGGATGTCCTTGCCAATGGCAAGGGGGATGGGCTAGATGATCTATGAAGATACCTTCCAGCCCAAACCATTCTGTGATTCTATGAAATTTATCATCTTCTAAGTCACTTATTTGTATGTTTCAGCCATATGAACTAACCAATTCTAAAAAGGAGAAGGCATTTTCCACAGAGTCAATACAGTACCTGTCATAGCATTTGCCATGTAGTAGGGATTTTGCATAGGCATCCAGTGACCCCACTGGATCTTCCTTCCTGTACCCTTGCTCAGTGTCATCCAATGTCACAAAAAAAGCTGCTTTTTCAACAGCTTCTAAGGACTGTTTGTTCTTTCCACGGCTAAAATAAGCCTGTCGGGCTTTAGCCCACGGTACTCTGAAAAAGAATTTGGTTTATAACCAGATTACATGACTTTGTCAATGTTCTGTCACCCTTAATATCACTCTAAGACATTCCCCCACCTTTGTAAAATTTGAAGCAGTTACTTTTATTGCACCTAAAGCTCTGAAATGCACAATATAATCCAAGAAATCAACACACAGTATCACATGTGCAATGCTTAATCCTCAGAAATTCAATCTTTCTGCACCATGTAATACATATAGCACTGATTGTCTATGTTTATAATTGAACAAAAGAAAATACTATATAGAAGAAGAAAATACTAGCAATAATGAAAAAATCCACAGATATTAATATCCACCACTGTAACACCTAAATTTAAGAGTATGGACAACTGTTAAAAGTTCCATGGCAAACGTCTGAAACAGATCTGAGGTTAAAGAAGTTCTGAACAATGTTATTTCTGCATGGTTGTGCCACATTTATTTATAAACGTATGTGGTTTTCCCAATTAAAAAAAAAATTTGTTTGTTTTGAAGCAGAAAGCAAGAAAAATTAAGGACTCCTAGTAAGAAAGCATATTAAAATCTATAGCTCTTTCTCTGCCTTGTCCAGAAAAAAAAGCTAGGCAGATTGAACTGCTTGCCACAATTGACTTGAATTCAATGTTCTTGCACCTAGAACCTAGCACATCCTGCTTTATTTTGTAGGTGCAAGTCATGAATGTAGAGTAACATTTACTGACTTCATAATCTTAATTTTTAAGACATTCTTAAAATGCTAATGAAGCCCAGAGAAGATCAAATATTCAAGTAGTTCAATAGATATAATACTGTAGTGCTTAAAATTACCACAGTTACAATAACCACAATTAAACCAAACTTCTCCAGCTAAGAATAGGTAATCTAATACAAGGTTGCCTCTACAAAAGTATTTTTAACTCTGTGTAGTTAGTTATTCAAGAGCTGTTACGCATTATCAATATACAAAATCAGTGATCAAGGTATGCTCAAATGACTGTGGATTATTAATTGAATATTGACTTTAGAATTTAAAGATATGTTATGCAATTATTTCTAAATATTAACATTAGTTTTAAGAGCAATAATCACCATACCTATCTCCTGCAGTGAGAGCTGCTAGTTTCTCTTCACCAGCCTGAGGCTCTGAATCATCATCGAGAATTCTTTGCATCTGCTGTTCAATTTCTCGGGGTTTCAACAGTCTGCCGTCATGGTACAGCCACACTTTGAAGTAACGGCCCTTATGATACACAACGATGTGTTTGCTGTCTTTCACGTGCTGGAGAGTATCTAGAATTACAATGAATTGTGTAGTTAACAAAGCTGAAGTCCGACTGCTGAATGCCTACTGCACTCATTACCAGGTAAGCCACAGCCTGCTTATTTTAACAAAGTAATAAACAGTGTGGAATAAGCCGCTCTCCCATGCTTTCCTAGCACAAAGATTTCCGCATGAAATCAAATACCTAGGTTTGTTAATTATTTGCATATACAGCACCACCAGTTTCCACACTGGAGGTTGACATTAAATAACTAAACCTTCACTTCTCTATCTGAAAAGTGAGCACTAGCAGTGTAGCCTGGTTAAGCAGCTGGCAAAAGAGTACACTAGATGAGGCTTAGGAAAGGTACTTCTAAATCATCTGCATTCAAGTGCTAGACAACTCACTGTATAGTCTGGGGAATTTTAAGAGCCCAAAATTTAGTACCATACACTTTGTTCACATTTATCCTGGCAGATGCAGAGCGAATACTCTACCTATGGCCCAAAAGTGTAGTGTTATGTGAAGTGGCAACCCAGGCCACAAATTCTTTGCTCACTTCATTATTTATGACTTAACTGAGTAAGCCTCAACTTAGCCATGAAGGCACTGTATCAAAGCCCTCAAGTGATCAAATCTGTTAATTGAATTCCTTTGCTACCCCAAAGAACTGTTATATTCCTATGAAACTTAAATGTCCCGTTACTGACATGGTGAAGAAAGATGATGTCAAAAAAAGTGTCATGAAAGTCGTGATTCCAAGGGATCTGAGGAGGACTGTGCCAGGAAAACAGATCATACCTTTTCTTTTATCCAGGACAAGAAAGGGGCAAGGCTAGCACTTTCAGTGAAGTATTCTAAATAACAATAGATCATACAACACAGATTTAAAAACTGGCTAGTCTACTTCAGCTAGTAGTTCATGATCAGGGAGTTATCACATCAGGCATGTGGTTTTCCTCCATTTTGTAGATAAAGGAAGCTGAGGCATAACTGTGAAATAATTCCTCAATAATCTACTGAAGGCCAGCAGCAAAAATGAGAGTAAAATCCTCATCTGGCACATGCACCTACTGCTTTACTGACTCGCCAGTGCCACTTCCCCTCCCCTTATCCAGCTTCACACATGACGAGAAACAGGCCTCCTGCAGAGAAGAGCGGGCACTTCCCAGTGTCTGTTGGTTTATTCCATAGCTAAGTGGGACTAGCGTGCTATACTGAAACATAAGAGCCAGTTACTGACGCCAAAGACAGTTAAAAAAAATATATCCTATCTTCAGGTGATAGCCCATATGCACATTCCAAATGGAGATGATTAACAAATAACCCCTTGCATTCCAAATTCCTAGTGACTGTTCTCTGTACTGATCATAATGGTCAGGATAACTCAGCCAAATGCCACAATGATGCAGCATTGAATAAAGACGTGAACTCAGTTCTAAGAGGCTGCTCAGCATATAACCAAAGCAGAACAGAGAAACCTAGCTATTGCTTTAGCTTTTGTAGAAAGCATAACAACAGTAGAAGTCTCCACTCACATCTGCTGTGAAATTACTAGTTTGCTTCTCAAAGAATGAGGAAATGGATAACTATGTTTTCTTCTACCTGTTGACTACAAATATTAGCAGGCAATCTGCCTCCTTTTACAGTGACAAAACTCAGGGGAAAAAAACAGAACAAAAATAGCCACTTAATATTAAGGTCATAAAAACCAGTTTGAGCTTGGAAAATTTAGGATAAGCTAATGGAAATCTTTGGAGAGACTGGGGAGAAACCCATAATAAATCTTTAGGGATATATTACCTTTAGAAAAATTACACCATATGGAGAAGAGTCAGCTTCAAAATCTTCGATGGTGTATTGACCATCAAAAAAATATGGTACTTTTACGTTGAGATTCAACAATTTATCAAAGGTTTGACACTGACTAAAATGAAATGCTTTTGTAACTACAGGCAATGTTAACGAATGCATATACACACCTACAGTGAGAAAGTTTATATGGATTGCCACTTAAAGATAATTGGGGTTTCTTCCATGTAAATAAATCCTTAGTGTCACACAATAAGCAAAAGTTGCAGAAAAACTCAAGTGAAAGTGACCCTGCTGTAAGTCAACATGTTCAATATTAAAGTGTGAAAGCTTGTTTATTCATGGTTTAGAATAAGCAGACCATTGGTGGGAGTTAGGACGGGGCAGGAACTTACAAGACCCATAGTATGTATTTTCTTCATGTGTTACAGAGAAAGCTTTGGACACTGTCCTATCACAGGTGATTTCACTTAGGACTGTCTTACAGCGCATAAAAAAGATCAAGGTAGCAGTGGCACTGAAAACCTTTACAGGACTAAGACTGTACATGCCTCTAAACCAGGTAAACAACTAGTGTTGAACATATGCTCATAGTGAGAATGCACTGGAAAGCTGTTGTGAATCATAAGCTGAAAGGAAAAGAAGGAGAGTCAAGCAAGCAAACTATTTGAAAATAGTTGAGAACACAACTTTTAGAGATAAAAGCATGGATATCAAAGGATCCTGGAAGAGTAGAACAGAGATAAGTAAAAGCTACTCATAAATTAAAGATACACAGTGGTCAATAGTTTCTTGAAGTTAGTTTTTAATTGAAGGAAGAGGCAGAAATGAATGAAGCCTCAAAAACACCCGAAAAGGAAAAACATTTATAGACTCTATAGCAGTTCATTGCTTCCTGAGTATAGGAACAAAATATTGGTGTGTCCCTATCAGGTTCTTATCTGGGAAAACATTGTTTTAGCAGAAAATACCCCAAACCTGAATTCCATTAAGATGTTTATTGTCCTTGGCTGGCCCTGCTTACCTGATTCCTCCCCTGGGATACGGGAGGTATTAAACATTCGTTCCCACTGAGCTGAGCAGAGTGGAACAGTAGATCCCATCAGAAGAATCTGTGCCATGATATGCAAAATTACATTTTGCATACAAATTAGCAAATTAAAAAAGAAAAGAAAAAACAGCATCTGATTAAAGACTGGCGGTGGAATATTTATAAAACATTGACTAAAGGTCCTACTCCTCCCTCCCCCTCCTCGCTTCACTGGCCTTCCTTAAACTACATGTGCAAGGTTCTACTGACATGCCAGTAGCTGTTTTTTTCTCCTGTACCAAAAGTTCACCCTTCAAGAGGGATGACAGAAGCTAGCTAGCATCTGAAATCCAAAGAGCTCTCAATAGCTGATCCAGATGCAAAATGTATATATATAGCTTACCTCATTATTTCTGCTTTTCAAGCTGTTTCTGGCTGTGTAGCAACAAAAGTACACATTTCTCAGATGTGTAGTTACATAACAACTACTCACATCCCTGCCGTAACCTTCAACAAAACTACTGAATTGTTTCCACAATGTTTGTTTGGTACAACACAGCCACTGGACAAGAAAATTCAGAATGGGATTCACCTTCCCTATATTTGCTACCTAGAAATTTGTGCAGCACAGGATTTTATCCTCATCTATACTTTGGCTGCCACTGATCCACTCTTGGGACAAAGGACTGCACCTTGAGGCCAACCACCCTTTGTGCTCACTCTACATGATATCATAGACTTTTTAGACTTGAGTGGCTCAAAAGTACCCCTACATGCTTAGTACATAACATGTCATACAGAATACCTAATATATGCAACTACAGGCCTCCCATTCCAATGCTGCAATTAGTGGGCATGACAGAATTCTCTATTTTTGATAGCTGGTAGTTTCTATCCATATGCAATTCCAGTGATAACCAAGATGCTTGGGACCACATATTTAGTTACGTTACACGCAGTTCTGACAATAAGACATTGCTCTCCCACTCTGAAAACCGATCAGCTTCTTACAGAACGTGCTATAAAAAGCTCAAGAGACATTTAAACTGATATACATACTGGCTTGATTTCTTGCCTGTCCAGTTTTTTCCGATAGAGCAGGACGGCATGGATAACATTACCAGCTCTAGCTGCCTGCACGGTTGTTGGAGATAAATAAAGGAAGTCCTATAAAGTACACAGGAACCACAAGTTAATGATTACCAGACTACATTAAAAAAAACGAACTAAAGCTGATAGTACTACTCATCCACATTCTTAAAAGTTTATTTTGGTCACTACAGAAAAGGCTTTAAAACATGTGAAGTGCACTAGTGACATGAGTTGATAACTTGAAACTTAAATTTCTTCAACAGTCACAATCTCCTTAAACAGCATCAGTCCTAAAGCATTCATGAAAACTATTAATCATTCCAGTAGAAAAAAAACAATACTACTTAAAACTTGAATCCAAGACTACCATATTTCCTCTTTTTGTGTTTAATTTTGGGGTTTCTACGATTGCAAGTCTTGTACAGACATATGAGCACACACCTTCTTAAACTGTGCTACCCATGAAGCTTTCCATGTAGCTTTTGAAAGACTGCCTGCTGCAGTAAGCACAAAACTAAGTTATTACTGCAACAGTTTGCCTAAGGGGTAGATGTGCTAAGTATATTATTAGGATAGCACTGTACTTGAAGACATGGCCACAGGCTATAATAAAAGAAAAAAAAAAAGTCATGCAGTCAGTGGCAAAGGATTTTTTAACTGGAAAATATCATGAAGTAAGATACCTTGCAGGAATTTTACAGTGCTTCTTTGACACATAAGGTGTTTAAAATATTTACCTACCATTGCAAAATAGTTACTATTAACCATAATTGGTCCACGTCCTCTAAGGTAGATATACTCTTCCCACCAATCACTAACCTGCAGCAGGAAGGGAAACAAAAGCAGTAAAATCTCAGAAGAAACAAACTGTGGAAATTATATGTTAATGACCCCACAACACAACCTATCATATACAGAAGCAGGAAGGAACCTGCTAGCTTGCTCCCCTACTTAAAAGGCAAACAAAAAACCTGATTGGTAATAAACCTTGGGGGAAAGCAGCCAAAAAAGGGTGAAAGAATAAAATTCAACTGAAGCTCTCAAGTTTCTGACAAAGTCATCATCTTCAGATCACATTTAAAATGCATCAGAACTCCTGAATATTTTGTGGCCTTTGCCAAGACTAATTCCGCTGAGGCTACTGGGTACCGCTGGATGTTAGATAACAGGAATTACATTACAGTTCTCACTATGATGTTGGAGTTTGGGTTTTCTTTTTTGGTAAAAGCCACTTATTGTTGCAATCCTCTATTTCTGTGTCATATGCTTCAGCTACTAAATATAATAAAAAGTTGTCCTCTTCTAAACTACCTGGGTAGCCAGACCCACTGTTATCAAGCTTAAGAAAATAAACAGACCTCCAAAAGCAATCATAACAGCAAAAGCTAAATCACCTGCTCCAGAATAACCAACACCAAATGAGGATTCATTCTTTAAGTTCTATTCTACATGCTGTTTACTAAATCACAGACGTTATTTCTACACCAAAGTAGGAGAACTCTGAAGTATTACACAAAAATATAATGCAATTCCAGTTGCCTTTTACATTTAAGAAAGAATGAAAGTTAAGCCAAAAGGCAGTAGGGAACAAATTAAGTTATGTTATTTGAGTGAGCAAGCCTCCTATTTGACTACTCACGTAGTTTGTGGCCCACCAGGATTTCAGCTTCAAATACCACTGAAGCCTTGGTCCCAAATTAAATGCAAAATCTTTGGCAAGACCCTCCATTCTTCTGAACTCTTCATCATCCATAAGTGGCCGAACTGATTCCAGGTACTAGAATCCAGGAGAAGAATCAGCATCAGTACAGTAACTAATATGTAGCTTCTCAATGTTCTTAAACAAAGCATTTGAAGAGTAGACAAAGATTATTCAAACTCAATTCATTCAAATTACCTTCTGACAGTTACAAATACTGCAATGTTAAAATAAAAGCAGAGAGTCTTCTAAACATCTGCCTGCAAACTACAAAAATGAGATCCTTTTCTGGATATTTGTCAGCAAATCACAACGGGAAAGAGGCTACTTTTGTAAAGATACATTTTCCACTCAAAAGGGAAAGACTGCTTATTGACTATCAGGTAGGGAGAATTTTTTCACCTCAAAATCAAACCTTCAGTTTCTGCGACACACTGTCCCAATTACACATGTTGCTATAAAGGTTCTGGGTCATACTGGTCACTACTAAGTTTCAAAAGCTCTGGAAATCACATTTCAATACATAGTCTTACATCAACAGATATCACATCACCCCCAATATGAATTACACCAGCTTCAAATGGTCACCAGTTTCAGTGGTTTGCAAAAGCCTTTATTTTGATTTCTACGCAGAAGCATTAATCCATTACACCATTATTAATATGACCATGCAATACTTTCATAAGAAATAGCAAAAACCCCTTAAGGCTATCGAAATACAGAATTGATGTTACTGATGAAAATGAATTAGTGAATGTACACACCCTACTGACTGTGTCCTTAACAGCTGGCACTGGCAACCGCGGTAAAGATGTCTGGAAACTGTACAACATGGGTCTACGTCCTGAAAAGAGTTTTACAAGTGCCTGAGGAAAAACAAGAACAACACACACCTCAAATTATTAGGTTCAACAAAAGAAAAATGACAGAGTAATAAAGCATAACGTATCTCACTTTTGTTCTCACTTTAAGTTATATTGTACTAAACTGAGCAAACTATCATATTTATCTCTGTTTCACAAGTGAAAAAAAGAACCGACACGGGCTAAATTCCTAAAGGCGAAACAGTGGAAGGACTGACTGAGCCAGTCCTGATTTAACAGACTATCTTCTATTCATTAGGCATTATTGTTAAGAATGGCATAACTGGATCTCAACAGAAAATAAAGGCAGAGTTACCTAGCACTTCTTTTCTTCATGCATTTCCTTCTATAAAAATTAAAAAGTGAGTCTACGACTTGATCTTTTACTATATATAGGTATTTTTGCAGTTTCTACTATTTTGCTTCAAAACAGGAATCATTATCAAGCCCATCACTCAGCTAAAGAGCCCAGATAACTATAACCACCTTTAAAAATAATAATTATACTTTGGAATCACTGTTTGTTTTCCAAAGCTAAATCTCAACATCAGTAAGAGTACTGATGTTGCCTACTATAGGATTTGTACATACGAAGTTGTGCAAGAATGTCACTGTTATACACAAATGCTTGTGTTACAGCAATGAAACAAAAAAGCCAGAGATGACAGCTACCATCTTAGCTTCAAACATTACAGCATCTCCTGTTTTCCATGGAAGACTGAAGACAGAAGCAGCATTCTATAACTACTACTTAGTTGTGACACACATGAAATGATTTTAGAATGATATTAAGGTCAAGTATTACACCCATAATCCATTGGAACCATTATTGTCAAGCTCCAATCTTGGTCCGATATACTGTACCATATGCAGACCAACAGATTGAAGAAAACAGAGGGTGTCATTTCACTAATCAATTCCTAGAATTTTTCCCCCACAACTGACAATACTTGTTAAAATAGATTCCTCTTCTCCTCCATTTCTTTGGTCAGGACAGCTAGAGGAGGTTGGTTTAGGCAGCACAAAACTATTACGAATTGCAGAGAATTAGCAGCAAAAACCTCCCTCCAAATCAAAAGTTGTCAGATGTACATGGATGAACCAATGATCAGCCCAATGAAAACTAGCCATGCTTCATTACAAGACAAATTTTCAACCAGGTGAGAAAGAAAAAGAGAATCCTCAGCTTTTCATAAGAAAATCTTGATCCATACTTGGAGGCAACTTCATTACAGAAGTCTTAAACCAGGTAAGGCTGAAATTACCTTCTGACAGAGAGTACCTGCTCAACTCACAAAGACCAGCAAACAGATTTCACAGTGTTTCTCTCAAGTAATATAGCAGTAGAGAATTTGTAACAGTTTGAGATCATTAAAGTGATCTGATAGATGGCCGTACTTAATTGCATCTCTGACTTCATATGCAGACACAGCAAAAGTCTGATTCCAGCATGCACTGCATCTGTTGACAGATTATTACTTTTTTAAACACTACAAATAATACTTGTGTTTTCCCCCTAATCCTTGTACAGGAAATTTGACATAAGATGAAGAAAGATATTCACTAAAAGTGCCACCAGACTTCCAAACAGCTTGAGAAGTCACATTGTACTGTGACCAAAATGAGTGCTCAGTTTTCTGATCTGCATGACTGTTTAAACAGAAGACAGTAGATTCATGATACCATTTTTCATGCTGTTTATCAGCACGAAAAACAGCTAAAATCAACCCCAAACAGGAAAAACCCTCCAGGAAATTGCACAATATGCAAGATAAAAAATAAATCTAGAAAGCTAAGGTACTTGGTACTGTTTTTGTAGGGAAACCAGTCTTCTTTTTCATTGGGACAAGGTAAAGAAATAATAATGTATTAAAATACAGCTTCATATTAAGTATAGATTAGAGCACACACCTTCACAGCGTTCTGCATTTTAACACACACTATACACAATAAAATACAATACACAACAAAATACATATGCAACATACATGATATACAAAAACTTACAAATACAATACACAACAAAGCATGGTGAGTAGTATCACAGCTCATACTGTTTATGGTTGATAAGGCAATACTAACAAGTTTAAAGTATCCATCTGGTAGGACATGCTGAAAACTCAGCTACAACTTCAAGCAATTGACAAAAAGCCTTACCATTCAGAGCCTGTACTGTACAAACTCGAGTCATGAGGCTCCTGATACCGCTTCCAGGAGAAGCTAACAATTAGAAATCTCATTTGTAACAAATCAACAGTAAATTATATTTTAGTGTACCATTGTGGATACCGGTTCTTGAACTTGTTTCAGAGTCAATCATGGCATGTTGTTAGTCTAACAAACATCAGTTAGTTTTTGAGGCTGCAGAGACCAATTTTTATCATAGTAGGGCATTTCAGTTATTTCTACAACAACACTGGCAAAAGTGAGTTGAAAGAACCGTGTCCAAGTAACAAAAAACCACTTGATCTCTTAGAGCACCTATGGGTATATTTCCTCACCATCCTTTAAAGGATCCTGTTCCAAAGCACCACAATATAATCAATAGGAGCCAGATCATCATCCTTACGTGAAAGCTGTGTAACAAACCTTATATTTTTTCTCCAACTCATTTTGCAGGCATACTGCTAAATCAAGTGAAGGGACATTCAATATTATTTTCTTCAAGGGTAAGATTAATTTTAGAAGGGATAACTAGAAATCCTAACTTTTCAAAAAGAATTTGAGTAGCACTTTCTGGGGAGGACAACATTCTTTGATAATGCAGCCCAAGTTCTTTAAGCTGTACTTGCACATAAAGGGGAAAAAAAAAAAGTGTATTTGAGTCAGACCAAGGCGTTGGCAGATTTCTAAGTTGTTCTTTAGGTGCTTACTCTTCCTTCTACAAGGCCATCCTGAATAGTTTAATTATAGCATCACAAGGATGACAGTCATTAGTAGAATTATCTACCTAATAGCCTCCTGTCCCATGACACAAAGCACAAGCAATGGAAAAAACTAGACAATTTTCTCCTTTAGGGCTTTGAATACAGACCAGATTCAAGTTAAGACAATATATCCTTACCATCCAAAACCTGGTGCCTGCAGAAAGTTTGCCATGTTCAGCGAACATCCAACCATGATAGGAGAGCAGCATTTTTAGAGAGTAGCGCATTGTGACAATAAGGGCAACCCAAAGCCCTGTGCCGAAAAGCACTCCGCTCACGATGTTCTGTGTTTGGTTTGACATATAGCCACTATTTAAAACAAAAGCCAGCATGTGCCAGTTAATGTCAGTTTAACTTTCAAAGAGAACATAACACTGCAAACCCAAGTCTAATGGTACTACAGTCAGGCAGAGATTATTACACAAGCTTCGTGCGTTTTCCTAAACTCCTCCTTTCCAAACACCCTCTCATGCAGCAAGATCAAAGGCCACAGAGGTTGCCAAATGTGCTTCCCAAATACTCAGAAAGCAATGTAGTAATACTGGTATAACCACCTACCTATTTCATACCCTCATAGATCTGGTTTACCCTGGAATAAACATACTGTTCAAAAACCTGACATACTTTAACAGGATTAGCTTTAAGAGCAGCTACAAAAAAAAACTGATTTCCTTTAGAGGAACAGTAACTTTTCAGTCTACTTACGTTGTATCAAGCGTTCGGTTGATTTTAGCTATTATTCCTAAAGAAGGATCAATTTTGGCATACATTGTTGACATCACACCCACAACTACAATAAGCCAGCTAGATGGGCTAGCAGGATAAACGCCAGTGATAATTCCATTCTGGAAAGAAAAGCCTTCACATAATTTTTTCATACCAAAGTGGTTGACTTCATATTACCATGGAAAGAAACAAAAACCAACACATTAAAGTCATTTAGATTTAAAAAGAAGTTGAGATTATCCAACATTTTCTTACATAATGCTTAACTTGGGAGTAGGGAATGAATTGAATTAAGTTTGGCTGCTACAGAAAATTGACACGATGATATCAAGAATTAAAATTTTTAAGTTGCTTCATGGACAAACACTGATCCTGCTGCAAGTCTTATTAAAAATACTGAATTTAGTAAACAACTTTGGAACAAAGAAAACTTCAAGAATTCCCAGTTACAGAGTTTTAGGCCTAAGTGAATACATGGCATAGATATTCTATTCAACGAGACACTGAAAACCAGAATAATTTTTGTATTATTTAAACAATTTCTCATAGTTTTATAAGAAGATTTTACTAATGTTATTAAAATTATGCTTTTGAAAGAGATGCTGATAGCCTTTATCTTATCTAGTTTCCTAAAAAAAACCAACCCCACAATTTATGATACCAAGAACAAAACAAATTCACAACTATCTATATCAAATACCTCATCAGAAACATGACTACTTCATATAAGTTGTACAAGTTAGATGTTCAGGTAATGTTTACTGTTTTGCAAAAGTTATCTTTAATTTAAGAATTCATTTTTGGCAAAGAATCCATAGAATCCAGAGTGCAGCCTTGTACCTTTCAGTGATATAACACTAAAAATCACAACTGATTATATTTCTGACTTATGCTAAAAGATTTCATAACACAGCATGTCTTTAGGTAGTGAAGTTAAATCTATTCTTAATTTTTACATGTTTTATCTTGCTTCCACAGAAAAAATGAAAGAGATGTACCCTTTCAGTCTTTACAGTATCGTCCAGTGCTACTTTCCTCAGTATCCCCTGCCCTAACTAAAACCCACAGAAGATTTTCACAGTATGGAATTTCATTTGCCATAAAGGCAAAAAAAAAATATTTTCAAGTTTTGCCTAAAAAAACCCACAATAAATCTATAAAAACAATAAATACCCCTCAGGTTTGGTGAGCTTGACTAATTTACAATACCTTGAATCTGATGAACTTTTTCTTCCATGAATGGACACCCGATAGGTAAATTTGTTTGAGTGCCTCATGGCTCATCCGCAGGTCAATCCCATCTGGAGTTACTGTGAATTGAAAAGCTACTGCTTGATGAGCTTCTGCCATTTTCAGAGAGAGTTCTGTCAAAAAGCAAAAGTTTAAGTTATTTCCTTTGTGTTCAAAGGAAGTAGGAGGTACTAAATTTCTAGCAAGATATTTTCTATGAAGTAATTTTGGTAAATATTTGGTGAGTATTTCAAAGTTTACATACGTAGTTGCTCTTCCTTACAATCTACTTGCTTAGAAGCACTTCAGTTTGAGAGTCCAGTATGTAAATGAAGGTACCTCTTCTAACCACAACAGCTGAAAATGGAAGCAAAACACTCATGTAACTTATTTTGGCAGGACGGCAGGAAACCAAGTATCATATAGATCTGCAATATACAAACATTCAAGCAAAGCAGAAAATTAAAGCCATAATATGCAGAAAAAGCGTTTTGCAGGTACATATCATCTCCCTCTGTATTGCACAAAGGAGATTGAGAAAATGTTTTGTGGTTTGTTTTGGTTTGTTGGGGTTTTTTCATCATATTGTAGAAAATGGTATTTAAGGTTTTCACCTCAGCTAGCAAAAGAGAGCCATTTCTGGCCATATCTTCCTCTGAAATTTTTTTCATTTCTGGATTTGAAGTTGATTAGTCACACCCATAAGACACTATAGTCCCTCTGGCTCTGAGTTCTGAATGGTAAATAAGTGCAAAATCAAAACTACACAGAGCTGAGGAAAACAAACCAGAAAAGTGACGTTTACATAAACAACTCTGAAATCAAGAGGAAATTTAACCAAACTGCAGCTCAATTTAGCTATTCAAATATCAACAACAGTGCCAATATAGACAAAACCCATCATAATGGGCAAGGATACAGGCTCAAGTAAAAACCACTGGAATTTAAAACAGAACATAACTGATTCTTTCTATATGATTATGCTTCAACTCTGTCCGAGTATACACCCAACTCCAATTTAACTGTATTACTCACTATCTTACTTATTAGCTCATCTTCATAACTTCTTTCTTTCCATAACCAGCATTGCTACATAAATATCCTGGGAGTTATCCCTACTCATTATTAATTCAGAGTAAGGTTGTTTGAGCACTTACAATCAGAACACAGATTTATTTCATACAGGCTCTATATATGAAACAGATATGGTCCAAACTACATATTCCTGAGGAGACCACTAAGATTCCAAAAGCTTTTTTCCACATTCATTTAACTGGTTACCAAAACTTCTGTGCATAATCCTACAAACAACATCCTCTTAGAAGTCAGGCAAAAAAGCAGAAGAATTCATAATCCCATCCATTGGTCAGGATTCTAGGGTAAGTTTTAATTTCACATTTTTACAAAACACAACTTTATCAATACTAAGCATTTTAAGGTTGCATTGCAATTTCTATTTACGCGAAAGAAAGTACAACTACTTCATGCCTTTTGACTCCTAAAGGCCTAAATTTATGTTTCTTTTGCAGACTTGAAACTTATGTTTCATAATTAAACTTAGATTCTAGTTGACATTCATCTCCTGTTAAACTGTGTGTGAAGACTAACCTGTGCAGTTCAGCTGGGCACTTCAAAAGCAGTTCATTATGACTGCAATGTTGCTCCTTTAGTCTGTAAATATTCTACTGTGTCAAAGTCATCTGAAGCACAAAGAAGGGGTGCAAAGACATGTGACTAGACAACTAGGGAATGTAAACACTGGGAATATTGCAGTAATTGTAGGCTTAAGAAATAAATACACAACATAGAAAAGGAGTGTTAGGCAGAAATGAACAAGGTAAATGCTCTTGCACAGCATCTCGTAAGGTTGCTGATCAGTAGGTAGTGACTGTTTGCAATATTTAAACTGCCTATCCCTAGAACAGCCTGCAATGATCAACCTCTGCAATGTAACTACTGCTACAGTGGCTGATGGCAATTCACAGATCTTCAAATCCATCAGTCACTGCTCAGACCTTGACTCCTGGGTGAACCATGCTTCTGTTTTTCCAGAAGGACAACTAATGCTCATCAACACTGTATGCCCTAGTAAAGTTACAGCAAAACGATGTGCAGCGTGTAATCTGAACCAAGACTATTGCTGCTGAAGATGCCCATTGTACAGCCCTACCCCGTGCTGGTTAATGCTTATCTAAACAATGTATGTGACTGTCAGGACATAAGAGGCGTAACTGAAACACTGTCAGTCTGACCAACAAACCTTGAAGAACCGCTGAACACTGCCCAAGGAGGACAAAACTGGGGGAAAGGTTATTCCAATAGGAGAGATCCTGACTGCTGACCCATGGACTACCCACCCTAATTACACCACTGACTGGAAAGAAGGGGCAGGCATGAGCACAAAGTGACAACCCTTTAACCAATCACACAATGATAAATAATACATATGTAGTAGAAACATGAATATATTAATCCCAAGTGCATAAATATCCCCTGGTTTGGAGCTTCAGTGTGCTGGCCTGGGACAGGCACCCATATCTGCATTGATGTGCAACGAAACACCTCTGCTCTCTGTGTGTACTGGTGTGTTGCACACCGAGTAAACGAACCCCCAGATTTGGGACAACAGTAACAACTAAAATTCGTAATACTTAATGACTCCATCACTAACAACTGCTTATTCATAGGGGCTATGCTGTAGACAAGCATCAGGAAGTCAAAGTCAGCTGACTTTCAGTCCATTCACTCATTGAAATTGTGTATCACCAGTTTGACACTGAGACCAAAACTGCAAGAGAGCAATAAAAAAAAGACAAGTAGCAACAACACATGGTATACCCTGGACTCAAGAGGGTTTTCAAAAGGGAAAAAGCACTTAAAAGTTAAAAATTCATCATATGTTTAGCAGTTCTATTAAGACTGGGATTAAAAGAAAAAAATACCACAACAAAACTAACTATATCCCCATATTGGAGAACTGGAAACTGGGTATGTCTCAAGAAGGGCCAATAGGTTCTCCAGTTCACGCATGGAGTTTTGCATTCTGGAATCCCAATGTCTTAAGCACAAGATGAACTAGCTTCTATCACTGCTCAATGCCCCTGTGACTTCTCAGCCTGGGAATTTGCATCTATTTTTTTTTTTCAGAAACAGGGGAAAAGAATTTTAGGAAACCTTCCTTTTTTAGGCACATGCATTTCTACTGTGCAAGGGAAGAAAAGATTATAAATAGCATTAACCATCAACAGCCAAGCCGGTATTTTAATGAATTAAATCTCAGCATGCCCAAAAAATCAAATAAGCTTCAATAGGGAAAATATTCCTTACTTCTAAATGAAGAAGTATTAATCCACTAAGAATTAATCCTGAATCAAATAAACAAGCCCTGAATATAAAGACAAGTTTAGTTCTAGGATTGTATTACTTGATGTGAAACAATCAAATGGTTTCTTTTCCTACCCTTTTCTTTTACTTAAGAGAACTGTAAGCCTTTAAGACTGTTCTGAATTATGATGTCTGAACATCAAAGACTTCCTGAAGTCCCTTTCTTTGAATACTTATTTTCCTCCTTAAAGGCCAATTTAATCATTAGCTGCTGTACACTTCCCCTCCTTTGCATTCCTCTGCTGTCACATGCTCGCTAGCAAAGTAGGTAAAAGGGCACAGGCCAAATGAGCATGCGTTAGACTTATAAACTTGACTTGCCAATGTTTGTAAGGCAACACCCACATCAGTGGGCTAACTAACACTGAAACAAGAACTTATTTCAGGCATTTTGGTCTGCAAAGTATTTCTGTACAGCATATACTAATTAACCTCATTCCCAACAGAGAGCCATAAATGAAAGCTTCTGACTTTCTTTGCAGTTTGGCCGTGAGAGAAACAAAAAAGACAAGCACAGTAATTTTTAAAAATGATCAGAAATGGCTGTTTTCGTCCCTTTCAGTGTTCTCTCAGGATATTAATGTCTCTTAAAAAATACACTTGGTTTCTTTTTTCTTTTAATTGAGATAGGTACCTTTCCCTTACTCTTTTCTAGTTTTACTTCCATTCAAACATGCTATAATATCTGCAGATCTTTCTCCCCTTTTCATACCTCTGCTTGAGCCACCCAAAACACAGTTTTTTCCCATCGCTATAAACAAGTACTTCTAGATCGGATGTCACTTTTAAGTCAAGAAAACACACTGCACACTAGAAGGCCTAAGCCCCGACTGACCTGATGAAAACCCACACTGCTATGACTGCTACGCATAAAGCCTCCTCTGACCACTATTTTTGTGGTTTCAGGATAATTACACTACGAAGACCGAGGTTTAACTCATAGACCTTATGATTTCAGATTGCAGACACTGAACAGTCAACTCTGTATTAGGGCTTACATGTTCCTACAGCCAGGGAAGGAGATGAGGGCCTCAGATCTGGAAAATCTGAAGCTCAAACAGATCCCATGTGCAGGATGCTTCCACTTAGTCATGCATGCAAGAAGTCAGTTGTGATTATGTCTCTCTGAAGCACATAACACAATGTCTAAAAGACAGTGAAAGAATTACCAAGTGCATCTTAAAAAGCACCAAGGCATGATACAAAAGTTAAATGTATTACAGTACGTTGCACAAAGCAAGGTATTAATTCCTTAAGCAGTTATGTTTGGAAATGCCACTGAATATGCATCTGTCTCATAGACTCCATAAGGTTTATACAGATAAAATGATAGTGCTAAAAACAGTTGAAGTCACTACCTCCACCTTACAAAAAGCACCTCCTCTGCTTTAAGGGGCTATCCATGTGACCCCTTATCCTAGAACTCATCTTAGCTATTTGCTTCCCATACAATCTTCAGCTCAAGTGATCCATTTTTCTCCAAATTTCCCATTCCTCTTGGAATAGGGAAAACCCTGCCATTTTTCCTTGGCAGAGCTACAAACATCCACTGCAAAAGAGTGAGATGTTTAAGTGTAGTTTTCACATCTATAGTTCTTTTTGCTGCAAAGGAAGCAAGTTAGCAAATGCAGAGGAAAACCAGAGAGAAGCATTACCCACACAACCCAGCATAACTAAAACCTCAGTGATTTCACCAAGGGAAAATCACGATCAATCTAACAGGCATCTATGATGGCATGACTAGCTGGGTAGATGAGAGGAAAGCAGTGGATGTCTACCTTGACTTCAGTAAGTCTTTTGATACTCCCTCCCACAGCATCCTCATAGTTAAGCTTAGGAAGTGTGGGTTAGGTGAGTGGGCAGTGAGGTGAACTAAGAATTGGCTGAAGGGCAGAGCTCAGAGGGTTGTGATAAGAGGCACAAAGTCTAGTCGGGGGCCTGCAGGTAGCCATGTGCCCCAGGGGTCAGTGCTGGGTCCAGTCTTCTTCAAAAAGAAATCTTTCAAAGCAGAAACTTTATTTTCTTTTTGAAATAAACTGGTTTGGGGGCAAAGATGGCGAGGCATTTGCTTGGTTCCCCAAGACCTTCTGAGTTCAAGGTGGCTAGCTTTAAGTTGAAATCTTAATATAGTTCTAGGTCTTTAACTAAAATTTGTTCTAATGTACTTTCAACTGGTATCTCTCTCCACTTCCCATCTTGTAAACTTCCATAAACAATGCCACTTGTCATTATTCAAGTCTTTTAAATTGCTGTACATTGGTATTTTAAACACCACTGCATTGTCCAAGAGTCTGGTAGTCTTAAGGCAGCAAGTAGGTTTCTGGAGCTGACCTTAAATGCCATATATACTGCAGTGGTATGTTGGAAAACAGTACAAAATAAAAAGAGCCCTTGGAATTTAACATTACACATATATATATATATATATATATCTAAAGAAAACAATAATTGTAGCCTGTATTGCCAATAATAAAACTCATATGACTTCAAGTAAAGCATTTTCATGGAGTTTGCTATAAATTAGTTTCAGACACTAAAGTATATGCTGCACAGCAGCAGCCAACAAGGACTCAGCAGCTCTGCTCTTATGTGAATGACTGCTTCGCCACCACTACCCCCCATAAATACCAATATTCTGCTCTAATACTAGAGTCAATTAAGTAAGGCAGCTAACCAGAGAATGCCTAAAGGATGCAAAATACACTTCTACTCATGTGCATCTGGTGCTCCTTTGATGCACAGCTGAACAAAGTTAAAGCTAAAGAAAAAGCCTTCACTTCAACAGAAATCCAAAGAAAGATCAAAGGTGTCTAGTGTTACACCTTTCAAAGAAAATTGAGTTTTTTATCTATAAAATCTTCAGTAAACAGTATAAAATATAAAGCTCAAACATTTAAACATAAGACCAAAATGACTGCTCAGTCTCTCTTGTATCTGTTTCTTTGAATGTATAATACACTTCTACAAAAAGTTAACAAGATATTTAAACCTTAGAAAGAATAGAGATCTTATTCATAGTTCACGTGATATTCCATCAGGTGCTGACTTCTGAACTTACTATAAAGATTAACTAGACACTGTTATTCACTTGACTACTTCTAAATAGCTTCCTTGCACACTAACCTTCAATAACATTTAATCATGCTTCAGTATATAAAGACTCTGATACTTGCTGCTCTCAAGTCTTACCAATAACCTACCTTACAATGATTAATGATCTACAGACACAAAATCATTAAGAGAAGTTTAAGAAGAGTGAAGCCAAATGATTTCTATGCAAGTCATGTGGATTACATTCACTCAACAGGGCTTCTCAGGTGAATCTAATGACTACCTTATAGAAATAAAACAGAATATAATTTTAATTAATTCTCCTTTAATACTCATAGTATTCAATCAATTATTAGTTGATCAGACAGAAACAAAGTTAAACTGACAGATTCTCTCTCACTATTTTAGCTATGACTGGCATATGCCAAGTCCAGTTTAAGCCTCCTAAAAGCTAACTCTGTTGTTTATGTATCAGTTCTCTCACACAGGGTCCCCAAAATAAAATTGCTATGCCATAACCAAAGTGGTGATTTAAGCCACCTAGAAAAAGACAGCAGCCAACAGCTACCATTTTAAGTGTCAAGATCTCATTTCTGATTATTGCTAATCATTGCCTACAATCCTTCCCACTCTCACCTAGAACTGACAGCTCTGGTTCCTTGGAATTGCCAGGTCTTAAAGGCTCTCACGTCTAAAAACTCAACAAGTGCAGCAGGTCAAGCCAAGAGGGAGAATTTAATACATATCTTTGCTCACATATAGCAGCACTGGGACCCACTGTAAACCTCATCCATGGCAGACAGTCTGAAATCAGAAGAGCTAAGGAGTTAGCAGTAACTTGCTGTTCCAATCACAAACCTATCAGCTTGTGTCCAGTCCCCTGCAGCTTTCCAGAATCTCCTGTGGGTGAATATTAGCTACCCTTTGCAGGCACCTCCTTTGGAACCTTGGACCAATTTCTTTATCCCCTTCTGCAGTGGCAAATGGGAGGAATGAGCATATAGGAAAGAGGTAACAACAAACCAACAAATGCAAGGTAAGCATACCTGAACAGCTGTCTTCCTTAAAAGCAGACTTGAGATTTATTTGTCACACATAAATCTTCTATCCCACAAGCTCAGTGCAGCTGGGATCTCGAAGAGGCTAGGACACACGGAGGGGCAGGTTCATTCCAGTGCTGCTAGCCTCTAACAGACATCACACTGCCGCGACGGCTGGCACTCAGTCGCAGCTCTGAAACAGGAAGTCAGGAAAAACAGTTTGAGCTTTGATCCACTCACAGCTTTCACCCACTCCAAGGGAGTGGATCAGACCAGAACCATTGCAGAAAAACTGACGGCAATGGAGAGAACAGCCACAACAGTTCTGAAACACTTGTTTTCCATTACACTGCATGAATGTATTATCTGGATCAATCTGTTTTTATGTAACAGGTCCAAGATCGTGACAAACCATGGAGTGAAAGAAAAATCAGCTGCTACACGTAACTCCACCATTTCTGAGGGCTCAAACTGGCGATGGCTGGCTAGTGCAACGAGCAAGGTGATCTCGGAGGCCAGACTGCAATGCTAGTTTCAGCTTTCAGTTTAAGACATTCAAGTGTTTCCCTGCAGGCTTTAAAATCCCATTACAGCCATCACAGATGCTATGAAGATTTCACAGAAGATACTACTTTCACCATCTGTGGCTTTTCTCCTGGAATTGCCTTCTCACTTGGTCAGATTAGAGACAGTTTGGTAGAGGAAACTGGCTATAGCACACAATGTGTTAGTTACTAGGCTAACAGGAATATTAATCTCTACAGTTTCTGGATCATATGCTCTCCCTCCTCTTCCCAAAAAGCATGATCCTGTAAAAGATGGTACCAAAACATACACTTATAAAAAACCAAACCAAAAACCCCAATGCACCCCCCAAAAATCTGACCAAAAAACCCCCAGCCCCCCCCAAAATAGCTATATACTACAGAGCTGTAATCACAACAGAAACTTTCACAGCTGTCCTATTTATGGGGTTTTACCCTATACAGATTAGGACACGCTACACTGTTCCTAGAGCTCTTAGATTATTCTAGTATCTATTGCAATACACAGTATATTGTACACATCCCAGCAAACTACCTCCTCTGAATTCTAGAAATTCAGAATAAGCTTGCTGAGATAAGCATACAAAACTAAAACGCTGCATTACCGTAACATGCAGAAACCTCCCCCACCCCAAAAAGTTAGGCTCTAAGTCCATCTTTTTAATATTGCCATAAAAGACACGGGCAGGCATTTAGTTTATAGGAGTTTTATTTCTTCTCCTTCCCTTTGCACTGAGCTTCTGCGCTCACGCAGTAAAGAAGAGTTATCTTCCCTGTAATGCTTCTGGAATGGCAGGGCTTTCATGATGCATGCAAGATGCCACATTTTAGCATTCTGAAGATCCTGAAAACGGACAGTGTTTGGTGACCGAAGCCAAACTGAAGGGGATGCTTTCACAGTACTTCAATGATCGTTTACTGTGCAAGGTTGAAAGCTCTGTACAAGGTTGGAGGAGTGACAAGCCAGTTCCGAATATTTTGCACACATTTAAATTGAGCTTTCAAAGTTAAGCCTGACTTGGTAAAAGAGGGATGCTTTCCAGTCATTTAGATGGGGGATTTTTTTCCCTTTTCTTCTGAACACGTGGAGCTCCGGCTGTGCTACGGCACGCTGCAGGACAAAGACACTGGGTCTGGAATACTGAAACACCCGAAACGAGAGAAGTTCGTTCGCTTCCTGAAACGCAAGCGTTCGCTTACGGTGCCTTTTACCCGAGGTTTTCCGCAGCCAGTCGCGCTGGCCATTCGACGCTTTGGCTGCCCTGCCGGCAGCGCACACGGAACGCGGGGCGCACCGGCGCGTTGCTTCCGCGGATCATCACTGCGGGGCGCGGGGCGGGTAGGCCTCCGCGGGGAGCCCCCCCACCGCCCCGGGCGTGCCACGTGACCGCTCCCGAGAAGTGGGTGAAAGGTCGCGCCGCCGCAGCGCCGCGCAGGCCAACAACAGCCGGGCCTGCGGCGGGGACAGCCCCGCCCCGCACTACCGGCACCCCCAGCCGCCCCAGGCTCTTCTGCACCGCACTGCCAACGCCGAACGAAGAGTTTCCAAAGAGAAGGGCCGCAAGTAACGAAGGGAGTATGCCTCAAAGTAACGAAAGTATGTCTCAGAGTCAGGAGGGGGGGAAACAGGGCGTGCTTGGCTTGCGCAACTTAACAGCTTCTGTTCTGCTGCTCGGCGCTTCACTCGAAGGTACAGTTTTCTTCAACCAAGAATAGTGTTTTCTTCCGGGAAGAGGCTCTTGATGCAAGGCTGTTAACACCCCAGAAGTTTCAAGAGCCTTCAGACCTTGCAAACCAAGTCACAGCTCTGACAAAGCCCGATACCTGCGCAATCACATAAAGTCACGTTTCCTAAACTAACAGAGATCCACACTGTACTTACCTATGGTATCACCCGTGCTATTATAAACCGGTAATCATTAGTTTAAATCAGTATATCGATATGCTTACAACAGGAAAAGAACCTGTGAATGGCCACTGAAGTCTACTACATATGTGTATTTTAAATAGCATCCATTCACAATGGTCAGAAAACACACAAACCAGCTTGTAGATCTGGAAACTGAAGAAGCCAGACACTCACAAATACTTAATTACTTCAGGAGAACGAAGGCTTTAGAACTTCCCCATTCTCAATGTAACACTCCTACAAAGGTGGTAAGGAAGCAAGTAGTTTTCTGTACAGTAATCTCTAGACCGCAGAGTTTCAGTAATACTGTCCTCTGAGTGCTGACAAACTGCCAGGCAAGATGAAGAAGGAGACATTTGCTTCGATCCTACTTTGCACTTCTTTCTTTCCAGAAGAGGTGCTTCCTGTTAATTTCATCAACACTGGTATAGATCTGTTATAACTGGTGTAGTATTTTAGGCTGTTTTTTCTATTTAAACCAGAAAACACAGTGCAAAATATGAAAGCTGTGTGGGAACAAGGCAAGAAAATGGACTTCTGAGATGCTGCAAAAATCTCAAATCTACTTTTTGCAGCAAGTCTAATTAGCATTCTCACCCAGTAAACCTGCCGCACCGTGAACAAAATATAGAATGTTTTCTCTCTATATCTCAAACGCAGTTTGCATTGACTGCGGTTTGTGTATGTCTCACAGCCTGCAACCACATCAGCATACGGACAAGGCTTTATCACACACTGGCACTCAAGTTTATGGACATTTGAAAACCCTCTACCGATACCAAGCCGTCTGCACACCTCCACAGAGCCGACACCCGTCCTGGTAACGGGCCAAAGCAGCTCCACTATCCCGCGATGCTGCGGGCCACCGATGCCGCCTTGCTTTACACGGCGTACGTTTGGTCAGTCATCCCGCATAAGTAACCGCAACGCTGCCTGCCCTGCCCCCGTCCCCTCCCCGATCTGCGGCAGTAACGCACTAACCCTCGAGCTCGGGAAAGCCGAGCAGGACACGCCAAGGCCACCGTGCCTTCCCGGGGCGCTCCCACGCCCGCCCGGCTGGGCCGGCCCCCCACCACCCCGCGCCTGGGGACTGGCCCCGCTCCCAACACCCTCCCTGCGTTCTCATCCTTTCCTCCAGCAAGGATAAGCCCCGCTTAGGAAACGGTGAACGCGCAGATTTACCACAGAACATCGTGCTCCCCCTAATGAAAAGCGTAATAAGACTAAACCCAGACCAGCCGAGCCGGTCCCCCCGAACCCTGTCTCGTTCTCCCTCCGCCCCAGTGAAGATGCCAGCGCGCTGCGGGAGCGTCCCGGGCGGGGCGGGGGAGGGATGGAGAGGCAGGACGCTGTCCTCTGCGTCCGGCTGATTCACGGCGCGCTGCCGCTCCTCCCTACCCCGTCCACTGGGACGGCCGGAACCTACCGCCTGCAGGCGGTGGATCTAATCCAAGGCCGCACCGGGAAAACCGGCGATCGAGGACCCACGCCTCTCACCTGCTCGGGACCCGATGCCGGCGACCGGGTCCCCCTCCCACTCACCTGCTGAGAGAAAGGCTGTTACCGGCGCTCGGTCGGGGGAAGCCAAGCCGGCCGCAACCCGCAGCAGCACAAGCGAAACACGAGTGAGACAGTGACCGCTCCCTCACACACCCCGCTAGAGCCGGGCTTGCCGCCCGCTCCCCCATTGGCTGCCGGCGGCAGGGGGGTGGGCCCGGGACGGAGCAGGGGAGGAGGCACAGGCGGGCACAGATAGGCGGGGCTGGGCTAGGCTGGGGCTCTGTGGGACCCGAGGTGGAAGTTGAGGTGGGGAGAGGATGGGAGTTTGAGGTAGGCTGGCTTACGGAGGCAGCGCGAAGCGCGATCGCCATGGCGTCACAGCCGTCCCGGGAAAGGAAGCTCGAGGGATTGTGAGAAGTCCCTCGGGGGTAAACGTGTGGGGGCAAAGGCGCTCCTTGGGGAAGCGCTGCACGTGAGGCACCTGTTTGGGGCGTGGCCGTGGAGCCAAGATGGCCTCCCTGGGAAGGACCGGCTGGCCCACTGCTCCGGCAAGTACTGGGATTTGAAGGAAATGAGTACATTCAGTACATCTCAGCAGATGAGATTGCATTCCTTTAAAAAATGCAAAATCATGGAAGTAATTCAAGCAAAAGCACACACGTCGGTCTCAGGACAGAGTGGCACTCAATTTGAAATTATTACTTCCCAAATTTCTCTTTCAAGAGCTCAGAGCTTGAGTATCTGATGATTTCACCACTATAATTACTACCGATTCCAGCATAACAGCAGGAAGACTGCTCTATCCCAAGAGGAAGTCACGGGCTCTCAGACAGCAGTGATGTCAGTTGGAACTATTAATTGGGATTCATACATTTTTTCCTTCATGAGTAGATCCACCCAGCTACACACTTCTGCCTGCTGCATTTCACAAGATGTGGCTGGAGACTCCAAAGCACACAAACAGAAGTGTTGGTGCTACAAACTAAGCCTCTCCCTTGCTCTTGTCAATGTCATTGAAAAAGCTCTGCAACACTTCTGGTCAGAATTTTCTGGTGTACTTGCCTAATGATACAATTTCATGAAGATATTATCCTTTCAAAAGGAAATATGAGGCCTAGAAGAAAGTGAAGGGAGGAGGAGAAGAAAAAGAAGAGGAATTAAGAACTATTAGGGAGAGAAAGAAAGCAAAAGAATAAAACCCCAGCTACACCCCCAGATTCAGCAGCCTTTGTATCTACGTATTTTTAGTCATAGCAGATAGGAATTTAATTTGGATGGTTATCAGAAGGTAATTCATAACTGAAAAAGAAAAAATAATCTGTATTTTTTTCATTACACACAAAGACAACCTAAAATGTTATTTAGTTTTGGGGTGGGTTTTTTTATATTCCAGGTGCCTTTTACATTTGATATATTAAAATAATAAACCAAATCTGCTTTTGATCATTCTACCAGGAGTTTCATACATATCTTAGTCCCCAGGCAACATTTTCATCTACACAGTAATCAGGGGGGAGTCAGTCAGCTGGGAACAGTTGTTAGTATAATTATTTTGTTCTCCAAATCATTGTGCAAGCTGTCAGGAATTAAGGGGCACCAAGATAGAGTGCTTGCTTTAACATGACTCTAGGCTCCCTGCAGCTAACCTTAGAAAGACATGGGAAGTATTGCGTTACATAAGGCTGCAATGATTTCAACTTAGCCAAGCCTCACTTGGCTGTTTAACTGGCAGGTGTAAACCCTACAGACAATCCTTTGAGTATTTCCCAGGGGTCCTGACACAGATGCCTAGGGTCAGGTTCTAGTCGCCCATTAACCCACAGGGAGCAAGTGAGATACTTCTCTAAGACCATCCTAATAAAAACGTAGTGCATCTTTTATTGTGGCACCATGCACTGCTAAAGTGCTCTATCTCCACTGCTAACCGTATTTTTTCAGCTAAGGAAATAAGGTGATTCTGCCTTTCATGGCTGTGACTGTAGTCATCTGCAGGACTGCAGCGTGGCCTGTACTTTCCTAGCAACCTTTCACTGTTTAGCAAAGGTAAGTCAATTTCCCCCTCCCCCCCACCATAAATAACATATTTTTAATTTCTAAATGTGCTTGGTGCTGTAAGATCTCCCTAGTAATGAATTCTGATCCTTGTTATCCAAAGAAATTAAAATAACCAATGACAGGTCACATTTATCTCTGCCTTGGCAGATCAAAATAATTTCAGCTTACCACAGTGGACATGTAGGCCTCAAATGAAATACATCCGGTTATCTTACTCCAGACCTTCAAGACTTCCTGGCTTTTGTTCATGCAACATGCTTTCTTTGTAGTATACCTGTCTAGTTTTTTTTTTTTTTTACTTTTGTCTATTTTCTATCAGATTTTAAAGTTGGCCAAGCACTGTGCCTTAAACCTGGATCTGGTCTAGAAACCTGAATATCTCCAGTACGATTTGGGGTTTTTTTTTGTTATGTTTTGGTAGATATTTTTTTAAATTAATTCAGGACTGAAAATCGTTTATGGCCCGAAACTTCCTTCAGCAGCCCTTTCACAGAATTTTTTTTTTTAATTAACCAACCACTGCAGTTTCATTTTAAACAGGAACAAGTCTGCTTTTTAATTATTTTTCTTTTTTAGTTCACATTTCCTGCATGATATCTCAAAATGAAGGCTTCCACTTCATACTTAAATTGTAAGCACAGGTCGAGTCAGTATCCCATAGCAACTTGCCACTGAGCGCCTGAGTGGCAAAACATCAGTAGTAAGTGACCTGAAGACCAGCTCCAAAATGTAGCATTTTTAGACAGGTAAGAACAAAGTGTACCAAAACTGTAGTGCTTAATACTGACCAGTGACAATCACTGAGTGATTTCACATACCACAAATAATGCCTATGCTTTGCCACATCCTCCTTTTTCATGTTCCAGACCACTCCTGTCTCCCAACCCCTTAGTTGCTTTAAGTCACCTATCCCAGCCACTGTTATTATATTGAGTAACACCAAGCTCTGCCAGCCCAGGAATGTCTCAGACTTTGATCTGGCTTGATCTTTGTCCATTCTTACATATGTTCTTATGAAGGTACAGTAGCAATTCATCAGATATTTAAACAGAACACAGTGAACTGCCACGGCTTACCCTGTTTTATTTTAACCAATAAAATGGGTACTGCTAGCCTCACTTGACTGTGTGGTCAACAGGGTTTTCTGCCTAACCTGTAGCAGTCAGATCTAGGAGAGAACATACGGTGTGCATCAGTGACTGCAACAGCAGAAAGACACTCTGAGAAAATCACTATGTCCTTCTCCTAAGCAACATAATTTTTTAGAACTGAGTATTCACTTTTTAGTGGACAAGGATTTTGTTTGTAAATTCTTCAATTAAGGAATTGCAAAAAGATCACTCAGGACATGTCATAGGTTTTGATTAGAGTTCATAAAATAAAATAAGCATACCTTTCCAGTGCTCCATCAAACTAGCTAGACTTTACAGTCTCATTGGAAAGTGAACACTTGCAGATGCCATTTAACCATTAAGCAATATAATACTGCTTTAGAAATGACACAATGATAACTTTTCAGGTGGTGAAAACCCACATGACTTCCTGTGGTTGTTCAGCCCCAACCAGTGGCTGAGCACCACATGCTGCCAGCTTAATCCCAAAGGAAAAAGACACGGAGCCCCTATGGGCTGGAATAAGGACAGTTGCTGACAATATCACTGTGAAAAGAGAACAATAACAGCCCATGGTAAACTTCACTAATGCCCAGTGACAAGGGAGTACCTTATTGACCTGACAATAACAGAATACTACACAATTTGAGGACCAACCAGATGCCTTGACCACACTTAGACTGCCCTGGAGGCACCCAAGAGCACTCATCCCTCACCAGCCCCTTTTATGGGGGAGTGATGTCAGGTGGTGTGGAAACAGCCTGGGCTAACTCAGCTCACCTGTGCTGGCTGCTTGGGGAGATTAAGTCTGGCCTGGCCAGAACCAGGACACTTCCCCAGATCTGATCCATGGCTAGGGTTAGACTCCTAGTGTCTGGTATTACTGTTTTCCACACCTGAAATAATCTTTCTCGTTGTCACATTACCTCCAAAGAGATGACCAGGGGACCAAGTGAACACAAGCACTAATTGATATCCATTGGGAAGTGGATAGGCACAGGTCTAACGCTGTCATGCTTAACCTGGCAGGCAGATAAAACAACCACACAGGTGTTCGTTCCCTACCCCCCCAGTGGGATGGAGGAGACAATCAAAAAGAGAAAGCAAGTGATGCGCAACACAATTTTTCACCACCAAGATCCAATGACCAGTTAGTTCCTGACCCAGGCCACCTTTCAGCCAATCCTCCAGTTATATACTGAGCATGACATCATATAGTATGGAATATCCCTTTAGCCAGTTTGGGTCAGCTGTCCTGGCTGTGTTCCCTTCCAGCTTCTTAGTCCTTGACTGTTTCACAACATCGGTATGTTATCAGTGTCATTCTGATCCTAAATCCAAACCACAGCATTATGCCAGCTGCTAGTAAGAAAATTATCCCAGTCAAAACCGGGATTGCTGGCCAAAATGTCCATAAACCTGAGCTGTTCCAGAAAGGTTAGATTTATAATCAAGGAGCAAATTTATAAGCAGGAGTAGACTCCATTGAGATTTCTTAAAAAAAATTAAATCCAAAAGAAATTAAGTGACACCTGAATATTCAAGCCATGACATTTCAAGCAATTCACTATCTCTCCAAGTTATTTTTAATATACATATTGACCACTAAGAGCAAAATGAACAGCAATACTTTATGGACATTTTGGCTGGTTTCAGCTGGGATAGAGTTCATTTTCTTACTAGCAGCTCGTATAGTGCTAGTAAAGCCATAGCATGCAAGATGAGGTAGCCCTCCTGGGCAAGTTCATAGTGGTCAAGAGGCTATTTGGCAGGAACATCCACAGCCAGTGACAGATCTGCTCCCCGCCCCGATTTTTAGTCTCCCAGTTTTCATTTCTCTCCTTCTGATGTTTCACTTCTTTTCTCTCATTTTCCATATTTATAGCTCCTGGTTGTGTCCTTCACAGTCACATTGGGTGAGGAACATGGATCTCCTGATTCCATCCCAAGTGTGAGAAAGATGAATTGCAGGGCATTACTCACAAGCCTCAAAGCATGTGCCTAAGGTTATGTTAGCAGTAGCAAAATGGAACCTTGCCAAGCTTTGAAAGGAAAGCATGCAATTGGAAGTTTTCTAAGGTAAGGGAGCAAGTAAAAAATACAATACTAAATGTCACTGCCACAGTAGTGGCAGAAAAAAGCCACAGTAAGTATTGTAACTTAATAGTGGTTGTGTTTGTGACACTCCCTAAACTCTGCAAAACTTTGAGAAAGAAAACTCTCTGGCCTGAAAACACACACCATCATTTCTATCAAAGATTAGAGGTTTATTTAGAGATTATTTGGGAGGTTATTTACAGGTTTGTTTTTTCAGATTGGAGGATCTGGCAGATACTTTTGGGAAGACACTTATATCCACCTGTAAAGTATTTTAAATGATCCAATAATATGTCACTCAGACTAACAGCTGCTCACAAACTGAGAGCACAGTTTTCCTTAACAGTTTCAAATGTGAGGCACAACTAAAGGGGTTAGTATTGCTCGCTGGGCAATAGGCACTGTATGTGCTATTTCCTACTGTAATATACTGGATGGAAGCAGAACTGTTTGTTTGCTACACACGTAGGTCTGAAAGGACAATGGTATTTACTATTTGTGACTATTTACTTGATGTCTAGTGTACCAATTATGTACCTTACAGTAATTCACAGACTGTATCAAGAGACTGAAGGAGATAGAACTGCTGTTTAAGAGACCAAGCCCAAAATGAAGGACATGAGTTCTGTTCCTCACTACTCTACTTTAGGGACAAAACATATCAGCTGAGTTCCTCGGTGGTGTTTGTAGTTTAAGATAAGTGGAGCACATAGGAAGGCTATGCAAAAAACTATCTGTACAGGTGATAAATAAGGAGGAGAAACTTCCCTTTATTTCACATGATTTTGCTATTTTAGACAGAATGAAAAATGCACATGATAAGACTGCATGCCTCCAGATGGGTGAATAAAGAGCTTCTCCTACAACTTTCTTCATAGCTTTTGAACAGATAAAATAAACTCCCAAAGCATCGCAACATTCAGTGGGATTGCTGTTGTTTATGCAGCATTGCTGTGTCAGTGAAGTCTTTTCCATTCAAATGCCAGCAGTTCATCTGCAGGTAACTGAAGGACATCCACATTTCATTATGGCATTTTTCTTTTTAATTGTTATATTCACACAGATGTACCTTCTTTGCAGTTGACTATAGCTGTGTGACAACATAGTCTTCCATTCTGTCATTTTCTTGCTCTATATTACAGAATATTTTCCAGAAAATACAAGAAATCTGGATCATGCCAACCCTCCCCCCATCAAGCTTCTCTTGGCATCCAATATCAGTGCCAGATAGAATATCCAGTACTGAATACCATAGTCACAGAAATCAAACTAAGACCCACAGTGCTATTCTTTACAAAGACTGTTCCCCAACCCCTGTTTCAGGAAAGAAAAGGATATTCTAACTACTCAGACTCCTGAAAGAGGGCTCATTTTCATTATAGTGTTCATGCCAAAGTAAAAACTATCTGTGCTGTAGTTGCTTTCTTATCACACCAGTATTTTTCCATAAGCAGACAGCAATCCCATAGACTTTGTTTCAGATGTGTAATGCATAACCAAGAGATTTTAAGGCCCTGTAGATTTGCAGCATATGCAAGTCTCATCTTCAGTCAAAGCAGTGTGCACACATACGATTAAAATTTACCTTTGTACCTTTTCTATTGAATTTCCTTATCTTTCTACATCTGCAGCCATAATAAAGCATAATTTATTTGCAGTGTGTTTCCTTTAACTTGTGTAGTACCATCAACTCAAGCGAAGCAGAGTGCTGAGGGGGCAAGAGGGGAAAATACTTCAGAAATTGGAGCAGGACATGAAAAAGCAAGTGCAAGACAGCTTGGGCCTGCACAATATTTGCACTGGGAGAAAAGCAGTTTAAAGTCTCCTTCCATAGTTATACTGCACATCCAGGTTACTGATGCAGCTGCTCACCTGCAGCAGTGTGTGTAGGGTGCTGCTGGAGGCATGTCCAGTGTGGCATGATGCTCTGTGTGTTGTCCTTGCCACGACTGTTGGGTCTCAGCACCCTCTGCATCTTCAGCACCTGATCATCTTCCTCATCAGATAATTCTGCTATGCTTATGTGATGCTTGTGGCAGCAAATATCACAGCTCTTTCATGGATTCTGTGTTCTAACTCTTGCATAAAGATAATTTGGCTCCTCACTCTGCCTATATGAGTTCTTTTGCAGAATTCTGGCATTCACTTTCCTCCCTTTCAGCTTGTGCTCTGCACTGTTGCCTTTGCTGACCCTGATGACACTTTGAATCCTCTTGTATCCTTACTGGAAAGAGAGGAAATGTGTATTTAAAAGGCAAGCAAATGTTGCCATAACCTCTTAAATGCTCTCTAGGAACATTGTGGAGGTTAGAAGGGCAGCACAGCTGTCAAAGCAGTGCCATATATTCATAGTTTCCAAAATGGGCAATACCCACAGCTATGCTGATGTTTTGTAGCTGCCTAAGACAGCTTATGAAGCAGTGGGAACATTCTGATACCCACCCTGGGTGTCCAAAAGTGAAGCAGCATAGTGCACTGAACATTTTAGCTGACTTCGAATACACTCTTACAATGTCCCAACTGCAATGCTCAGAGCTGCAGCTGTGAAACCAGGATCTTGGTTAATGCTCATAAATGTTTAAATTAGAAGTCCAGATCTACCATTCACTTGATGGGGAATCTCTGGCATCAAGTAAGATTTTAATTTTTTTTTTTTTTTTTGCTTTTTTTCCCCCTATGAGAAACTGACATCAAATTCAACAAAGTCAATAGCTAGTTTTTAATCACTAAGGCCTTACTAGAGAGGAAGATTGTTTAAAGGCTGGAGAATTACCAGGTTCAAAAGTTAGTTTGGTGAGATGATGCTTTACTTTGTAGTCTTCTGTTCTGCTATTTGTATTTATTCTGCTCCCTGCATGAGGAAGCCCTTTCCAAAGTGAAAAATTTGTCGTGTTGGTCTTTCTTTAGTTAATGACAAAATGTGTTGCTGTTAGATTTTTATAATTCAGTATTTCCTGGGCACATTGATGTATCTACATATATAAAAGCAAAGCAAGTCTGGAAAAAGTTGGTTATAGGTGGTGCAGCCGTCAGTGAAGGTTGTGGCACTCTTCATCCACTGTAAGCAGAGCAGATGAAAGATTGTCTCTGTGGGTAAACAGCTGAGAAAAGCACCATAATATTTTTGAGTTTCTGGAGAAATTGAAGTATGTAGTCACGTTTAACAACCTTGTGTTTATCAAACTGTTCTATCGAGTAATAAAAATTGTTAGAGAAAGCAAAACGTTTGACTAACCTATTTACCAACATTAACTTCAGCTCCTATCAAGATAGGCAGCAGAAAGTAAACCAAGCAGTGCACAAGTACTTTTGTGCTGTTTGGCTGATTCTTCGAAGTGACGTAAGCATCCAGTGGACTTTGCCCATATTTGTGACTGAATAGTTCAATTCAGTGTAACTGCTCAGTGCAGTGGTAGTGCACAGAGCACAAATTCTACTTACACCTATCTAAAACACACATAAGAACCACATACAGAGATGAGAACAGATAAGGAAAGGTGACTGGAAGCACTGATCATCAACATATTTCAGAAAACAAGTTTTCCAGGACCTAAAGAAATGTCATACACGTATCGCTGTGGGCTCTTTACTAACCTGTGGGCAGATCAGCTTCCTAGGTAAGCCATGTAATGCCAGGCTGCTTTTCAAAACACTGTTGGCCAGGGAATGACTACTGCAAACCCACTGCTCTGCCAGCTGGAGCTTTACACTTTCATTGTCTGTGAGAGTAAGTCTAGTTTGCATTTGTGCCTGGGAAGCTAATGAATTTAAGAAGCACACAGATGACCTGCTGGGTGACTGGAAGTATGTTCCTGCAGTTCAATGAAAGAACAAAAAGGTCCAGGGGAAAATGGCTGAGATAACAAAGCCATCAGTATGTGGAATTATTAAAAGGCCGAGAAATCTCAGAATTCTTCTGTATAACAACATAGAGGAAACTGAATTGATAGGGGAAGGGGCTGAATTTGCACTTCTCCTTCAAAGACTGAATGATTTAAATTGAGTAGTGAGGAAAAGCAGTATTGTGAAACGTCACAGAATGTGATTCCAACTGCTTTCTACCAGAGCCCATGAAAACAGAGCAGTAGTTCTCAGGATATCTTAATGCAGGCCTAATGTTAGTAGCAAAGTTCAATGATTTGCCAGTACCTGATGTTACATGGCTTTTCTAGGAAGCTAATATGATTTGAATAATGAACTTGACAAAGGCAGATTTTGGTTTTAAAAAAAATAAAACATGAAAATTACTTTGTAGAAAGAATACATGTGGGAAAATTAAATGCTCTAGAATAATGATGTTTTCAAAAGGCCATATTAATAAGTTCCTAATAAATGTTCTTTTTTTCATGTATCCTGATTTCCATCTGGAATTTAGAAACGATCCTCCCTTTGAAAACTTATTGCACTGTCTCACCTTAGGTCCTTAGCATGCAAATATCAGATGTATATGTTATTGTTCAAGCACTTTGTGCAACATATACAGAACTTCAAGGAAAAAATATTTCCTTCAGTCGAAAATAGGATTCTATGATTCTATGACTTACTGCCCTCGTGTGGTTATTGTTGAAAAAAATAAAAGCATTGGAAAATTTACACTTTGGGATTTAATCCAACAGAACCACTGTGAACAAGCACTCACAAATCATAGATCACACATTTTTCTTGCTGTGAAACTTTTTCTTCTTGCCTTTGAAGCAGCTGTGACTTATCATACTCCAGTACTTAACTAGATGACCCAGCAATCGTACATTGTCCGACTATTTCTGGGCTCTTCTAAATCTGAGGAAGTATTTTAGTTCTTCTGTTTGGAGACAGGAAGGAAATTATGGGTTGGGTTTTTTCATCGTAATAATTTTTTGTGATTAACCTTTTGTTATTTCATTATTTTCTGTGGAGTATAGGATTACTTGCATGGAGGTCAACGTTCTTAACAACCCAACATGAAATGTGTTTAGTTTTTGATTACTGCATTTGAGAAATTAGGTAAATGCAGAGTTACTTTGCTCTCATACTTTTTCAGAGGGTACTTTTATTAAGCCCCCTTGAAAGGTTGATTTTTTGCTTGGTTTTGGATTGTTTGGGTTTTTTTCATTTTTATCTTTATAAAAACTCCTACATATCGCAGGTTCCTCACAAATATCTGTTATGGGATTTGAGCTGGACATGACTTCCAAAGAGAAAAGTGCACAGTTTTGCTGGGCTTCCTATGAAAGCGTACAAAATGCACGAATACTGAGGCAAATATGATTGGACTGTTTGAAGATTAGCTAACATCACTCACCCCTTTCTCATCACTAGCTTTTGTAGAGGTGGCTGCATCTGTCACTTTTCAGCAGCTATAAAAATAATGCCACACAGATGAACTTAACAATCTCTGGGTTTGGATTTTTTTTTTTTTTTG